>NW_027256881.1:261688054-262288054 GCF_029215685.1 Pituophis catenifer annectens | reverse complement strand
GCATGCTGATGCACTTATGCACACCCCTTACAGACTTCTTAGGAATGGGGTGAGGTCTACAGTAGACAGACTAAGGTTAAAGTTTTGGGGATTTGGGAAAGAAACCACAGAGTCAGGTAGTGCATTCCAGGCGTTGACAACTCTGTTACTGAAGTCGTGTTTTCTGCAGTCTAGTTTGGATCGGTTTACCATCCTTTAGTTTATCTTAGTTAATGAGCTGCGGTGGCACAGTGGTTAGAATGCTGTACTGAAGGATACTTCTGCATTAGGTGTCATTTTGCACCTAATGACAATGCATGATGGGGTGAGAGTGATGCTAATGTAGCTATATGAGACATACATCTTAATGAGACAGTAGCAAGAGTTCTGCAACCTTAAGGCTGCATACCTAGACCTAACAATGCACAGCCAAATAATGAGGCTTTGTTTTCTTCACCCAAAATTAAGTCTGAAAAGCTTGGGTAATTATTTTATTTATTAATTGATCAAATTTCTATGCCACCCATCTCCCCTTACAAGGTGACTTTGGGCGGGTTCAGGATTGTAATTAATCCAGAAATTATTTAACTGGAATTAATTTGACCTTAATGTGTAACCATATAATCTTATCTCTTCCTATCTCTCATTTATCCAAACTAAAATGTTGTGTCACATTATTTTATTTAAATAAAAATATGTACTGCTTCCAAATATGGCAAGACAATAGAACTGCATTTGAAAACCATTCTACATATTCTAATGCTCAGTGCTCTAAATTTCCCTCTCAGAATCCTGCTTTTGTGGTACCTTTGTGCATATGTGTCCTTGCAGTAACACAGCTGATTATGAGATTCCCAACCATGGCTTCTCTTGTACGCTGTTGTCTTCTTAATGAGCTAATAGCCATTTTCTGACTGCCTTTTCTATTATATCCTGTTTACCTAATGTACCATGTAACTGTATATTTCTCAAGGTAGCTGGCAGCTGTGTTGTATAACGCTTTATGGTTATTTATGTAATAGTGATGTAAATGTATTTTGCAAATACTGAAAGTACCTGGCAGTCTTCCATCACATTGCACAGAAAGCATTCAGTTTCATCCATATAATTATTTTTAACTTTTGAAAACTCAAAACATAGAAAGTGATATTCAGGTTGAGCAGTAAAATAACTGGAAGAATGATTTTACATAATTAAACAATTGAAGCTTTCATTACTGTTTCCTCAAGGCATATTCCTTTCTGGTACAATAGAACTATATTAAAAATGTACACTATGGGTACATTTTTTTAGGACAAAGATGCTAGATTTGAGGCAATAATCTTTGTTGTGTATCTCGTTTTCTCTGTATTCAAAAATATAAAATAACTCAAATTATATGGCATTTGAAAGTATTGTTTAGGAAGTGTGGACTTCCAATTTTTTTTTAATTAAAAAGAATGATCAATGTACTAATATTAAAAGAAGAAACTAGTTTAGGAATAGGACTTCTTACAAGTTACAATCTTTTATTAAAAATTATGCAAATTGTTTTATTAAAAGTTATGCAATATATTCATATTTAGAAATACACAATTTCTGAAACTTTAACCACCAGTTCTGTTTTGCAAAAGGAAATTTTCTAAAACCTTTCTTCATTTTCATTAGGCTCATCATTAAAAACCTAAAAGTCAAAATTGGCAATAGCTCCAAGTCATAACAAGAATTTGCAGTTGAATCATCCTAATTGAAGCACTCTGACTCATTGCAGTTATGTATAAATAAAAAAAGTTTTCTATTTTTATACATTTCATAAATTCCATCACAACCAAAATATGTTTATTACCAAGACATAATATCTACCAACAGGTTGAATAATGAGTTCAGAATGATAGATTTGATCAGATGTTTGTTTCTATATTTATATTTTATTTGTATATCTTCCTTCCTTCCTTCCTTCCTTCCTTCCTTCCTTCCTTCCTTCCTTCCTTCCTTCCTTCCTTCCTTCCTAGAAAAGATCTCTTTTTAAAATCCTGTAATATCTTAATTTGGGGTAGAGTCGGGGTGACTGGATGGTGTTGAGCATTTACTGGCTGGATGCCCTTTCTGTGCCACACAAAGTTCACAATAGATATTTATTTCTTTGCATCCAATATCTGCAGCTACTTAGGATTGAACTCTCAACTTTCCAAGTAGGAAGGGAGCATCTTTTCCACTAGACCACAAAGCTGCTAATTGTCTGTCTGTCTGTCTGTGTTTCTGTGTGTGTGTGTGTGTGTGTGTGTGTGTGTGTGTGTGTGTCTGTCTGTTTGTCTGTCTGTCTGTCTGTCTGTCTGTCTGTCTATCTATCTATCTATCTATCTATCTATCTATCATCTATCTATCAATAAACTACAGTAAAAAAAATCATTATCAAAACATTTAACAAAATGAATAATTCAGGAGTTTTCACAATTTACATGAACAGCACATTTATTGTAATTCTACCCAGCTGTTGACCCATGTAAACGAGGGCAAATAGTAAGAACTAGACAAGGTCACATTTCTAAACTCCACTTTAAAAATACTCAGGTATGGATACGATTTTAATTACATTGTAATAATTTCAAAGAATGACAATGAAGATAATCAAGAGACTAGAGATTAAATGCTGAGAAAAGAAATAGAAGGCTCTTGGAATAGTTAGCCTTGGGAAGATTGGATGAGGGCTCTTGGAATACCTTAAAAAATGCACTTGTAATGTCTGAAATTTCCTATAGCATAATATGGATTTAAGATACAAGAAAATTTTACTTATATGTTAGAGAAAAAGGAGTTCAATGGCGAAGCCAATTACCAAGATATGTGGTGACATTCCTTTATAGTCCAAGAAGCTGGACAATTATCTGTCATGGTAATTTAAATTTTCCTGCAAGGACTAGTGTGCTAGGCTAGTGTGCAAGCTTGCAAAACTGATTATTAAATGTTCTGCAATTTTGCAAACCACTTGAGATCAGATTTTGTTCAGACATAGATCTCAAGTGGCTATATTGGACAAGTGCTTTTATGAGATAAAGTATCTTATTGAGGTAGAGGTGAAATCTACTTCCCTTCCCTACCAGTTCAAAAGTGTGCTGTGCTGTGTGCTGTGCTGTGTGTGTGCGCGAGCAAAGTGAGTGTGTGTGCCCTCTTCACGTCCAATTATAGACCCTCTGTGCATGCGCAAAGCCTTCTGTGCATGCTCAGAGGGTCAAAAACAGGTTACTTCCTGGTTAAAACCAGGAAGTATTAATGTCTGGGCGGGTGGATGGAGCCTTGCACTGCCGCCGCTCCAGTTCGCTGAACCACGTGCCGCTGCCGCTACCAGTTTGCCCAAACCGGAGCGAACCGGTAGCATTTCACCCCTGTATTGAGGGCATTACCTCACCTCTGCAAAATCTGCATGGATTTAAGACAGATGAAGCCAAGATTTTGAGATATGGCAGTGGAGGAGTAATGGCTTTTACTAAAATCACGCTGGGCTTTTAGTTCAGAACTTCAATTTTAGTTTAATTTTGTTCTTGAAAGAACAAGGAAACTAGAAGAATCTGAAGTGCCAGTCAGGAAGAAACAAATTCTGATTGCTCTGTCCATGAGACTTCATGAATTACAGGATTTATTTATTAGCATTAAACAGATGTGATTTTTCAATAACTTTGAGATTTAGAAACAGCTATTTCCCCAATTGCCCAAAAAACCAGCTGCACAAACTCCACTGTGCATTCTGTTCAAAGATCCTTGAAGTTGGTTCATAGCTGTACATATTGTGGAGCGTGGTGGCTCACATGTTTAGAATGCTGGGTTGGAGGTTAACAAGGCCGCGTTCATATCAGGGTTAGCTCCCATCATTCACTCCATCTCCTTGACAGGAAGATAAAAGGAGTCTCTATGGGTGTCCTCTGTGCAATGGTAATGTTGCCAGAGAGTCTTATTAATCCAGAAGTTCCTTAACAATGCCCACAACACAAATGGTATGGGATTTTATAGATGAAAAAAAACATTTTCATGAGGGTCACAGTGTAATAGTAATCAGTTCCTATTATAGCCAATTTATTGTGGTCTGTGTGAAGGCTATAAGCATGGTACACGTTTAGCAGCAACCTGTTGTATTAGTTCACCTCTTGCTGGTATAATATTAACTTTTCAAGGGAAAAAAGCAGACTACTTGCAAATTTATAGTAGAATAGCTGGTTTGTTATTCTTTGCCTGAGCTGAATGTCTGAGTAAATGCAGATTGTAACTACAAGATTTATTTCCTTAACAACTTGCATCTTGTTTTGAAATTTCTGCGTTTTCTGCAGTGGAGAAAAAACCTTCATTTTTCTTTATGGTTTTTCTAGTTTCATTGAGCTGAAGCCATGGCAAGTTAGTAACTAACTGCTTTAGCACATTTAAAATTATATGATACACAAGTAGGTATAAATCTGACAAAATTAAGTACACAAGTGAAGGTTTTTGGTTTTGTTTTGAAGTACATAGAATATTTATCTCGATGTTTTATGGTGGACTTATTGTGAGTCAGGCACTACTGAATCAAAACCTCACCCCAATTTGGCTCAAGAGATTCAGGACAGGCAAATGTGTCACAACCTCAACTACTGATATTAATATCCTTTAATTAAGTATGCTATAAAATTCTTCTGAAATTCTAAAGCAGTTCTCAAGTCTTATCTCGGAGGAAAGACATGGAGAATTGTTACTGTAGATCATGTACCTACGAAGGGAAGAAAACAAACAAACTTGACAGCTACTCTGTCAAAAAAATCATAAGCTACATTTCAGAAAGATATCCCTTGATCTTGTAACTGTAAGTGCACTATAATTCTGCAAGACAGCAGCAAAAAAAAAAAAAAAAGAAAAGAAAAGAAAGAAAGAAAAAGATCCTACGAAATACCATATTGCTTGTCAAATACAAGTGCTTTTGTTGTTTTAAAAAATAATGTTTGGAAAATCTTGGCTGAAACATGAAGGAAATACAAGATAAAATTTGTGAAATAACGCTGAATGAAATCCAGTATTCTCTCCCTAAAGCAGCCAACTAAATGCCTATGAGTGGTTAAAATAAGTAATTGAGTTAGGCAGAAACTGACTATTAGATATATTCTTCTGCTGATAAGGTAAAAGCAGCAAGAACCATGGAAAGTAGCAGCTGTGTCATTTGGGGGTTGATGATATTACAGAAAGAAAGAGAAATTGAGGGTACACTGAGGGTACACATTAGATTCCAAGAGAGATAACTTCAAGAAGCTTTTAAAAGTACTTAGTATTTAATGGACTGAAATCCTAATCTTAAATAAATTGTGTACACATCACTACATGCTATTCCAATAGAAAAAGAAATGGGGACAGCTTAAGAAAAAGCTGTAGAATCAATAAGGAAATTTCTGTTGCCTAAAAGTTAAAAGGAACATGTACAGGAAAATAAAAATGGATGTTTTCCTTGGACTCAAATATCCCTTTTGAACAACTCAGCATTCTCCTCCCCCTTTCCTGAGATAAGCCAACATTTCATCACATTCTCCATTTCTAACTAAAGGAAAAAAGGAAGCTTGTTACATAAAAAAACTGTTTTCTGAAACATGGAATCTGAAGTACATAATCTATCAGTGACAGAAATATTGAAGAAACGATGTTACCAAACTGTAATGCTGTAACCTTCTTTTTTTAAAAAAAATAAAAATAAAAATAAGGAAGACACATAGTTGTTGAATTTATGCATCTCCCGGTTTTACTTTTTGGTTGGTTTCTTTAGTTGCATCAACTTCCAGCATCTGAATATGATAGCATAGCTTCGTAGAAGAGATGAACGATAATAAATGAGCATGCCAGATCTGCATGAAATTGATATTATACAGTCTAACGCAAGCAATAGGACTGTTGATGTGGCTGGTGGGATTTCTTTTAACATCTCTAAAAGATCTGGTCTGTGAGATTCTCATTAGTATCAAAAAGAAAAATGTAGTTTCACTTCCATGTAACTCTCTTGGCAGGTTTATGCTATTATCTCTTCTCCCTTTGCCTGAGTCTTGCCAACATTATTTGAGGCATCTAAGCTCGATGGGGGGGAAAAGTCAATAAGGAGATGGATTTATCTAAAACGATGCTCAACTTTATTCTAGAAAACCAATTGGAAGTTTGGAAGATCAATAAGTATAGTATGCAATGTCTTAAACTGTGTTTGCTTACCACTCGCCCTCTGTATATTCTGTGATGACCCGGGGCGTGGCACAAAGGCAACACAGAAAATAAGTACAAGTCCCTTTATTAGCTCCAAATGTTGCCCCCAACATCCCTTTACTCTCCGGTCTGGAGAAAAACCTTTCCACAAACCTGTAAGCAGACAAAACTTCCAATCATAAATCCAACAGGGCAAGATAAGGTAATTAATCCGGCAGAGCAAGCAAGATAAGGAATTCCAGAATTAGCACAGCCGTAAATTAAACCAGTTGTGAGGATGCCAGGAACTCAGATAAAGCAGTCATGAACTCAGTGTTTGTTCCCGACAACCGCCCCTCCCATTTGCCTCTCCGTTTAAACTCAAGCTCCAGGTGTATCTTGTGAAGGGAAGTGGGGCCCTTTCCTCTCTTGTAAGCAATGCAACCCATGTTGCTCTCTTTTCCATTCTTCCCTGCGTGCCCTAGGATGAGGGGGTGGGTGGGCTTTGGCCTTCCTCTCCCTTGTTCTAACTCTTCCCTGCTCTGACCAGCCTGACCTTGCCCTTCCCTAGTTTCCTCCACAGCCAATGGAGCCACTCTCTTGCTCTCTGTCAGCTGTTTCTCTTCCATCTCAGAGTCAGACTCTGACAGGGGTATGACAATTCTTTGATGTTAATGTTCTTTGAACCCAAATCCAAACAGGGAGAATAATCTGTGACCAATAAAGCCACTCCCTTGTCTCTGTTTGAACCTATCATTACCTCAAGCATTACTTACTCAATTAATCCATGCTAAACATGTCTCCCTGGATCATAAACTCACTGAAGTTGTTTAACATGCTAAAATAATATATGCCTCAGTATGCTGGACAAGTCTGGACTTTGTCCTGATCATGTATTCCTTCCTTTAGAAAGCCACCCAACTCTGTAAGAATTTTGAGTGGCAAACAATAAAAATGTGATGCATTACAGCATCTAACCATTAGGGCAAAATTGTTCCCAAGCACAGAGCTCTGGGAAATGCATTAACCTCAGCTTCTGCTTTTTTTGGAATTTGCCCCACAAGGCACTCTTAAACTACCATGTTTAACACTTCCCTTTTGGTGTTCCTCACAAAGCTGCCTGATCTCCACCATTTCCTTCATCCTTCATCTTCATAATAAAGTGTTCTGGAGATCCAAATGATTCTTCCTCAGAATCAGCCCATTGGCCTATTTCATTATTATCTACTCTAGCAGACAATCAAGGTCTAATCTTTTAGCTAAATGTACATGATACTTTTAACTATTGGCAGGCCACCATTTGCTTGGTAGGAGTCACAGATGATCACTTTATAAGACTAGGTTGCAGTGGATGGGAAAAACATTCAAATACATTAATTCTATTTTGCATGGGTGTGGTCCTTGAATTTTCCATTTTCCAAATCCGGCATACAAGTTTGGATGAATGATATTTTCCAAACTGTGGAAAACCCATCTTTCTTTTCTATGTTCCAGCTTAGAACTGTTGGAAATTTGCAAGTAATTCTTCCAGTAAATTTGAAGAGTTTTAAAAAAAGAGGACGAAGATGGAGAATTAAACTATTCTTTGCTTAATAATTCCATTATGTCAAGGTGTACACCTTGATTGTCTAGATTTATTAGACATTTATTAAAATGTAACTTACGAGTATTGAGGTAGGTCATTCCAATTGCTAGTGTATATCTAAACTGTAAAATATAATAGAATTAGGGTGGTTAATATGTGGTATAAATATTACAAGGAGGTGAAATACTCTCAGAGAAAGACAGCACAAAACAATATCATCTGGAATAAAATTTCCCTTATTACAAGCCCAATCATATTTGTGAAGAAAAATTAATTTTGACATTAGATAGAAGCTAGAGTCTGCTTAGGATAGGAATAGTAAAAGAAAATGAATAGTGAAATGGAACTAATAAAAATGAATAAAAATGATATAACACCCTCCCCAACAGATATAACAACATAGGAAGTGTGATTTGGCACAATTTTAGAAAGCAATAAGTAGAAATAAACAGTCAAGTGTAATATGTGTGGTTGGCAGTGAAATTTAAAGAATCTACTTTCAAGCAAACAAGAACTATAACTGCAATTTCACACACCCACACAATGCTGTCAACTTCATATCAGTATTTGCTAGTAAATCTCAGTCCTTCAAACACTTAACCCTGTATTCAGGAATGGGCTTATTCAGCAGAAGACTGGCAGGCATCACTTGAGTGAATTAGGCTCTAATTTGCAGACAACAGTGAAACCATGTACAGAGAAATGATTTGCCCTCCGAGATCAAAGGCATCAAAGCCTTTATAGTAGTTTATATTTCAAAGAATAAAAACTACTATAAAGGGAAAGCGATTGACAGTGAGATGGGTGACATATAAATTTAATCAATAAACTATTTAATCAATAAAAGTGTCATTGTGGCAGTTATGGCATCACAGTAGAAGCCCTTCTCCTTTTGTACATTAATCACTGTCACACAGAAGTACAAAGTAGCAGGACTTAGATCAAATTGTCATAACCACCATCTTGATTTTTATGCGTACACACACATACACACACACAAACACACACACACACCATTGCTCTGGGTTTTATTCTCTTGTCTTTTAAAGCTATAGATGTGACATCACGAATGTGACATCTGTGCTGTAGAGGATATAAATGCCATCAACTCACTAGGGGTAGGCAGTCAACTACTTCTACAGCCTCATTCTTGTGAGTAGAGATACTCTACTCAAGCCTCACCCATGAGTTTTTTACTTAGTCTTGCTGATGTGGCTAGCTAACTAATGCTAGAAAGACCTGTGATTTATTGCTCTTAATCAGAGGAACCTAACAGGTGAGATTATTAAATACAACTTTGAATGATTCGACATTGAAATTTAAAGTCTTTAATTCCACAAACATTCAAACATTAATTCTAATTTAGCAAAAGGAAAGAAGGAAATTATACAAAAAGTAGGTCCTGTGGTGACATTAATACTCAAAACTCAAGAGAAATTATCAATAGTTATTAAAACTGATAACTCCACAGAATTTATCAATAGTTATTAAAACTCTTCAGGGAATCACTATGCCTCTAAGCAGTAATCCACAATATAATAACATTAAAATAATGACTGCTGTTCTATGTCCCACCAGACTAAAGAAAGTATTTTCAAAAACTTAGGCTCAGAGAAAACTGTGCTTTTGATCAGTTCAGCCCTTGTGGCAGTGCTGAGAAAGGATGATCCAGGGGATGTACTCCAATGTCAACACTGAATTTCCTTAGAAAAGTATATTGTTATCAAACATCATCATGATCATCATCATCATCATCATCATAATTTAGAAATTCTAAATTTACCGGACTTGAACATTTTCACTGTATGAAAAAACCACCTTACTCGGAACAGTTTACATCCTCCGATGATACCTTGACAGTTCCTAGGTCCTTAGTTAGGACTCGAGCTGCTGAGCTATTAACCAGCTTCAAAGGCTGTGAATCTCACTAAAGATTAACTAATATTATTATTATTATTATTATTATTATTATTATTATTATTATTATTATTATTATTATTATTGCTGGCAGCCACCCGTATCAACCATTAGCACCAGTCAATGGTATTTGTGATGCATTTTTGAATGTTCAGTTGACTAAGTTTCATATTTAATGAATAAAGATAATAATAATAATTACCATGTCCAAACTCAAATACTTTGGCCACCTAATGAGAAGGAAGGACTCACTGGAGAAGTGCCTAATGCTGGGAAAGATTGAGGGCAAAAGAAGAAGGGGACAACAAAGAATGAGGTGGCTGGATGGAGTCACTGAAGCAGTAGGCATGAGCTTAAATGGACTCCAGAGGATGGTAAAGGACAGGAAGGCCTGGAGGAACATTGTCCATGGGGTCATGATGGGTCGGACATGACTTCGCAACTAAGAACAACAAACCATGTCCAAGAATTTTACAAAACACATCAAGAAATTGCCGGTTTCTGCAATAACACCAGCGGAACTGCAAAAAACTGTGCTACTCAGAACATCAACTATTTTAAGAAGATACTTGGTCGATACCTAGGATGTTGGCAGCAACCCGTATGAACCATTAGCAACAGTCAATGGTATTTGTGACACATTTTTAAATGTTCAGTTGACTGAGTTTCATGTTTAATGAATAAAAGAGATAATAATAATAATAATAATAATAATAATAATAATAATAATGGGGGTGGAGACTGATTTTCTCTAAAGGAAGATTGTATCACTTAGAGGAGAAAAGACTATAACCCTGACCAAGATATATCACTCCAGGCATTTCCTGGGGTTTGCTTCAGAAATGACAGGTCTCTAATCCAGTTTTTCAACTCAGAAATTTCCAAAATGGGTTGTAATATAGAAGAGCCAAAACAGGGAAATGAAGCCTATTTGATTTGTACAAATTCTCTGATGTCATTAAAATAGTTCCCTGAATTGTGACCAATAGATTTTCATCTAGGGCTCTTGCCGAATAAAGATTATTGCATGGAAGATTTATACATCTTTCCTACATCCATTAAGAGCCAATTTTATAAGGGTTTTTATCTACTCCTGTTTTAGATCCTCCATATTATTCACTGCCAAACAATATCATTGAGAATCTAATTTTAACTAGAGCCACCTGACAGTTCAGTCTTTGTATGAAAGATGGCTTCAATAATTAAGTGGCCTCTTCTTATTTACTATAGGCTTTCATTAAAATAGAACCCGGTTTTCATACCATGCATAAACTATTACAAAAAGAAAAAGAAAAGATAAAGCCTGAGGTATAGATGACTCTTATATGGGTTTGTGTGATAGCAAAGTATTCATTTTACACATATGTGCTAAATCTTTTTATTCATTCAAGCCTTGTTCAGAAATGTATTAAACATGATCAGAATCTAATGGGTTTCAACCTTGAAGACATAAGACAACTTCATTTCAAATCAAACTCAAGAACAGGACAAAAAAGGATGGGCTAAGCTTAAATATTGGGCTGAAGACCTCAGATTATTTTATGAAATACTGATAATCAGGATATGTAATATTTTATTTGGTAACATAGCTTGAGGGGGACTTATACAAATATTGGCAGTATGGACTAGACCAGGGGTGGGTAAATGTGGCTCTTTTATAACCTGTGGACTTCAACTCCCAGAATTTCTGAGACAGCTGCGCTTATGTACATTTGTGCATAAATGTATAGTTAATATATTTAATTACATATTAAACATATTTCTAATTTTTAAACTGAAACTAAAGGTTGTTCCACCCCTCTTTGGAACTACATATGTTTATATTAAATCTTTTTTAATAAGTAAAGTTTTGTTTAGCTCACTGTAGAATTTTTGCCACAATACATATAATAAAATAACTGTATTTCCACATCCCCACTCACCCGCCCCCACATACTCTTAATTCCTATAATTCTTTTTTAGGTAGGCTGCCAAATTTTCCCCCAAGATTATTTTGGGGGTTAGTTGTTGTGCTTTTGATCTGGGGAGTAAGGAAAGTCAATTAAGGCATTCATCATGTCTCTACTGCTGTATGAATCAATGATTCATTTTAAATAGGTGAAAATGTAGTATACCAGGACAGTTTCTTTAAAGAGTTATGGAAATGTAAAGTGTAATCTATTATAACTATGGAGGAAAGATGCTCTCATTATTCTTTACAGAATATAAAATACATTACTAAATTGGTTTAAATGTAGTATGCATGAACTACATAATTGGTCCATAATTGATCCGCAATTGTAGATTATATTCAATGAACCAAGTAGGCCTTATTATTTTTTACCATCTGTCTACTTATTTTCTATGAAAGTAGAGTTCTATTTCTTTTGACATATCACTCTCAGAAAAATGAATGTAAATGTATACATCCAGTAGTCTAATAAATTCAGCAAAGTTTACTTTCAATTTAAGTTAATGTGGATTCAAGCATAAGAATAATAATTGGAGCATTCTTGCAGTTGGAAAGAGATTTACTTCTTACAGATGATGATGATAATGATGATGGTTGATGATGATGGTTTATAATGGTGATGATGTAAAGTGAAATACTGGGGTAACAATATGGATACAATAGCTATCTGAAGCTAGTTTCCTTGGAAAGACTTTTCTGCAATTGAGTTGGCACTTCCAAAAAGCTTGTTTAGCAGTTTCATTTGAAAAAAAAATATCTAGACAAAAGGCTTTGAAAATGATCTTATGGCCTGGTCAGTTATACATAAAGAGATTATTTTAAGTACACTGGTTTAAACTAGGTTTTTGAAAAATAATAAATTTCATTACAGCATGTAAAAATTGCTGGGATGATGTAAACTCATCTATCAATTTTGGTTAATGAAAATTGGTATTCTGTTTTGAACCAGCAAAAGTATCAAAGTCATTTTTTTTTGCACAACAAAAAGAGAACTAGAGCTAGAACTCCAAGCTAGAACTCTTGGTATTGAAGTGAATTAATCACTTCACCAAGCTGGCTCTCTCACATATATTTTGAAATGTGTTTATTTAACTAAAATTAAAAATAAAATAAAACAAAGCTCATTTTTTGATTTCCTATTTGGTTTAAAAAGAATCAAGGTGTGACTGTGAAATCATGTGGGATTGATTTCCTTGCAACTTTTGAAGGAATGAATGGCGGGGGGGGGGAATGGTTTGGATCCCTGTATCAGTGTTACAATGTAATGGCAGTGTCTCTTGTTGATTAATACTTGGTTGTAAGGGCTGTAAGCAGAGGTGGGTTTCAGCAGGTTCTGACCAGTTCTGGAGAACCAGTAGCGAAAATTTTGAGTAGTTTGGAGAACCAGTAGTAAATAATTCTGACTGGCCCCGCCCCCATCTATTCTCTGCCTCCCAAGTCCCAGCTGATCGGGAGGAAATTGGGATTTTGCAGTAACCTTCCCCTGGATTGGAGAGGGAATGGAGATTTTACAGTATCCTTCCCCTGGAGTGGGGAGGGAATGGAGATTTTACAGTATCCTTCCCCTGCCATGCCCACCAAGCCACTCCACCCCCACCAAGCCATGCCCACAGAAATTTTTTTGAAACCCACCACTGGCTGTAAGGGCTTGTGCATTATTAAAAAGAACACAATATGGTACCATATTATGAACTGCTGATGCTTGATTGAGGCAGGATGTCATTATATGCTCAGATCGGCACCGATATTTGTATGTAAATTAAACTATAATATCATAATTGACATGTATTTTGGCAATAATCATCAGTGTATATTTGTTTATTGTTTAGTAAAGTTGGAAAGGCTATGTTAGAGGACAGAAATGTTTGCAATTTCATAAAGAGAGAGAGGATATTTCAATTTTTCTCATCTTGAGTTCTGCTAAATTTATTTCTAACCGAAGCATGCAAAATAACTTTTCTGATTGAGTTTTGGATTATGTATACTTCTAATTGTGATATTTGTTTGCTTCATTCAATTTTGGTTTTCAAGGTTTTTTTTTTCTCTTTTCTCCTTTCTCCTTTCTCTTTTCTACCTGAAAGAAATGATTCTATATTTTCAGTTTTATTACTTGCATCTAAATGTGTACATTCCTCAGAATAAAACTGTAATCTTGTTTAATAAATTTAGTGGAAACAACAGATAAAAACCTCATTGTACTGAAATGAGAAAGTTATAAATTGTCTGAAATTAATGAAAATAAGATTGCTTTGGTTTGAACGTTTCCTCCACTGGGTATAACAATTACATGGGTAGGTTTCAAAACAGAAATTATCTTGCTAAAAGCACAATTTTTCTGCCGTAGATATCTGCCACAAATAAGTATTAATCTAATTCTTGCATGATTCTCAAATACTTTTTCCTTAGCTAAATCTCATTAGAAAGGTGATTCTTCATAATTCATGCTTCTCTTTCCTGTGAAGCAGCCAATAACAGCCATTTCATAAGATGCTTAGCATACAAATATTAATATTAATAACTTTTTAATCAGTTGGAAGTGCCTCATCTATTAATAGCACTTAGCAATAGCACTTAGATTTATATCTCACCCCTTAGTGCTTTACAGAATTCTCTGGGCAGTTTACAGAGTCAGTATATTGCTCCCAATAATTTGGCTCCCCATTTTACTGACCTTGGAAGAATGGAAAGCTGAATCAAGCTTGAGCCCGTCAGAATTGAATTCCAGGCTGTGGGCAGAGTTTGCCTGCAATACTGCATTCTAACCACTGCACCATCAGAGCTGTAATCTAAGAGTAATTAACCATTATTTTTACAGCATTAAATTGGACATCTTTTTCTCAGCATTTTTTAGCCTGGGATCCTCTGTTGCTCATATAAAGCAGGGGTCACCAACCTTTTGGACCTCAGGCACCACTAACTTCATAATTTTAAATCCCGCAGACCACTAATGTGATCTGCCTAATGACCAGCTGGGTGGGTGTGGCTAGGTGGTCATGTGACTGGATGGGTGTGGCCAACTTGATGGCACTCATGTCGAGGGGTACCTCGCCGGCCTCTACTCACCCCTCCTCACCCAGCCCCTCCTTACCTGCCTGCCCGGGCTCCTTAGTGCCCCAACAGGAAGCAGTTGTTAGAGGTAAGCAGCCAACACGAGAAAGAGTTGCAAAACAGCTGGCTCAGTTCAAATTGGATCTAACCGAGAAGAGGGTCAGCAGAAGTACCTCACTGAGGATTACGAACATAGGCTTTCCAAGCAGAGGGAAGACCTGGGGAGTGCAAGGCCAGGTACCAGCGCCTGGAGGCTCAGCAGGCTGAGATGGTCAGCCAGTTCCAGACCATGATGCAGTCCCACTGGAGCGAGGCCCTCCGGCTCTTCGCCACCAGCAGCACTTCCCTCCAGCCTTCGCCCAAAGCCCCGCACCAGGAGGCTGAAGTAGATCCTGAGTTGGAATTTCTGCCCCCGTCTGACCAGCACAAAAAGACCCTGAAGGGGGAGACTCTCTGCAGCAACACAAGTATTCATTGCATGTATCTGGCCCAGGGGCAGTAGTTTGAGGATCCCTGATTTAGAGCAATATAAAAAAATGCAAATAATTTTTCTGCAGACCACCAAAATTTTCTCACAGACCACTAGTGGTCCATGGACCACCAGTTGGTGACTGTTGATATAAAGGGTACTGTACAAAATAGAGATAGAGATAATATTACTTGAACACTAAGATGAGACAATGAAATGATGGGATACAAATCACAGACAAGAGTGAAGAAGCCTAATGCAAATAATGATTGAGGAACAGCCAATTAATTGCTCAATACTACTAGCTGAACATTGGGATAATTTCCAACTATAAATGATGTTCTATACTTGATACATAGAATGAGAATGCTGCCAAATATGTAACATTTTTTTAAAAAAGCCAAACAATCTTCAACAACCAATTCTTCTACCTTCCTATATATACTTTCCTATATACATTTAAAGAAGCAGTTATTAATATAGTAATATATTGAACATATTTCAAGTCTTCCAACAATAATAAAAGAATATAGGGTCCATGCTAGAAATGGCAGAATTCTAGAAGCCCTTGGAGCATTTAAATTTTTAAAAGATTAATGAAAGCAGTCAGAAATATCCCACATTTTCCCCAACTTCCACTTTATAAAACAAACACAATATTTTGCCAACTAAATTAGACTATTTGCCTGATAATTTCATAGAGCAACAGAATCCCACAGTGCTGTTTGCCATAAAGATACATTGATATTGGCTTCCTTCCTATAGGTTAGTAACAAAGAGATGCTGCAAAGATCATTAAGCAGTTTATCCAGACAGTGTTAGAATTAACACCTGTTAATAACAGATTAACCCTGAAGCATTGTAATCTACAGAGTTTATAAAAAAGATTCCACCACTTAAATCTTCTTCATCATTCCATAATTACATGTCTGCACCTGGTTCATTCATTTTTGGGATTGGACTGTCATGGCTTGGATTCCTCCAGTAGATAACCTGTTTCAAGAGATTTGGAGATGATAGTTCACCTCATCTGATTCAGAGGAGAGTTTCAGGAGGTGTTGTTGAAGCTCATGTTGATCTCATTGGCATTGGGGCACGGTACAATATCTGAAGTGATTCAAGGAATGCATTCCTATTTAGATGACTGAGGAAGAGAGAAATGAATAGAAATTGTAGAAACAATAATGGTTGCAAAGGTATTTTGATGTGCAAATTTAATTTAAAAAAAATTAGTGCTAGGGAAACAGAAAAGCATCTGACTGATAACATAAATCTTAAAAGCAAAGGTTTAGGGGTTACCAGATAAAAGGTCTTCAGCCAGTCAGTTATCGAATGGATACTAGAAGTCATTTCATCCTGGTACAAAATTACAGATATTTTCCTTGGACATTTATCATGCTATGTTACCTTCACTGGTAACTGTGGGAACTGGAGAAATTATTTTTTTAACTCAATGAAGATCAATAAATTTAGGAAAGGAAATATATAAAGTACTTGAGTCACATTTGATTTATGCTACTTTAACTTCCCACATATAAAAGTTTTTTTTTTAATATAATGAGTATTAGGAATGTCAAATCAGTAACATTAATCAACAGAATGACCAAATGTGATTATCATTATATACGTGTATATCTAGAATTATACAATGGAACATCTGCCTGAGTGTCACCTTGCAACTTGGATTCACAGATGGTGTTCATCTGTATATGGAAACAAACAGAGTCTCTGCTAAGCAGGACAAACCTAAAATGCTTGCTCTGTGATGGGTCTTGTGATATATTTGAAAAATCTTTCAGGGAGTTGGTTTTACTTTATTTTTTTCAAAATAATGAGCATCCCTGATTACAGGCTGTGTTGGCTTAGGACTGCTGAAGGGTTTGGAGAAGTATACTTCTTGTGAACAGAAACTTGTCCTGATTCAACATGATCAGTGCTTGAAATCATCACATTCAGAGCTACAATTCTAGTTTCTGAATGACTGAATTTAGTTACACCATTATGACAATAGAGCAGGACCTATTGCAGTTCCTGCTTCACTGTCATAATGGTGTAGCCAAATTCAGTCATTCAGAAACTAGAGTTGTAGAGTGCAGATGCTCACATTAGGCAAAATTAAGTTGTTATGTCTCAGTGAGTTTAATAATAAAATGCATGAATGTGCTTATTAATTTGTATGCTTTGCTTTATGGCTGTAAACAAACCAATAGGAAATTAAATACTCGGATTGCTTAGAATATTCTACATATGCTTCAGACTTTGCTTTTTGGCTGTTCCCCAGTTCAGAATAGGAGCATTTCAATTTGAAAGCCACGGGCAACACATTACTGGAATTACATTATTCACATTGACGAGGATGAATCAGATTTAACTTTGAAGTGGTGCTTGGGGGCTGAACAATTGAAATAAATGAAATGATTAGTTTTCTAATTCAGAAATGACCTTTCTACCTTATTGAAGTATTACCATTTGGATTTTAGATGACTTTTATTTACTTACTTTTATGTATATAATTTAGAAATTACATGACTCCAAATCACACTTGGAAGCTTGTGCTTAAAAGTATAAGAAATGATATAGAGAGAAATACAGATCATATGCAGCCAGAGAATAAACCATATAAAACAAAGAAAACATCCTTATGGAGGGGGGGGGACTCAAGAACCATTCTATCCCAAGAACTGGGAGAAGAGACAGGATATGCCACTCTCATTCTGAATTTACCACAGGTCATCAGCAAGCATGACAATGGTGTCTCTGAATTATATGTGATAATCCATGATCCTCTGGAGCTGTTGCCCAGTGGTCTTCTTCTCAAATTTCTCTAAAAAGAGAAGTTTGAAAATTGGATAATAATTGGGTCGAAGATCACTGGATCCAGTGATGGCTTCTTGAGAAGGAGGAGTCTATCACCACCCTATCTCTCAAAGGAGCTAACACAGGGATGAAATGCTCTGAAATCTGCTACCAGTTTGCTTCATTGCGCACCGCAGGTGCTAAGAAGCCTTTTCGGAGTCTGCAAAGGTAAGTAGAACAGCAAGGGGAGGAAACAAAATCTAGTGATTTAGGGGAGGGAATCTAAATCTAGCAATTTAGATTCGCTAGAAAGCAGGATTTCTTGCTTTCTAGCGAATATAAATCGTGCGGCACAGCTGATTGTCACACAGCTGATGGTCTGAACTTTTTTTAAAAAAACTTCTTAAAGTATTTTTTTACTACCAGTTCTGGTGAACTGGTAGCATTTTTTACTACCGGTTTGGGCCGCAGCATTTCACCCCTGAGCTAACACCACTGTATTAACCTAAATTCAGTTCACCTCACAGAAACTATAGTAACCCAAGAAGGATTTTGATCTAATAAACAATTGGCTGAACTCAGAATCTCTCCAGTTCATCAGGATTCATATGTCCATTTCTAAGAGATTATACCCAGTCAGTACACTGTCATTGTGAATATGGAAATTTTATATATAACAAAGAAAATTGCATCATCATCATCATCATCATCATCATCATCATCATCATCAAGGATTCATATGTCTATTTCTCATATCTGCTCAACTGAGAAGTTCCAGTTGATATGCTTGGGAACTGCTCAAGAACAAGCTCTACAAACTAATGCCATGAAAGCAAAGATACAAAAATCCACCGACAATCCAAACTGCTGACTTTGCAACAACAAAGTCGAAATTGTTTCACATTTAATATGCAAAATCGCACAAACTGGTCATTATGTAAAAAATACGACTTACCTGTATCCAAAAAGTCATGGGAACATAAAGTAGAAAAAGTTATAGAAAATGAGAAGGTGAAGATCTTGTGGGACTTTCGAATACAGACAGATCATCACTTGGAACACAACACGCCAGATATCACAGTTGTCAAAAACCAAAACATACAATTTATTGACATCGTGGTATCAGGAGATGCCAGAGTTGAAGAAAAAGAACTGGAAAAAATCATGAAATATCGCGACCTGGCCATCAAAACTACACGGCTATGGATAAAACATGTAACAGTGATACCCATTGTCAATGGGTAGTGATACCCATTGTCAACAGTGATACCCATTGTCAACAGGGCACTTGGTACCATGTCCAAGAATTTTATAAGATACATCAACAAATCGCAGCTTCCTGCAATAACACCAGTGGAAGTGCAAAAAGCTGCGCTACTTGGAACATCGTACATCTTAAGAAGGTACTTGGTTTATACATAGAATGCTGGCAGCAACCCATATCAACCATTAGCACCAGTCAATGGTATTTGTGATGCATTTTTTAATGTTCAATTTATTTATTTATTTATTTATTTATTTATTCAAATTTCTATACCGCCCTTCTCCTTTCGGACTCAGGGCGGTGAACAGCCAAGATAAAAACATCTATACAAAACATCACAGTTTAAAAATAAAGTTAAAATAATTTATAATTTGGCCCATAATTTAAAACTTGTCAATTAAAATCAATATTAAAATTTTAAAAACTAACCCTAAAATCAAGACAGACCGGCTAACTGGAAAAAATGAGTTTTTAGGGCCCGACGAAAAATCCGAAGGTCGGAGATCACTCGTATCTCTGGGGGTAGATTGTTCCATAGGGTAGGTGCCACCACAGAGAAGGCTCTCCTCCTGGGGGTCGTCAGCCGGCATTGTCTGGCCGACGGCACCCTGAGGAGGCCCTCTCTGTGGGAGCGAACCGGCCGGTGGGAGGCTATTGGTGGCAGAAGGCGGTCCCGTAAGTACCCTGGCCCTAAGCCATGGAGCGCTTTAAAGGTGATCACCAACACCTTGAAGCGCACCCGGAAGTCCACCGGAAGCCAATGCAGCTCGCGCAGGAGAGGAGTCACATGGGAGCGCCCCGTCGCTCCCATAATCCCCCGCGCAGCCGCATTCTGCACCAGTTGGAGCCTCCGGGTGTACCCCAAGGGGAGCCCCATGTAGAGAGCGTTACAATAGTCCAGACGAGAAGTGACGAGTGCTTGAGTGACCGTGCGTAGGGAGTCCCGGTCCAGAAAGGGGCGCAACTGGCGTATCAGGCGAACCTGACAAAAAGCCCCCCTGGCCACGGCTGACTGAGTTTCATGTTTAATGAATAAAGGTGGTAATAATAATAATAATAATAATAATAATAATAATAATAATAATAATGGATTCATATGTCCATTTCTCATATCTGCTTAACTGGGAAGTTCCAGTTGATATACTTGGGAACTGAGTTTTGCCAGGTTATCTGGAGTGATAAAAATCAGTTTTGAGCCTTTTTGGAATTGTTTTCCATTTTCACTCCATCTTTAATATTTCAGTAAATTTATTTCATCCACTGTTTTCCAGTTGTTTTAGAATGGGGAATGTTTTGATTCAACCACTACAGTAGCTGTTCTTCAAAATATTCCATAATTTAATCACCACGGGGGTTAGTTTTTTAGCAAATGCCACCTGGACTCTTAGAACAATGAATCAGCAAATATATATCCATAAGAATATAGTTAACAATGTTACATGATTTAACTTTAAATTGTTTAATGTACAATATTTCAAGGGAATCTAATTTTTGGAACAGTTGGAGAAAGTATTATATAAATTATTTTTGCATTATAATTTTGGGTCATTGATAATTTTTCATGAAAGTGTCTGCTGTTCTTTGCAAACAAATTATGGTAAATATCATTGACTCATTTAATTTATAATGTGAATATACATTTTAGGTCAATGGTGGGATCTGCATTCAAGGGGGAAATCACTGAAAGCCCTGGAGGCATACACCTGTTGGCAGCTCTTTAAAGCAGCTGCATCTTCTCCAGACTCATGGGTGATTTCTTCTTCCTTCCTTCCTTATTTCTTATTTCCTTCCTTCCTTCCTTCCTTCCTTCCTTCCTTCCTTCCCTCCCTCCCTCCCTCCCTCCCTCCCTCCCTCCCTCCTTCCCTCTCTCTTTCTCTCTCATGTTATGTGTTCATTTAGCTATTATTTTATTTAACTACAAAGTCACTGAAAAAGATTGTGATTACCAGAGTGTACACTGATTCCAACTCCATATCACCTTGTCTTTTTTAAATATGCACACTAGGGACTCCTAGAAATTCTCCTACATAGAATTTGAAGATTAAAAAAAAATAAACATGTTTTTTTTTTCCTGGAAATTTCAGATCCATATTGAGATGAGCAATTGATTGATTACATGTCATCAAGCTGGAGTTGAATCTGGTGACCACATAAATAGATCTTCTCCAGGATGAAGGATGAATTCTAAAAGAAAAAAAAACCCTTAGGATTTTTTTTTCCCAAAGGGAAAATAGATTGACAGTAAAATGGAGCAGAGTATAATTTTGAAAAATGCACGATGTGGCTGAAATGTTTCCTTCTTCTTTCTTTAAGTTCAGAGCTTTTTCCTCAGTGCTTCTTGTAATTTTCATCTAAGTGGCATGATCAAATGGAAAAAAAAAAAAAGGCAGTGTATGCTATTGAAGATTGTTAGGAAAAGTCCCATAGTATTTTATTCCATCATTGTATAGCTTTCAGGCTCATGCATAATATTAAAGATGAAAATCTTATCATCAGCAAGAAGCCCACACAAGTGTCATAAAATTAATCCTAGATTGCAAGCCCCTGAAGCAGGATGGTAGTGCTCGTGTTATTTTTATCAATCTCTGACTCCATGCATTTGTGTGTTTACGTGCATATGGAGGACAAAGGCTGCAACAATTTGGTAGTGAATCAGAAATAAATATATGCTGCACTAGAAACATAATATTTTGATTTTTGAGTTTCCAAACTCCCAGAATTGCTTTTTGTGAGAGAGGCAGCCATATAAATGTGATTAATAAATAAAAAATAAAGATAACAAAATCTTTTTAAGTAAAAGAAAAAAGAAAAGAAAAATTAAAGAAAAAATATCTTTAAGAATCAGTTTTGCCTTCTCTAGTTTTCTTAATTCACATTTCTCTGCTCTGCAGTTAATGACTGTGTCAATGAATGGTTTTGAAAATTAAACATTTACAGTCTATGATGAAGGTGTCAACATAAGGTTGACTCTTTTTTTATCATGTAGAATGGTGAAAGTCAGTAAATGGTAAAACACTATTTTTATCCATTATTTCACTTGTTATTTGCTTTCACTTAAATGGCAGGGCGGGGGGAAGCCATTTTTATTAACTGCCACATTTTTTCAGGAGCAGAGGGGAGGGATGCAAGCAAACCTGAGAAGACACATCTTATTTTGCTGATTTCATGTTTGATCTCATTTCACCGGCTCTGTTCATTTTAGAGTGTTTATTTACAGGAATAGATTTATTTTATATAAACACTTCGTTAGAAGTGTTTATCCAAGGGGACACTACATTACCAAGCTATGAAATAGAAGTTGTCAAGATTTGAAAGAT
This sequence comes from Pituophis catenifer annectens, assembly GCF_029215685.1. Lineage (NCBI taxonomy): Eukaryota > Metazoa > Chordata > Lepidosauria > Squamata > Colubridae > Pituophis > Pituophis catenifer. The sequence goes on along the minus strand of NW_027256881.1, from coordinate 262,265,575 downwards.
TCAAATGTACTTGTCAGGAAAAAAAATCCTATGGCTCATTTCTGCTAATTAACAAAGCAGCAGAAATGAGTCTAATGTCAAATATATTTCCTGTTCTTCAAGAGAAATTTGATGTGAAAATGGATGATAGAAATACATATTCTATTTTGTAACATATGAAGAACGGGGAACTGGAGGAAGTTAAAGATACAGTGGAAAACCTAGAAAACGTTAATCACTCTATATTCAATTCACTTTTTATAAGCTGCTCATTCAGACTCCTATTCCATTGTATTAAATCTCATTCCAGTTGAGTTCCACTTCTGGTGATTTCATGGACACAATCATGTAGTTTTCTTGACTGCATGAGTACAGAAGTGTGCTTCTGTCTTCTTTCAGGATTTTTTTTTAAAAAAAATACTCCAACTTTTAGTCCAGATATTCTGTGGTGGTCTCTCATTCAAATATCCCAACTCTGCTTATTTTCCAAATTCATACAAGATCACTCAGGTGTTTTCAACTGCTCAGATTATTACAGGTACATGTGATAGATACTTATTATTATTTATTATTTATTATTATTTATTTGATTTGTATGCTGCCCTATCTCCATAAGACTCAGGGCAGCTCACAACAATTAAAATCAAACCAGATAAAACATGTTAAAATACATATTAAACATATTAAAATAATCCAAACCCCATCAGTCCAGGCTGGGCAATTTGAGCAGCCATGTTTTTAATTCGCGGTGGAAGGTGCGAAGGTCAGGGGCCAACCAGAGCCCCAGGGGGAGTTGATTCCAAAGGGTGGGAGCCCCCACAGAGAAAGCTCTACTTCTGTGGATCGCCAGCTGACATTGTCTAGCCGACGGCACCCTGAGTAGGCCCTCCCTGTGAGAACGCACTGGAAGATGCGGAGCTGTTGCTGGTTGCAGATGGTCCGACAGATATCCTGGGCCTAAGCCATGAAGGGCTTTATAGGTAATCACCAGCACCTTGAATCTCACCCGGAGGGCAACCGGCAACCAATGCAAATCGCGCAGGAGAGGTGTAACATGGGAGTATCGGGACCCTCCCATCACAACCCGCACGGCCGCATTCTGTACCAGCTGAAGCCTCCGAGTGGTCTTCAAGGCCAGCCCCAAGTAGAGAACATTGCAGTAGTCAATACGGGAGGTACTTGCTGTTAGCCATGATTTTTCCCTTATTTTTAATTAATGACTAGAAATAGCACCACAGCATAATATGGTCCATGAGAATAAAAAGATGGTTTCCAGCTGCAAGTGTTAGAAAGAGGAAACTTTTGACAAACTTCTAGATCTTTCAAAAGACAAAATCTTGAAAGTGCAGGCAGGTACCAAGTTGAGGAGCATTTAAAACACATAACTACTTTTGTCATGAGGGCTATGCAGTGCTTCAGATATAATCTTTATGCACCCTCCCTATGCTTGCCTATGACCATAATAAAGTTTTGATTTGAATACTTCTGATTATAATTGATAATAAGCTGAGCTGTTCAATATCCTTATATAGTTCAGCTGTAAAACATTGATGGCAATCTCTGAACTCCCTATTCATTATGTATTAAAAATCTTTCTCGTGCAAAGGTTACTTTATATTCATTTTTCCAAATTCTCATTGATGTTGATAATTCATATGACTTTCATTTATTATCTCCAACAAAATACAAACAATACATATATCATATCCACTTTTCATATATTCTTAATTCTTGAGTCACAAGTTATCTTTGTGCTCTTGTTTGAATACATGTATCTAACAAGTGATCAAATACTTATATCAAAGTTTTTATTCAGTGCTACTGTGATAAAAAAGAGATGCTATGTAATGAATGCAGTTCCTCTTGTTGTGCCATATCTGTCATTGATCATTGGCAATCATGTTGGTGACCCTATGAATGCAATTACAGAAGTCTTTTTTAATGGTGCAGTGAAAATAAAAATAAGGATCTTAGAAACATTGATATACGTTGTCTAGAAGTCAAAGGACAACATCAACAATAAAAAGATCTGCAGAATTTAATTTCAACTTGTTTGCTTTAATGCTACATTTCTAAGGTTAGTTATCATGAACACATAAACATCATAAGAAACAGAACAAACTTGAGGTGGCAACTTGTAACCTTAGGACAGAAGTGATAACCACTCAATCTCACTCTCAGAAGCCTGTTGGACACAATATAATTTATGTTTCCAATCCTTTGGAGGCATGAACTACATTAAAGTTTCATAGCAGCATTTTTTAAAAAAGTTAAATACATAAAAATAACTACTAATGAAATAAAATCTAGGTCCTTTTCCCACTGTCATACGTGACATGTCACACTTCATTTAGTAGACACCAAGCTCTTTTCCTAAAAATCACCATGACCCTGGCTCATGGCTTAGTTCACAGTGGAATCAGTATATCTAGACAGTTGGCATATCAAAGACTTCCATACAAGTTCATAGTAATCTTTATGTCCTCATTTTGTATAACCAGAATGGATATTCTTTTGGTAATATGAGAAATAGTCATGGCATATTCATTATTCCATTGCTATTTCAAATTGTCTATCTGTCCAAAATGGGACAATATTTTGAACTATAGTATGTGAATGTGAATCTTTTTTATTGTTGATTAAACATGTTAGTCATTTGGTTTTATACTGCAGGGATAAACAATACTTTAGTGACTAGTGGCTACCGTTACCATTTTTTAATGGTAAGATGGCCAAAAAAATGAATGTGGCCACATGATATGTGAAAGCAAAAGTAAGTTTTTCTAGGGAATGGAGGAAGAGAAAAAGATGATTTATTCTTTAACATATAGGGGCGTGCTATATTTTTCACCTGTTCCCTACTTTAAAATACCAGGAGACTGTGCTATCAGCTTTTAACAATTATTACTAGAAGCAGTATCAAGAAATGCAAAAACGGGATTTGAGAGCAGCATGTATATACGTAAGCATCAGGAAATATGGGGAACTGTGACAAAGATTTATTTATTATTATTTATTAATCAAATTTCTATACCGCCCTACTCCCGAAGGACTCAGGGCGGTGAACAGCCAAGATAAAATACAGACAATACAAATATTAAAAATCCCTTAAAATTATTAAATATTTCGGCCGAAACACAGATTAAAACACCCAATTTATAAAATCACGAATTCAAAAATTTAAAATTTAAGAATTTAAAAGAGGGGAGTTAGGCCAGGCCAGCTTGCTGAAATAGAAAAGTTTTGAGAGCACGGCGAAACGTGCGCAGGTCCGGGATCTTCCGTATCTCTGGGGGGAGCTCGTTCCAGATGGTAGGTGCCCCCACAGAGAAGGCTCTCCCCCTGGGGGCCGCCAGTCGACACTGTTTGGCCGACGGCACCCTGAGGAGCCCCTCTCTATGGGAGCGTACTGGTCGGTGAGAGGCTATTGGTAGCAGAAGGCGGTCTCGTAGATACCCCGGTCCGATGCCATGGAGCGCTCTAAAGGTGGTAACCAAAACCTTGAAGCGCACCCGGAAGACCAAAGATGTTACCAGCACTATGTATTAATGAGACCTTAACACTTGTTCATGAGTAGCCAATCTATGATAACAAGCAATCAGTGTTGTCATGCTCTTTCATTTACAATTGATGCCAAACTTTGCTAAAAAGCTCCTCCATTTTCCTTTTGGTCAGGTTTCCAGATCTTCCCAATTGGAAAACACATTCTGAATGATGACATTACCGTTACTCGAATTATTTCCAATGTGTGTCCCAATATCAGAAAGCATACCTGATTCCAAATTTTGAGCTTAAGACAACTTAGAACTACACCGACTTCAGTCTGACCTAAGCATAGTACATAAAATTATCTGCCACAATGTCCTTCCTGTCAATGACTAGTTCAGCTTCAACCACAACAATACACGAGCACACAATAGATACAAACTCAAGGTAAACTGCTGCAAACTCGATTGCAGAAAATATGACTTCAGTAACAGAGTGGTCAATGCCTGGAATGCACTACCTGACTCTGTGGTTTCTTGTCCAAACCCCCAAAACTTTAACCTTAAACTGTCTACTGTTGACCTCACCCCATTCCTAAGAGGTTTGTAAGGGGAGTGCATAAGTGCACCAGCATGCCTACCATCCCTGTCCTAATATTCCTTTTTACTTACTCTTTTCATGTATTCAAAATATGTTTATACTTTTACCTGATATCTTATATATGCTTGACAAATAAATAAATAAAAAATAAATGTTGATTGTCTCCGCGAAGGGGTCTCATTGATGTATTCATGCATAGATATTTAAGGCAGTATGAGATGTGTTACATTTGATTTATTACACAAGTCAATAATAGCTTAATTTATTTGTCTGTCTCTAAAATGCCATCTTCAATAAAATAAATATTTATAACAAAGCCGAGCCTTTCATTTATCACTTCTGCAAAGCAGAATCTCTGAACCTAAACTATTGCATGGAGGCAATTAGCAAATAGTCATGTCTCATTTGGTCACTCTAGGAAATTTAGTAAAATTTGTATCTGTTGACTTATGCCTATCATAAAGCTGGATAGATGGAAAAATGGATACATTTTTTCCCTCTGCTCCTCTTCTTCCTTCTCCTCACAATCTTACAGTTCTGTTTCAAATGTTTCTTAAATTAGTCTGTAGAATTGAATTTGTAAGATTGTGCTATTTATTTTTGCTACATTTGAACTTACAAAAACATAATAAAAAGCACTAACATGAAAGTTAGGAAAAGTACATAGTTGTGTGAGTTCACAACTATTATGTTGCATTTATATTTAAAGTAACTCCAGTTTATTACCACCCACAATGCTGCATATTTCAGTCCTCAGTTCTGCATTGTAACAGTCATGTGTTTATGGTGAATGTGAAGGTATTTGTATGCATATATGATATGAATTACAATCCTGCCTATACATCACTACCAGTTTGGGTTTAAATCTCTTCCCAAATAAGTGACATGTTCACAACACAAATAGGGGCCATAGTGGTTAGAATGCAATCTAACTCTGCCCACAGCCTGGAGTTTGATCCTGATCAACTCAAAGTTGTATAAGCTTTCCATCCTTCTGAGGTCAGTAAAATGAAGATTATTATAAAGACCCAGATTATTGGGGGCAATATGCTGACATTGTAAACCACACAGAGACTACTGTAACCAGAGGTGGTATTCAGTAGGTACTGACTAATTTTGGGGAACCGGTAGCAGAAATTTTGAGTAGTTCGGAGAACTGGTAAATACCACCTCTGCCTGACCCCACCCCATCTATTCTCTGCCTCCCGTGTCCCAGTTGTTCGGGAGGGAATGGAGATTTTACAGTATTCTTTCCCTGCCACGCCCACCAAGCCACGCCCACAGAACTAGTAGTAAAAAAAAATTGAATCCCACCACTGGCTGTAACATAGTATGGGGTGATATATAAGTCTAAATGCTATTGCTATCGCTATTAAGGATGCAATAAACATTATTGCCATGTGTGATGCCAATCCTCTGGTCCTTCCATACATTCAGAGAAGGAGTTGTAGGAATTGTCCAATTATGAATAAATTCCAAACCTTCTGGTATCTACAGTTGCTGCTACTGGGAGTAAGCCATTTAGACAAGGGAATGTCAAGGAAATTGTTAGGGATAGTTGTGTTGAAACGTCAGCATTTTCAGCCAAAGTAAATGGCAAAGGTTATGTAAGCACAGTGTTGGCACATCTAAGCAATTGGAGTCTTTGCTCTGATAAATGTTAGTTTCTGCACTCTATACATATGCTAAACAGTGAGTTGCTGTCAGAAAAGAAAAAGATGGCAATTGTATGTAACCCAAGGTAGAAGGGAGAGTGAAGTTTCTGGTGATTTGTGGAACAATTCTTAAGAAGATAGAAAATGCTTGCAGTGCTATTCATTTCCTATTTTCATCAGGTCAGCTACTCTTGAGCCTTCCTTGACATCTATGCCACCTCACATCTAGATGCTCTGCTTTATTTCCATCCTTGTTTTCTAGCAAGAAATAAGCAGTGGCAACATTTGTGTAAAGGTAATTGTTTTGACATTGTGCTATCTGAAAACTTGTTACCTTGCAACTATAACGTATTTTGTTTTAGGTTGCGCTTTAAAGAAAACAAAACTTTAAAGCAAGACTTGTGTCTGTTCCATTGAAGATATGTAGCTCTGTAATTGTTATTAAAAGAGCAGTACAGAAATAATGGCTTTTGTGATACTTATTTTCTTCTGAGTCTTGTCAAAAAATCAGAAGTGATGAATCTTAATTGATGATTTTTTTAAAAAAATATGAGACTGTGTGTGAGAGTAAGTATATAAAACAGAGCAGTAAGAAAAGTAATGTTTATAGAAAAATGGAACATTTTTTAATATATTGGAATGGCATCATATATACGATATATAATGCTGTATCTTTTTTAAAACATTATTTTTAGATTGTATCTTAATAGTGCTCTTTCTTTCTTTCCTTCCTTCCTTCCTTCCTTCCTTCCTTCCTTCCTTCCTTCCTTCCTTCCTTCCTTCCTTCTTTCTTTCTTGTCTTATGCACCATCTCGAGAGATCTTTTAGGCGGCAGTTCTATGATTTCTTTAGAAGTATGACTGGCATCTTTTTTGTCTTTTTCCCTTTTATTCAAAGAAAAGAAAAAAAGATTGGAACAAAGTTTAATCTCAAGCAATGTCAAACTCAAAAACCAAGAAAGACACATTGTTATTCTTGCAAAGCAGATTTCTTTATTGTTCCTCATTCATAGACAGAATCTTGCCAAACCAAATCAAACTACCATCTGTCTGTCCTGGAAGCCATATTTTACTTTGGATCTTCAGGGCTGCCACATTTACTGCTGTGGGAAACTGGGAGGCGGGATTGTATGGAGTTGGAAAGAGATCTAGCCATAATAACATTCTTTTCTTTGAGAGTCAAGGACATCCTGCCCTGCACCTGGAGTGGTGTGACTGGGAGGCATCTCCAGTTGGGATGGTGCTTTGATTGGACCATGTGATGGGCATGTGGGTGATGGGGCACCTTCTTTTGCACTTTCTTTTGGGTGGGGAAAACCTGGAAGCTTTCAGATTTGGGTTTTCCCAGATGTGCCAATATGACATCTCTAATAAAATGGAACTTTAAGGAACTTCTAGCCTCTGAATCTTCTTTTGTTGGGGGTGTTACTCGGAACCCTGACACCATCTCTTTAAAGCATATACTGTGAACGCTATTAGGCAGGAGCTGTCTTCATTCTCTTTTTCTCACACAATTATCAGAACTGCGTTGTTTCTTGCTCCTCTGGAATATACTCTTTCTCTTTCTCTCCTATTCAGACTATATTCCATTACAGGTGGCCTCTGCCTACTCCCATTTCTCTATCTTACAGGGATGAAAATAAATGAGTAGATCATGGGTCAGCATCTAGTTCAGAAGTTTCTCTTCAGACAGTACCACCACCCTGGTAACTTGGAATCAGATCATGACATAAACAAGGAAACCTGTTTTTATCTTCTCAGTTTATTTCTATAGCAGCAATGGGAATAAAAATATAATTTCCCTTGTGAGTTAGAACAAAAGCAATGTTGTACCAATAAGAAGAATATTTGTAGCTCAGAGTTGAAATAAACGGTCCTTGGTGCTCTCTGAGCTCAGTTGTTTTCTTGCAGATGTTTTCATTACCCAGAGTAGGTAACACCACATAGTTTTGGTAATGAAATGTCTGCAAGAAAACAACTAAGTTCCTAGACCACCAAAGATCTCTCAAAGTAATGTTGGTTCAAATGGCAATAAAAAAGCTGATACAGTCATTATCAATCACTTTGCTGTTTTCTTTGATATTTGACTCCCTATCCTGAGAAGATCAAAACATGAAAACCAGTTGTAAAAGAAAACCTGTCTGCAAATGGAAAAATCAAATAACTTTAAGGAGAAGAGGTCTCACCCTTGACTCTTCCATTAAGCTCCTGTAATTAGAAATAATAATAAACTCACTATTTTGTCAAATGAATTGTGCTAGGGCAGAGAGACTGTTGCAAAGAGAGAGAGAGAGAGAGCAAAGATTAGTAGTACTGAAGGAGAATAATAGTTTGTTTGGGTTTTAATCTGTGGAAGCAGTTTGTTTGCCAAAAAAGTACAATCTGCATCATTGTAATTGGATTGATTTTTCTCCAATGTTTATTTATTTATTTATTTATTTATTTATTTATTAAATTTCTATACCGCCCTTCTCCAAATAGGACTCAGGGCGGTGCACAGCCAAGATAAAAACAAAGCATACAAAATTTAAGAACAATATTAAAATAATTAAATGTTTTGGCCGAAATTAAGATAACCCAATTTAAAATCAATTTAAAATTTAACTCAGGCCAGCCCAGCTTGTTGAAATAAATAGGTTTTCAGGGCCCGACGAAAAATCCGGAGGTCTGTTATTATACGTAACTCTGGGGGAAGGTTGTTCCAGAGGGTGGGCGCCGCCACAGAGAAGGCTCTCCCCCTGGGGGTCGCCAGCCGACATTGTCTGGCGGACGGCACCCTGAGGAGGCCCACTCTGTGCGAGCGTACTGGCCGGTGGGAGGCTATTGGTGGCAGAAGGCGGTCTCGTAAGTACCCTGGCCCTAAGCCATGGAGCGCTTTAAAGGTGGTCACCAACACCTTGAAGTGCACCCGGAAGACCACTGGGAGCCAGTGCAGCTCGCGCAGGAGAGGTGTCACATGGGAGCGCCTCGTCGCCCCCATAATCCCCCGCGCGGCCGCGTTCTGGACCAGCTGGAGCCTCCGGGTGCACCCCAGGGGGAGCCCCATGTAGAGAGCGTTGCAGTAGTCCAGGCGGGAAATGACTAGTGCCTGAGTGACTGTGCGTAGAGAGTCCCGATCTAGAAAGGGGCGCAGCTGGCGTATCAGGCGAACCTGATAAAAAGCCCCCCTGGCCATGGCCGTCAAATGATCTTCTAAAGACAGCCGTGCGTCCAGGAGGACGCCCAAGTTGCGAGCCCTCTCCGTGGGGGCGAGTGATTCGCCCCCAATAGCCAGCGATGGCGTCAGCTGGCTATATCGGGACGCTGGAAGCCACAGCCACTCGGTCTTGGAGGGGTTGAGTCGGAGCCTGTTTCTCCCCATCCAGGCCCGCACGGCCTCCAGGCACTGGGACATCACTTCAAGGGCATCGTTGGGGTGGCCTGGGGTGGAGATGTACAGCTGGGTGTCATCAGCGTACTGATGGAACTCCACCCCAAAGCCACGGATGATCTCACCCAGCGGCTTTACATAAATGTTGAACAGAAGGGGCGAGAGGACCGACCCTTGTGGCACCCCACAAGCAAGGTGCCTCGGGGTCGACCGCTGCCCCCCCGTCAACACAGATTGCGACCGGTCAGAGAGGTAGGAGGAGAACCACCGCAGAACGGTGCCCCCCACCCCCAACCCCGCCAACCGGTGCAACATGATACCATGGTCGATGGTATCAAAAGCCGCTGAGAGGTCTAACAGGACCAGGATAGAGGAGCAACCCCTATCCCGAGCCCTCCAGAGATCATCCACCAACGCGACCAATGCCGTTTCCGTGCTGTGCCCAGGCCGGAAGCCGGACTGGAGCGGGTCTAGATAGACAGCTTCATCCAGGTACCGGGGAAGCTGTTGCGCCACCACACTCTCAACAACCTTTCAGTCTTAACAATCATATTCATTATATCAGTGTAGGCTGATAAAAAGTATTCCATGCCAGACAAACCACCATTAAAGAGGTGTACGGGAAATTCACCACACATTGTAGTTTGCAAGAGCATTCATGTGTGTGTGTGAGAGAGAGAGGGAGGGAAGGAGAGTTTAGACAGAGAGGGAGAAGGAGAGAGAAAGGGGGAGGGAGAGGGAAAGAGAGAGGGAGTATGTAAACAATATATATATGTTTTCGTAGATTTTCACGGGTACAGGTATTCAAGACTTGGCGTATTCAGGTCTTTTCCTGTGTAAGATTGAGAGTATCTTGGCAACGTTTCGATGAGGTCCCACTCATCATCTTCAGGCTGGTGTCTTCAGCTTCGTGCATGTGTGAGCAAAGCATGATCGGAGATGCTGTCTCTCTATAAATACTGGTGGGGAGGTGGGGAGTGCTGGCTTTGTTGTTGTAAGCGGGTTGGTTGGCTGTGTTGTTACATCTTGATTAGTTGATGGAGTTGATGTTTGCAGATTAGTTGGCTGTTTTGTAACATCCTGCGTGGGTGAGGTCCTAGCTGTGTGCCCATTAGGCTTTTGTGTTATAATGACCTGGGTAATGGGCCGTGTGGCAGCATCCTGAGCTTTAGTGTTGTGACATCCTGAGTTTTGTGATATATTGTCTTGAGCAGATGGCTGTGATACAACATCCCGGACTTTGGTTTGGCTCTGAGTCTGAGGTCTTGTCATGTGCTCATGGCATGTGTTAGTTTGCTTTGTGTGGGGATCGGAGGTATGGAGCTCATCGGAGGTACGTTTTTTCTTTAAAACATTTTGCATAACCCACCAAATTTTTATCCAAAAAGCCTTTGCTTTCTTGCATGTCCACCATATATGATAATATGTAGCATCTAAACAATCACATCTCCAACATTTCGGTTGAACATTAGGATACATGCATGACAATTTCTTAGGATCTAAATGCCACCTATAAAACATTTTATAAAAGTTTTCCCTCAAATTCTGTGACTGTGTAAATTTAACGTTCTGAACCCATATTTTTTCCCATGTTTCCAACATCACTGGTTCTGCAAAATTTTGTGCCCACTTTATCATACAATCTTTAACCAGTTCAGTTTCTGAGTCCCTTTCTAGCAAAACATTATAAACCCTTTTAATATGCATTGGACCTTTCTCTTTTATATGTCTAACCAATTCTTCTTCATGCATCATTATACCAGTTTTTTGGTCCTCTTTCCATCTCAGTTGGAGTTGATTATACTGTAGCCAAGTTAAATTAATCCCTTCTTCCAACAGCGTTTCTAAATTAAATTAATAACAAATTAAATAAATAAATAAATAAATAAATAATGTCTTCAGTTGCCATCTGCCCGCATCTGTAAAAAGAACTTCTTTATATAAAAACCTCCCAAGTGACATTATATTTGTATTCCACAAGATATGACCAAGATCCAGCCATAGCGGTATTTTATAATCCCATTTGAATCGGTGCTTCTTCCAAACTCTCATCAAAGAGTTTCTAAGTATGTGGCTTTTAAATACTTTATCCACTTTATTCTCATAAAATAAGTATGCATGCCAACCAAGTTCAAGATCATAACTTTCTATATTCAATATTCCAGTCTTTTTCCTTCCAAACCAATCACTTGCTTGCGTCAAAGCTGCTGCTTCATAGTATAATTGTAGGTTTGGAGGTTTAAGGCCTCCCCTTTCTGGGGCATCTTGCATAATTTTCAGTTTAACTCTCGGTTTTTTCTCATTCCATACAAACTTGTTCACTCCACTTTGCCATTCTCTCAGTTGTTTATCACTTTTAAGCACCGGAATCATTTGAAACAAAAAAAGAAATCTTGGCAAAACGTTCATCTTAACTGCTGCTATTCTTCCAAGTAAAGACAGCTGCAGTTTTTTCCAAGTCTCCATGTCTTTTTGTACCTCTCGCCACAACACCTGAACTCCTAGATATTTAACCTTTGGTACTATCTCAAAACCTGCCTTGCTTTCAAGTTCCTGTTTTCAATCTTGTGTCATATTTTTGACTATCATCTTAGTTTTTTTCTGGTTCAATCTAAATCCTGATACCATACCATATTGTTCTATAATGTCTTTCATCTGGATTATTGATTCCATCGGCTGTGTTAGGGTAACAACCAGATCATCTGCAAATGCCCTTATTCTGTAATCCTCTTGCCTTATCACTATTCCCTTCAAGGTACTCGAGTCCCGTATTGTGTTCAACAAGACTTCTAATGTTAAAATAAATAACAATGGGGATAACGGACAACCTTGTCTTGTTCCTTTTTCAATACTAAAATTTGTTCTCAAGCTTCCATTAATAATAATTTGTGCCATTTGTTCTTGATAAATTGCTGAAACCGCCTGTATGAATTGGTCCCCAAAGTCCATCTTTCTTAAAGTCTTTAATAGAAAGTTCCAATCCACTCTATCAAAGGCCTTCTCCGCGTCCAAGAAAACCAGCACTGCAGGGATCTGTTTATTCTTCTCAAAATATTCCAATAAATCTATAATTTGCCTTACATTATCCTTCATATATCTGCCTTCTATAAATCCCGCTTGATCATAATGAATCACCTCTTGGATAACTGGCATCAACCTGTTGGCTAATACTTTTGCAAATATTTTATAATCATTATTCAGAAGAGATATTGGTCTAAAATTCTCAAGTTTTTTAGGACCTACTTGCTCTTTCGGTATCAATGAAATATAAGTTGTTTTCCATGATGGGGGTATTTTACCCCCTTGTTGTATACTACAAAATAGATCTTTAAGATGTTCAATCATTTCTGCTTGTAAAGTTTTGTAATACACCGCAGTTAAACCATCCGTCCCTGGTGCTTTAGCTGTTTTCAATTGTTTAATTGCGGCAATAATCTCCTCAGCAGTTATAGGATAATTCATTCTCTCCTTTTGTCGACTAGAAATTTTTGTAACTCTTCTTTTTTCTAAATATTTCTCTATAAGTCCATTCTGTATATCATCTTTAGCATATAATTTGGTATAATAATCTAAAAAAACTTCTTTGATTAATTTTTGTTGAAAAACTTCCTTCTCTCCACTATCAATACTATCAATAACCCGTGTGCTCTGCCTCTTCCTTAATGTATAAGCCAACCATCTGCCCGGTTTGTTAGCGTTACAAAATGTGTTGTGTTTCACAAATTGTAAATTTGTTGCTGTTTGTTCTGCCATAAGCTTTTGAAATTGATCTTTCAACAGTTTTATAGCTCCTCGTATTCTTTCATCTGTTGGATTTTTTATAAGTAACTGTTCTTTATTCTTTATTTCTGCTTCCATTTCAGATCTTTTCTTTTGTTGATTTAATTTGTGTTTAGAGTTCATATGGATGAGTACCCCTCTCATATATGCCTTACTCACATCCCACACAATTTCAATAGGGGTACCCTTGTTCAAGTTCATTTCAAAAAATTCTTTCATTTGCTTTTTAAGTTCTGTTATATTCTTTTCATATCTAAACAAATTTTCATTTACTCTCCATGATCTTCACTCACTCTTTCCCATCTCAATTTCTATCCATACCGGGCTATGGTCAGTTAAAGTCCTTGGAAAAATCTTTGTTCTTTTTGTTTTTACAAGTAAATCAGATGATAGTAAAATAAAGTCAATCCTAGAGAAGGATCTGTGTCTATCTGAAAAAAAAGTAAAGTCCAACTCTTTTGGGTTATGTATTCTCCAAATATCTTTTAATTCCAAATCTTCTTTCATATCAAAAAAAGTCTGTGGTAATCTAATCCTTGACTTTGCTAAACTCTTTTTATCTATTTTGAAGTCAATTACTCCATTCCAATCTCCCATAATTATAATAGATCTATAATCCCATTGCAATATTTTGGAATGCAAAGTTTTGTAAAAATTTTCTTGCTGTTGATTAGGAGCATAAATTCCAATCACCAGAATTGGACCATTTGCTGTGTAGAGTTCAACTGCTACAAACCTGCCACAGTCATCTGCTTCTATAATTTTAGCTGACAGTCTTTTATTTATATAAATCACTACACCATTCTTTTTTTCCAAATTCGAAGCTATAAATTGTGTTCCTAATCTTGAATTTGTCAAGTATTTTTGGTCTTGTATTCGAATATGAGTTTCTTGTAAACAAATAATATCGTTGTTAAATTGTCTCAAGTAATTAAATAATTTGTTCCTTTTCTGTGGTGAATTTAATCCGTTCACATTCCAAGATAAAAACTTAGTTGTCATTTGAATCTTCTCGAAGCGATAAGAACATATGCTGAAGGCTCTCCAAATTGGTAGTCTTCGTCCTTGCTCCTCCCATGGTTTCACATTCTTGTATATTGCCCTTAACTTTCTTGCCTTGCTGTGGCTTGGTCCTTTCCTGTTGTTGCTTTTTTTTAATTTGCTTAGCGACTGCTTGAGTTATGCGCTGATCTTTGGCTTCACACATCCGGGCTAGGTCCAAAGCCACTTCTCTTGTGGTCTTAGGTGGTTCAGTTACAGTTTCTGAGGGAAGATCTATCAAGGGCGCATCCAGAAATCCTCCTGTAGCTCCCTGCATTTCCATTGCCTCCAATTCCAACTGCTTAGACTGCTCATCAATCTCTTGCTGAAATTGCCTCTCCTTGTCACTCTCCTTTGTCTCCAACACAGAAGATGTATGTGGGGCTGGTGAACTCACTTTGAAAAAATTAAAATAAAATTCTTCCGCCTTTTCAAGAGTATTTAATCAATATCTTTCTCCTTTAAACCTCAAAATTATGCCAGTTGGAGCATCCCACCTAAATGGGATTTGTTGTTTTTTTAATTCATTCACTAGAAATCCAAAATCCTTCCTGTCTTTTAACATCTTAGGTGGCAGTTCTTTATAAACTCCAATTTCCTTTACATCCACTTGCGCAGCAGAGACAAAGGACTTTTGCAGGATATCATTTCTTATTTTTCTATCTGTAAAATATATCACCACGTCTCTAGGCAGTTGTCTTTGTCTGGCCATCCAGGAATTCACTAGATCTGAGCTGATGCACTAGCTGTGATGTTAAAGATTAGATCTTTCTCAAATCTTCCCTATCATTCTCTTTTAAGCCTCTAAGCCTTATAGCAAATTCCATGGACCTGAATTGCATCATTGTTATCTCATTTTTCAGTCTTTGCATTTTATTGTCAACATTAGAAATTTTATGATCAGCCTCCTTCATTTTGACATCCACTTCTAGTCTAAATTCCTCTACTTTTTCATCAGTTTTAATAATTGCTTCTGACAATCCAGTCACCACAGTCATTAATTTTTTAGTCACCTTGTCATATTTTTCTTGCACCACCTCTTTAATTTCTTTCATCTCCTGCTTAATTTCCTGTTGTGACTTTTTAAACTTCTCATCCAAACATTCATCTTGCCTCATCAAAGCCTGAGCAATAAAATCCTTTAGGCTTTCAAGATCAATCTCTTTTTTCTGGCTCTGCTGGCTGGGAGGCTGTTGTTGAGGCTTATGTGTGGGGGATCCCCCCCCTGCCGCCTTCACATCCTGTTTAGTCTGCTTAGAAGCCATACTGCCACATAGTCTAACTTTTTCAAAAAAGGAAGTCTTTTTTCCCTTTCCTCCTCCACAGATTCCTCTAAAAAATTCCCCCAGATTTAGTCAAGTTAAAGATGAAATTGAATCAGAATCAGGCTTTTATCAGGTTCGCCTGATTCGCCAGTTGCAGCCCTTTCTGGATCGGGATGCCTTGCGCACGGTCACTCACGCCCTTGTCACCTCCCGGTTGGACTATTGTAATGCTCTCTACATGGGGCTCCCCTTGAAGAGCACTCGGAGGCTCCAACTGGTCCAGAATGCGGCCGCGCGGGTGGTTATGGGTGCAACTCGTTGCGCCCACGTGACACCCCTCCTGTGCGAGCTGCACTGGATCCCAGTGGTCTTTTGGGTGCGATTCAAGGTGTTGGTTACCACCTTTAAAGCGCTCCATGGCATAGGACCCGGGTACCTTCGAGACCGACTTCTGCCACCAATAGCCTCCCACCGACCAGTCTGCTCCCACAGAGAGGGTCTCCTCAGGGTGCCATTGGCCAAGTTATGTCGGCTGGCGACACCCAGGGGGAGGGCCTTCTCTGTGGGAGCCCCAGCCCTGTGGAATGAACTGCCCCCGGAAATACGTAAGATCTCTGACCTCCGGGTGTTTCGCTGCGCTCTGAAGACCCTGTTGTTCCACCAGGCCGGGCTATTAACATAACGTTTTAAATTGGGGTATTTTAAATTTCTGGGATTTTAATTGGAGCCTAATTATTTAATGATTTTAAATTTTAATTGTTGTTTTGTTTCTGTGTTTTTAAATAGGCTGTACACTGCCCTGAATCCTTCGGGAGAAAGGCGGTATAGAAATAAAATTATTATTATTATTATTATTATTATTATTATTATTATTATTATTATTATTATTATTATTATTATTGTCTTAAGAGAGATTCCGTTTTCTTTCACTTGTTGCAGGCAATGCTACTTTGTAACTGGTTAAAGTAACTATACTTTACTTGTCCACGCTGTCCGGAGTCTCAGTGAGCTGAATAGGGAGCCGCACCTGTTTCCTCCCCAGAAGCAAAGGAGTGCTATCTGGGGGCTCACAAGGGCTCTACCTGCCTCTCGCCGACTCTATTCATGATTCCTTCAGGATTCGGAAATTTCTGAGCCGCTTCTCTTGTTCGAAGCGGCTCTAACAGGCAGCGGGGCTGGCGGTCCGAAAAAAGACCGTCTTTCGGCGACAGGAACCAAACCGGAAGTCAACCTTATTAAAACTCTTATAAAAGCCAGGCACCAACTGGGCATCTCTATGTTTTCATCTGTATCTCTTAAAAGAAGGAAAGTGACAAAAGTAAAATGGGAGAGAAAATGTTGATAGAAAATATTTGCCATAGAAGTTAAATAGTATAAAGCCATATGATAGGGATTCAAACTGAAATCTTCAGACTTATCCTGGAAATAGCAATACAAATATGAGTGAAACCTTTGCAGAATTATACTTTCAATAACCAATTCAGCCTTTCCTAATGGGATACTACAGTCAAACATCTAAATATTACCAAAGTCTAAGGAATTTTAAAAAGTCCATGTCCTTCTACCTTTCTTGCAGCAAAGTTTATCTCACAAATTATTGTAACAATTTCATTCGCACAACAGGCCTAAAGACCAAGACTTTGCAACGCTATCAGTACAGTTCAGAAACTGAATGCAGTACTTGCCTTCAACTCATTAAAGCAACTATATCTGCTTCTGAGGCAATTGCACAAAAAGGATGAGATTAATTTAATGAATCACAGCCAGGAGTTGCATTCTTGCCTCCATTTTTTTTGAATTAAAAGTAAAGTCTTTCACAATCCTATCAAAGATCAGATCAAATTAATTATAATTATTATTTTTATCCATGAAAGTTTGGCTCTTACTTGCCCCCATATTCAAGATGTAGATACTGAATATTGCCCAGAGAAAATGAAGTGATGTGAGTAATTCATTCTCTTTAATATAATGTGCCCTTTCCTTTCTCCTCTAACTACTATTAGGCTCACTGATGATGCCTTAAAAGGCAGAAATAGCTATCTGAGTCTCCCAGAGAGCAACACAGAGTTGCAGTTTGTCAGCAGAAAAAAGGCCCAGAAACTTGTGAATGAGATTTCACAGAACCAGGGCTGTAGAACAACTTAGTTTACGTAGGTAAAACCTGGCTAGAAAGAATATGCACATAAAAGCCTACGAAAAAGAAAAAGACACATTGTACCTTTACAGGGAGGATATCTGAGAAGTGGGTGTGGCTCACTGATGATGCCTTAAAAGGCAGAGATAGCTATCTGAGTCTCCCAGAGAGCAACACAGAGTTGCAGTTTGTCAGCAGAAAAAAGGCCCAGAAACTTGTGAATGAGATTTCACAGAACCAGGGCTGTAGAACAACTTAGTTTACGTAGGTAAAACCTGGCTAGAAAGAATATGCACATAAAAGCCTACGAAAAAGAAAAAGACATATATACATATATATATGTGTGTGTGTGTGTGTGTGTGTGTGTGTGTGTGTGTATGTATGTATATATATATATTTCAATAAGGTAAGCAATCTGTGTGCTCTAAGCAGGGTTTATTTAAAATATTAACATTTCATTTACACTGGGATAACCTTGATGGGCAATTTCTATGATTCCAGAATATTAAATATCTTGCTTGAAGCCATTTAGTGCTTTTGTAGATGCAAATAAAGAAAAAAAGAGTAAAGCTTTGTTTTACTCCCTTAATGAGGTGTGGAGAGGCTGTGCTATTTTTCCCAGTTTGTTCTTTGTTTTTCACAATAAAAGTACGCAGTTTCTCACATATGAACCTTACTAAAAAGCTGGTGAAAATATATGTAATCAATGAACCCTTCTAAAAATAAGGCTTTTGCTGTGTGTGTGTGTGCGTGAGAATGGGATTCTCTAGGATGTCTAGAGAAATCCTGGTGTTTTCTTGACAAGATTTCAAAGTGATTTGCCATTGTCTGCTTCCTACGGTGGAAAGATTCTGCATGGCCCAAAATCATCCAGCTGGCTTCATGACTAAGGCAGAACTAGCCTGCTGTCTCGCTTTAGCCTGGTTGTTTTAGCCATTGCACCACACTGGCTCTTTCTTTCTTTCTTTCTTTCTTTCTTTCTTTCTTTCTTTCTTTCTTTCTTTCTTTCTTTCTTCCTTCCTTCCTTCCTTCCTTCCTTCCTTCCTTCCTTCCTTCCTTCCTTCCTTCCTTTCCTCCAGCCACAGTCAGAATATTTTGAACATATTTTGCAAAGAGATAGTATCAGTTTCAAAAATAATATATATATAAAAAATTAAAATCTTGGATGTTTTCCCGCTTCATTGTAAATAAGTTGGTTAAAATGTTTAAAATTCTGGTTAAAATCCAGCTTAAAATCTTCTAAAAATCCTTACAGAGCACTCTGCAAGGTCCTTTAAAACGTCAGCTAAAATCCTACTGGTAACTTTAAAAGTTTTTCTTTTAGCAACGTTTCGACAGGTTCACAACCCTGTCATCTTCAGGCTCTTGTTTCATTTAAAAGCTATGGGTTCTATTCTATGGGATTTTAGCTGAGGTTTTAAAGGACTTTGCAGAGTGCTCTGTAAGGATTTTTAGATTTTAAGCTGGGATTTTAACCAGAATTTTAAACATTTAACCAATTTATTTACAATGACGCGGGAAAACACCCAAGATTTTAATTTTTTGCATATGCACACCCGCGAAAACTTAAGAAGACATATCTATATCTATATCTATATCTATATCTATATCTATATCTATATCTATATCTATATATCTATATCTATATCTATATCTATATCTATATCTAATCTATATCTATATCTATATCTATATCATCTATATCTATATATATCTATATATATATATCTATATGTAGGTCTTTGGTTATTCGGGTCGTCTCCCACATAAAATTGGAAGTGTCTTGGCGACGTTTCGACGAAGTCTCATTCGTCATCTTCAGGCTGGTGTTCTCGGCTTTGTGCTTCCAGGCTCCTGGAAGCACGAAGCCGAGAACACCAGCCTGAAGATGACGAATGAGACTTCGTCGAAACGTCGCCAAGACACTTCCAATTTTACGTGGGAGAAGAACCGAATAACCAAAGACCTACATACAAACACCCGCGAAAACCTGAGAAAACATATATCTATATATCTATATCTATCTATCTATCTATCTATCTATCTATCTATCTATCTATCTATCTATCTATCTATCTATCATCTATATTTCTTTTTTCATAGGTCTATATGTGCATTACTGTTCTAGCCAGGGTTTTTCCTACGTAAATCAAGATGTTTGTATTGCCATAGTTAAGTGACATCCCAAATCACTATTTTCTAGGCTTTATCAGATATTTAAGCAGCATTATGTTGTCTGCTGTAAGACTAAGGGAGACTAGGATAGATCTATTTCGGCCTTATAAGGCCTCATCAATCAGCCACACCCTCATTTTATGACTTTATACATTTTATATATATATGTTTTCTGAGGTTTTCGCGGGTGTTTGTATGTAGTTCTTTGGTTATTCGGGTTTTCTCCCGCATAAAATTGGAAGTGTCTTGGCGATGTTTCAATGAAGTCTCATTCGTCATCTTCAGGCTGGTTTTTTTCGGCTTCGTGCTTCTAGGAGCAATGTGTGATCGCAGCTGTTTCTTCCTTTTAACTGTCAGTGGGGATGTGAACTGATTGGGTGGGAGCTTGGCTGTGTTCTGATTGGGTGGAGGTGTGTTCTGATTGGTTGGGGGCTTGGCTGGATGGGGGGTTGGCTGTGCTCTGATTGGCTGGGGTTGTGTTTGGGTGGAGGTGGGGGCTGGGGTTGTGTTTGGGTAGGAGCTTGGTTGTGCTCGGGTTAATCTGAGTTGCAGGGGGATTTGAGCTGATGAGCTGCGTTGCTGTTGTTTGGCTTCGCGTCCCTGGTCATTTTCATGGTGTCAGCTTGCTTCATTTATGGATTAGAGGGGTTTAAAGTGGCTAATGATGCAGCTGTGGTCTGGCTTCTGGTTTGTGATCATGCCTCATCATCAGTGTGGGTTTGAGTTTGCTTTTTGCGTGGATGTGTGATGGTGACATCCTGTGTGGTTTTCGTGAGTGTGGGTCTGGTGTCATTCTTTGTGTTAGGGACTCGTTTGTCAATAAATGGCTGGTAGGTGGGAGGTATCATCTCGTTTATTCATGCTGTGTGGGCATTTTTCTATCTCGATGGCTTCTCTGATTATTCTGTTGTTAAAGTGTTCAGTTTTGGCAATAGTTCTGGTCTTTTTAAAGTCAATTTCATGTCCTGTGGCTTTAAGGTGTTGGACCAGGGAAGAAGTTGATTCCTCTTTTCTGACTGAGTTCTTGTGTTCTTCAATGCACTTATTCTTCTGTTGATTTGTCCGATGTATGTGGTGGGGCAGGCGGTGCATGGGATTTCATATACTCCTTGATTTTCTAACTCAATTTTGTCTTTGAGGTTTGTTAGGATGGCGGATATTTTTTGGTTTGTGCAGAATGCTGTCTTGATGTTGTGTTTGTGGAGGATCTTGCTGATTCCGTCTGTGGTGCCTTTTATGTATGGGAGGAGGGCTTTGCTGTTTTCTTGTTCTCTGTCTTGGATTTTAGTGGGGTTTCTTTTTGGATTAGGTTGGTAATCTTATGTCTTTGGAATCCATTGGATGTTAGTACGTTAGTGAGAGTGTGTAGTTTGGTTTTTAGGTGTTGTTCGTCAGCTAAGCGTTTTGTTCTGGAGATGAGTGTCATGGCTACGGAGTTGATCTGTGCTGGATGGTGGTGTGAGAGTGCATGCAGATAGCAGTTTGTGTGTGTTTTCTTCTGGTAGATGGTGTGTCCTAGGGAACCATTGGATTTCTTATAGACTAAGACATCCAGGAAGGGAAGTTGGTTGTTAGCTTCTGTTTCCATGGTGAACTGTATTTTGGGGTGTAGGCTGTTGAGGTGTGTGAGGAAGTTGTCCAGTTTTTCTTTCCCATGTGGCCAGATTATGAAGGTGTCATCTACGTATCTGAGCCAGAGTTTGGGTTTGTGATCAGATTTTTCTAGAGCTTGGGTTTCAAAGTGTTCCATGTAGAGGTTTGCAATGACAGGTGAGAGGGGTAATCCCATGGGTGCTCCTTCTATTTGTTTGTATTTTTGTCCGTTATAGATGAAGTATGTGTTGATAGGCAGTGGTTGGTCAGATCTAGGATGTGCTTGGGGGGCTTATATTTGTTTTGGATAGATGTCAAAGCTTCTTTGATTGGCACTTGGGTGAAGAGGCTATGACATTGAAGCTCACAAGTAGGTCACTGGGCTGTAAATTTTGTTTCTTTATGATCTCTATGAACTGGAATGAGTTTTTTACATGTGAGGTGATGGATTCTGTATAGGGCTGTAGTTGTTTGGTGAGAAATTTGGCTAGGTTTTGTAGAGATGAGCCTATGGAGCTGACTATGGGTCTAAGTGGGGTTCCTTCTTTGTGTATCTTGGGGAGACCATAGAGTTTAAGACATCTGGATGATTTCTCTCTGGGAATGATTCTTTGCTGGATCTCTTCGCTGATGGGGGAGGCTTTTATTTTGGATCTAGTGGTTTTTTTCCAGGTAGGTGGTGGGGTCTGTGTTTAGGGGCTTGTATGTGGAGTCTTGGAGTAGGTTGGTTAATTTGATTTGGTAGTCAGACGTGTTCATAACCACTGTGGCATTGCCCTTGTCTGCTGGTAGGATTATTATGCTGGTGTCTTCTTTCAGGTTAAGTAGTGCTGTCTGTTCCTCTTTGGGTAAGTTGCTTTTGGGTGGCTTGCTGGTGCAGAGGATGTTGGTGATTTCGAGTCTGATTCTGTTAGTGTCGTCGGGGTTGATTTTGGTCAGGCTGGTTTCAACTCCGCATATAATGGTTTCAGTGGGAATGTGTTTGGGAGCGACTGCAAAGTTGAATCCTTTGGAAAGGACATTGGTTTCAGCTTTGGTGAGGATCCTATCTGAGATATTATGCACTGTTTGTTTCATGTGTGGCTGTGATGGGGGAGGGGTTTGTTTCTGGCGTTCTTGTAGTCTTCAGAGTTTGTTGGTGTGTGTGTCTGTCTTGAGGGTGGTCTGTGTTTTGTCCCAAAGTGCGGGGTGGATCTTGTTTCTGAGTTTGAGGTGAAGTGTGAGGAGATCTTTGTTGATTCGGTCTAGGAGGAATCTTTTTGTGTGAAGTTCATTTCTGATTAGGGCCAATTCTATTCTTTTCAGGATGTGTTTGGTGGCTGCAGGGTTGGAGTGGAATTTCAATTGGAAGGATGTGGGGATTAAATTTTTATCTCAGCAGTTGCGTAGCAATGTGAGGTCACATAAAATGGAAGCTCTTTGGACTTCGAGTTTTTCATAGGTCCTGGTCAGATGGTGGATTTCCTCCCCGTAGAGGTACAATATTTGTTTTCTGAGGTTTTCACGGGTGTTTGTATGTAGGTCTTTGGTTATTCAGGTTTTCTTCCATGTAAAATTGGAAGTGTCTTGGCGACGTTTCGATGAAGTCTCATCCGTCATCTTCAGGCTGGTGTTTTCGGCTTCGTGCTTCTAGGAGCACGAAGCCGAAAACACCAGCCTGAAGATGACGGATGAGACTTCATCGAAATGTCACCAAGACACTTCCAATTTTACACGGGAGAAAACCCGAATAACCAAAGACCTACATATACATATACATATACATATACATATACACATACACATACACATACACATACACATACACATACATACATACATACATACATACATACATACATACATATATATATATATATATATATATATATATATATATATATATATGTAGGTCTTTGGTTATTCGGGTTTTCTTCCACGTAAAATTGGAGGTTTCTTGGCAATGTTTCGACGAAGTCTCATTCGTCATCTTCAGGCTGGTGTCTTCGGCTTCGTGCTTCTAGGAGCAATGTGTGTGATCGCAGCTGTTTCTTCCTTTTAACTGCCAGTGGGGGTGTGAACTGATTGGGTGGGAGCTTGGCTGTGTTCTGATTGGGTGGAGGTGTGTTCTGATTGGATGGGGGGTTGGCTGTGCTCTGATTGGATGGGTGTGTGTTCTGTTTAGGTGGGAGCTTGGTTGTGCTCGGGTTAGTCTGAGTAGCAGGGGGATTTGAGCTGGTGAGCTGTGTTGCTGTTGTTTGGCTTCGTGTTCGTGGCCGTGCTATCTCTTCATGGTGGGTGTCAGTCTGCTTCATGTATGGATTGGGGGAGGTTTACAGGGGCTAATGATGCAGCTGTGGTCTGGCTTCTGGTCCGCGGTCGTGCCTCATCCTCAGTGTGGGTTTGAGTCTGCTTTCTGCGTGGATGTGTGGTGGTTACATCCTGTGTGGCTCTCGTGAGTGTGGGTCTGGTGTCATTCTTTGTGTTAGGGACTCATTTGTCAATAAGGGCGGGTTTCCAAATGGCTGGTAGGTGGGAGGTATCATCTCGTTTATTCATGCTGTGTGGACGTTTTTCTATCTTGATCAGAGATATATCAGAGAAGCCAAGAAACCTCCAATTTTACGTGGGAGAAAACCCGAATAACCAAAGACCTACATACAAACACCCGCGAAAACCTCAGAAAACAAATATATATATATATATGTATGTATACACACACACACACACACACACACACACATTAATGAGGAGATAAAGTGAAGGAAGAGAAAAAGAGATTTTTTTAAAAAAACCATCAAAGCAGTAACTTTTGATTGATTTATTTTTTGTGTAGTAAGATGCATATTATAATTATAGTATCAACTTTTTACTTATACAAAATAGTAACTACTAGCCATTCTACAGCAGTAACCCAATTGTCAAAACCCAAAGTCAAAACCATTACCGACCGATTGTGTTCAGAGTACTTAGAGACAATCACAAATGTGTGGCTTTTAAGTTAAAAATTTGAAATACTCACCTCATTCTTCTTATTCAGTTGGAATTATAAAAGGTAGTGTTGCACTTTTATTTAGAATAATTTTGCTTTTTAAAACTGAGTCTCAAAGATACTATGAAAAATATAAAAATATTGAGTTAAAACCAAACAAAAATAGGAATTAAAATGTAGACATGGGAGACCACCAGTGGTGGTTGCTACCAGTTCACCCCGGTTCTTGCTAACCGGTAATGGAAATTTTGAGTAGTTCATAGAACCAGTAAATACCACCTCTGCCTGGCCCCGCCCCCAATCTATTCGGTGCCTCCTGAGTCCCAGCTGATCGGCTAAAAGGAAAAAATCAGGGCTCACTTGACAAAGAAGAGGAAAAAAACCCCAAGATACCGTGGCTTTAAATTGAGAAGCCAAGAAGCTTCCCAAGTGATCGGCTAGAACTGATCCACTCCTTATAAACCGCTCGGTGGTGGTAGATTGGCAATTGAGGCCAAGCTGCCTGAAAGTGATTTCCGATGCTTTTGGTGGTGGCAGAGCAGCAAAAAACTGTTTAAACTCTTGCACAGCGCTTCAAAGGGCCTCCTTACAGCTGATCAGCTGTAAAAGGCAGAGTGGTAGTAGACCAGTGCGCTCCAAAAACAAATGAGTAGACCAGTACGGCTCTGCAAGCAGTTAAAAGCCTGGTAGACCAGTACCTCTTTTAAATCCTAAAGAATTGTTTGTCACATGATCATCAAACCATGCCCACAAAATAAGCCATGCCCACAGAACTGGTAGTAAAAAATTTTAGAACCCACCCCTGGAGACCACTGCTTCTTTTCAATGGCCCAAATGTTCTTTGTGTAGATAATATTTATAAGAATATTTATAAGAATATGATAATATTCCCCAAAAGCTTGAACAATCCTTTAGCTCTAAGAACAAAGAGCAAAATCCTTGATTGATTCTAGGTTGGATTTATCTTTCAGAAAATTATACATCAAAGAAGCATAGAGTGGCTTTATGAATATGTTTATAAAGGCATTATAAATTGTCTACTCAATTAATGGTCAAAGAAATTGGGTAGATAATTTATCTGAATTGTTCCAGAAATCAGAGGAAATGTCCAACAGATTTTCTTCAGCAGGGTAACTCCTCTAATATTGTAGTTGAAATAAAGCACCGCAGAAGCAATTATTGTTGAGCCGAGCCATATGGCATGATGATTTCCTTTGGACTATAATGGAAAATTTGAGAGTCAGGAAGGCTGAAGATGACTGGAGAGATACTTGCATTATGAAAGAAATGCCATTCCTACACATTCAGAGGTAGTATTCAGATGGTTCAGACCAGTTCAAGCGAACTGGTAACTCCGACCATCAGTTGGCCCAGCCCACCTGCCCCCGCTCTATCTTGTCATTTATTTTCTTCTCTGTAGCTCACCTCAATCGCACGGCACAGCTGATTCCCCCCCCCCTTGCTGTTCTATTTACTGTTTCTGACTTGGAAGGTAAGCAACGAAGCTTCTAAATGCTCCATTTTCAATGCTGCACGCAAGTGTCTTAGATGTGCGCATACTCACCGAACTGGTTGTTAAACCAGCAGCATCCCCCTCTGCACACATTCCTCCTCCAACTCTCAAAAAATGCAAGAATACTACATTCTACCCAAGACTGACTCATTTTTTTTATCCTGCCTTTGTCATTCTTATAAATAACTGAAGGCAGTGACTATACAAATACTCCTTCTTCCTTCTATTTTCCCTACAACAACCACCCTGTGAAGTGAGTTGCACTGAATACCTTCTTTGAATTGCTAAAGCACATTCCCTTTCACCAAAAAAACACAATAGGATAAAAATCAGAATAATATCTCTGCTCAGAAGAAAAATGCATGGAAAATTTTCAGTGTCAGCCATAGCAAAGCCTACAGAGAGAGGCTCCTTTCTCAAAGTTTAACACTTTGGCTAAAATATTTTTAGAATGCTTTTTAGACTGTTACAATCTGTCCTATATACATAAATAAATGCAATGGAATATATACTATGGAACGCAATGGAATATAAATGCAAGAATATATACTGTAGACTGAAGTGAGAAAACTGAAATTTTTAGTTTGCAATTTACATCCTTTTGTGTTCTAAAATATATTTGGAGAATGGAGTCCTTGATCCTTGGGGTTTACTTCCTCTTTAAATATAGTAGTTTTCCTTGCCAGTTTTGGTGAGGCTGTGACTTTTTCATTGGTAGTTCGTTGAATAGGATATTGTTTTCTGTTTTTTTTTTTGACTACCTTCTTTGAATTGCTAAATTTGTTTGTCTCCTTAGTAGTTCCTTGTTTAGGGTGAACAACTGGTGAGTCTACATTTAGATTCAAACATTAGGATTATAGCCTGCTGTGTACTTACTTTTCTTTCCTCAAAATTCCCCTTTTCAACTTACTGCATTTAGAGGCAAGCAATGAGCCTTATTCATAAGGCATAATGGATTGCACTCATAACTATCCAAGGTACAATGACTAATGACACAGGTTTTATTAAATTTGCCTCAATGCTATTAAAAAAGAATGTGCAGCAAGCATTTAGCTGGTGTCATCCTTATATCTGCGAAAGGGTCTTTGGTTCAGATATTATATGCATCTCGGGGAATTAACTTCACCTACAGAAGATGAAAATGGCAGAACTAATGCAGGACAACTTAAGTAGCAATTAACCCCAGGTGCTTGTTTATTAAGTTTTGTCTTTTCTCTGTTAAAGCATGGAACTTGCTTTAAAAGATGTTGTCTTAAAACTGTTTTGCACAAGGACATATTTGTTCTCACAACATAATTTATTTTCATTAAATAAGAAGCAGAATAATGCTTAAACTGATTTAATATCTTAACCGGGTCTTCCCATCTTCATTCCTTCTAGTAGTATCTGCAGGATCCTGTCACTTTGTGATTGTGCGTGACATTGCAATGCAAATAGAAAAGAGATGGTCTTGATGATGATATTGATAATGAGGAGGAGGAGGATAACGCACTGTGTCTGATGTCCCCACTGATTCCCCAGCAGACAATACTGATCCCTTTTGTTTGTATTTGTGGTGAATGAGAAAACACAACAGGGTAAGCCTTGAAGTAGGAGGAGAGGAAGAGGAAGAAACATGCCTACACTAGCCCTAAAGGTTTTCCTTCATTCTGCCATTGCAAAGGAGAAAGGATAAGAGATAGCCGAGGGCTATGAAAGAAAGCAGGTGACTTTTGAGGAGGAAATGGAGGGACACCCAGAAGAGGGAGAAAGTGGGATTGGTGAGAAAATATATGGAGACTAAAAACATCCATATGTGGTTTGGTGAGCTGGTTCCAGCAGAAAAAGAGAACTAAGGACCAAGTGGGAGGAATTGTGGTAAGGGGAAAGCTGTGTTCTCTGGGACTGGAAGTGAGGAAGGTGTGACTAAGAGTCAAGGAAATCTTCACAGTAGAGAATTAAGACTGCTTTGTATGGAAATGAGACAGAGACTCTGGATGGACAGAGGCCTCTGGGAAGATGAAAATTTATCTCTGGGATGAAGGTGATGAAGATCCTCAACTGTGACCAAAAATGTCTAAGGATTCATCCCCTAGAGCTTCAACCATTCAACCCCAAACCATTAAGGAATCAAGACAAACATGTGCCTTAAAAGTTTGATTTAAGGTTGCAAAATAAAACAACATTATTTTCTTTTTGAAAATAAAACTTGCTCTTATATCTTATGTTTTGTTTTCATCTCTTCAAAAGAAGAAATGGCTGCTGTTCCTTGGCCAGATAGCTCAAATATGCTAAGTTCCAGGAGGTGATGCTAAAAAGTTGATCCTCTTCGTCCTCCTCCTCCTCCTCCTCCTCCTCCTCCTCTCTTCTCCCCTCCCTTCTCCTCTTCTTCCTCCTCCACTATGACCGGATTATGGACAATTTAGTTAGAGTCTGTGACAGCCCATCTCTCTCAAAAACTAATGTTAATGTGTGGTAATGAAATACTACCTAAACACAAAGTGCACAGTGCACCCAGTCACTCAAGACGAGGGTTTTTCCATTTTTCCATCCTTCCCTACAACCGCCATCAGCTTTGCTACAGAAGAATAAATATCATACTAGATTTTTTTAATCTATCTAATAATTCTGAACATGAAATTTGCTTTTTCATGAAGTATTTGACATTTTAATTGAGTTGTCCTCTGTGATCCTAATATCTCTTTTCTAGTTGATCATTGCCAGTTGAGATCCCATGAATTTACACTCATTATTGTATCATAATAAATGTATATTTATGTATCCAGTTAATAAACTTTTGGCCAGACCAGTTGGAACAAAATCTTACAGTCCAATGACATCTGGAAGCTCCATAGGAGCTTCAGCCATTATATCTAAATTATCTCTCTCAAAGGAAAGAAGAATTTTAGAAATTCTGTTATCCTTTTCAATGTAATCTTGGACCATCCACCACCACCTCTACATCTTTAATTTTATAAATGTCTCCATATGCAATATGGGACATTCACAAGTAAGACATCATCAACACGCCTGAGGACTTCACCATTAAGTGTTTGAGGCATGCCCAAAACCAGCTTCTACGATAAATGGGTCATTTCATACTTTCCAAGTCTTTTAAAAATTATTTTATTATATTATAGAATGGAAATGGCCAAATGCAATGGAATTTATACAACAGGAACTGAAAGCTATTAATACTGTCATGATTACATAAATTATGTAAAAACCTTTCAAAATAGAAAATGTATCAGATGGACAGAGTTACTTAAATTGTGTGATTCATGCTGAATATAATATTGTAAAGTACATTTAATTATTTTATAATATAAAGGGGTTTATTGTTACTTATTGCAATTTATTAATACTAAAAAGAAAAAGAAAACATGCTTGGAAAAAGTAGATGAGTGTTTAACTTCCCCCTTTTTTATACTCTGAAAGATTTGCACTGTTTTTAAGCATTTAAGCCTTCTTAAAACCCTACTGTAAATGTTATGTAATACCATATTAAATATACGAGAATCATTCTTGTTTAAACTTCTGTTGTGGATTCAGTGTGTGTTATAGTTTTGCCTTTATAAGCTTTTTTCCCCAGTCAGATATTTTCAGCTTTGTAACTTTCTTCCACTGTTGAGCAAAGTTTATCTCTGCAGCCATGACCATGTATTTCAATAAATTATGGGGTTGTTGTTAATATATTCTGGCATTACTCTGTACCTAGTTTCAAAAATTTCAAATTTGATTTCTAAAATTTCTAAAATTCTCTGAATGGTGCTATGCATGGCTTTATGTTTGTTTGTTTTTATATGTCCACCATATGTAGTAAAACATTTATTTTGTTTCATGGCATTTCCAACCTTTATTTACATCTTGGAAATTATTGATAGAGTTGTATGCCAACTGTAAAACATTTTATATCCAGTTTTCCTTTAAGATGTTAGTAAGTTTTATAGATTTATTCCATAATGCTTCCCTTTGTTATATTGTGACTAATAT
The DNA here is from genome assembly GCF_029215685.1 of Pituophis catenifer annectens. Lineage (NCBI taxonomy): Eukaryota > Metazoa > Chordata > Lepidosauria > Squamata > Colubridae > Pituophis > Pituophis catenifer. The sequence continues at coordinate 262,236,042 of NW_027256881.1, read as the reverse complement.
TTTGTATCCTTTTTCATGCAATTTTTTATTTGTTCTGCCTCCATATCATAAGTGTCTCTCTTTGTGTGTATGTATGTTAGTATGTTTGTCTATATACTTAACAGATGATGCTGGTTTTGTATAAATGTTTACAATTCTGTCATTTTTCTAAATGTCTTTCATTCTTGATCTGATTTTATGCTTTCAACAATTTGAAAACATATTGTAGCTTTCACTGAGTAATTCTTGCTATGTCTATTAATGAAGTCTGGGTGAATCATATCTGCATAAATAATTACATTTTTCTTATTGTAATTATCTCCAACATGGAAAGTGTTTGAAAGAGAAGCTATTTCTACTTTTTAAGTGGCTGCTTCTGCTTCAACTTTATCAAACTTCAACAAATTTACTTATTAAGTTTGGTACATATACTTTCACTTGCTTTCAAAGTTGCAATGCACTATGAACAACTTTATTTATGAAAGAGTATATTAATTTATGATATGAAAATTGAATTCAAAATCCCTAACAGAAAATGGTACCCATGAAAATTTTTAACCCATTCATTCATTCATTCAGGAAGTGAATGTGTGGTAGGTTCAAAAGGACACTTAAATGTTTAAAGGGATGTTTGCTTTGACAAAGCTACGGAAGAAACATGGTCCTGAATGCTTCTCTGTCAAAGTGATAGTGGTCCAATTATTTTAGTTGTAAACAAAGAAATATGTTATCTTCCTTGACACCCAAAAGGGTAAAAGAGGAAATAAAGAAGAAGAAAGAAACATGGCCACTTCAGTTCAGTTTGCTTCAGATTCCCTCTCAGTCTTCTTGCAAAGGGCATGGACTATGTAGGGGTTTAGGACTTTTCGCCTCCTACCCTTGGCCACACCTACTTCTCTGCCAGGCTTCCGCCTCAGGGGATTCTCCTCTAGCTTTTCTCCTTGGCTGACATGCCCTCGCCCATTCGCCACAGCCAGTCAGCCACAGCCCCTCCGTCCCACACACTTCGGTATGGCCCATTCGATGCCACACTTTTAGTCCTAGGCTTTTCACCTCCTGGGACAGTTAGCTGCCAGCCAATCAGCTAGTTGCCAATGCTGGCAGCCAGAAGCCAGCTTCATCCAAAGGAGTTTTTGTTTCTGGTGGGTATCCTAGTCTTAGAAAGAGGGAAGGAGGAAGGGAAGGGGGATAGAAAGAGAGAGAGACAGAGAGAGAGAGAGAGAGAGAGAGAGAGAGAGAGAGAGAGAGAGAGAAGTGAGACAAGAAAGAAAAGAAAGGAAAGGAAAGGAAAGGAAAGGAAAGGAAGAAAGAAAAAGAAAGAAAGAAAGAAAGAAAGAAAGAAAGAAAGAAAGAAAGACAGAAAGAAAGAAAGAAAGAAAGAAAGAAAGAAAGAAAGAAAGAAAGAAAGAAGAGGGTGGGAACCTTCTCCCTCCCCCCCCCTCTCTCTCTCTCTCTCCTCCCTTCCTATTTCCTTCCCTCCTTCCCTCTCTCTTTCTAAGGCTAGGATACCCACCTAAAACAAAAACTCCTTTGGATGAAGTTGGCTTCTGGCTGCCAGCATTGGCAACTAGACGATTGGCTGGCAGCTAACTGTCTCATTAGGTGAAAAGCCCGGGACTAACAGTGTGGCATCGAATGGGCCATGCTGAAGTGTGTGGGACGGAGGGGCCGTGGCCGACTGGGCAAATGGGCGGGGATGTGTCAGCTGAGGAGAAAAGCTAGAGGAGAATCCCCCAAGGCAGAAGCCTGGCAGAGAAGCAGGCACGGCCAAGGGTAGCAGGTGAAAAGTCCCATTCCACTATGAAGAAAGCTGAAGCTTTCTGTAGAAAAAAAAAATACTGAGAGTAGTTGCACTGCTATGTCAAGGAGTATCTCAGGCTAAGCAGCTACATCATCAGCTATGGACAATTCCACATCTTATGTTTGAGATACCAGCCTGAAGGATCTTAGCCACACTTAATGGGTCTCCCAATCTGGAGCAAGGAATTCATAAATCCATGCAAAAGGTGGGCAACTCAATGAGTTATGTATAAACTTACTGTATGTGAACAGTCTCCAAAACTGAGCAGCAGTGATAAAGGTGACAACATGTTAACATACACATCAGAGGCAGCTACTCAAAAGCCTGAAAGTCCACAGGAGGAAAAAAATATATATGTGTTGGAAATAGGCAGCCTGAAGCGTTTTTAATTCCCCTGTGCTAAGGTGTTTTCATCTCATTGGAACCTGCTCCTCACACACTGGAATTAAGGAGAAACTTCCTAACAGTGAGAACCATTAACCAGTGGAACAGTTTGCCTTCAGAAATTGTGCCTGCTTCATCACTGGAGGTTTTTAAGAAGAGACTGGACAGCCACTTGCCTGAAATGGTGCTTGAGCAAGGGGTTGGACTAGAAGATCTCCAAGGTTCCTTCCAGCTCTATCCTGATTGATTGACCTATGCCACCTCTCTTAACCTTGGAAGCCCCTCCAACATACTCACTGAAGTGGTTTAAGGTAAATTGCTTTCGCTGTAGGTATCAGCACTGCTGTATCCTGCATAGCCTTTTAGAAGCACTGCATAGCCTTGTAGAACAGGGGTGGGCAACTGTGGCCCTTTTACAAGCTGTGGACTTCAACTCGCAGAATTCCTGAGACAGCCAAGCAGCCAGGTTGTAAAAGGGACACAGTTGCCCACCCCTGTTGTAGAAGACTGAAGGACTTCTAGATTAAGCAGTTTTGAAGAACTGTAAACATTCCTAGCTGGGAGCACTTCAGCATGGGGAAAAATGCAGAAGTCTTTACCTATAGTTCTGGTCTGAAGTGCTTTGAAGCGACCCAAATTGGCTTGTTGAGGCAAATCAGATGACTTCCTTGCTTCAGTGAGATGAATCAAGTTCAAATACCTTCATTGAAGCAAATGGTCATTTTGAAAAGAGCTGTTAAAATGGAGCATGCCCTTGATCCTGTGTAGAAGAAAAAGATAATAAAACAATCACCTATCAATATCATTTAGCTGTGAACTAAAGAAACTTCTTAACACTCAGTCCTATACATAAGCATCACATGATGGGCAATGTATTAACATTTTCAATGCTTTAATATGTCTTATCTAACTAAAACTTAATTAATAGACTTGATTGTTTGCAAAGAACTCAGTTAACTACAAATGGAAATGCTTTGAAGTACCTGCTAGATTTGAGAAAACACAGCTACTTCTTTCAACATGTTCTGAAAAGCCATTTTAAAAATGAAAAAAAAATCACCTTTGTAATAGCAAATTCAGCCATTGTTCCCCAATAAAATAACAGATGTAATTAATTTGATGGGAGGGAGAGGAAAAGTAAGTGTATTGTGAAAAATAAACATGTAATCCCTATAGCATATCGTATAGAGATTGGGTTTTTTTTCTTTTAGAGTTGAGCAGTGATCCTATAAATTAAGTTTTCAGCATATGATGAAACAATTACTGTAAGATGCATGCTCTCTACTATTTTCAATGCAGTGGGCATCACGAAAAATGTTTCCTAACAGGAATAAGTTGTCTAAATAGGTTTTTGTTTGTTTGTTTTTAATGTAACAATAACAAGAAGCTGTAAACTATTTCTCTCTTTAAAAAATGTGAATGCTCAAATTTCTCCAGATGCTGAGAAATCCTTATGAGCCAAATAAAAAGTATTCTGTATAATCTTTTCACTGGCACTTTTAATAGTGGCAATCACTGGATTCTTTTAAACTTTATTTTTTTTTCCAGATATAGCATTGTATATATGCATCATTTATTATGATGCATATCTTCCTTTGAATATCTGGCCTTGGGCAATTTATTTTTTGTTTTTTTTTAAAAAAAGAGCTAGTATTTAATATTTATATTTAATTCAGCAGGAGTTTCTCTTGCATTGTAAGAGCTTCCTCCTGAATTAGATGAAGTAATTTGCTCCCATAAGCTTTGGGGATGTTTGGAAATAGCTACTGTTTCATTAGAGGTGCCTTAGAACAATTGTGTTCCATCTATCAAAGTGCAGCCTTGCAATAAGAACTGTCAGTCTAATGCACAAGCATCTTTCAGTAAACTTGACAGCCTTTTCATTAATCTTCCAACAGAACAAGAAAGAAAGAGATTGGGGTAGGCTCTTGTCACTTAATATAAAGTCTCCTTCACTTAACTTTGATGAAAGGTGCCAGAGAGAGAGAGAAAGAGAGAGATAGAGAGGTGTTTTGCATTTGTGCATTCAGTCAAGGTGAACCATGAACTTCCTAACATCAACAAGTTTCTGTTGTGATCATATGAACCTAGATAAACATCAGACACTATCAGTCAAGCAAGAAATTCAATTGTATCCTTATAGAACACTGTATAGCAGTATTGCTTATAGACTTCCCAATATCAGAACCAGAAAGCTCATAGGCAAAAACTTAAGGAGACACTTTAAGAGATGCTTTCATTCTGTATACTAGAAGACCTTTAAAAAATGTAAAGGTTCCCCTCACACATATGTTCTAATCGTTCCCGACTCTAGGGGGTGGTGCTCATCTCCATTTCAAAGCCAAAGAGCCAGCGTTGTCTGAAGACGTCTCCATGGCCATGTGGTTGGCATAACTAAATGCCAAAGGCACACGGAACGCTGTTATCTTCCCACCAAAGGTGGTCCCAATTTTTCTCCTTGCATTTTTTGTGTGCTTTCGAATTGCTAGGTTGGCAGAAGCTGGGACAAGTAATGGGGGCTCACCCTGTTACATGGCACTAGGGATTTGAACCACTGAACTGCTGCCCTTTCGATCAACAAGCTCAGCTTGTCACCACATGCCCTTTAAAGAAGACCTTTAAGAACAAAGAAAACCAGCTCCTACACACTCTAGGATTCAAGTTCTTTTTAAAGCAATTCCTTGAGTAAAAACTATATTTCTTTCCTTTGCATTATAAGGGACTGAGCCATTTGTTTCTGATGTGAGAAGTGGCTGGCACCTCTAATGGACCAGTCTACTCCTATCTGCTTTAGACCTTGCAAGCTCTTTCCTTCATAGGGTTTTGAGTATATTCAAATAAGACTTTTACATTATTGGCAAGTAGACTTGTTTTTTTTTTTTCAGTTCCACTTGAGAGCTGTTTTCAACTACGTTAGTTTTGTATTTGATTTTCAGATGAGTGAATTAATACATTTAATATTGGCACAATAGCAATTTCAGAACATGTCTACTTCATGAATCAGACACTCCAAAAGAAAGCTTGACCTCTTTTTATTAAATGGCATTTAAATATGCATTTGTTTAAAGCACCATTTTTTAAAATAGGAAATAGATTTATCACAAGTTTAAAAGCTTGTTTCCCTTATAAAGAGACATTCTGGCATTCTGATGCCTGACCTATATATGGAAAAAATGGGAGAAAAACATTATGTTGCAGATGACCTTCTTGGCCTTTCAGGGCAATAAGCAGCCAAGCTCAAAAGATGAAAAGTTTGCACCAAGAGGATGATGAACCTGGAAATAAGGCTATTAGTAGCTGAAATGGGAAAATATTCAACATCATATTGCCCAACGTGATAATGAACGTATCAGTCTGCCAGAAGGTGAGGCTGTGGCTGCTTCAGCTGGAAAAGAGGAAAGAAAAGGTGGAAGAATCTGAGGAGGATATGGAATTGGACTAAAATTATGAGTTAATCTGTCCTACATTTCTTTTGAGAGGAAAATATAGATATTCTGTTGAATGTATCGGGTGTTTTGGAATACCTTTATAGCAAAAGCACTCAGATATATATACTGTTCCATAGTGTTTTACAGCATTTCCTGAGCAGTTTAAAGGGTCAGCATATTGTCTTCAACAATCGGGGTTTTCATTTTACAAACTCAGAAGGATGGACAACTGAGTCAACCTTGAGCTCCATCAGGATCAAACTCCAGGCTGTGGGCAGAGTCAGTCTGCAATACAGCATTCTAACCATTGCACCACAAGGGCTGTGTGTGTGTGTGTGTGTGTGTGTATGTGTTTGTGTCTTGTGTGTATGTTTGTGTATTTGTGTGGGTCTGCTTTTGCTTTGTGTGGGCTTGCTTTTGCTTCAAAGGAAACCTTTTAAAATGGGGAGGAATGCTAAGTACATTTTGAGTACAGATGTAAGACCACCTACTTTGGATCTGCATAACATTTTTGTAACTGCTAAACAGGAACAGCATTTCTTTTATGCGTTTCACACAGAGTATTCATTAAATTATAGAAAGTAATATTAGAAGTGCGGTGAAAGACGATTAGATTTTCAGCTGAAACAACTACAACATCGAAAAACATTGGGAGGAAGAGCTGGGTATCAAAGAGAGGACATGCCAGAAACAATGTTTCATCCTCACAATGTGAGCAGTAGAGCTTGCATCACCAAGTCACAATGCCACATTTATTATTGTGACAAAAGCATCATATCCTGCAGACGTCTCAAAACAACATTATTATTTTTCATATTAAGCACAACCATGGTAAAATATATCATGATTCTGACTCAATAAATTAACATTTTTAATATTTTCCCTTGGCTATACAACACTGAATTCAGCGCAACAGGGGAAGAAATTAATCATTTTCATATAATAGAGCTCTTCCTAAGATTATGCATGATCGAGCTGCCTATTTAGCCACATCATTATCTCTCCGAGAAATAATAGATGCCATTAAATCTGTGAAACAGAAAACAGTCCCAGTCCAGTAGGTTATCTTAGTGAGTCATATAAGAAATAAAATTGAGATTTGTGCCCCACTGATACTGAAGATTTATAGTGAAAACTTTTAAAATAAGTTTTCTAACCTTCTTTAGAAAAAGCTACATGACTCTGATTCTGAAAGCTGGTAATCAGTCTGCTACTTGAACAAGTGATCCACTTTCTTTCCTCAACATTGGCACAAAAATATTGCTCTGACTTTGACGCATAAACTATAATGACCCACCTTCCGCAATCTGATTTTATAAAATGTAATCAAGCATCTGATAAGAATACTTTATAGAAAGATATCTTGGCTATTCATTTAGAAAAATTGAAATAAGCTGTGATTGTCTCTCTGGGTGCAAAAAAGGCCTTTGATCTGATCTGATGGGGATGTCAAAGTTTTGCTGAAATAAGGATAGTCTCCCTTTAATCAATTGGATTAATATACGATATTCTGTATCCTTTGCTGCTTTTAAAAACATTTTGCATTGCATGCTACCCACCCCACAGCCCATGCAAATGCCCCACCCATTGCCAATCACATGCTGCCCCTGCAGCACCATTGCTTCTGTCTGCCACCTGACTGGCTGGGGGCTATTTGTCCTGTGCAGCCAAAGGCCTGGATCAAATGGTGTCTGGGTGAATGGGTAGGGATGAAGGGTAAGGGGAGGAGGGACAGGGGCCTATTGGCCATGGAGAATGGCCAGGGGAGAGCCAGCAGGGGATGAAAGCTGGGTATAAATCAGATGAGGCGGGTGGCTGGGAGTGAAGGGTCACAGCCAAAGGTCAGTGTCTAAATGTCCCATTCTAGATAAGATGCCATGGTAAACTTTCTACAAGATGATTACAATCACAATTTGTTAACGGGGTTTTGAAGCCTTAATCTTGTCCTTTTTATTATTATTGTTCTTCCTGTTAACTATTTTGTCATTAATATAGCATATAGATGACAGGTCAATAATTTGCAAATAGATTTACAACTTTAAAAAATAAGGGGTAGGAACTAATATTGTAGTAATGTACTAATCAGTATTCAGTTAGGGGGATAATATGTATTCGGCTTTTTTCCTTTTTTTTTTTCCTATAACACAGTTTGTTTTTTTTCCCCCACATTTATATATCACCCTACTCCCGCAGGACTCAGGGTGGTGAACAGTCAGATAAAACACATAAATTACAAAATTTAAAAAACAGTATAAAATCTGATTAAATAATTTGGCCCATGACAATTTAAACAACCCCAATGTTTTTAAGACAAATTTAAAATTCATCATTTGAATTAAAAAGGGAAAAGTAAAAGTTAGGCCAGGCCAGCCTGTTGAAATAGGAAAGTCTTGATAGCATGGCGAAAGGTGCGTAGATCCGGAATCCTCCGTATCTCTGGGGGGAGCTCGTTCCAGATAGCAGGTGCTTCCACAGAGAAGGCTCTCCCCCTAGGGGCCGCCAGTCGACACTGTTTGGCTGACAGGACCCGGAGGAGCCCCTCTCTGTGAGAGCATTCTGGCTGGTGAGAAGCTATTGGTGGCAGCAGGTAGTCCCGTAAATAACCAGGTCCTAAGCCATGGAGTGCTCTAAAGGTGGTGACCAAAACCTTTTTTTTTAAATTGAAAAGTTTTAAAAAGTTTTACAAACATTTCCCCTTCCTCCTCCCTGCTTCCCTTCCAACCCTCCCCTTCCCTTTTTAATGCACTTTTTAATGTCTTCTTTGTTTTGTGTTTTTTCTTTTTCTTTTTTTAATTTTTTGGAGTTTTGTGTTTTAACTTTTTTTCAAATGAAATAAAAACAGAAGGGAAAAAAGTTCCCAGATATTTGATTCAAAACTGCTTGGTCTGTATGCTAGAATTAAACTTGGTTAGAGACCGTCAGACACGCAAAGTGGCACAGGATTATTGCCCTCTGTCAAAGTAAGGATCTGAATTCTTTCTAATATCCATAACACTTGAAAAAAAATGCAGCCATTTCTTCCCATCAAGATTTAATGGACTCTGCTGTAGACCACATATATTATTTATATATCTCCTCTACCCTTTGAATAATCACTTCTATGCTTAAGTTTCCTTTTATCCTTGTCTCAAATTTCTGACTCCTTCCCTTCTCTGTCTGGAAAGGCTGGGATTCCCTCCTTTGATTCTGAGTAGTAGGAAGGGAGATCTTTCTCCTTAATTTACATTTTTTTTCCTTTGGTTAGAGTTGGTGAGAATTCCATTCTCCAGAACTCATTTTCTGTCTTTTGAGTGATTCAGTCTTTGTGCTCGTTTCCTCAGCCATATCTTCCTCTCCATTTCCCTGTCTTTTAAGTGCCTTCCTCTTTAGTGCCTGCATCACTCGCATCTGCTAATAATGTAAGAATAGTCATGGACTCTGGGTTTGTGAGGAGGCAGCAAATGGAACTAGTGAAGAAGATATGGAGGTTTGCTATAAATGTTTGCTGAATGTTTGAGGAACATTCAGATGCTCAGTAGCCCTCTCAATAAGTTAAACATTTATGCTTCTGCTGTATTGAGAGTAAAAATTTCAAATTATTTCCTTCTTGCTTCCAAGATGAGTAAAAATAGCAGGATCAAACTGTGTAAGAGGCAGTGCCTTAAAAGAGGTCTTAAACTAGGAAAGAAAATTGGAAAACTGGATCTATTTTAGTGCAGTCAGAAGCTGCAATCAAAAGTCTAAAAGATTGATTTGTGCTATCATAAAGAATAATCTCAAAACATTTGACACCCAGTCTTTTTGTTGAATACCAGGCAGAGGGCAGGCAGAACTTCATACCCAATAGTTAAAATAGGACATCTGCAAAGATGTGCTGTGATAGTTGAGCTCCTATCTGAAATCATATGACAGGGGCATCCCTGGTGCTAGTAAACTTGAATGAAAAGACAAGTTCACGGCTCTTCTCTTGAGAATAAAGAGAAAGAAATCAAGTTGTCATGGCAAAACCTTGGCAGAATGTTTTTCAGATACACAACTTGGTAGCGTTTGGCTTGAACTTGACTAAAGGCTCCAACACTCAATTAAATTAGAATGAAAAGTGGATGACTGTCCTCTGTCGGAGTGATTGCATAACTAAACCTGTTGCCTTTTGTTCCTGCTCCATTTCAACAGGCTCTGTCTGCACTTCATGGACTTGAGTGGTTGTTGATTGCTTATACTAAAAATAAGGGGTATTGGTATGACTGCAAAATTAGCAGTACTGTTAACAAAAGAAGCATGTTACATATGCAGGCGGCTGTTGTCTCTGCTTTCCTTGAAAATTTGTACATATAAGCATGGGATGTTGGGGATACACAATACACAATCAATAGGATCCTTCAACTTATAAAATATGTAATACATCTTGTTAACATTTTGCTCTCTATTTTTTTTCAACATTTTCTCTTCGAAGACGGTTGAAATGTCTTTTTATTTTTCCCCTCCAAAGAAGAAATAAGCTTAGTGAAAATCACATGGGTGTTCGTACTTAATCTAATTATAAGGTATATGAAATTGGGCCAGGAGAGTTCCACGCTTCTATTATATAACCACTTTTCCAAGAGTCTGCATACTTCTGGCTTTCCATATGTAGCTTGAACTCCAAGATAAGATATTATGAAAGGAACTCTTCTGTGAATTTTTTTTCACACCAGAAATGGGAAGATAAAAACTCTCTTTTACTTCAAAATAATGGATTAAACTCAAAGCACCATAAAAAAAAAACATTTAAAAAATATTATAGCACTCTATTTTTTAAAAAATAAAAGTAGGTTAAAAAAAAACTGTCCAGGAGACAGGATGACATACTTGGATTCTCAGTCTAATTTTTCTTTCAGGATTGTGTAAATAATTTTTTTCATTCTAAAAGCATAAGTAAGTTTGTGTGTGTGTGTTCCTTCAAGTCAGTGCTGACTTCAAGAAACTGCCAGAACAAGTCCTTGCAGTTTTCTTGGCAACATTTCAGAAGTGGTTTGCCATTGCCTCCTTCTTAGGACTCAGAGAGTGACTGGCCCCAAATCAATGGTGGGTTGCCCCCGGTTCGCACTGGTTCTATAGAACCGGTAGTAAAACTGGCGGGAGGCCCTGCCCACCGACCCTGACATCACCAAAACCCTTTTGCACATGTGCAGAAGAACACGTGTGTGTATGAGCGAAGCAAGCGCGTGCGCACGGCCCTGCTGCAAATCAGTAGTAAAGGTAAGTAGAACCCACCCCTGCCCCAAATCAACCAGCTGCCTTTGTGCTTAAGGTAGGATTAGAAAATATGTACTCCTGGTTTCTAGCCTGGTGTGCCTTAACTACTATACCATAATGGCTCTTTCAAGTAGTTTGAGTAACCAAAAGTGACCAAACAAAGAGAGTTAGAGATTTTAGTGACCAAAATTAGACCATACAAGGAAGGTTAGAGGTTTCATAGAACATAATCCCAATGCTTTCAAAGAAAGATCCTATTTTATTTATGGAACTATTTATAAATATTTGTAAATAGTTATTGGTGGAAATCTGACTTGCTGGCTGGAAAGCCGACAGCCCACGTTTGAGACCCAAGTGCCATGCAACGGGGTGAGTTCCTAGCCATTTAAAAGCATGTAAATGTGAGTAAATAAATAAGTCCTACTTTGGTGGGAAGGTAACAGCACTCTGTGATGTCATCCTGGCCACATGACTGCAGAAATGTCTTCGGATAGTGCTGCTTAATGACGTTGAAATGGAGATGAGCACCACTCTTCATAGCCAGCAGTGACTAGCGGAGTGAAATCTACAGGGACTCCTATACCTTTACCTTTTACTATTTACAAAGCAAAAACATTTTCTGGTGGTATTGTGTCTTGAAGATTTGTAGAAGGATTAGTTTAAAGGTGTTGAAAGCATATTATTGACTTTATCTTTTTCAAGACTATTAATTCAGCCTGAAATGTGTAATGGATAAACATGTTAAGGGTGGCCTTTTCCTTGAATGAAAAACTTTGATGACTATCCATTCTATTAAATATATGCTATTCAATAATATATAAATGTGTTTGCTTTGGTAGCATACAATTATTTTATTGATTTATTGTTCAGAAAATTAGTTAAAACACTGTATTGGTTTTACGACTGATTTCATTAAAATGTTCCTCTTCAGTGATATTTGAAGCATCTTGGCAACCTCTTTCCCCCAAGATAGTTCAGAGAAGAATAGCATTTATTTATTTTGTTAACCAATGACAAGGTTGAGTGATCTTTATAGCAAAAAATATTGAAATAGTTTTATTCAGAAATAGTTTAGTCAGAAATGTAGAGATTTTTGAGACATTTATTTTTGCTGATATTTAAATGACTGGAATATTAGTCCATAAAAACATTAGTATCCCTAAGATATAAATGTAAACAATAACCTTTTTGAGTTGTCAGTCAAGCACCATTTGACAAATATAAACTCTGTACACTCATCCCAAGAGCCTTTGCCTATTAGCCCACTATAACAACATGGTCAGCATGCCTGTTGTCTTTCCATGTTGGTTTCATCTCATTCTACTGCCTATGAGTGAATCACACTTAAGTCATCCTTTGCTGAACCAGTATTAATATAGCATTGTTATTCTGGTGCCATACATGGCCACCCATAAGTTGTATAAAATCTATCACACTTGGAGAAAAGTCAGAGGACTGCAGTGACTTGATGCAGGCAAAAGAGGCAGGATAGCACTTAGCAGTGGGGATAGCAACTGGTATCTTCTTGTACTGATTCAATGATAATGTCAAGGTAATGAATCCAATCAATCCAGCAACTCTGAGACTTTCAGCTTTCTCAAAAAACTGCTTTATTGAGTACATCATTTCGGCACTTTTGAAATACAAAACCAGCTCTGGCTATTTCCTGTGCTTTCAGTATAGTTAAAGAATTCCTCTTTGTCACAGGTCACATTATCCAATTAAAGGTGTTCTGGCGTCTCCTTGGTAACCTCTTCCAGCCTCTGGCTAGCACCTGTTGGGATGACCTTTGTTCCACTGAGATAGTAATTTGTTGATGTCTGATCTGACATTCCAGAGATCCCTCCCCCCCCAAAGTGTGTCAAGCTGAGAAACTGAGAAAATGGCTGTGACAGGCCCAATCCATTTTGAAGTTGACAGATGGTTGGATAGCTCTTCAACTGAACAATAGGGAAAGATCCTAAATCTGCTCTTGAAAGTTGCAAGTAGATCAGTAGAAGTGTGAAGGGTAAAATGAAAACAACAACAACATGTAGTTGAATTTCATGGAACCCAATGTAAAAATACCCATAAAACATACTGCTATCCAACAAACTTTTGATCAGCTGCTATGAAACTTCTGTCTTTTTCAATAAGTAGATGATTTGACTAGAACATTCCCTTCACTTTGAATTGGGCTCATAATATCATTTTAAGGAAAATGTAATATACTGTATAATGATGCTTGGAGTTGGGAAATTAAAGACAAAGAGACATCCTTAAATTTAATGATTTCTAAATTTGGACACACAGTGCTCAATTTGCAATGTGAATAATTAGCAAAACATGCTATAGATAATTGTTTCCACCTGTTTCCTTGGATTGGGGCAATTTAAGATTGGGAATATAACTGCTTCATCTCTTTCATGAGGTCTTGTGTTCAGATTTTAGTTTAGTGACATGATTTTAGATTATTATGGGGCTTCAAGGCTCAGGTTGGGTCAGGCACAAGAACCCATAGCTGTGAGCTAATTAAAGTTACTTCTTTATTGCTACATGCCTATTTACAAGAATCTAACCAGACTGAATGCATTCTCTTAGGAGAAGCCAGATAAGGGTTTTAGGGATTCTGGGAGTGGTAAGATCTGCATTGCTTCCAGCTGTGCAAGGACTCTAAGCTACCATTCACCTCTCATCACAAACACTCTCCACTCTATCTGTAGAGTCTAATACAGGTTGCATCCTGCTATAAAGAAACAAATTAGGGTTAAAGAAACCATTCAATAAAAAGCTAAAAGAACTTTACCTCTTAAAATTCCTAAGATTTTTTTTTCAATCTACTACACTAATCTATAATACACTAATATTCAGAATATAGGAGATAAACAATATGAGCTTGAACTCTTAGCAAATATGATTTAATAGGTATAAAGCAGTCAGGATGAAAAGAATTTCATGACTGAAACAACTGAAGATGTAACTTGTTCAGAAAAAAAATAGAAGCTATAGAAAAGAAGGTGTTCCACTAAGTTAAAAATACCCATGCCTGCTCAAAAATGCAAGTAGGTGAACTTGGTAATGCTGTAAAAAGCACAGGAGTTAAAACAAGTACAGGAACAAATAAATGCTTTTTTTAATTATTATTATTATTATTATTATTATTATTATTATTATTATTATTATTATTACCCACCTAAACCAAATGTTTATTAGATCTTCAGATTAGAATGCAGACATATTACTTTAATTATTTATCAACATGATTTATATGGCTGTCCATCTCAAACTTAGCTGACCAGTTTATAAATATTGTATAAGACAATAATAAAATGTAATGTAATTTTGGTAGATTAGAGGAATAGATTCATGGTTTATAAAATGGAAGATGTTTAACTTGGTAGTACTAGTGAAAAACATCTCAGAACAGTTGGATACAGTTGCAAAATGAATATAATTTTAGGCTAGATGAACAAACCTGTAATTCTGAATCAAAATAAGTTTCATTTTGTTTTGTATTGGGTCAGAATCCTTTTTGAGTATTGTTTAAAGTTCTATATACCATATTTTAGAACTGTGATGTTGAACCTATGGCATGTGAGCCATACGGCAGAGCCTCAGAGATGGCAGAGCCATCTCTGAGGGCACACAAGCCATTGCCCTAGGTTAGCTCCACCATACATGTGCATGTGCCTCCCAGTGTACAGCTGGATTTTTGGTCTCTGCCGTGCCTGCGGGAGATGCACGCACATGTGTGGGGGTGGGAGGGTCACACCCACATGTGTATGGGCTTGCACATACATGTATAGGAATGGGAGAGATGCGGCACCCCCCTGCAGCCTGTTTTTGGTCCCAGGAGGCTTCAAGGAGGCCTACTAGGCTGAAAATGGGGCATGGGAGAGCAGTGCACCGCCCCCAAGGCCCGTGTTTGGTCCCAGGAGGCTTCAGGGAGGCCTGCTAGGACTAAAATGGGGTGCAGGGAGTCACGTGCACACGAATGGGGGTGGGAGAGCACGGGGGTTGTGCAGGCATGTGCAGGGGTGGGGTGCACGGGGGACCTTGTGTTATGGGTGTGGCCACGCGCATGCACCATCACTGTTTTAGAAAGAACTCAGGCAAATGAGACCATGGTAATGAAAATATTCAAAAGACTAAAAATAAAGCCCTGTGAAGAATGATTTCAGAAAGTGGAAATGTTCCTCCTTGAGGCGAGAAGGTCAAGGAGATAGACAGTAGCATTTCTAAAATATTTGAACATACATCAGTCAAAGGAAAGTCAGGATCTGCTTTCTCTCACTCCAAACTGTAGGACTGAAAAATAATGAATTTAAATTTCAGGAAGGAAGTTTCTGAACAAAAGTCAGACAGTGGAACAAATTACTCAGAGACTGAACATTCCTTTTTCACAAGATGCATTCAAGAAAAAGGCTAAGCAGCTTTCAGTCAGGGCTGCTTTAATTTGCATAGAACATAGTGTCCTAAATGGCCTTTTTCAATAGTATGATTCTCTTATTCTAGATTATTTGAAGTTTTGTCCTTCTAGCATTTCCAACTCAATTGATAATTTTGGAAACCCAAATCATCTTTTAGGGATTAAGAATTGCAATAGATATAGTAATAATATGCAGCTGAGGCATCCTAGAAATGCTTTCTGCCTTTTTTCTACAAGTTCTCATTCAATTGAAAGAAACAATAGTTGCACTGACATTGCATTCAGAGGGAAAGTTGTATTGCTAAATGCTTCTGAGTAAAGTTGGTGTTCTTATTCATTATAAAGTAGGGGAAATGAGGGAGGATTTATTTCATTAAAGGATGGGTGGGTAAATATCCTGTTGTTGTTGTTTTTCATTGTACAAACTTTCTTCTGGTGCAATTTCCCTAGTTTCCTCAACTAAGAGCCTTGGTAGTACAGTGGTCTAAGGCACCCTGTTATTAAGCTGGTTATTAAGACCAGCTGCCTGCAATTACTGCAGGTTCGAATCTCGCCAAGGCTCAAGGTTGACTCAGCCTTCCATCCTTTCTAAGGTAGGTGAATTGAGGACCCAGTTGTGGGGGCAATAAGCTGACTTTGTATAAATATACAAAAGGATGAAGGCTATTGCTGAGCATATTGTAAGCCGCCCTGAGTCTCTGGAGAAGGGCGGCATATAAATCAAATAAAAAAAAAACTTTAATTACATCCCAACAGAAGGCATTCTAGGGAAAATTCAGAAAGATTTCTCAAATCAGGAATTGTGGGAAAGTAGCAGGCTGTTGAGATTTCAGAATAATAAAGATGTAATAGGAAACAATATCACCAGCCAAAGATTTTTCTCTACTTCCTGCAAAGAAGAAAGCTTACTTTTTTTAAAAAAAATAGATAAGTAATGTGCTTATTTCATTCCAGCAATAGTAAAAGAGCAGTTGTGAACATGGCCCTTGGTTATTTATTTATTTATTTATTTATTTATTTATTTATTTATTTGGACAGGATCATCTTACATTAAATAATCATTTTAATTCCTGGAAACAACACATGTTGTTTTATAGAAAACACTAATATTCACCTAGATTGAGTAAAGTTTGGGGACAATTTTGAGCCCAAATTGCTCTGAAAACTCAGAGACATGTGAAGGCCTCATGGGAGAGATGTGAATGTGAAAAGCAAGTTTTCAAAAATAAAACATGTTTTCTTTAAAATGTAATATTAAGAACTATCATATATATAATAAAAATTGACATCAGCTTAAAAAGGATTGAAAGGAGCTCATTGGCTAATGGACCAAGATTGTTTTTTTAATAAAAGAATTAAACATTTTTTAAGGCTAACTCTTGAATTAATTAGCAGCAATATGATGCTATAGAGCACTGCACACCAGAACAACTAGACACAAGAACAGTTTTTTCCCAAATGTCATCACTCTGCTAAACAAATAATTCCCTCAACACTGTCAAACTATTTACTAAATCTGCACTACTATTAATCTTCTCATCGTTCCCATCACCCATCTCTTTCCACTGTATGACTGTATGACTGTAACTTTGTTGCTTGTATCCTTACGATTTACTTACGATTGACTGTTTCCTAATATGATTTGGTTGCTTATTTGTACCCTATGACTATCATTAAGTGTTGTACCTTATGATTCTTGATGAACGTATCTTTTCTTTTATGTACACTGAAAGCATATGCACCGAGACAAATTCCTTGTGTGTCCAATCACACTTGGCCAATAAAAAATTATATTATATTCTATTCAATACAATTTTTGCAGATTCTCAGTTGACATCTCAAGAAGATATATACAGTGCATAGGTACTGTTGTAATAACAAGATTGACTGTGTCTCAGAGAGAAAGTCCATACTTTTTTTGTGTGAGGCAAGGTATTCTTAGCTGAAGTATGGTTTGGCTCAGTGGCACATAGCAAAGAACATTTCCTAAGAGTTTCCCCTTCTGTAAAGATTTTGTCTTCCAAAAATTACAGCCAAACTCTAGGTTCTGAGGTGGTAAAGAAGAAAAGCAATTATGTTCACCTGAACCTCTGATAAAAGGAAAAACAGCAATTTCTATATTATACCTTCTTACCCTGTTTCGAAAAGTCTTTCTGGCATAATTCAAAATGCTATTTTTGATTAATCAAGTAGAGGACTCTGAATTAAAGACTCTCCAGGCCCAAAGTATGGCAACCATAGTCAACCTGCCTGAGGGATTTTCCCAAGAAAATCTCCTCAGGCTGCTTGTGGTACTTGCAATTTCAAGACATAAATGGGTTTGAAGTAGAAAATTCTGTTTTCCTAGCATGTCACCCTTATCCCATATCAGTTTCCCTTTAGAAACTAGGTTGCTCTCCTTAACTGTGACCTTCCAGAAGTCAGTGAAGAGTGGATTCATTTGGAAGGCTTTAGGGAATGATTGTGCACCATCTGGACCTGGATTTATCCATTATTATTATATATTTGTAATTGCCATTTTTGTAATTGCTTATGAGATTGTAGTCATTAGCCACTCAAACTCAATCTGGAGTCAGGCTGTGCCTAAATTGGTTAAATTACATTAAATTAAATTAGTTATATTGTACTTATTTTATTATAATATTGCTGGTATATTGTAATTTATTTTGTTATTATTGAGGTTAAGGAGTATTTATTTATTTATTTATTTTATGTTGGATATTTATGTTGCTCTATGTTGTTGTAAACTGCTAACATATTTGACGGCATGCAAACTTAATAAATCAGTACAATCAGCTTCAACTTCTTGCAAAAAGCTATATAATTTATGTAGTGAAGTTAATATCTAGTGAAGTCAACAGTTAGAAGGGCAAAAATCTGATCTCACACACTCCACTGGCATAAAATAATTTGCACTTTCAAATTTTGCTGTTTTCTTTTTGTTGCCCTGCAATCTCAATTCTATCAATATTCTACCTTCCTAGACTCAATTAAACTACTCCCTATAATTTTTGCTTTCACTTTTGCTACATTTAAAAGCATTCTTTCAACTATCAGACACAAAGGATAATTAAACAAGCTACATACCCGACCTTAAGCAAATTATATTTGTACCTTTCCTTTTATACAATTATAGCATTTACCTCTCCAAGTCTTATTATTTTTCATGATGTTCCCAGCATTTATGACACTAACATTTATAATATTTACTTCAGTTCTATTTTTCAATATACTAGTATCATTCCTGTAAGAATTTCTAAAATGCTCTTTTCTGCATGCCCTCACTTCATTTTTTCCCTAAATAATTTCACTGCTTTTACTTGTTTTAGTCCTTTCATTCTGCTCAATACTGTTTATTTATACCCCTTAATATATTTCCAAATAATGTTTTATTTGCCATAAAATTTGCTCATTTTTTCTTCTTTTCATCTTAATCATTCTTTTCCTTATTTGAATTCCCTCCCCTCTCCCTTATTTGAGCTGTCTGTCTGTCTTTCCACAATAATTTTCATCATTTTATCCCCCCAGCAATTATTATTATTTCCCTAGCAAGAAGAAGGTTAAATATAAAACTTTTAAGTAGGAAAGCAAGTCAGCTATCTTACTGAATATACATCTCTTTAATTTATATACCACTTTTCTATCAGAAATGGTAATCAATGAACTAGCAATAATGAATCAAATTAAAAGACATAATTAACATACAAATGAATTAAAATATAATTAATATTTTTTTAAAAAAATTAAACTTTTATTAATTTAAGAAACCACATAATACATTTATAAATGCAAGTAAAACAATTTACAACAAGCATCATCTTAATAACATCTATCTATAATATCTGAATTGTTACAATATCAATATCCTATATTCTTCAATATACAATATTTCTCTCACCTTATATAATGATATTATTTTATTGATATCTCGTGTCTCTTTCTTAAATTTCATTTGATGTAAAAATTTATTTTACTCTATTGATATCTTTTCTTTTATTTAATTTTTCTTTCTTTCTTTCTTCTTCTCTTTTTTTTTCACTTCCCTCTAACCATTTATACCATTTTTGCCAGACCAGATAATATTCAGATTCTTCCTTTCCTTGGATCTCCTTGGTAAGTCTATCCATCTCAGCGCATTCCATAATTTTGGATATTAATTTCTCTTGAGTCGGGACCTCTTCTTGTTTCCAATTTTGTGCGTATATAATTCTTGCTGCAGTCAAAATGTGTGTTATTAAATATATTATTTCTTTTTCATATTTGCTTGTAGGTATTCCTAATAAATAAGTTTCTGGTTTTAATGGCACCTTTTGAGTTATTATTTGTTCCAGTTGCATTTTTATATTGTTCCAGAATTTTTTAGCTTTGGGACATGACCACCATATATGATAGTATGTCCCTTTATGTGCTTTACATTTCCAACAGAGTGGAGATGTGCCGGGAAACATTTTAGAAATTCGCGCCGGTGGTAGATGCCACCTATAGAACAATTTATAAGCATTTTCTTTGTATGGTACAGATAATGTTAATTTATTAATACTTTTCCACAATTTTTCCCACTTATTTAATTCTATTGCATACCCAAAATTCGTCACCCATGTGATCATATTCTCTTTAACTACTTCCTCTGCTAGTTTATATTCCAATAGAAAATTATAAATTTTGGTTATTAATTTCTCATTGGGGCCTAATAAAATTTTATCCAACTGATTTGGTTCCATTTGAATTCCAGTTTTTTCCATATCAGATTTATATCTGGATTTTAATTGCAAATATGACCACCACTCTATTTCCACATTTTGCATTCTCAATTCTTCTCTTGTTTTTAGTTTTCCTTCTTCATTTAAGATGTCCTTATATGTTTTTAATTTATTTGTATCTATTGTATTTGGATAAATATGTGCTTCCATTATGGAAGTCCACCTAGTGATATTTTCTGATTTCATTCCGTATTTTAAGCAAATTATCTCTTACAATATGTCTGCGAAATTGTTCTTGTTTTGTAATTTTCTCTCCCCAAAGATATACATACCATCCTCTTGTTAAGTCAAAACCTTCCAATATTAATGTTCTTATGTTTTTGAGTTCGATCCAATCTTTTATCCATATTAACGCTGAGGCTTTGTAATAACTCTGCCAATCAGGGAGTTAATTAATTAAATTATTATATAATTAATTAAATAATTAATATTTTATTTAACATAAATGAATACAAATAAACAAAGAACACTCAACTGAATAAAATCCAGCTAATAAGCCAGTTGACACACTAACAGTCTGTTGGCTGAAGAGTGACAAAATTGGTACTAGTCTGATTTCCCATGGCAAAGTGTGGCAAAGCTGGCAAATAAACATTTAGAACTTATTTGTGTTCCTACCCAATATGGATGAAGAAGGGCATTCACACAAATCTGTAAGAGTAAGAGGCCTGTTAAAAAAATTGTAATTTGTTTCCTTGAACATCCTCTTTGGTACATACCATGTGGTGTCCACCTTGAACCAGTGGAAAATATAAGGATGTACAAATATAAGTACACAAGTTTCTGCTGGTTTATCTACATCAGGGCTCATCAGATTTTGAGAGGTCAGGAATTGAAACTCAAATATCCAGGATGCAGTGGTACTAATTTTCAGTTAGTGGGCGGAGGGAGATTTTGTATTTAAAGAGGGGAGTGGGAGAAACTGCATGTGTTGCCTCCTATGCTATGTCTTATAAAACTTACGACACTCTATAAATTGTAATTTTTCTTTACAGAAAATAAGGTGCAGCCTCGTTCCCTAATCACCCAACTGTAGCTGTTCTGCGCATTAGTCAGCTGTGCCATTTTTTATTTTGGTAATGTGAGCTCTACGTAATATTCCAAATGTAATTTTGCCATATGTAAGGACGTTATGATTTTGGAATTTTTGATGATTTCTCTTCCCTGGAATCCCTTGCATTGAATTTTCCTCTTTTAAAAAGAACAACTACAGCCCTACTCTGGTTTCACTTTTTTAACAACCTCTCCAACATAATTCCAAAGTTCCTTTCCTACTCAAATCACTCTAAATTCTGATCCTATAATGCAGTGGTGAAATGCTCCGAGGTCTGTTACTGGTTTGCTTCGCTACCAGTATTCTGCACACACGCATGTGGGTTGCGTGCCAAACACGTGCTTTGTGCACACATCCACAGTGTGTGCCAAACATGTGCTTTGCGTGCATGCGCACTGCATGTGCTACTGTACAGCACTGAAAAAGGAGGCTTAAGAAGACTTTTCTAAGGTAAGTAGAACAGTGAGGGGGGAACAGCTGTGCCGCGTGATTTAGATTCGCTAGAAAGCAGGATTTCCTGCTTTTTAGTGAATATAAATCACGCAGCACAGCTGATTGTTGGAAATACAAACCAGTATCATTTTTTTACTACCAGTTCACCTGAACCAGTAGTTTTTATTACTACCAGTTCACCCGAACCAGTCTGAATCCGTAGCATTTTACCCCTGCTATAATCTGCATTTGCCATTTGTTTGCTTTTTTCCCCCTATCTAAGTAACATTACTTTATGTTTGCAAACATCTACTGAAAGTATTTGCCTTGAGAAAATTATCTTGAAATGTCTATGGAGACTCTCAGTCATCCAGGTCATGGTTTTCCCAAAGGTGCTTTTTCCAAAGACAACTAGACTTTCTGAACCAAAGAAACTTCTGGGCTGAGAAGTGGAACATCTTCAAGGAAAGATAAAGAAACTCCAGTTGCCTTTGGAAAAAGCACCTTTGGGACAACCATGACCTGGATGACTGAGAATTGAAGATGCTTTTTGGAGGAGAAATGAAATGTCTTCAAGGGAAAACAAAGTTCAGTTGCCTTTTGAAAAAGCATCTTGGGGTTCCCTCAAAATGCTTTGCACATTTTTATTTAATCCCAATATGCCATTTATATTGTTCCATAAATTTGGCCAGTGTTCATCCCAAAAGCTAAATCCGATTCAGAAGAAATTCATAATTGAGATTGAATGTTTTTTTAAAAAAAAATTAAATAAACATACATTCATGCAAGCATATCCAGCCAGTCAGCAGATAATGATACCTAATTTTAGAAAATGCATTTTTGCTGCTTTTTCTGTTGTATCCAGGTGTGGCAGAAATACTATTCAAATACGAGGGAGAAAAATCCACCACTATCAGCAAATAAGCTACGAGAACTAGATCCTAGCGAGGATTAAGAAAGGCTATAAAAACATACCTATTATGTCCAATTATATCCAACCAAAAATTGAGGCGACAAAGACTGGATCGTTTTTTTCCCCCTTTCTTTACTTCCTCTTCTTCCTTTTTAGGCTTTCAGTGAGGAACATATGCTTCCAGTTATTTACCTAGCTTATAAGAATGACATTAAATATAGGTCATTCCCACTCTAGTGATTTATACTAATTTGTAGTGTCATCCCACTGTTGCTGTGTTAATATACCAGTAATGAAGACAGACTTTATATAGCCACAATTATAGTTGGTTGATGTTATGAATCCTATAAATCACTAGTGAGGAAATGGCTACAGCAAAGTTTTACTTTGTCATTTAGCAAGGTATCATATTTTATTCCTTCCAATATTACAGAATGCTGTAAAGAAATTATGTAAAGGGAGGCAGGATTGTGTGTGTCGGGTCTTTGATGGGATAATGCTTGAAAACAGAACAGAACTAAATCAAACATTGTGTGATGAGAAAAACAAAATCTGACAGAAGAAATACCGGGTTAAAAAATGAGCGAGGACTGCAGAGGGGGAAAAAAGTAGAGAAAATGTCACTCATATATTCCTATGGGACAGAAAGTTGGGGAGAGTCTTGGAATGTTGTTAACTGTTCCATTCTTAAGCTACTTTCTCTTCTGTTTCCATGACTCAGACTGGAGGAAAAGGGTTTGAAAAGTTATGCTTCTCTGTGAAAAGGAAACTTTTCCCCATAATTTCATTCCCCCCACCCCCGTATTTTATTAGAATGCATCTAATGGCTCAGTTCACTAACAATTGATTTTATCAAAACAGTCTAGAATTTTAATACATGGCAGAAATGTGTATTAATAATATTAATTTTTAGTGGTTGACTAAATTAATGCAATATACTTTTTAAGGAATACTGCAGCAGACATTTATGACATAAATCAATGGTCCACAATGGAGCTAATTTAGGGAATTAGATAAATGATTTCTGTTACCACTACTCTTGGTAACAAGGAACCTAATATTAATTCATTATAACACTTAAAGTCAGGCCATTTAAAATATATATGATTAAATGTGCTTAAAGCTCACTATGAATATATTTTAAAGATTTAATTATACATTAATAGGAGGTTTCTTTATAAGCATACTTGATGTGAACTTCTCCATTATTATTGTAAATGTCCTCTTGTGTGTGTTTGTTTGAATCTTATTCCTAGTAGGTTCTTCAGAGATACTCTTACCATGACTCCCTAATTTCAATATCCCAGTACAAAGCCTGATTCTACCCTGAAAATGACCTCTTTTAATTGGTGGTGCCAAATATTAAGTTGAGGCCACGTGAATGTGAAACATACTTTCTTACATAGTCTTTCTAGGGAATATACATCAGTTCATGAGAATAATGGACTTCTAAATTGCATTGAAACAGAAAATATGTTTTTGTTGTTACTGTTTTGGTTTCAGGTGGGGGAATGAATAAGACAGTTTCCTAAATTTTGTCTTAAAATTTATTACTTACCTTTAATATACAAAGGACTGAAATTTACAAGACTGACTCTCATACAACATTTTCCAGACCAGAGACAGCAATGGAAAGCAATCAATAATACCTTTCTCTGGGGTACAGCTGAAATCCCTTTATCCCAGCAGCGATAATGTATTAGCATTTAAGCCTCTTTAACATTTAGCACTTTGAAGTCTTCAAGGCAAATTTACATAGAATTATAGTAATTTATATAACTCACATTGATAATCAACTTTTTTAGCCTACTTGGATTCTTAGAAACATTCTGTATAAGCTATGTTCTTATAGTATATATTTGAATATATTGTCCCAAAGGTGCATTTTCAAAAGGCAACTGGTTTTGTTGTTTTCCTTTGAAGATGTTACTCTTCTCATCCACAAAGGATGTTTCTTGGATGAGAAGCAAAATGTCTTCTAGGAAAAACAAAGTCCAATTTCCTTTTGAAAAAGCACTTTTGGGACAACCATGACCTGGATGACTGAGAATATCCAGACATTTTAATGTATTATTTGCCTCTTAGTCCATATCCCATAATGTCACACAACTAAACTACAATAGGATCACCTGATTTCTGGACTCCAAAACTGATGAGTTCTCTCTGAAAGAAGATAAAGACAAAACCTTAGCTTTATACTCTTCCCATCAGGATTTCAACAGCCTTGGCAATACCATAAAGGTAATGCAATGCCTCTTTGCCACCTTTATCAGCACTAGATGGTATGGTACAGTGGTGAAATGTAAAATTTGTTACTACCGGTTCTACATGGCTTGGGGGGGGGTGTAATGTGACTGGGTGGGCATGGCCAACTTTTTTTCTTTTTTTTTACTTTTAAAAGCATTTTTTCTACAACCTCTTTGGCTGAAAAGGTTGTTAAAAAATGCTTTTAAAAGGCTCTGACGATCCCAGCTGAGTTGCCTGATCGTCAGAGGCTTTTGTTTTCTTTTAAAAGCTTTTTTTTTTTTTTTGCTTTTAAAAGGAAAAAAAAGCCTCTGACAATCAGGCAACTCAGCTGGGATCGTCAGAGCCTTTTAAAAGCATTTTAAAAAGATTCTTCAGCTGAAGAAAAAATGCTTTTAAAAGTAAAAAAAAAAAAAAAGCCTCTGATGATCGTGTGGCTCAGCTGGGCATGGGGGGGGGGGCAGGGATTTTTGCTACCGGTTCTCGAACCACCCGCCACCATCGCTACCGGATCAGGCGATCTGGTCCAAACCAGGAGCATTTCATCCCTGGTATGGTACCTTTATCAGTCCTACCTGGTATGGACTGAATCAGATTTCAGAAGATCCCACAGAGAACTAGAAAGAAATCATCACTAAGAATTCCAGTGTGTTGCTATGGGAGATTTATATCTGCGCAGCAGCTTTGTGGATTCCTTGCTTAATTTTATAATGCAGCTTCTCAACACTGAGTAAAAGTTTTTCTTTTTGTCCTGATTTACAACACCCTGTACTTATTGTTTAAATTATTTAGGAGCTTCTTTAATAATCATAAATACTATAGATCCAGCATCATAAATACTGCTAATTGATGCAGACTACCTGCATGATAAGGAACTGTTCTATTAATTATAAAAGAAAGAAAGAACAATATTGTAGAGTTTTGGGTTCTCTCTGAGCTTGGTTGTTTGCTTGCAGTCATTTCATTATCTAACTAGGTAAATATTCTCAGTGATGTTACAGTAAGGCTCATTGGTGATGTTAGCTAGTTGAGTAATTAAATGTCTGCAGGCAACCAACCAACCTCAGAGAGCACCAAAGACTCCACAGTTCAACTCTGAGTCACATTTATTCTCTTCTGTTGGAAAGAACAATATTGTACCAACAGAAGAGAATATACTGTACATAGCTCAGGGTTGAAATGTGAAATCCCTGGAGTCCTATTGTATATAAATAGAAAGCAAACCCCACATTCACTAACACTGATGAAGTTATCTAGTTGGGTAATGAAATATCCGCAAGCAAACAAAAGGGCTCAAAGAGCACCAAGAGCTCCACGGAATAATATTGCTTAGGAAAGAGTAATTAAAAACTAAAATTTATAATCTCTTGGTAATATTAAAAGATTGCCTTCTCTTCCAGTGATTTACCAGCAATAAACCATGGATTTAGAGTGTCCCTGACACTCTAAAGTAATTATTCTAGTTCTTCTGTATTAGAAGTCATTAGGTGATAAAGTATACAACCAAATGAGTCTTAATTGTCTCAACCAGGTATTTAAAGATGTGTATGTTTTAATGCTAAGCTAATGCATGCACTAAACAAATGTATATAGATGAGATTGAAAAGACCATTTTTTCTTTTTCCCTTAAGTTCAAACAACCTTTTTTTTTTCTGGGTTTCCATTCTATTTTTAGTATGCAAGAAATAAATATATTCAACACTGGATTCAAATGCTAATACCTGAGAGAGAGCAATGAGAGAACACAGAGAAAGAGGATTTTATAATGGTAATGAGGCTGCAACTATCCCAACCCTTAACTATCATGTTGAATGTCACTTAAATTCACAATGGAATGGCTGTGGAGGACTGAAATGCAAATGCTAGAATTTACTTCTTTTCCCCAAGTTTGGATATAGCTTTACCTCAGCCTATTTAGCTTTTTCCAGGAGGCTGAGAATGTATAATCTCAGTTGTTGCCACTGACCAGCTGTAGTGATGAAGAAGAGTTGTGTTAGTCAGACCTACTGCCAAGGAGAAAAACCACCTGGGATGGATGATGGAAAAAAGAAAAAGAAAAAGAGGCAGCATAAAGAAAGGGGCTCACAAATTTAGAATACGATGGGCCGATGTCAGTGATGGCTAACCATTTCCGGACCGAGTGCCCAAAGTGCGCACGCGACCAAATCCCCCAAATGCAATGCATGCACATGCACCAGGGGTGGTTTCTACTTACCTTTACTACCGGTTCACAACGGGGCCATGCGAGTATGCTTGCTTTGCTCTCACGCACTCTTCCGCGCATGCGCAGAAGCGTTCTGATGACATCGAGGTTGGTGGGTGAAGCCTCCCGCTGGTTTTACTACTGGTTCTATAGAACCAGTGTGAACCAGGGGCAACCCACCACTGACATGCACCCCACACTCCATGCATCCATGTGCACCTCCACGCACACGCAGCACCCCTGCGCATGCACGGCAGAGACCCAAAGACCAACTGGCTGGTGGGAGGTACAAACGCATGCGCAGTGGAGCTGAACTGGGGTGATGGTTCACGTGCCATCAGAGAGGGCGTTGCATGCCACCTCTGGCATGCGTACCATAGGTTCGCCATCATGGACCTATATACTCCATGAAATCCCCAATGACTTCCCTTATCACTATGGGCAAGAGAAAAAAAGGGAAAGGCTCATTGGCCATCATTTGAACATAATAAGAAAAGGTTAGGAAGACCAACGTCTTAAGCAATAAATAAATAAGTGTCTGTTAGGATATGGTGTAAGTCTAACAAGTTGTCCAGGCAATATATGTGTTCTATAACTTTAAATGTATTCTGTAACTTTAAATGTAATGCTGAGTAATTGTACTGCTGAGTCATTGTAATGACTAATGACTGCTGACTGAATGCTGACTGCAATTATCATAATTGTATTGTTGAGTCATTGCACTGCTGACTTCACTTATCTTAAGTGGATAATTACTAGTGTAAACTGTATATAAGGAGAAAGCCGAGCTATATTCATTGTTGGACCTGCTCTCATCATTGCTTGACTTGTTGGCTGGAACTGTTACTGTCGTGTGTGAAGACGTGGATGGATATGCTACCATCGTGATTTGTTATCAGCATTGAATTGCTGTTTATTACCAAATGCTGTTTGTCTGGTAAGAAAATATCTGTAACTTCGGACTGATTTGAATGGCTAAAAACTTGGATTGACTAAAACACTATGCAATTGTTTTTCACTACAAAGTATAGCTTTGTTAAACCAGTTTGTATGTATTGTATTCATTGCTCTCAGTACCGTTTCTCTGTGCACTTACTCTGCTGGTTGGTTAACACAACAATATCCTTAACAGTGTCCTTTCTAACAATTAAATAAACCCTTTTACATCTTGATTGTCAATCATAGTGTACTTTGACGCATTCTTGCTGTACCTACACACATACGCACCTACCCATACTCCCATTATATAAATAGCTTGGGTTTTGTTTTTTTGAATACAGTAAATCCCTGATTATCACTATATTGAACAAATTGATCCCACACAGACATATGCCGTCCTTATCTCTGTCACCTTCCCATTTTTGTCAAAACCTATTTTGCTTCCTTGTATAATCTTGTATTATGCCTCATGCACGTCAAATGATAAAGAACAGTCAAATATCACTAGAATAATGTGGTCTTCATTATTTGCTGTTTCATCATTTGTGGTTTTGTGTATCTGCAACTCAGGGACCACAACTTGAAAAACATAAATGTTTTTGCGCATCTGCAGTTTTGGCTTTGGTTAACTTTTACACCTTCACAGAGTAGCAGATTATTTTTGACATATGTGTAAAGTACATTTATTAACATAGCACAGCAAGTCATGGTGATGCAGTGGTTAGAATGCAGTATTGCAGGCTGACTCTGCCCATTGCCAGGAGTTTGACAGGGCTCAAGGTTGACTCAGCTTTCCAGCCTTCCGAGGTCAATAAAATGAGGGTCCAGATTGTTGGGGGCAATGAGCTCACATTGTAAACTGCCCAGAGACTGCTTTAAAGTACTGTGAAACAGCATATAAGTCTAAGTGCTATTGCTTATCAACATGACTTCATTGCAGAACTACCCTTGCTTTCTAGAGCAAGTACTTTGGCTAATGATGGAAGGCGTCTTCCTGCTCATATCATCTGGTTCCTATTGTTCCACATGGCTCTTTCACAATCTCAGAGAAGGATCTCTCAGTTGCACTGCTGGACATTATGGCTACCTGAAGGTTGGACATGGCTGTCTCAGGTCACTCTTACTCATTTGAAGCTAGCACTAGCATCCAGTCACACAAGTAAAATTACCACAAGTGTTCCTTGGACAACATTAACATCCAAGGTTTCTGAGGGCCTCTCAGAGTGATCTCTTGCTCATATCACTGGATTCTAGCATTAGTAGCAGATTGCTTCTGGCTCCCTCTGATCACCATAAGCCATTTCATTCAAAATTAAGTCTCCATCTTTGCATTCCTGTGTGAATTCATCAATTCTACTCCACAAGAACAGATTAGCTTTGTTCAGATCTATTACATTTCCGCCGTTTCTCTTAATCTCATACCAAACATATCTATTCCATTTCTTGATTCATACACTGTGCCATTTTTTTAAAAAAAATCTTAATTTACTGTTATAGGCTACTTCAATAGCAGATGAATCTTAAGTGGCATTCACTCCAGTAAATGAAGAGAAATATATTAAAGCAATAAATACCATGGTCAAAAACAAGTAATACCAACAATGTTCCATTAATCTCACAAAGGAATAACACTTGCTGTACAATCATCTGCTTAAAGGTGGAAATCAACCATTTTCTCAGTCCCCAAAGGCTTTCTGAAATAGCCAGGTATGTGTCTTTTGATTGGAATTTTAATTAGATTGATCCACTTGCATATCAAATCTCAAACTCCCATATTTTATGATCATCATCAGATGATCTCATAGGTATTATCTTCTGTCCCTGTCCCATTCCTTAAAACATGGTTTTGGTCAATTAAGACTTTCACATAATGCTCTTCAGTAATATATAAAATGGTTATATTGATTTTAGCCTTTGTTATTGGCATTGCATATGCTGAATTCCCTTTTAATGATAAGGAACATATTGGTCAATTTGGGGACATTTGGCTAATATACCACACATGAAATTCAAGCTCAATTTTACTGATTATGCTTACATGATTCTATATAAGGTAAAATCTCTACATAAGAGGTTATTTTGAAAATCATTTTACTGCTGTCCTCTCAATCATTATTGTAATATAAAATCTACACAGTACCCAGCTAACTGTAGAGTTAAATTTTACATGTTCATAGGGAAGTGTATTGAACACATATTGATATCTAAAGGGATTTGAGAGGACAATTGTAATAAATGTGATATAAACGTATGCAATTGGCTTATATTAGATCTGTTCCTTTCTCCAATCTTCTATTCACTCATCTATTTCACACACATTTGGTTTTCCCCTTCCTTCAGCTTTTCAACCACCATAGTGAAATCTTAAAGCTAGAACCATATGTATTTGCTGCATCTACTATTTCAGATAGTTCCTTTCTCTGGAATTTGATTTCAGAAAAATGAGTCACATTTCAAAAAAAATGTAGAAAATGTTGTGCTAATAAACGTTGGTATGCAGTTTGACCTTGTTCCAGAAAGAAAACTATAGTTCTTAAGTTCACCCAATGATTCATGTCTGCATCACTGGAAACATGAGGAATAATGCTATTAAAAGCACAAATGAAGACAATGTTTGAGTATCTTGTCATTTCAGGTACAAAGAAAACAAAGTAGAATTGTTCTGAATTTTGACCACGTTGGTTTCAAACATGTGTCGGAATATAAAGTAGCATTTGGTAAATTGTCCTTCCATGATACAAAGGTCTTTTAATATCATAGGCATCTGTGGTAGTTTGTGTTGAGACTCTAAACAATATGTTAATTTGCAAGCCCTCGTTTCATTTTCTTTTTCTTTTCCTCCAATTTTTATTTATAAGTAAAAACTAAACAGAACAATGAAACGTACAACATAAAAACATTGGTGGGTATGGCTTGGTGGGCGTAGCAGGGGAAGGATACTGTAAAATCTCCATTCCTACCCCACTCCAGGGGAAGGTTATTGCAAAATCCCCATCTCTTCCCGATCAGCTGGGACTTGGGAGTCAGAGAATAGATGGGGGCTGGGCCAGTCAGAGGTGGTATTTACTAGTTCTCCGAACTACTCAGAATTTCTGCTACTGGTTCTCCAGAACTGGTTAGTACCTGCTGAATACCACCTCTGCTGAGAATATTTCACAAAATTGCCATTAACTATCTCCGTACATCAGGCTGTATATGATTAGAAATGGGAAAGGGGTTTCAAAACAACAGTGGGGTTTTGATCATGTGGACTCATGATCAAACCCCCACTCCTTCCAAGTGTGTCCACAATTTTGAAGGGTTTTTTTTTTATACCACTACCACTTCTTGCAAATGGCCCTGTATCTAAGAGTGAGTAACTTGAAGCTCTCAGATTAATTTCAACAATTCTTGACTTGATTTCAAACCTTCTTTTGCAAATGTTCCTTGCAAAATGCTAGTAAAGAAATCTCTGTCTAGTGAAGAAATCTCTACCTTTTTCCTAATCTGTTGTTTGGAAGACAAAAAGGATGATATTGGCCTTTGTGTCTGGCCTTCTCCTGCTGTAGCCCACCTATCATTTATTACGACACATTGTATCTGTAGGCATGTACTGCTTAATACAAATAGGACTTTTCTATTTCTAGTGCAATTGAACATGGCATACTAAGATCAATAATGTGGACAAGTAATTCATGAAAGCTGATCTGATCGCCCTGAAGAACCTCTGATAAGCTTTCACACAATCCCAAGTTCCATGGATAGTATGAGGAAAAGATGTATTATAGAAACAGGAAACTATTGAAATCAGTTGAATAAAAAAACCACTAAAATGACTAATAAATGCTAGCAAAGGTTTTTTACAGTAGACCTGTATAGGTACTTATACCAAAGAACATGTAAGAAGAAGTGCAAAAAAAAGTTCAGAAAGATCTTCTTGTGTTTACTGAAACTCAGACAATCATTTATAAGCATTTTTTACGGGTCACATACTAGGAAAATGGCATGGAGTCTCACAGTATCAAGGATTTTAATGGTTTATTACTGATGCTCTCTGAGGCATAAACAAGAACTAGTGTTGTAATAGAAATAGCCAGCTGTGAAGTTTTGCTGTAGAAAAAAATCATATCCCTTTCTGGTGGCTCTTTAATGTTTACCAATGGATACCATTAAAAAAAAAAGCTGGTAGTTTGCTTGTTGCTTTTATGCTAGTTGAAGGATTCAATATTATTTTAGCTACATTTATCTGGGGATATAAATGAAATGAAATAAAGTTTGTGAACAGCTACAAAAGACATTTCAACAAAACTCTGGAAGAATCATTCCAAAGCAAATGTTTGAATAAGAGTAGGAACACTTAAGTTGAGTCAGAGGTCTCTGAAAATCTTTGTAGAAATTTGAAATGGATCATAGATCTGATGGTTTTTCTGTTGCTGTTAAGCTTGCTAAAGACAATACACAGTATTATAATGCTACCTCCATATATTGAGAGTGCACAAGGAAGATTTTGAATGATGTGATGGTCTTTATTATTGATAAGTATCTGGTCAATTTTATCATCATATGAAATGCTTTGCCTCCAGAGGTTTGGAATGGGAGTGGGGGTGGGGCGAATATTAACGCTAAGACTGCTTTGAACTTCAATCACTCTCTCGGCCCTCAATTTCCTTAATGTAGCCCACATTAAGCCTTAAGCTTTATTAGCTCTTGGGCTAATGGAATGTTATACTTGATGCAGCATGTCTAGTGTGCATATGTGTATGTGTGAATGTGTGAGAGAAAACAGGCAGAATGGGCTTTTTTGCTATCTTGACCATTTTGATACGTTCACCATAGACACTGCTGCTTCCATATTGATCTACTAATACAATTAATAACGTGGTTTAACTTAGCTCTCAGCACTTTGAATGTTGCCCAGATAAGCTCTTGGGTCAAACTCTACTCAATTCTTCATAACTGGGGCAGACTTAACAATGAGTGGATGAGTGCTATGCTAACAATCACAAGCAATAGTTTAAATGCTTATAGTAAAAATAGAGGCAGGAAAGGCTACAAATGCCAATTCTTCTCTGGTAGCCTCTTTATCTACAATATGACATAGTATCTTCCTCTGTAAAACTGATTCTGCTTCTTGGGTTAATTAAGAAACACAGAATATTATTGTCTGTCCAAAACCTGACACAACTGAATCCTGGAAAGGAAATCCCTCTACAGGAGAGGCCAAGCTTACCAATCAGCTATGACAGGTTTCTTGGCATCTATGGAACCCCAATGAACAGAGACAGCAAAGCTATAATGTCCCAAAGGGCAAGTCAACAATTGTTCTTCCAATTCCTTGTTTCAGAAGAAGTCAAGTTTTACCAATGCAATTTGTTAAGGTTGAAACCCTGCTAAAACGGTGATAAGGACTCCTGCTCATAAGAGACCAAACTTCCCAACCAGTTATACCAATCCTGCTTGACATGGCAGAAAGGGCAGTGATCAGAAATAGCAAACTACACCACCCTACAAGAACATATCAATATTATTTTTCATTATTTCCCAAATCCCAGGAAGGCAAACAGAAAAAGAACATTTTTACTATCTCTTTGCAGAATGACTATACTAAAAAATTATTGAACAAAACAGTTTGAAAATATTCAGTGGAAAGTTGGCATCAAGCTTGACAATGAACTCCTCTTAAAGTTTATTCTCCCTGGTATTTTCATCCTATTCTGCAAAAAAATAAAATAGCTGCATATGGATAAATCTTTTTCGACTCAAATCTTGTAGTGATTCAGATCAGATCAATTGACTCTTGATTTTCAAATCATAAATTCAAACTGACTCATGCCTCTTTGAAACTCAAATTGGAATTGAACCACAATTGATTTATATATAAATCAAGATATATATATATATTGATATATATATATAGCTTCCACTTAAATTATCAAGTCTTTGGTTACCAGATCTGAACTCTGAGGTCATTCATATTCTAACAAGAATTCTTTAAATAGTAAACTTAGTAAAGAATCAGAATGAACTCTGAGCATTTCTATGGTGCAGTAAAGGCTGACTTCTGAGTGAAAGTCTAGACCTGGAGAGTGACAGATAATAGGACACTGAACATAAGATCTGATTTAATTACCTGGTTCAATGCATTCAGCATTGTCTGAGGTCCAAGAAATCCGATGTTACTTCCAAAATTTTGCTCCACCTCTCCATCCAGCACAAGGATATTTCCAGGAATATACATGGCCACAGATTAC
The DNA here is from genome assembly GCF_029215685.1 of Pituophis catenifer annectens. Classification (NCBI taxonomy): domain Eukaryota; kingdom Metazoa; phylum Chordata; class Lepidosauria; order Squamata; family Colubridae; genus Pituophis; species Pituophis catenifer. The sequence continues at coordinate 262,202,053 of NW_027256881.1, read as the reverse complement.
CATTATATTACTTGTACAAACTCCTTTTCACAGATGAATGTCATGTTACTTATTAACATAGTTGTTTTCATTGCTAAAGAAATGCATTTAGCAGCAAATGTTATTTTATTCCTATTGCTATCCCATAGGTGCTTTTTCAAGAGGCAAAGAATTTTAATCCTTCCATTCTCCACCATCCAATCAGAGCTGAAGAAGCTTCTTGGATGAGAAGTGAAATGTTTTCAAAGAAAAGCAAGAAAGTCCTCTTGAAAAAGCATCTTTGGGACAACCATGACCTGGATGACTGATACTGAGAATCTCCATAGACATTCCTGTGGTTACTATAGTGCTTTATACAAGTTTAAAATATTAAGCTGCACATACAGAGAAAATCTCTTATATGTGTTGATGAACTTCTTGTCTGTTTTATTATAACATATGTATAACAAATTAGCAGTTGTAAAACCATGGAATAATGCAAGAACAGTGATTGAAAGATAGTTTTCTTATAGTTCACAAGTGAAGTAAACTTTGTGTCCATTTAATAGCAAAAAATACATTCACAGCTAGGAGTGTGATAAGATTGAAATTCACTAGTCACATCATTACTTAAGTTTATTAATTCATGAATAAGCAACTTTAGATTGGAGGTAATAAGTTCTTTTTTTTTCTTGTCACTAGTTCAGAATTTATTGTCTGCTTCAGCTTTGATGACAGAAGGACTAATTTATTGCCTTTCCAGATTACATCAGCATGCAAGTTTTCGTCTACTCTCTGGTTACTTCATATTTTATCACTGATGCTTTGGAATCCACAAAAAGAGTGCATTGTTTGACACTTATTTCTTTCTTATAATTGCAGTAATATCATTCAATTACGTTCAGAGGAAATAGCTTTCAATTCTGCAGCACAAAGGATATTTTAATAATTCATTCCCCCTTTGTGCTGGCTTTTCCCCTCAAACTATTAAATCATTATCGTCACCATCATCATCGTCATCATCATCCATCATCATCCCTATTTTTCTCTCCTGGATATTGACTCCAAACTCAGAACTAAATTGTGTTAATTTTCCTGGCTTTGAATGTATCTTTGCTATTGATTTCTTTTGTAGAAAAAAAAAGGATAGACTCGGGAAATGTGTATATAAAACAGCAAAAGAATAGTAATATTGAACGGCAAAGAGTACATAAAACAGCTGAGCTGAATATTTTTCCCAATATTTATTTTTCTTCATTTCTTTCTTTTCAATATTAAAGTCACCCCAAAAGGTAACATTTGTCGAATTTAAAATAGTGCATCACAGATACTGGTTAGAATAAGCAGATTTTTGATGAAAATGGTATATTACAAAAGCCTAACAGATAATAAGGCTGCTGTCCAAATACATGAGAATTTGGCTGTTGATGATTAGATCATGGGCTAAAAACAAAAATAACAAATAATCATTTTTTTGGTCAGTAAAGAACTGAGTGCTGCAGTAATCAAACCAAGGTATAATTCCAGTTATATTTGTGCTGTTTCAGTTATTTTGAGACAATCTCACTGCTGTTTTTTAATGTGTTAGACAGGGCTATGAAGAGCTGGAAAGACAACTTAAAGAAGTCTTTAAGGAAAGAAGCAACATACTTCGCCAGCTGTCGAAGACATCCAAAGAGCTTGAGGGAATTAAAGTAAACCTTCAGGTCAGAATTTATGCCTTTCCTCATCTTCTACCATAACTGTAAAATTCATTTGATATTAGCTCTGTGATATTATTTATTTGGCTCACATGAGGGTAAAATGTGAACATGGGATGTGGACAAAGATACAATTGTTTTTCCTGACTTTCCTCTTCACTGTGGGGTTCTTCTGAAGTGTCGGTAGAAATGCCTGTATGATCTGTAATTCTATCTTCTTGGATGGACTTATGAAATCTTTTTTGATCATATTCAAGCAAGCATGACTTACTTACCCCCCTTCAGACCCCTCTCCACAAGAGACAGAGGAGAAAAGAATTTTGAATGGGAGCTTACCTATTCATTCACATCAGATCCCCTTTTTAACCCTTCTGTAGAATTATGTAATCTTTTAAAGTGAGTATTAATATAATAATAGTAGAAGGTTTCAAGATTTAGAAGGTAAAAGGACTTTGATCCTTCTGTTGTCTTTTCTAATTATCGTTCCTTTCTGAACACCAGCAGCATTTTTTAAAAAACTCCTAAATGTGGTATGCTCAATTCCCTGTCCTTCTTACCAATTAAACTTCTAGCCGAGAATTGATCACTTAGAAGACTTATGTGGCCCTTCCTCCATTTGTGGTTCAGTGATGAATGAAAGTCAAAGAAGTGGAGAAGACAGGAAGCCAAAGATAATATTTTTTACTTTTAATATTTCATTTTTCATTCTTAATAGCTTGCTCTGTGAAAAAAGAAAGGCATATGAGTTGAAGAACCAAGGTCTTATTTTCTGTCTTAAATCCAACTGGTAGTGTGGTTAGAAAGTACAACATAATTTTAGTCTGGGGAAAAAAAAGTGTATCATAATATTAGGCTGGGAAACCATGATTAGCTCCACCCAAGCATGATGATAACAACTAAACTTCTTCCTAATTTATTTATTCAATTTCTGGAGCTACCCATCTCAGTTAAATACTCTGGGTAGTTTACAATTATATTGTGTATACCAGGAGTGGGTTCTACTTACCTTTACTACCAGTTCGCATCGTGCCTGCGCCTCTTTTGCGCATGCACAGATCACTTATGATGTCTGGGTCAGTGGGCGGAGCCTCCCGCCAGTTTTACTACCGGTTCTATAGAACTGGTCCGAACCGGGGGCAACCCACCGCTGGTGTATACTGATATTTGGATGAATTTCATGTTCTGGTTCATGTTAAATCAACTTCTGCCTTATGAACCACCCAATTTGTTTGAGAGTGTTGTTAAATCTCGGCAATAGAAGAACAAAGTTGTATCATTCTTACTGTCTTTTCTGTCATAAATCTACTGTACTTTTCACATACAGCCTTTAATACAAAAAGTCACAATGAATAATTTTAGAGGTGAAAATTTTAAGAGAGCTCCTTGGTAACACCTGGATTCTTTCTTTTGTTGTCAGTCTTTGAAAAATGATGAGGCATCAGCAAAAAGCGATGTACAGAAACTCTTGGAATTAGGCCAAAAACAAAGGTATGATTCAGCATTTATTTGCCCTAACTATTATATTTTCTCATATAAACAGGAAACAATGATGAATTCTTACCTTGTTAAATCAGTCAGCAAACCAAAACATTCACATAAGAAATGGATCATAAAAATCAACACTGATCGGAAACACTAGTTTCATGTTTTGAAGTTAAAAGGGGGAATAACCTCTTGCAAGTAGTAAAGTTAACAAGAAAGAGCAAGATCAGAATCTTTTTGTTGAACCAATTTTCTGCATGGGAAGTTACTTCTATGATATACTCTATTCCATTTGGGAAAAAAAATATTTTCATTTTGCATACAAAGTTCTACCACAAAAAGACACTTCAACTCTGAATTTGTTAAAGCTAATCAGGAACTTTATTCGAGTGCATATCTTCGGGTTTATTTTATGGCAATTTCCCAGTGATGGAAAATTTTACACTGTCTGGCAGATAAAATCTACAGTGGTTCTTCTCAAACGTTTAAAGCTGATAGATGCCAAAGGTCAGAATAAACCAATGTGCAGGAAATCAAGAGCAAATGTCCATATTTTATAATAAGACATAGGATTTAGAGGAGCCCAGTAAGGAGCCTGTTTCTTTTATTAAGAAATCCAAATGAATATATCACAACTACACGTTTATAATTTCTAAATATCTTTCAATTCAAGACCATGCTTACCTACTCAACATATAAGCTCCAAAATGAAGTAGTATTTTTTTTTAACTTCTAATGGTGAGAGTCATATGTGGACATTGACTCAAAGCAATTAATACAGAAAAGAGTTAGTAAGACCAGGCTCATTACACTTCACACCTTCTATGAATACTTTGGGGTGTGTCTTATAGATTTTTGGCTAATCCATTTTTATACATGGCAAAATACACCTTTCAGTACCTGCTGGCTATTCTGCATACATGGAAGAAACACACACAGAATAATGGAACTGTTGTTGAAGCACATCCAGTAGACCAAATACAAGTAGAATATCTGTGAAGATCTAAAAGTAATGGCTCTGCTGCTTGGAATGCATCTTGAATATACCAGGTACTCCTGTTACATATGTGAATAGGACAGTAATGCTAGAGAGTCACATTACATTATAAAGAAATGGCTACTCTGAACGAGTTTGGTTCCAAGACAGAAAAACAGGCATCTGAACCACTTGTTGACCCAATGGAGATAGTTTTGTCTCTACTTCACATAAAAGTCGGACTGATGAAAAATGTTGTGAAAGTGATGAAAAAGAAGGTGAAGGTTTTTGTTATTTGAGATAGGTGTTTCCAAGAATAACTGATGCCAAGATTAAGGAAGGCATTTTTATTGGTCCACGGATCAAATACATTATCAATGACAAGTGATTCAATGATCTGTTAGTGAGGTCAAAGAAAATAATCTGGAAAGCATTCAAGGATGTCATTGAGAATTTTCTTGACAACTATAGAGCACCAAACTATATTCAGCTGGTTGACAAACTTCTTATAATATACATAGAATACCAAGAAATGGTATGGAGAAATGCATTCAGAAATGCAACAATGTCTGCATTTCTGAAGATTTCTTTTCTACATTCACATGTGAACTTTCCCCTCAAAATTATAAATTCAATCAGTGATGAATATGGTAAAGGTTTCATAGGATATTGCCCCAATGGAAAAATAATATTGGGGCAACTGGAATCCATCAGTGCCGACTGACTACTGTTAGACACAACATTGAAACACTGAGTACACATGAAAATCAGCAGCAAAACACTTTTAGTCCTGTTGAATTAATGCTCTGTGTTGAAAACATTATGCAATAGAATGCATTATTCTCATTAAAAGTTAATTTTGTATTTCTCAAGATTCCAACTGTACATCATAGTTATTCCAAAATTATATTTATGTTAAGTTTGAAGGGGTCTATCATAATCACCGAAAGTTTTTTAGGAAGCAAAATTTTTTTGGGGAAAAGAATGTTGTGCAGTACAACCTTCTCCAGCCCAGATACTGTATCTGAACTTCAACAGTGGAATCTGCTGGCTACAAACTATTTACATTCACTACCATTGCAATATTGTAGTATCAATTTCAAAAACTAATTTGGGTCACTACCTGGATATATTTATAGCCCCAAAGCATGCAAGAAAAATACAATTTCCCCCCCCCCCCCCGCCACTGGAGGCGGCAGATCTGAGGCAGTAGCAGCGGATGACCGTAGCCGAGATATGACAGCATGATGGTGGCCAAGATTAACTACATGGCGGATGTTGTTATCCTCCTCTGGGGATATTGCTCTCCCTCTCCCCCCCGCAGGATTGTTTCCAGAATAATCACACGGGACCTCCCCCTTATTCTTCATTTCACCTATGCCTTAGCCAGATAGAGAGACTATGGGGGAGATGAGGGATCCATTTCTACTCCAGCGAAGGAGCTGTAGTAACACCCCTGGTATGACTATCTCCAGTGAGACCAGCCAGCATGAGAGGGTGGCTTGATCATTGCCCCGTTGGAGTGGAAATGACATTGGACCTTCTCCCTGTCGTGAGAGGACAGTGGAGTCCAGCTCTATGAAATTCTATGAAATTCTATGAAATCCATCTGTACCCTGAAGGGTCTCTCTGGACTATGAACCCTGGACTGGCCCTCTTTCCACCTTGGACTCAGATGTACAATGACGTACAAGAAAGCCGACCTGCTAGCATTGCGAGACTCCCCCCTCTCGCAAGTTGGCCCTCCACTTTATCGAGGGCCCACCTCGATGACGGGCTTTGGAACCCCAAGAGGTGGCATGCAAAAACTAGAGGGTTGAGGGGTTTTATATCAAAAATTTTTGTAAATTTTTTAAGGGATACTAGGGAGGGGGAGGGTTTGATTGGAATGCGGGTTGTGGGTATGGGGGATAGCCCACAAAGGGGAGGGGCGGGCCTGGCAAGGAAGCATGGCGTGGGAGGTGGGGATCTCGGGGTCGAGGGGGGAGTCATAGTTTGTCCAGATAGTGTTCTGAACATTATTACCATGAGTGGGAGGGGTAGGTATGGTGGGAGCAGGGGGCCATATCGAGTCAAGGGATCACGTACCCACTGTTTACAAGCGGTGACATGCTCCAGCCCCCAAGGCTCCACCCGTTCCCCAGGTTGCACAGACCCTCAGGACCCTACCCTTCGGCTGATGCTGTGCATTGCCAGGTCCGTAGTAAATAAAGCCCCCCTCATTTGTGATCTTATTTGTGAGGGGGGAGCGGACCTGGCGGGTATTACGGAGACCTGGTTGGGCCAGGAGGGGGGGATCCCCCTCGTTGAGATGTGCCCACCAGGTTTCCTCGCATTCCATCGGCCGAGGTTACAGGGTAGGGGCGGGGGAGTAGCGGTTATTATTAAAGAAGGTCTGAGACCGAGGGAGGCCACTGTTCCTCAGACAGCCGGCTGTGAGTCCCTCCTCGTGAAGTGGGTCATGGGGTTCAGATGGGTTTGCTGATCACGTACCTGGCTCCCTGCCACATGGCAACAGCCCTGCCTGAGCTACTCAACATCATCGCTGCGGTGGCGGTTGATACCCTCAGGCTTATGGTCATGGGGGATTTCAACCTGCCATCCATGGGTGAGATGTCTGAGGTGGCTCGGGAGTTCATGGCTTCCATGACAGCCATGGACCTGACCCAGTTAATTCATGGCCCTACCCACACGGGGGGAAACATGCTGGTTTTTGTCTCTGGACAGTGGCTGAGTGATCTTGAGATAGGGGATATAGTTACCGAGCCCTTGTCATGGTCAGATCACTCTCTCCTTCGTCTCAACCTTCGAACCGCTGCACCCCGCCGCAGGGAGGCGGAGCCGGTAAGATGGTTCCGCCCCAGGCGCCTGATGGAACCTGATGGGTTCCAGATGCCTCGACTGGAGACCTAGTATAATCCTAGTGGGATTATAAATGCTTCATTGGGTGAGGGTGACTTCCCCGCTGCCTTGAAAGAGGCGGTGGGTGAGGCCTCTCCTCAAGAAGCCTTCCCTGGACCCGGCAATGTTGGTTAATTATCGTCTGGTCTCCAACCTTCGTTTTGTGGCGAAGGTTGTTGAGAGTGTGGTTGTGCAACAGTTTCCCCAGCACCTGGATGAGACGACGTATATGGATCCGTTCCAGTCGGGTTTCAGACCCGGGTACAGCACGGAAATGGCATTGGTCGCATTGGTTGATGATCTATGGAGGGCTCGGGACAGGGGCTGCTCCTCTGTCCTGGTCCTGTTAGATCTCTCAGCGGCTTTTGATACCATCGACCGTGGTATCATGCTGCACCGGTTGGAAGAGTTAGGGGTGGGAGGCACTGTACTATGGTGGTTCTCCTCCTTTCTCTCTGGCCGGTTGCAGTCTGTGTTGGCAGGGGGGCAGAGATCGACCCCGAGGCCCCTCATATGCGGGGTGCCACAAGGGTCGGTCCTCTCGCCCCTTTTGTTCAACATTTATGTAAAGCCGCTGGGTGAGATCATCTGTGGTTTCGGGGTGAAGTAGCACCAGTACGCTGATGACACCCAGCTGTACATCTCCACCCTGGACCACCCCAACGATGCCCTTGAAGTGATGTCTCGGTGTCTGGAGGCTGTGCGGATCTGGATGGGGAGGAACAGGCTCAGGCTCAACCCATCCAAGACCGAGTGGCTGTGGTTTCCGACGTCCCAATATAGTCAGTTGACTCCATCGCTGACTATTGGGGGCGAATTGCTGGCCCCCACGGAGAGGGCTCGCAACTTGGGCGTCCTCCTGGACTCATGGCTGTGTTTAGAAGAGCACTTGACGGCCGTGACTGGGAGGATTTTTCATCAGGTTCGCCTGATTCGCCAGTTGCGTCCCTTTCTGGATCGGGACTCCCTACACACAGTCACTCATGCCCTCGTTACCTCCCGCCTGGACTATTGTAACGCTCTCTACATGGGGCTCCCCTTGAGGAGCACCCGGAGGCTCCAACTGGCGCAGAGTGCGGCTGCGCAGGTGGTTATGGGAGCAACATGGTGCTCCCATGTGACACCTCTCCTGCGCGAGCTGCACTGGCTCCCGGTGGTCTTCCGGGTGCGCTTCAAGGTTTTGGTTACCACCTTTAGAGCGCTCCATGGCTTAGGACCCGGCTACTTACGGGACCGCCTACTACCACAAACAGCCTCCCACCGGCCGGTATGCTCTCAAAGAGAGGGCTCCTCCAGGTGCCATCAGCCAAACAATGTTGACTGGCGGCCCCTAGGGGGAGGGCCTTCTCTGGGGGGGCACCTACTATCTGGAACAAGCTCCCCCCGGAGATACGGAGGATCCCGGATCTGCGCACTTTCCGCCGTGCTTTGAAGACACTCCTATTCCAGCAGGCCGGCCTGGCCTAATTTTTTCCCCTTCTTCTAAATTTTTAAACTCAAATTTTAATTCGTTTTAAATTATTGGGGGTTTTAAATTGTCTCAGGCAAAAATTATTTAATTGGGTTTTAATCATGTCTTAACTTTTGTATTTATGTGTTTTATTTCGTGCCTGTTCACCGCCCTGAGTCCTTCGGGAGTAGGGCGGTATACAAATTTAATAAAATGAAATGAAATAAAATGAAATTTAGGAGTAGGACTATGCTTAGGCTTATAACATAAATATTGAAACAGCAAAGGAGAAAAGGGACAAAAGCCTTTACCCTTGTATGAGAAATAAATTTATCTGTTTTAAATTCTCCTTGAAGAATTGTAAACAATATTTATTACATTATATTACAGCATCTAATGAAAATGTATCTGAAGGCTATTTGTAGTGCAATATAGACTTCCACCTTTATGGAATTTCTCTGTTAAATAGTGGATCTTGTTCTCCCACTCCTTTATAAGATCATCTGAATTTGCACAGCATCTAATTTAAACCATTTCATATTTAACTAGATAAGGGGAAAATGGTAAACATTATAAATTCCAAGATCTGCTTTCAAAGCTTTGGAGATATTACATTCTTAAGAAACAGATCCTGTTTGCCATTTTGCCATTTTGAAACTTGCAAAAGTGTCATTTCAGAGTTGTCAAGACACATTTGAGTGAGAAATGAAATATGGGACCCCATTTGATTCCCAGAGACTATTACATGTGAGTCCTTCTACAATTTCATATTAAAATAAGAGCACACCAAGTTTCAGTCACTGTTGAGGCATCAAATATATCAAAACAAAAAGAAATCTCCAGAGCAAGGAAGTGAGTTTTATGAACCTCCATCTGAGGCAAGTCAAAAGAAATGCTACACACACACACACACACACACTTTTCAAATAGTGTCAAGATTGATAAGGGAAGATTTTCAATCCATTTAAAATTTATGAAATTGTCTGACTTCCAACAAAGTACTATAATTTGAGTGTCTCTTCTAAAGTGTTGGCTATTCCTCCCAGTTTATCTTCTGATTCTCCAAACAAATGCAATGACAATCATATACCAAATAATGCCAATATAAGCACTTCCCTAAAGAATTCCTGGATTTTGCTTGAAAAACAACAACACTGATCTATAGATTAACAGAGTTGGAAGGGATCTTGTAGATCATCTAGTCCTTGTAGGTCATCTAGTGCTTGAAAGGACACATATTTTAAAATGTGGCTAGCAATTCAAAACAGTAAGGCACAAAATTGCCCTGTAATCCATGCAAAGAACGATCCACATGCATTTCCAGTTCCTGTTTGATAGTTAAACAACCTAACAATAAATCCATCAGCATAAAGGAACCTATCAGATAGAGAGCTGAGCCCTAATGTATTATCTTGTCTATCCTGCAATATATTTTCTGAAACAACTATAAAAGCTTCCCCACTTTATTTACTGAAAAAAACTAGCTCTCTGAAATTATTTAATTGAACCTAACTGGCCGTGTACATGATAGCTTTTATATTTAATATGTAGCTCTTCCATTCAAAATGTTCTGTTCCAGTAGTGGTTCCACTTACCTTCGCTACCGGTTCAGAATCGGGAGCGCATGTGCACTTGCTTTGCTTGCCCCCTGCGCTTTTGCACATGTGCTGAGCATCAGTGATGACATCTGGGTGGGTGGGCGGAGCCTCCCGCCACTGCTACTACCAGTTCACCCGAACCGGGGCGAACCGGTAGAAACCAGTGGTGGGTTTCAAAATTTTTTACTACCAGTTCTGTGGGTGTGGCTTGGGCGTGGCATGGCTTGGTGGGCATGGCTTGGTGGGCATGGGAGGGGAAGGATACTGTAAAATATCCATTCCTATCCTACCTCAGAGGAAGGATACTGTAAAATCCTCATTTCTTCCTGATCAGCTGGGACTTGGGAAGCAGAGAATAGATGGGGGTGGGGCCAGTCAGAATTTTTACTACCGGTTCTCCAAACTACTCAAAATTTCCACTACCGGTTCTCCAGAACTGGTCAGAACCTGCTGAAACCCATCTCTGGTAGAAACCCACCACTGTTCTCTTCTTTTCAGAATTTTGATTCCTTAGCAGCATTTCTGTATTAAAATATTAAGACATGGTAGAAATTAAGTCTCTACAGCAGCAGTCCCTAACCTTTCTGGCTCCATGGATTCACAGCAATGGTGGAGATAGGAGAGAAGGTGCATGGGTGGTCTCTGTTTGGGCAAAAAGAGCTTTGTGTGCTCCTCTGCTGCTTGCATGGCCCAATTCCCAATAGGCCGCAGACCGCAACCTGGCGGGTTGAAGACCCCTCTCTACAGGTAGTCTTATTCAATGACCATTTGACGTTTCAGTGATGCCCAATAAAGATTTTCAACTAGTCCTTGTAGTTGCATCTGTTGCAGTGTAGTTACAGAGGCATGTTCATATGATTTATCACTTGACAACTGGCTCACAATTAAACCAATCACAACAGCCCATGGTCACATGATTAGAGTTTGTGACCTGATCTGCCAGCTCCTGACGAGCAAAATCAATGGGGAAGCCAGCAGGAGGTTGCAAATGGTGATCACATGACTGTGAGATTCTGCAATCTTGCAGGATTTACCTGACAATCGCAACTGGAACTGCTGCAATTGCTGCCGTAAGTCAGTGAGGTCACATGACTTCTCACTGTATGACTGTATTGCTTAAGGAGAGACTTGCTGGTCCCAATTATTGTAATTAATGAGGGACTACCTTCACCTAATCTCTGATTCTTGATAGTTTTGCATCTGGGTTCTAATGCCATCCATTGGCTGATGTAAACCCGATGAATACCATTGCCCAAGAAAATACTGCAGATGTATGTAAACTGAGGATCATCAGTCAGTGGAAGATTTTCACATTTGCGTGTTCTTGTTTAACCTATTTTCATCACTGATTACCCTGCCTCCAAGAGTTTCTAAGAAATAGGCTTTTGTTTTTTCCACTTTATGCTTTTTTTCCAAGCATAGGTCAGGCTGAGTTTATTTTATTTCTTTAGAAAATTTATTTAGAGTCATATCCAATGACTCTAAAACAAAAACGACACTAAAATCAACAGTAATGCACACAGTAGATAAAATCATTGACAATTACAAACCATTAAATTCAGAAAAAGGTGGGAGTTAGAGACATAGCAGGTGGGGAGATGGGATTAGATTTTAATTAATCAACCACCTCCAGTATGAAGCTCCCCCATTGGGCCTTCAACCACTCTGGCATAGCCAGGTCTTAAGTAGCTCTCAAAACATCAGGAGGGTGGGAGCCAATCTCACTTCAGAGAGTAAGATGTTCCAGAGGACAGAAGTCATGTCAGAGAAGGCTCCTTGGAACCTGCCAGCTGAAATTCCTTGGCTGATGGAATCTTCAGCATGCCCCCTCTGCCAGCATGGGTGGTGTGGGCCAGTCCCATTAGAGTGAGACGGTACCTTAAGAAGCATGGACCATGCCCTGCAGGGTTTGCAGGAGCATTTGCTGAAGCCATCCAGACTGGAAGATCTAAGTACATTTCTGCCAGCACTAGATAAAAAGGCCTCTCTGCCTTCTTTGCTAATGTAAATCCCTCAGGAGAAGATTGAGAAAGGCTCCAAAACAAACTGAAATGGATCATCATGGTCACATATCAGAAGTGAGAGGATCTCATTCACTTTGTGAAGAAGCTTTGAGAGGCTGCTATGCTTAAAGCATCATCCAACTGAAACTTAGCACAGTTCTCCTAGAGACTAGCTTTTTAGTGACACTTCTTAGAGAAAACACCCAGTTCTTAGGGGTATTATTGAGCCAATTCTGTTTGTTTTGAGAAACTTCTGCAAAACTTCAACTTTTGTTATCGGCAACCCATTTTCCTTCTGTCAACCCGATAATAGACCTGACTGTCAGCCCAGGTTCTAGCTCTTTTCTTCCTGTTTCCAGAAAGGCAAAGCCTTCCCTGCTCAGGAATCCACTTTTTTTTTTTCCTTTGACATCCAATTTAGCATCCAGTTTTCTTTTTTCATTGCCTTCTAAGCTCCAGCTCTCTATTTATTATTGTAGGTATAGCCAGTGAAGAAGATTTAGGAGGGGAATATGTATGCATGATTATATATGGGTCTGTGAGTAGGAATAGATTTCTCTTCATTTGCATAAAATGTTGGATTTCGAGCAGGGTGAATGAAAAATGAAGAACTCTCTTGGGTATGAGTATATTAAGTAAATTTGGATAGGACATTCTTTACCAGCTTTCATCCACCTCTCCTAAGATTGTTGAAATAAAATGAAAGGGATTTCCCCATGCTATATATGGCACCTTGTATTACCAAGAAAACTAGAATACAAATACAAATATCATTGTACATTCTTTTAGGAAGTCCAAATATGATAACACTATTACATCTTACAGTACATTAGAATCCTTTTGGTGCAGATATTTCAGTAAGAAATAAACATTCACTAAATGAATGCTGTGTAAGCTATTGGAAACATAAGGTAAAGGTTCCCCTCGGACATATGTGCTAGTCATTCCCGACTCTAAGGGGCAGTGCTCATCTCCGTTTCAAAGCTGAAGAGCCAACGCTGTCCAAAGATGTTTACGTGGTCATGTGGCCGGCATGACTAAGTGCCAAAGGTGCACGGAATGCTGTTACTTTCCCACCAAAGGTGGTCCCTATTTTTCTACTTGCATTTTTTACGTGCTTTTGAACTGCTAGGTTGGCAGAAGCTGGGACAAGTAATGGGAGTTCAGCCGGTTATGTGGCACTAGGGATTCGAACCGCTGAACTGCTGACTTTTCGATTGACAAACTCAGCGTCTTAGCCAGTGCATTTAATAGGAACAGAAGCTTGGTTATGTATGATAACAATAGCACTTAGACTTACAGACCACTTCATAGTACTTTACAGCCCTCTCTAAGCAGTTTACAGAGTCAGTATATTGCTCCCAACAATCTGGGTTCTCATTTTACCCACCTCAGAGAGATGGAAGGCTGAGTCAATCTTGAGCCTGGTGAGATTCGAACTGCCAAATTAAAGACAGCTGTCAGTCAGCAGAAGTAGCTTTATAGTGGATGTGTCTTTGGAAACAAGTATGACCAATCTGATCTCTGCAATAGAAACCCAATTGGCATATGATTTGACTCATAGAAAAACCATATCATTTCCTGACACTAATGAAGCTTAAGAGCTGCCTTTGTTACTCTAAGAATTCAAGATAGTATGACTATATCTTTTTCTAGTGATTGTTTCTGAACATAATTTTGTAACCAGGATAATTTTGGAAACAAGAATACTAATAATACACTTAACATTTAACAAGCATTTTTGCTCATTTGTTTTAAAATAAAATCAGAATGGTTTCCACTTACAATAATCTCATTCTGATTCAACATACCATTGTTTAGAGTTTTTTTTTTTTTGCTTATAGCAATTGCACTTCTTTTGACCAGCCAGAATTATTCAAGTGGCAATATACTGCACACCAGGCTACAGAGTAGCTACAAAGACAGGCAATTTCCTATTTCTGGATTTTGCTTTAGGAATTTTACTGGTGTGCACTGGTTGTTTTATTTAGCTTTATTAGTAAGCTACTTCGGGAAAGCAGAAACACTAGTGGTTTGGTGTAATTAAAAGTGCCTTGTCATGAAATAAGAGAAAACAAAGGCATTATTTCTTAATGGACAATAGAGATGAAGTTTGTGTTTTGTTCCTTCTATAAACTAGGGAAGAAATGAAATCGCTCCAGGAGACCTTTCAAAAACAGCTTAATGAGGCAACTGAGAAGGCAGAAAAGCAGCAGGCCACAGTAAGTGACTTTCCTCTATTATTTTCATCAGTGTTTCCATGTCCCGTTCTTTTCAAATTCTTCAGGCACACCTTTACAAATGGATATGGACAAGCCTAACAATTTAGGTTTCTTCTATTTTCAACTTCTTTCCATTCAATTCAAAAATGGGTGTGATACCTGGTAACACTTGGTAATAGTTTTCTTTTTTTAAAAAAAAAGGAACACACCAAAATTCTCACTGAACAAAGCTGCTGATTTATACTAATTGTAGAAAGTGTGTGTGTGTTTAGATGTATGAATATACATACATATAAATAGACACATATACATAAACTGGGGAATATCATTTGAGTAAATACAGTATTGGATACATTTATGAAGCATATCTTGTAGTAGCTAACCAATGGAACAAACCAATCCTTTGGTAATTCCAAAAGAGGACTCATTTGAGAATCTCCTATGTATTTATTTATGTGTTCATTATATATTTAGATCACCCAACTTCCATCAATGGGAGATGCCCTAAAATGAGTAGCATATATCACTATGTCAAAAATATCCTAAGGCATGCTTTGTGTGCTTTGGTGCATGTTTATATGTTTGGGCATGTTTAAGAAGCTTTGTTCTCAAACTTGTCATTGGTTTGACAGAATGGTATTATGCTTGTAAAAGCAAGACTGTTGGGTCTTACACAATTAACAATAATACAATCTGTTTCCATATTCATTAGGCAAGCTGACACAGCACATTTCGAGCATACAGGAAACACATTTAGGAAGCACATAATTGAAGACTATGTGTTTTAGAGGAAGCACTCTACATTAAAACCCCATAATCAATTCAGAAAAAGAAGAAAAAAACTCCCCATAAATTATGCAATCAGGATTCTTTATCTGCATTTCATGGGTTCAGGATGACCCACATGGTGGCAGAAGGATCATATAATTGACTTACAGATTAAATTAGAAGCATTCATTTTAGCTGTCCTCCTTAATGAAAGATCATGGGGCTAGTAAACTCTGCTTTGGAATGGAGATCTTTATACAATGCAGCCTTTGCCGCAGATCTAATTGTAAATAGGTTGTAACATATAAGTATGCAGAGTGAGTATACACATTACTTCTCACAGTATATCTATCTATCATCTGTCTGTCTGTCTGTCTGTCTGTCTGTCTGTCTGTCCGTCCATCCGTCCGTCCGTCCGTCCGTCCATCCATCCATCCATCCATCCATCCATCCATCCATCCATCCATCTGAATACAGCACATTGCACAAACAGCATTATAATCAGGGGTGAAATCCAAAATTTTTCCCTACCGGTTTTGTGGGGGTGCTTGGTGGGCATGGCAGGGGAAGGATATTGCAAAATCCCCATTCCCTCCCCACTCCTGGGGGAAGAATATTGCAAAATCTCCATTCCCACCCCACTGGGGCCAGCCAGAGGTGGTATTTTCTCCGAACTACTCAAAATTTCCACTACCGGTTCTCCATAACCTGTTAGAACCTGCTGGATTTCACCCCTGATTACAATAATATGCTATACCAGTTTATCTAAAAAATAAGATCCATTGGTCTCAGTGGGCTATTTCTGAGTAAAGAGCTATGAAGTTGCATTGAATGAAAATTACAAATGTGGTTTGGATCACTGCAAGTGTCATTATTTAAAACTACAATTAGGAGAAGGAGGAAAAACTAAAAAACAAACGCCTGTCTCCCATGGCGTTTAAGACTAATATCTTGAGGGTGTTATCTATAAAAATATCAGCACACACAGTGCAAGGGTTGTCAGCCTCCCTCCTTATGTGGGCAATAAGTTTGATATAAACACCCCAAGCTTACTGCTGCAGCAATTCTGATGACTGAAATGAATTCAACTACCAAAGGTATTATAAGAAATAGCCCTAAGATGTTTTAGAGCAGCCACAATAAAAACGATGATAATGTGTGGAGGAGGAGGAGGGAACATAATTTGCCATTCCTTCTTCTCTCAATGTTTTGCAGCAAATGTAAAAGGCTATGTCACTAATTATATTTTGCTATTTCATGTTCGTCTTAAAACAGAATGAACTAATTTTTAGTCCCAATTTCACTTATATGCCAACTTTCAAACATGCAAAGATGAAAAAGTATACATTAAGAACCAAATTCACATGCAATATGAGGCCATGTTTTATTTCCTGCAATTTTGTTAAACTCTTTGGAAGCTGGATGCATCCATATATAATTTCAATCCAGAAAAGGACTTCCAAATAAGTGTTCTCAACTGTTTTGCCAATTATCCTAAGGAATATATTTGCAGATTCAATAAAAGATAACTGTATTTTTCAGACACTTTAAGCTTATGGTATATCCAATGGGGGGAAAATGAATGGAAAAGATATTAGGCCACGTAGTCTTAGAAAAACAGGTATATTTTTTCAAATGTTGTAGGTAAATGTTATGCCAACACATATCTATGTACTCTGAATCTTCTGGAGCAGGGGTGTCAAACTCCTGTCATCACAGCGGTGTCATGTGATGTATCAGGACTTTTTCCCCTTCGCTAAACCAGGCATGGACATAGCCAATATGTGATGCATCCGGCTCACGGGCTGGGTGTTTGGCAGCCCTGTACTGGAGCACAGTAATCAGAAGCACTATTTAGACGGTGCCTTCTTGTCTATGTGCCTATCTCCTGTCTATAACTCAGTCCTTTCAGCAGTTACAAGAATATTCCACCCCCACTTGCACTCTGATTCAGGTGACCCTGACGGCATAGATAACCCCCCAAGTGGCCTCAATGTCTCTCAGACAGAGTGCTAATGACTAGATGACAGCAAAAAATGTGATACTTCCATCCCGCCCCCTGCCCCCAATCCTGTCAGAACTGATGAAGCTTTTTGATTGACAAGTGAAACATGTTCAAACGAAGAAAGTCCAGTTGCTGTTTGAAAAAGTACTTTTTTTTTTTAATTTGATTTATATGCCGCCCTTCTCCGGAGACTCAGGCGGCTTACAATGGGTTAAGCCAATCAACACTTATTCATTGGGCTTTGTCACCAGCTGATTGGGCACAGCAGAGGAAGCAGACCAAACTTTTGACTTCCTGCCAGCTTCCCTAGTGGTTTTGCTTGTGGAAAGTTGGCAGGGAGCATAAAAAAATTCCTCCTCCTCTTTGCTTGACCCATGGAACTGCCTACCATTTTGCTTGGGGGAAAAGGAACAGAGGCAGCCAAGCTTCCCATTCCAGTGTGTCCCCAAGGGCCTCCTCCATCTTGGGAAAAAGAGGGTTCACCTGTCAACCATTGGTGTCCTCCAAAAAGCTCTTCCTTGTCAGCAGGTATCTGTATTCCTCTCTCATCCTTTCTTCACTTACCACTATCATTAAGAGATGCCTTGATTCCAAATCCGTCAATCATTGTTTTCCTTGCCTACTTCCAATTGGTTGCAGGAACCAGAGGGAAACAGGAAAGAGAGTAGGGATATAGCCCCTCATTTTCCCTTGCACTCTGCAACCTATGAGTTTATGGAAAGTGTAGTCAAAGGGCACAGTAGTATTGAAGTGATTACAACTTTCTCAAATTCCCACGGGAGTCATGGCATTCTGCAGGTTATCCCATTTGAGTTACTGTGGTTTAATAATGGTTACGCAATATCTTCCAATTTCAGCAAAAAGAAATGTTACAAACAGACATAAGTGTTTTAGCAGTATATAGAATAACTGCAATGAATATACTGAATGCTACTAAAAAGCAATCATTAATAATTGTGTTCCTTTAAAAAAAAATGATGATGATCCTCAAATCCTTGTTCATGAAACATTTCTTTAGGCACATGAAGAGTTTTTACAAACGAGTAAATAGAATTACATATGTTCTACATCTGATCTTTCTTGTTATATTACTACCTCAGAGGGCATTTAGAACCATAGTGGTAAATTATATGGTGAAAAGACTTAGTAGAATGACATAGCTATACAGTCCCTATTGACTGCTCCATTGTGAAATTGCTACACTTCTAGATTAAATTTCTCTGAAGAAATAAATCTGCAACCCTCTATGGACACTCAATTCAGAGATAATGGTCACTGAAGTGAGATATTCAGGATTGTAATATCAATCTAGCATGCATTTTTAAAAGAAGTTGCTGTAAAAAAATTCCCAAGGCCTCTACAAGTGTTACATCAGATTTTATTTATACATTTCCTAAATTCATACAAATATTTGCTGAGAAAGCAATGTAAATCCAGTTTATTCATATGTTTATTCAATCATAGTGAAGATACAAGTAGGGATGAATGCATCTTTTACTTTTTGTTTCTTGCTTTTAAATTCAGCCCATTCAATTTTTGCATTGGTTTACAATTTTTCAAAGAAAAGAAAAATTGAGATGTTTTTCATACATTTTTTCCACAAAGGGGCATATATGTGCAATTTGACCAATGTAGTTTTTTTGTGACTGAAGGCAAATATACATGTCGCAGGATAACGTTGCAGGATCCAGTCTGAATAAGTCACTGGGACCAGAGATTTATTCTTCCAAGTTTTCAGACTCATGCTGGAGCCCATCCTCAGGGAACTTCTCTCTTTCCAAAATGTTATATCATTTACCTTTTTTTGTCTATAGTTTAGCATTTAATACAATAATTCCCCAGCACTTAGTAGAGAAACCAGGCCTTTTAGGCTTCAATACTCCTTTGTACAACTGGATTCTTGATTTTCCCACTGATAGGCCCCAGTATGTGCACCTTGGGACTAATATTTCTAACACCATGTTCTTGAGCACTGGTTCTCCTCAGGGCTGTATCTTAATTCTGCTATTGTTCACTCTGCTGATCCATGACTGTTGTACAAGGTTTGCTACCAACCATATTGTGAAGTATGAAGATGATACAACAGTGGTGGGCCTTCTTCAGGATGATAATGAGAGTGATTACCGGGAGGAAGTAGAGAGTTTGATGCCCTGGTATAATAAAAACAGCCTGATTTTAAATGTAGGAAAAACAACAGAGATCATTGTCAATTTCAGAAAAGGTAGGTACAGCCATACACCTCTGCGTATTAATGGTTCAATTGTGGAGGTGGTAAGTAGTATCAAATTTCTGGATGTGCAGCTGAATCACAAGTCAGCTTGGTTACTCAACAGAGAGACACAGTAGTGCCTGCATTTTCTGTGTCGTTATGAGAAGAGCAGATCTTTGTTCCCCTGTCCTTACACTTTTATAGAGGGACGATTGAAAGCATCCTGTCATATTGTATTACTGTGTGGTTTGGAAGTATTAGTGTTCTGGACAGAAAGACTGTGCAGAGAGTAGTGAGGATGGCAGATTACTGGAAGTTCACTTCCTTCGATCCAGGACATAGCATAACAGTGATGCTTGACCAGGGTCTGCAGTATTTTCTGGGATGCTACACATTCTCTCCATGACTGGTTTTCTTTGTTACCTTCTGGGAGGAGGCACTGTGGTATCCAAAGCAGAACAACTAGATTCTGCAATAGCTGTCAGGAAGCCATTTTTTTCATTGGATCTTCAGGCCTGCCACATTTATTACTGTGGGAAACTGGGAGGGGGGGATTGTATGGAGCATGGGTAATATATAGTCGTAATAACATTCCTTTCTCAGAAAGTCAAGGACATCTTGCCCTGCATCTGGACAATTGGAACTGGGAGGCATCTCCAGTTGGGATGGTGCTTTGATTGGACCATGTGATGGACATGTGGAGGTTGGGCAGGGACTTGAACTTTCCTTTGGGTGGGGAAAACCTGGGAGGTTTCAAATTCAGGTTTTCCCAGATGTGCCAATGTGACATCTCTAATAAAATGGACCTTTGAGGAAACTCAAGCCTCGGAGTTTTCTTTCATTGGGGGTATTACTTGGAACCCTGACAATAGCTTTGTACCATATAGTGTGTGTGTATTATATGTATGTATGTGATATATGTGTATGTATATGTGTGATGTATATATATTTTCAGAGCAGGCATCAGAATTTCATTTTTTTAATATGTGCCAGTCTGTTCACAGAAAAAAAAGTGACAATAAAGGTTATCTTATCTTATTTTGGAGAGAAAGAAGTTCCCTGAGGATAGGCTCCAGCATGATTCTGAAAGCTTGGGAACTTTTTTTTTTCCCCAATTGAATGAGCTTTTTCAAATTTATCACTGATATTCCCACATTCCACAGAAGAAATAGATGTAAACTGGATAGATTTCCATTACAATATGAACCAAGCTATTTTTCTCTCCACCTGTAGGTATTAGCCTTTTCAAAAGTGATACCTAATTCAATGACAGGGAGCTTAAGTTCAAATAAGTATGGAGAGAATTGTTGAGCGATGTGCTATTGGTGCTATGTTTCTATTTCTACCCTAAAGCCTTTCTGTGATGAATTTCTTCAAGAATTCAAACCACTGGAGAAGATGCACAATTTTAGATGGGCAGGGCAATATACTTGAAAGCTGATCATTACCTCTGAATTTATTGTGTGGTCAATGTAGAAATCTAATTTTAAATACAATTCCAAGTAGTAGAATAGTTGCTTCCAGAGACTGCAGGCAATGTGGAATGTTGGATTTCAAATGGAAAATGCTCTGATATAATTTCATCAGTGCAACTCAAGAGTTCTTAAAGGTCCCCCCCACCCGCTTTTAACTTAGTGTATCAGGTATGGTTCTATTGAATTATATATCTTGGTTGATGCATAAGTAGTCTAAAGGTAAGAAACTAAAACTGAATGATTTAAAATGTAATATTGCAATAATTATTATATAATGTTATTGTTCCATCCTTCATATCTGTGTTGAATAGATTCAACACTGTTTGAATGCTGGGCATAATCAAAGGTAGAAAGAATATAAATGAAATGTTCAAGGTCTAAACACTGCTCTGATGAATTTCAGGCAGCACTATTAAGTGTTTCCTTACTAGAGAATTGATGTAGTTGTGGATTAAATAATAAAAAAAATACTAGCAACTTAATATGTCTTTTTCCATGCATTTTTAAAAATGAAAGTTACCAATTTAAAACATAAGGTAGAAAAGGATGCAATTGTCCTGAGAAATATTGATAATATACAATATTTTAACAACTGGTCTTGCCTTAGGAAAAAAAATACAAAAATCTTCCAGATTCATCACTATTGCATGTGTGGATACAATAACATAATGCTGAAGAATTATATATTGCCTACATTCTAAAGTTGATGGTTGGAGAAGACCACTGTGCTGTATCTGCAGAGTTAGCAACACCAAAACCTGGATATATTCAGACTGGAGCTTTAGTTACTGTCAAAAACTGTTACTGGTGGTGTTTCTGTAGCTGATAGCCAACAAAGTAGAACAAAGGCAGGACAACTTCAGATCTACTGGAGCTGAAGCTCCTCCAGTCCTCAGGATTAGTCCTCAGGCTAATCCTATCATATTGTCTAATACTATCCTATTTTATTGCAAAATGAATGGCAGAGGAGGCTATGGAATACATGGATGAAAAATTGTTCTGGTGCCCCCTTATTCAGGGAATGGTTGGAATGCAAGACATTATTTATTATTATTATTATTATTATTATTATTATTATTATTATTATTATTATTATTAGTAGTAGTAGTAGTAGTAGTAGTAGTAGTAGTAGTAGTATTGTTATATTTCTATGGTACCTATCTCATTAATACAGTGACTCTGGATAGCATACTAAAAAGTGCTAAAAACAACTGAAATTAGAATAAAAATAAAGAAAAAGAACCAAGGTAATGGATAAGCTGGCAGTGAGAATCATCTCTACCCCATCAGCCACACCCCAATGGCCTATTGGGGTCCCAAACCAAGTGGCAGAGTTAAGATTTTAGGCTCTTCCAGAAGGCCAGGAGTGTGGGCATGGATCTCACCTCTGATGGGAGAATATTCCAAAGGACAGGGTCACAACAGCAAAGGTTCTTCTCCTGGATTCCACCAACTGAAATTTTTTGGTTGATAGGAACCAAAGTAGACACTTTCCATTGTAGGGAGTGAGAAGGATTAGTCCCATCAGGATAAAATGGTTTATCAGATACCCTGTACCCATGCCATAAAGGTCTATAATGGTGAAGACCAACACCTTGAATTGAACCTGGAAGCAAATTAGTAGCCAGTGCAGTTCATGTAACAACAGTGTCACATGTGCCACCTGAAGGGGCCACCAGAGCATTCCACTGCATTCTGTACCAGTTGTAGCTTCCAAATATTCTTCAAGGGTAGCTCCATATAGAACACATTGCAGTGATCCAATTGGGAGATGACCAGGGCAAGAGTGACTGTGAACAGGGCTTCATGATCCAGGAAAGGATGCAACTGGCACAAAACACAAAGTTGCACAAAAGTTCTTCTAGAGAAGATTGCCACCTGCTTTTCGAGCAGGAGTTGCGACTCTAGAAGGATCCCCAGATTGCCCACCAAGATTCCATACAGGCCTCTGTTTCATATCTAGAGTAAATTTTTCAATGAATTCAGGATTTGTTTGTTGCTGTTGAAGAATCCAATCATTTATACTGTAATATTGAAGAATATAAATGCTGAACTAGATCTTAATTTTCTAAAACAAAGAGGAAAAAGGCTTGCTAGCTATGCACATTTCTGAATCAACTCTATTATACATCCTTTATCCACAATCTGGAGGCTTCTTTATATTTATAGCCTGCTTTCTCCACAATATTAGAAATGGTTTCATTTCTTTAGTGCACTTAGCTGGCTGTAATCCATGCATTTTGTACTGAATTGAAGCTCAGTGATGATAATTCCCTGTTGGGCGATGAATAATTTGGGCCATCTAATATGCATTTCAAATTGGAGATGCTTTTGTGCTGTTGTATGTCCCTACTTCCAATTTTGGCACATTTGCATTTGGTAAATAGGAATAGCAAATCAGAGTAATAGTAGTGATGGGCATATAAATACCAGTGCCAAGGCATTTTCATTTTCAAAAATATGGTTGCAGTCGACAACACAAATGTACTTGCAGTATGAATCACGTTGCACATTCCATGTCAGTAACTAATACAAGGAAGAAAAAAAAATGCACCTGTCACATAGAATTCTGCCCACCATATTTCATTTCCTGTTCCCTGCTCCAAGATAAATACTTGCTTAGAGGAAATAATTTCCAGGACAGGTTAAGGAGTTTGGGGTTCCACCACCAGCAGCAAAAAAGAACCAGCTAGTAAAGGTCATCAGGAAGGCCAAGAGGAGTTTTATCAGGAAGGTTGATAAATTAAATATTGTTTCAGCTACCAGTTACTTAAAAGAAAAGGCTTTTAAAGCTGGCATTTAAGAGTGCATGTTGATCTGCCAACCAACAGAGATTGTGTTAGTGTGTGTTCCCATCCATGACTGCCTTATTTACATGTAGATTCATATTTTCTGGTTTTGTTTCTCAGGGAGGCACCTGTCTATCATTAAATGTGTCCCTTTCTATGCTTAGGGCGAAGTGGCGGGGTAGAGTCAGAAAGGAAGATTTCTACCACTAATGCTTCTTCTAGAGGGACGTAGGAACCCCATGTCCATCTCAACATTTCCAGAAGTAGTTTGCTGCTGATAGCCCTCAGCAATCTAGAATTCTCAACTGGGAATTCTAGATTTTCATTCAAAGAGGAACCTTGCAAAGAAGGACAGTTTTGCTCTCCTATGATTGTTAGCTCTCCAGCCTGTGCTCAATCCATATTGTGGATTGGTGCTTTGAGCTGTTGTTTGTAATTTGTCCCTGGGGAACCCTGCCTTCTCACCCTGTGGAGTAAACCTCACCTTCACTAGCACTGATGATGTTACCTATTTGGGTAATGAGATGCCTGCAAGCAACCAACCAACAAAGCACAGAGAGCACCAAGGACTCCACAGCTCAACCCGAGCTACCAATATTTTCTTCTATTTAATCCATATTCCATGAATTCTCACTGAATTGTTTGTTCTCATTTTTTTCTCCCCTAAAATGTGGCAGAATTTCTGCCTTGGCAAAAGCTGAGCAGAAATTCTTGGATGCACAACATGGCACAGTTAGATAAGCACTTCAATTGCATACTAGGTTGAAGCTGTAAAAACAGGGCAGATTTTCCTCTGAGGGAGGGCTCATCTTCCTAACAAGCTTGCTCATTGTGAGTATGAGCTGCTGACCACTTCTCAATGTAGGAATGCACTATGTCATTCTCTATTCATCCACAGTCTACATGAAGGCAATTTCTACCCACCTTTTTCCAACACCAACAACAACAAAGTGTTTTTCGACTCAAATGGTCTGCCTGATTTCCTGCTGCTCTTCATTTCATTGTAGGCAAACAACTCTAATTCATTATTTGTGTACTGCGGCAGGAAAGTCCTTTCTGGTCATTGCTTCTGCCCTCCACAACCATTTTTTAACAAATAACTCAGTGGTGGGTTGCTCCTGGTTCTGTCTGGTTCTTACAAACCGGTAGTAAAAGCGGTGGGAGGCTCCGACCACCCACCCGGATGTCATAATGTGAACTGGTAGTAAAGGTAAGTAGAACCCACCCCTGCAATAACTGCATTGATAGAACACTGGAATAGTGAAGACACATACCTGTCTATATTGTTTTATTTTTAACCAGGTGAAATTTCCTTGTAGCCTAAGTGACAGGGCAAATAATAAAACTAGAGGTTTTTGTTGTTGTTTTTTTTAAAACTGATCCAGGAATGGTAAAGAAGAAAGGAAATACATCAGGCAGGAGCTATAGTAGCAAATCAGATTATTATCATGGCCAAAGCAGAGGAGGATAAAATGTAGAAAAGGATTTTTAAGCAGGCTTTACTTCCAGTTAGTTTATGCACAGGAGTTCATCAATTTAAGGGGTGAAGTATGGAAAAGCTCAGAGTGAAGATTCAATTTCTATCTTATATCCGTAAGACGTTCAAATCCATTGGCCTTTTCTTCTAGTTACATTGCACTGAAGTATTGAATTGATTGCCGGATTATTTTTAAAACTGACATTGCAGCTTGGGAACTGCCAGTTCTAAACTTGATTTAGTAACTTCCCTGAAGTCCCTTATGTGTAGGAGGTGCCATATTATATTAGCAACTACATTCAGAGCCTGAACATAGAAAGAGAAGCAATTATGTAAACCTTTTGATAACTTTTTAAAAAAATATAGATTCCACTACTGTTTTTGGCAATGCATTGTGAGTAGGTGCTTCATAATAATTGTGTATACCGCATATTGTACTGGCTGGTGATGTGAGTTAATTTGGTATAGAGGTCAGGACACCGGAGAAGAAATTGGGAGACTGTGAATTCCAGTCTGGCTTTAGGCATAAAGCCAGTTGGTAATCTTGGGCCAGTCATTCTCTGTTAGCCCTAGGAAAGAGGCAAGGGCAAACCACTTCCAAAACCTTTGCCAAGAACACTACAGAATCTAATCCATGTAGATACCTGCAGTCAAAGACTGAGGCACCAAAAAAACCCCGTATGTATGTATGTATGTATGTATGTATGTATGTATGTATGTATATATGTATGTATGTATGTGGATGGATGGATGGCTTTTACATAAGCTGTTTGAACTGACACTAGGTCAAAGCAGCATACAATTTCCAACTTCTTATGCTCAGAGTGAAACATAACAATTGAGAACAGAATATAAAGGTTGTTGTTGTTTGCATATACCAGCACAGCTGGTGTGCTTTGGAGAAATTAACTGACAGGATGTGCTTAATTCTCTTTCAGAACTTAATGTAGCATGCACAGTTTAATTGTTTTCATACATATGAAGACTACCATTATCTCTTTTTTCAACCTGCTAGTAATTGTTTGGTTTTATAGACCAGTGATGGTCTATTTATTAAATCTGAAACATATGAGGGAAAATGATTAAATTAGGATGATTATAGAAAATCTGGAGAGGGTTTGTGACTCCTGTATTAGATATAAATGATAATCAGTGGCTATTGGTTTACATATGTTTCAGGTTTGTTAGAAGATTTAAGCTTTGTATATGGTTACTTCACCCAGTTAATATATGATCATTAATAGATCTACAAGAACAATATTTTCCAAATATTTTGGAAAAGGTGTTTTGGTACAACTATAGGGTCTCTTTAATTATGTTTTTTATTTTAAAACTGGGGAAAAAAGTCATAGCTGTTTTAACGAAGCCCTTCTTCCATGCATTTTCAATCATACCTACTAAATTCTTTTTCAAGGTTACCCTACTTTATTTATTTCTACATTCTCTGTGTCAGAGGTTTTTCAGATATTTCAGTCTCTCTTTACCTAACATTTAATTCTCTCTATCCTCCCTGAAGTAAATCGAAATGCAAACCAATTACTTATTTTTTTTTTCTATCATTTCTCTGTTTTCCCCCCTATTCTTGGAATGAATAACTTCATGAGTGGCCTAAAATAGTCTAAAATCCAGAACATTATTACATCATAAAGGTGGAAAGAAAGAAAGAAAGAAAGAAAGAAAGAAAGAAAGAAAGAAAGAAAGAAAGAAAGAAAGAAAGAAAGAAAGAAAGAGTTAGATAGGATATATTATAGTTCACTATAATCACAATATTGAAAGCAAGCAGGGTTCCCAAACTTTTCAAAGAGGAGAAGAGAGGGAAAGAAAAGGAAGGAAAATACATAAAATATTAAAACAAACAAACAAACAAGCAAGCAGTACATAACAAGTCAACAGCTAAAAATAAGAGCCTTGGCAATAAACTTTGTCAACAAGATTGCCAGTGGTTCTTTGATATGTATAAAACCTTGCTTTTTAAACACTTTAAGTTACAGAAGGATATTTTTCAGCATTGTTTCTGCACAACATTTGTAAAGGCTCTTTGCTGAATGATTTGTGGGTTAGTAGGCTTTATCATTTTTATCTCTGCTATTGCTGCTTTGAAAGAGAGGAAGGAGATATTTCAAGAAATTACTACAGTATAACCTTTGAGGTATTCAGCCAAAACTTGGCAGCACAGTTAATATCCTCTAAAAGATTTCTCAGTCCTGTTATTTTCAGTCTCATTTCATCCCATTTGGCCACAAAATGAAGCAGCTGCAGGCAAACTTAACTTATGGTTTCATTTCTCAAAGAAAATTTCAAATCAGTTTGATTCAAATCCTGTTGCCTTGAAAACTCAAATTCCAATAAAAGTTTGCTAAGTTTGAATCTTAAATTGAGATTTCAGCTAATTTGTAGTACTACAGTATCTATGCTGACTTTAGAATATTGATGTTTTTAATCCTTACATATTTGCTTATTTTAAAAAAAATTGCAGGTACCATTAAAAAATGCAAGTTCAGCATTCTGAGATTTCTCTGCTTTCAGCATAACTTGCTAAGATTTGCCCATTTAAATTAAACACAATTTATCCAGGATAATCTCATGATTTAAGGTGCTAAGGTAGCATTATAAGGAGAATGTGGAGCAAAAGAGAGCAGTATAATTCTAGTAAGACTATTATTGGGAAAAAGATTTTTTTTTTTACAGTTGCTTTAAATCAGAATGCAATCAAGAGATGATTTTATTGAAGAATTTTTCCAAAGGTTGGTTGCCAATTCTCTGCTCACACTCAGCATTATTCAGCTGAGTAACTCTTGTGTTGCCTTCCACAGATAAAGGATAGTTGTCTAGTGAAGATCTTCTGTATGTGATTAAGGATTCTGGGAGTTGTCAATAACAAATGGTTATACTCTGCACTTGGAGATTACTTTGACAGGGTATAGAAATTCTTTTTGTCTCTCTCCACTGACAATGTAAATAATTTATAATCAATCCGTATAATGCTAGAACCAGATGTTTCAAGAATAAGAGACTCATGTTAAGTTCATATCTCCAAGATGGTCATGCATTAAAGCTTATCTTGCACACCTTGGTTCTCACATTTATAGCATTTATACTGTAATCTCTGTTTCAAGATGCATGTATTTTAGAATCTCAAGACATGGCTGTTGTTTTGCATGAGAAATGCAAAATAACATTATTTTGCATTTCTCATGATAAGAAGTTTTGCCCTTCTAAAAAAGAAGCTTTCTTAAAATGTCTCTTTCTTCTTTTAGGAAACCACTGCAAATTTTGGAATGTAGATCTAGAAAATAGGTTCACTTTGGGTTTTTTTTTCCTCTCCTTCCCCACTCCATATACTAGCCTTGTTAGAAACTATTGTACATGCAGGATGGCTTTTATAACACAAAACAATGCAAAAATATACCATGTTTCCCCAAAAATAAGACCCTGTCTTATATTTTTTTGAACCCTGAAATAAGCATCTGGCCTTATTGTCATGCACTCAAAAGCCCAGTTGGGCTTATTATCAGGGGATGTCTTATTTTGGGGAGAACAGGATACCTATCTACTAATTTGTTATAATAATTCAGAATTCTGAAAAAGCTTAAAGGGAAAGCTTTTCCTATAATTAAGAAACCTGATAATGCAAGATCTGGGTAAGCAATCTTGGTATTGGATCTCTCACAGCTTCTCTCCTGCCAAAGCATTGAAAGTGTGAAAGCAGAAAACTTGTGTCATTGGAACCCCATCAGTAGGTGGGTGGGGTTAAGATAAGCTTTCACATATTTAAGATCACTCATTTTTAATAAATGAATAAAACAACTGGAAGTTGCAATATAACAGCTTTGAATAAAACATTTCCTCTCATGCTACATGTCCTTGCAGAACCCTCCATGCTGAGCTTGTCGATCTAAAGGTTGGCAGTTCAGCGGTTTGAACCCCTAGTGCTGCGTAATGGGGTGAGCTCCCTTTATTTGTCCCAGCTTCTGCCAATTTAGCAGTTTGAAAGCACGTAAAAAATGCAAGTAGAAAAATAGGGACCACCTTTGGTGGGAAGGTAACAGTGTTCTGTGTGCCTTTGGCATTTAATCATGCCGACCACATGACCATGGAGATATCTTCGGACAGTGCTGGCTCTTTGGCTTTGAAACAGAGATAAGCACTGCCCCCTAGAGTCGGGAACGACTAGCACATATGTGCGAGGGGAACCTTTACCTTTATACATTTCTAAATATACTAATATAGGGAAACTCTAGCTGCTGGAAAATAAAAATAGATTCATTGATCTGGGCTGCAAAAATCTGGACATTTACTAGAAAGTAAGCAGAGAGTTTGTCTGCTGTTATCTCTTTGCAGCCTGGATTTGAAGACCTATTGAAGCTTTGATCTTTCTACTATGATCTTTCTACTTTCTCCTGCTTTATCAGGATTGCTTTGAAGAATTAATAAC
Source organism: Pituophis catenifer annectens (assembly GCF_029215685.1). Classification (NCBI taxonomy): domain Eukaryota; kingdom Metazoa; phylum Chordata; class Lepidosauria; order Squamata; family Colubridae; genus Pituophis; species Pituophis catenifer. The sequence goes on along the minus strand of NW_027256881.1, from coordinate 262,172,605 downwards.
CCACCTATAAAGTAAGTGAGTCATCATAAATAATTCTGAGGGCTGCATTAAAATATTGTCCATGCTTCTTTTAAGAAAAAAGGAGGAAGAAAAAAGTGAGGGAAAAAGAATGATAAAGGTGCACAGTAGAGAAAATTAGCAGAAGAAATCCAATAAAGCCTGCTTAAGAGCTTTTGAAGTAATTTGGGAAAAATGTGTGAAATTAATTTACTTTAGCCTAACTTCATCAAGCTGTTCAGAATTATTGGAAGTCTGCTGAGAACATGGAGAGATATTATTATTATTATTATTATTATTATTATTATTATTATTATTATTATTATTATTATTATTATTATTATTATTATTAACTTAAGCAGTCTATAAACAGGAATGTTATTCCTGGAATTAAGCAGGTTGGCAGTCCAATAATATATTTCTATCAAGATAAATGTGTGTGAAAAAAAATCTATTCAGTTATAAACTGCTGCTATAGATCCTGTGCAAACAATTCAAAGGTGTTTTTACAGCCATACAGGAAAAATTACTTGGTCTGTTGTATGGATGTTTGGGTGGTTTAGGGTGGGGAATTGTGGTGGGTGGGAATGTGTTTGGGGATTGTTATGTGTGTTGGACCTGGTCTTTGGGTGTTAAGTGAATTTCGTTGTATACTGTGTATACATGTACAATGACAATAAACTTGTTGTTGTTGTTGTTGTTGTTGTTGTTGTTGTTGTTGTTAATCATTTCTGGAATCACACACAAAAATCACAATTCCTAGAGAACCTTTCATTATGAATAATTAGTTAGACATAAAAGTAGTAAAGTCCTTGAGAAGGCAAACTTCTATATTTTACCTAAGTATTTTATGTATTCTATCCTTTTAATTTATCTGTACAGGATTAATAAAAGTATTATTTGAAAGACTATTTTATAGTCAAGGGCAACGATGCCCTTGAAGTGATGTCCCAGTGCCTGGAGGCCGTGCGGGCCTGGATGGGGAGAAACAGGCTCCGACTCAACCCCTCCAAGACCGAGTGGCTGTGGCTTCCAGCGTCCCGATATAGCCAGCTGACGCCATCTCTGGTTATTGGGGGCAAATCACTCACCCCCATGGAGAGGGCTCGTAACTTGGGCGTCCTCCTGGATGCACGGCTGTCTTTAGAAGATCATTTGACGGCCGTGGCCAGGGGGGCTTTTTATCAGGTTTGCCTGATACGCCAGTTGCGCCCCTTTCTAGATCGGGACTCTCTACGCACAGTCACTCAGGCACTAGTCACTTCCCGCCTGGACTACTGCAACGGTCTCTACATGGGGCTCCCCCTGGGGAGCACCCGGAGACTCCAGCTGGTCCAGAACGCGGCCGCGCGGGGGATTATGGGGGCGACGAGGCGCTCCCATGTGACACCTCTCCTGCGCGAGCTGCACTGGCTCCCGGTGGTCTTCCGGGTGCGCTTCAAGGTGTTGGTGACCACCTTTAAAGCGCTCCATGGCTTAGGGCCGGGGTACTTACGAGACCGCCTTCTGCCACCAATAGCCTCCCACCGGCCAGTACGCTCGCACAGAGTGGGCCTCCTCAGGGTGCCGTCTGCCAGACAATGTCGGCTGGCGACCCCCAGGGGGAGAGCCTTCTCTGTGATGGCACCCACCCTCTGGAATAACCTTCCCCCAGAGTTACGTACAATAACAGACCTCCGGATTTTTCGTCGGGCCCTGAAAACCTATTTATTTCAACTAGCTGGGCTGGCTTGAGTTAAATTTTAAATTGATTTTAAATTGGGTTGTTTTAATTTACGGCCAAAATATTTAATTATTTTAATACTGTTTTTAAATTTTGTATGTTCTGTTTTTTACTTTGGCTGTTCACCGCCCTGAGTCCTATTTGGAGAAGGGCGGTATAGAAATGGAAACAAATAAAATAAATAAAATAAATAAATAATAAGCTAACAATTATATCCTATAGCAGCTTTGCATGTGGGGTTGTAGGAATGAGGGCTGGTTCAATATTTGACTTCTTTTTTCCACTTTTTTTGTGGAGACAGGAGGAAAACAGTCCTATTTTAATCTGAACAGAGGAAATGGTGAAATAGTCTGTTGAGATGTTTAACAAAGTCTTCTTCCAGAGTATGCCCACAATACTCTTCTACTCTGGGTGAATAGGTCTGGAGTAAAGAAAATACTCAGAATTAAGAAGAGGCAAAAGACACCTATACCAGGAGTGGATGGGTCTTGCTATCAATGAATCGGTGATTCTGAAAATCCAAAAAGGCTTTGCAGAAATAGTTAAATGTTGGATTTACAATAGACTGAGATGAATAAAGAACTGGAGTTGGCCTCGGTAAAAATGAGCAATGAAAGAAACCTAGCTGACAGCTGAAGTAATGTAGCCATACAGTAGACAGACACTATTTTATTGCCTTATTAGCCTACCTAGAGTAAGATTTACAATAAATTCTTCAAATTTATATTTCCAGATTAATTTTCTGAAGTCCGAAATGGAGAGAAAAAGCAAAATGATCAGAGATCTCCAAAATGAGGTGAGATTAGTATCATTTCCTCCCGAAAGATGTTGAATAAGGGCTACACTTTTGTTAGGAAACAAATACATGGTATTCATGAATTGTTTTTATAGGAAAAAGAAAAAGGTCTTATTAGATGCCTAGCGTATTCCCAATAATACATTTCCTGTTGTTTTATTATATATTTAAAATGACATATTGCAACAGAAAGAACTAGTTTTGAATATTTAAACATTCAACCCTTATAAAATTGTAATTAATACCATAAATTGTCCTGAATATTTAAACATAAAGTAACTCTGTTTACTAATTTGTGGGTACATATAGACTACGTGGATATTTGATTTACTATATCATAACCTTGGCAAAGACACTATTGGGAGTTTCTGATTCTTTCTCATAATTTTGTTATGTGTTATGTATTTGTATAACTAGTTATGCTGGCTGAATATGAACACACTACATAGAGTGGATAATGATTATAAGTCAGACTGCAAATAATGACAAATCACTTCCATGTTATTACTAAAACAGTCAAATGAATATTCTCATGATTCAAACTTGACTTGAAAGGCACTTTATCTTTTAATGTGAATTTTTTTGATAGTTATTTCTCAATATTTGCCAGTTTGGGTGCTCACTAAAATTTATTTATAACTGCAAAATCAATGCTTGCATCACTTTTGTGGTCATTCATGGACATGGAGATCAGTGAAAAAATTGTCAGCCAATGCACTCATTCCAGTTGACCAACTATTCAATAATTCAGTATTTGAGTTACTGATGATTAGTCTCAGTTTTTAATTCTGGTTGGTAGAAAATATTCTATATACAAACTATATAGTTTTCAATGTCTCACTTCTGAACCAAATAACACGTGCTTCTCAGATTTCGTCTGAAATGTGTGTTCCAGCAGAAGTGTTTTGTGTGAAGAGAATAAGCATAAAAGTAAGAACATTAGTGATGACACTAAGAAGGAGGAAGAAAAGGAGGGCCATGGGAAAAACAAGATGAATGATTGGTAGGCTGGTTGGGTGGGCTATGTTTGAAGTCAATGACATCAGTTATGGCTAAGAGTTGATGGAGAAAAGAAGGTGCTAAGAAGATCAAGAAATAGGTGAGGAAATTGCTAACTGTACCACCCTTGAAGCCAAGGGCATAGATAACTAAGGGAAGAATATTGCGAGAAAGAGAAGCTGGAGAAACTAAACATGCTGTGCTTGAAGCTAAACATCTTGGAAGTGAAACAGAGAAAGAAAGAAGAAATATTGACAGTAGGCTGATACATCAAAACCATGCAGAGAAATACAAAGGAGATGAATGAGGTTCATTTGTTTGGGCCTGCTTGGCCATAACACCCTCTGGATTTTGTTTTGGCCAAAACCTGAAACAACCACAATATTTGGAGATATGGTCCTGCTGATTTACAGCCCAAATGAAACAATTTGGCAGAACAATTGAAATAAAAGATTCTTCTTTTGGGTTCCAAGTAATGCAATAGTTCATCAAAAGTTATGGCTGGCACCATATAATCATCCAGATACTAAAATGTTTTGAAAACTGAAAAAGACTTCAAAATTAATGATGAATAAGTATAATAAAGTATTAATACTTATTAATAGAAGTCAGAATGATAAATATGATTTATTTTTTTTTGTTTAAAACCTTCTTAGGTTTTAGCAAAGGAACCTCAAGAAAAGTTACAGTGACAGAAAAAAAAAAATCCATTGATTTCCTCTGCATCAAGAAAGGGAACAAGGGGATTAACTTGCAAATAAAACCCCACTCCTTGTTGTTGCTATATTGCATTTAATTTTCACCTAAATATGTGACTAAGAAATAAACTCATTTGAGATTTTCTTAAAATATCTCAAATTGTTTAGCACATTTTGGGAGTATAATACCTCCAGCTGTTTGAAATATTTGATCCAAGGTAGCATAGAGGGCTCTGATTTTTTTCTGCCACTTTATATTATAAAGTAACTTGGATGAAACATTTGTCACCCACCAGCTCCTCTAAGACAATTTCATTTTCCAAATGCTCTCTCACCAACCTCTTTGGGAAGAGAATTGCATTAAAATGTCACTTAGGGAGTTTGCAAAATCTATGTTCTTTTCCCACATAAAATGCTTAAAAAGATGCTTAAAAAGAAGAAAATATGAAATGGAAGCTGAAGACTGCTTTGGGACTGCCTGAAAGGCTTCAGTTAAATGCTTAGCAGTGTCTAATGAATCTTTATGAATTTTGTTCTTTAAATGAAATTAATTAAGCTTTTGTGGTGTACCCTGCTATGCAAAAATGCAATATATGGGTTTCTCCCATTGTAAATATCTGTTTTTTAGATGCATTGTTTGATTATGCTTTTTCTATAAAGTTTATTTTTTTCACTTCCAAAACCCCAAAGGAGATATCAAGAAGCTCTACATATGATAGATCATAGAATGTGTGTGTGTGTGTGTGTGTGTGTGTGTGTGTGTGTGTGTGTGTGCGCGCGCGCGTGTGTGTGTGTGTGTAATAAGACATGAAATAAGCACATGGGACAGCTACTTTTTTGTCTCTAAAGGTTTTAGTGATTCAAATTTTTAAATTACAAAAGCAGATACACTTTAACTAGGATTGATCAATTCAGGATTGAATGAATTGAGATACAAATAAACATTTGTCCATGCATTCAGCAACTTTCTTCTTATAGGAGAAAATTTGTAGCTCAGGGTTGAAAAGAGGGATCCTTGGTGCTCTCTAAGCTTCCTTGTTTTCTTGCAGATGTTTCATTAGGGTAATGAAATGTCTGCAAGAAAACAAGCAAGCTCAGAGAGCACTAAGTACCCCTCAATTTCTTCCTCTTATCACACACATAGAGGAGTACACTGTAATGTAGACTACATTACACTGTAATGTAGATTCAATGCAGATTCTTATTCCATCATCTAGGAGAAATGACATCTAGCATTTTATCAAACAATGAAAATAAACTAAGGAAATTAAATGATTGAATGATCATATCCTTGTGACAAATTAAAGTGATTAGAATTAACAAACATTTGAAATTTAGTTCATTGGTTAAATTATAGTTTGCCATTTATTTATCTAAACAATACTTTGAATAGGGGGTAATAAGATGCAAACATCTGACCTCTGGCAATAGAGCTGGACAGCCAGAGTGGCTGTCTAATCAAACCATTCCATTGCAATCTCTATTCTTCTTTGTTTTTTCCCCATATACCCAATAGGCATGGGTTTTGTAACAGGGACAAAATAACCAACTACTTTATTTTATTTTACTTGGCTTTATTTTATTTTTAAGAAAGTATGTCAGTCAACAATAAAAAAAGTTGTCTGATAAACAACCAACTATAAGTGCCACAATTTGATGTTTTAGTGGGGAATAAACTGATGGATAAGTAGCTTACCCATACTTAATGTCAGATTTATCTTAGCATCTCATGGGAATATACACTATGATAGCAACATGTAGCCACATGAATAGATCAGACATAATCCATAACTTAGCCAAAAGAGATTAAAATAACATATTTGTACAAAAATATAATGCAAGCATTTAACGTTAACAATGAGAAAGCTAAAAAGTCCTTCAGTGTTAAACTGCTATCCCTTTTCATTGCTAAGTGACACTCTGTCTTGCTCTGGAGAATCCACTGTGATTATCCCTTTTGTGTTCGTATGTATCTGCTGAATGTAGACTACAAATAATTTGCTGGATATCCTCCAACACTTCACACTGAAGTTTTAATATCTCAACCACCAAATAAATATGTGAAAAGTTTGGCCCCATGGTGGCAGATGTTATCCTGGCAATGAAAATGGAAAGTAGATTAGATAGTCCAGTTAAGGATTCATGGCAAAGAGATTTTCTTGTTTAAGCACAGGAAAAAATGTGCAGGAAAAACAGGTGAAATATTTCATCGATCTGATAGTCTTTTAAGCCATCTAAGTCTTTTTTTTTTTCCCCCTTTGATAATCTTGCTAGGAGAAAGGACGGGTTTGTTTGTGACTTGTTAGATTTCTTTTTAAAGTTGAAGCTATGCATTCAAGAAAGAGGTAACATGAAAGATTAGCCATTTCAAAATGTCATGTGCCTGGACATTTCAATATGCTATGAGCATGTTAAATATTCATTGTTTAATAATCAGCAGAATCAAAGAGCAATCCCAGAAGCCCACAGTGAAATAATAAAAACACCTTGCTCCAAATCAAAACACTGAGCTAAAAGACTTTGTAAAATAGGAAGGTCATTGTAATTTAGTAAAACACTACAGATTGCAGAACAAGCATCTTTAGAAAAAATTGGGTCAGTTTTAAATTGCTGAGAATGACTAAATCAACTGAGCAAAATAAAATACATAATTGACTGGTGCAATTTTTGAATGGGTGAGCTGTGTTTTATAGCAATTAAGTTGTTAGGAGTGGAACTATCTCAGCTCAATCTATCCTTTTATTTCAGCAAAACTAATAATTAGAAAAAATGGAAGGGCTGCTATCTATATTGCATTGAGCTGTCGGAAGAATGGTAGGATATAAATCTAAATCTAAATCTACAGATATATATCTATCATGCCATTGAAGATTTTCCAACCTAATATATATCTCAGCACTATTTTTTCTTAATGTCCAAAAATTCATCCAAAACTATTTGCTCAGAGCAATCTTGCCTCGATATAGCAACTAAATCTGAATGTTCTCTGCTTCCTATATTCATCCAGAATTGCAGTTCTTTCTACCCCCTGAAATTTCTTGGAATAAATGATTTTTCCGAAATATATTGTAAAGATGAAAATTGTCGTTCTGATAGCAGAGGCACAGGTCTCACTAGAGATTAATGCATTCCCTCAGGATGAAAAGGCAGAAAAGTACAAACAAATGCAAAAGATGACAGCCCTGGGAAAAAAATATTAGCCCAGAAAAATGTCTTCCTCAGTAACAAATGTCAGGGAAAAAAAAAGAGATGGGGGGGAAAAACCAGCATTCTGCTCATTTGCAGTTTCCCATCTCGTTACCTCAATGTTACAGATGAATGAATGAACCTGCAATAAAAAATCAGGAGGTAGAAATAGACCATTTATTTTTCACTGAATTTCTTAGACTTTTGACAGCCCAAAGTGACAACATTTAATATTTCTTTTAGTGACGTCCTGTCCCTGTGATGCTAAGTAATTCTGAAACCTGTCTGACTGTCCTGTTGTGGTTGTTGCATTCTGCCAATTTTCAGGGGGCAGCACTCAGCAGGCTTCTGAGGATAAACATGTAAATGTGAAGGGGAGCTATAAATCTGCACATTCTCTTCCCTGGTAAATTAATTTGCTCTTTCACTAGAACACACTGTCTGACCCAGTACTGAATGTCAGATCAATGACCAAAGTGGTCATACTTTGGTCCATGTAAAAATGTTGAGCGAGATTCCAAATTGGCAAGGGCTTCTGCTTGTATTCTGTTGTTCCTTCACGTATACTTGGAATATAACAGTGGTTTATTGCCTTTACTATGCAGGACAGGCATAATGGAACCGGAGAGTAGAATGATCAAAGAGAATGAATGAACAGCAAATATCTTTTTAGCAAAGATAGGCTAAAAAGGTAGCATTAAATTCCCATAATTTATTAACCCATGTCATGAAACTTGGCAAATAATCATGACTGGATTTAATGACCCAGTCTAAGGGCTACAATTTTTTTGTCCAGAAGAAAATATAATCCTTGTATTTTAAGGTTTAAAGAAACAGGATTTATGTCAGTATACCCAATAGGCAGGGATTGGTGGCTCAATGGCTAAGACTTTGAGCTTGTTGATCGAAAGGTCGGCAGTTCAGCGGTTCAAATCCCCAAAAGCTTTTGGCATTTAGTCATGCTGGCCACATGACCACAGAGACAGTGCTGGCTTTTTGGCTTTGAAACAGAGATGAGTACTGCCCTGTAGAGTCGGGAACGACTAGCACATATGTGCAAGGGGAACCTTTACCTTTAATCCAATATGCAAAAACATATACTGAATACTACTACTATTGTTTATTCATACTGAGTAATATTGAAGTAGGCTAGTATGATACAAATAGGGTTAGGGTAGGATAGGATAGAAGGGGACTAGTAGATTTCTTAATTGGAAAAGAATAAAGCTCCCTTTCAGTTAATCATGATGCACTTTTCTGATGCACTTTTCTCAGTTCTAAGCTTTTCCCCTCTCTCCCTTTTAATGAAGGGATCAAAATGTAACAGTGAAATATTTATTTACATGGATACATACCATAGACTTTGTTGGGAGTGGGGAGATAGAATAATAATGGTTCTTGAAAGAAATGCATAACTCTCAGAAGACTGATTGAAGCTAGGAAGACAAGGTAGATTACCAGTATACCAAAATTCATATTTTCTAAATCTGAGGTGGAGAAAATTTTTGAAGTTTATAAAACTCCTTATAGAGTCAGCAACTAAAAACTAGATATTTCATTTGAGGTCTTCTTTCTCCTTCTCTCCCATACCAGTTTTGAATTTTTATTGGCTCACCACTAAGACCATTATTTTGCAAACTGAAAAGATGAAGAAATGAAATATGCACATTAGGCTCTTGATATTTCCACTAGGTAGAATCTTTGGTGAATGTGCCTTCATTTATTTTATACACCTTTGGAATAGCCAAAATTGGTATGTATAACCTGTACAGAGTGTGTAAAAATAAAACCACCTTATTTTTTGAGGTACCTGAAGAAGTGAACAAGTGAGGAAAGAAGATATGGGTGTAGTGAATTACTCTGTATTTAATTAGAAAGAGGAAAGAGAAGGGTCTCCTTTTCAATGAGATTCTTGAAAACCTTTCAACAGACCACCATTTTAAAGTGCAGATATTTTAAGGAAATTGTAAAAGTGCTTCAAAGGAAGATTATATAATATGAACCACTGCTCGAGGACTCATTTGAAATGTTTTAGAGAATTTAATATGTCAGACAGACAGCACAGTGAGAGAACTGATAAAATGTGTAAAACATGATTTTTTTACCTCAAAAAAAAAAAATAGTCACATAGGTCAAGCAGAGCAGAGTGAAATGTGTTACTAATAAAGAATATATGAAAAAGGCACCACTATTTCTAGATTAACCCAAGCAATTAGTTATACTTTTGCCCAAAAAGTGATCTGAAACAAAATGACTGTTTTAATCTGTGACCAAGTATGTAAATCCCAAACTTTTCATCTCTAAGATGTTCAACTCACACAGTCTTCCAAATTCATATTTACAGGAACTCTGTATAAGAGATTACAGAATAGGTCATAGCTATTATTTGGGACTGATTTGAAAATAAGAAGTGTGTTCTAGTGATTGGAGAAACATAGTGACATTCTGCAAGCTTTAATTACCTCACCACAGGTGACATGAGTATCTTAAAATAGTTTTACAAAAGTAAATGAACTTATTCCACCTAAAATGACCTATTATTAGTAAACCATCCTAGCAATTGAACTGTCACAAAATCACAGGATGTCTGGAAGTATAAAGTCATAGAATGCAATAACGTTTGGAGATTGGCCAATGTTCTGCTCAGTATATGAAAACTACAGCTAGAATTGTTTTAACAGATAAAACAAGGGAGAAGAAGACAGCTTACTATTCCTATAATTTCCCATTATATCTAAGCTCTTTAACTGCAGTCAGCAAAGAAATAATATTTTGCTCTCTTTTCCTAATCTCTTATGATTTGTGAAGAGTGCTATTACGTTCCTCCAGTCTTTTCTTTTCTGTAGGTCTTGCTAACTGTCTGGTTTGGTTCTGCAACCCAACAAGACAGACACAGACTTCAGAGAATAATTAGAACTGCAGAAAAAACAATTGCTACCCACCTGCCTTCCACTGAGGGCCTGTATACTGCACAAGTCAAAAAGAGGGTTGTGAAAATATTTACAGACCCCTCACATCCTGGACATAAACTGTTTCAACTCCTACCCTCAAAACGACGCTATAGAGCACTGCACACCAAAACAACTAGACACAAGAACAGTTTTTTCCCAAATGCCATCACTCTGCTAAACAAATAATTCCCTCAACACTGTCAAACTATTTACTAAGCCTGCACTACTATTAATCTTCTCATCATTCCCACCACCCATCTCCTCCCGCTTATGACTGTATGACTGTAATTTTGTTGCTTGTATCCTTACGATTTATATTGATATTGTTTCCTGATTGCTTATTTGTACCCTATGACTATCATTAAGTGTTGTACCTTATGATTCTTGACAAATGTATCTTTTATTTTTATGTATACTGAGAGCATATGAATCAAGACAAATTCCTTGTGTGTCCAATCACACTTGGCCAATAAAAAAAAATCTATTCTATTTTTAAGACACACTACCCAGCATTTGATTGCTGAGATAAAATGACCACAGTACAGAATGTTTCCATATTTATACATGTTAAAGTCTCCTCATCAAACATTAAGATTTACAGGTTGGAAAAATTGTGGGCAAGGCCATAATCAAGGCCATAGAGACACTCTAATCCCAAGTGGTCCAAACAACAACACTTAACAGGTTGAACCGAATACAAGTAACAGTTCTCAAAGCATTGGCACATCCGTGTCTTGCATTGAGATATGCTCGGTGTTTCCAGCCCTGAGTAGGACTTTATTATTTCTGTCTATCTGAATTCTATAGCTCATCTCATTCCTTGGAACTGTCAAGGACACCACCAAACCTGAATTCAGCCAGGTGTTTTTTTTGCTTGTTTTGTTTTTTGTTTGTTTTTTGTTTTTTTAAAAAAAGCTTTGGGAAGACTCAGTTTTATTTTTATTTTTTTGTAGAAAATATCAATAGATGTAGCTGTTGTGAGAGATAATAAAAATTTATTTTGGCAGAGAAGCCAAACAATATATTTTATTAGGTTCTGTAGCAAAGTGACCATTACTTAAAGAATCTGAGAACTGGAGAAGGCAAGGAAACACGCTAAGGAGTTAAATTCACATACTAATTCCAAAGAATGAGCCAGTTTGCAATCTACCTTAAAGATGTTGAACTGAACATTATGCTTAGGGAATCATAAGGCTTATTCCAGCTAAAGTCAGTTAAAGCAATAGTCTTTACTTTGTGGAATCTAATAGCTAAAACTCTTTGCTGTTTAAAAGGCATATTTAAAAGTAGAAAAGAAAATTCTAGGGAGATTCAGTTTTTATACCACAGTACTCTGAGGCAGAAAGTATAAACAAAGCCATTTCATCTAGAAGTTAGATTGTTCTTGAAAGTGGTTTTCAATAACATCCATGCTAATTTGAATATCAGTTAATCTTAATGTGATCAGCATTTAAATTTTTCGAATACAGTAACCTGCTTGTTCGAGTCCCCCGGCCTGGACTGATGGGGTTTTATACGGTTTTTTTTTTAGCTTTATCTGATTTAATTAGGCATTTTAACTTTGTATAATGGATTATTGTAGTTTTTATTGTTGTGAGCCGCCCTGAGTCTGTTGGAGATAGGGCGGCATATAAGCCTAATAAAACAAACAAACAAAACAAACAAAAATATGGATAATAGTGGAACATCACAGTAGTATTATTATTAGCATTTTTTTCACCTATCCCATAAGTGTTAGTTGTCTTGCTTCTAGTTGTGTAACATTTGCCTGCCCTCATTTATTATTTTATAGAATACAGGAAATGGTGTCCTTTGCTTTACCTCACTAAAACAGTCATGATAAAATAGGGAATGGTGGTATATGATTATGGATTTAGTGATCAACTAGGGCTACGCTTCAGGACAGAGATTTAGGACCTGCAATGAAGGCACAGAGTCTTGTAGGGAAGGTGACTGAAATAATTCATGTAGTAAAAACAAAAGCCAAAAACCAGGATCCCAGGGCTGATGCTGCTTACTATACTATCCTACTATTGATGTTTCTCTGCTGATAATAATAGGGACTAATTTAGTATGTACAGTATGTTTCCCTCTCTGTGTGTCTATATAGTAGGAAAAAATAATGATGCTATCTCCAAGTCATAGCTATCCAATGGGTCACCAGTAAAACCATAACATGACAAATTATATTACATAAGTCTCTGCAGAAGAAGAGCAGGCAGAGTTGGGGTGGTGGTGGTGGAGTTAAACACGTCCTCAGTTTAGAGTTCTTGTATTGCCACAAGAGATCCAAGTCCCATCCTCCCCTTGAATACCATTGACCCTTACCTAGCACCAATTTAGTGCTGACTGTTAGTTGACTAGACTCTTGTGTAAAAGTTTGAATAAATCTTCTATGCCACAACTTTATGCATGATCCTGATCCTTTCAACTTGACAATATCTAAAGAAAGGAAGAGCATCACTCTAACCTTAGTCTGCTCTTTGAAGATACTTAAAATGAGATGTTGTGGTCCTGAGCAAGTCATTTGTACTTTTTTGTTTGTTCTACTTTCCTTCTGTTTTAAATGTTTTTCTTTTTAGCATATTTGAATATTCTATGTCCTAGTATATTTGTAACTATAGGCTTGATTGATAGATTCATGGATGCTTGACTTGGGGCATACCCACACTGCCAAATTGCCCCATTATGATCATGGCACAAAATCAGTTTAATTTTGATCTTGCACTATAGACTTAAATGGCTTGATTTTCTTTTACTGTTCTCTCTCTGTGCTCACATCAATATGCTTCTAAATCACAGGGTACTATTAGATAATTTGGCTTTTTGAATGTAGTTTTGTTTAAATTCACAAATGTACATAATTCTTTGAATCAAAACACAGAAGAATATTAGAACTATTATCTTAATTAGCTCTGTTTGGCTCTGACACTGATAGGCAGTTAACCTGAATCAAGGAATGTAGGCTGATGTTTAAAATTATTATTCATGGTGAATTTTTGCAGGAGAATTCCAGCTATCTTTTTGAATTTACATCAATGCTGCAAAACTAAATTACTAAAATGAATGGACCTGAAGACAGGAATGAATATATAATCATCTATTTAAAAAACAAAACAAAAACTTCATGCCATTGCTGAGATCTAGTCTTCTAGGCTTTTACTCTCATAATTATCAACACCCATGGGTCTCATTTTATCTTAATTCACTTTACCATTTTCCCTTTAACATTTAATCCTACAAGACACGGTTGTAGAATATAGAATGAACACATACATGCACATACACCTCAATAGTGAAATTCAGTCAGATCTATCTGGATCACGTGATCTGGTAGGGCCGGCAGTGGGATGCTCCGCCCACCCACCTGGATGTCATCACATCCCTTTTTTGACCCTCCGTGCATGCATAGAAGGCTCTGCGCATGAATGGAGGAGGCCCACATGCTCACATTTGCGAACTGGTAGGGAAGGCAAGTGAATTTCACCCCTGATACACATACACATACACATACACATACACATACACATACACATACACATACACATACACATACACATACATACATACATACATACATACATACATATATATATATACACACACACACACACACACACACACACACACACACACACACACCATGTTTCCCCGAAAGGTCCCTTCCAACTCTGTTATTCTGTTAAAAAATATTATATTGGCCTTAAAATAGGCATATTACAGTTATAATGCTAATCTCAGCACCTTCGTGATGCTTCCGCGACTGCAGGAGACTTCATTGTTGGAGTGTCGAGCGTGGGGTCTCGACAGCTAAGCAAAACCCCCAAACTAGCAATAGCAATAGCACCTAGACTTATATACCGCTTCATAGTGCTTTTACAGCCCTCTCTAAGCGATTTACAGAGTCAGCATATTGCCCCCAACAATCTGGGTCCTCATTTTACCCACCTGGGAAGGATGGAAGGCTGAGTCAACCTTGAGCCAGTGAGATTTGAACTGCTGAACTGCAGCTAGCAGTCAGCTGAAGTAGCCTGCAGTACTGCACTCTAACCACTGCGCCACCTCGGCTCCATCTAGAATCCAGCATAATTCATGAAAGTCCACTTTGCAACTTTCATGGTAGGTCCTTTGCCTCTAAGAGATTACAAAGATTTGCTGCGCAGTCTGTCCTGTCTTTTCTTTGTATCTTACAGTACAGCTAGTAATTTCTGACTGAATTAATGGAACTGGTTATAAAAATGGCTAGGCACTTGGCTTTGCAAACAAAAAGGGATTTTTTTTCCAATGTCAGATCAGTTCCAAATAAAATCGTATTGAGGGACAAAAAGGATATTCTGGGTTATTTCCCTGTTGACAATTCTGCTAAACTATATCCAGTAGCCTTCAGTGGTTTTTGACCTCCACCTTAAAAGAGTAATACCGAACTGTAATACAGCAGTTTATGATTCAATCTCCAACTTGCCATTTGTGGTAATGAGAGTCAGAGGTATAGGATATTTGGAGTAGCTAGAGTTCTGCTGCCATAAATTGGGCTTCATTGTCAGTTACAATGTCACAGAAAATTCTGCTGTGCAGTAAACTTATCATGGGAACTTATGTTACGAAAGGGAAATATTTCAATCAATTCCAAATTGTCTACAATAATCAAATAATATTGACTTCAACCCCTGAGTCACACAGAACAGCTGCAACACTTTCCCAAGAGTTTTCAGGTAAAGATGTAGAAAGTAAACAATCCTCCTAGTCTACTGCTAGGTTTCCTTTGAAGTATTTATGTATATGGATTTATTATTTATGCAAATTCTAATATTACAGCTTAATGGAACCTATTTAGTTGGCTTATATTATTTCATTAATCAAGTGGACGGATAGCAAAAATGGTATTTACTATTTTGATACATCAAATGAGAACATGAGCAAGTGTCCATAATGAAAAGTTTCTATGGTACACATTGTTTTTTCTTACACAAAAGCAAGATTCCACATTAGTCATATGATATCGATTTTCCTTCAATGATTATGACTATTCCTAAAGTATCCTTTTAGGGACTTACCATTTCCCTTCTAATGTATTATGTAGCCTAAAACCATAATAATTTAAAGTTAAACAATTTATCATTATTTTTATATTTATCTACTGTTTACAAGAAGAGCCATCTCGTCTTCTAGAACCATATCTATTTTCAGCTATTTATTTCTATTCCCAGATATTGCTTTTCTTGGTACATACAGTTTCTCTATTCTTTGAAATATCTTCATTCTTCTGTTAACTTTTCTTATAATTTTAGTTCAAGGTCATTTCTGTATTATCTCTCTGCCTTGTTCATATTGATATTCTGTAATCTTATTTTAGTTGGAAACATAATTTCAGTGTTTCAATATCCTGCAAAAAAAGAAGTTTGATGTTCACTTTCTCTCTCTCTTTTATCTATATCTATCTATCTATCTATCTATCTATCTATCTATCTATCTATCTATCTATCATCTATCTCTTCACTGTGATTTCCAATTTTTTAAAAAAGTGTTAACATTTTTATTCAAATAAACAAATTCCCTATAGCCTTTGAACTATGGTGCTGGAGAAGACTCCTGCGAGTCCCTCGGACTGCAAGGCGATCAAACCTGTCAGTCCTAGAGGAGATCAACCCTGACTGCTCTTTAGAAGGCCAGATCCTGAAGATGAAACTCAAATACTTTGGCCACCTAATGAAAAGGAAGGACTCATTGGAGCCCTAATGAGCCTAATGCTGGGAAAGATTGAGGGCAAAAGAAGGGGACAACAGAAAACGAGGTGGCTGGATGGAGTCACTGAAGCAGTAGGCATGAGCTTAAATGGACTTCAGAGGATGGTAGAGGACAGGAAGGCCTGGAAGAATATTGTCCAAGGAGTCGCGATGGGTCAGACATGACTTTGCAACTAACAACAACAAAAGTGCATTACTCATGGCCTTGGAGTCCAATTACTTTCAAAAGTCAGTATTAAGAGGGAGAAGCCTGGTCAAGATATTTTTTTCTTCCATAATGAACCATGGGGAAAAGTTTATCATAACGAATATCTTTATATTCCAACAGTCTCAGATTGGTCTGTGGCTTTTCCACCTAGGATTACAGAAGAATAAATTCAGTCAACATAAGGGACTTTCATATACTACACCCCTTCAAAATGTATTCTCAGCCAGTAAGCACTAAAATGCAGGTAGTCCTCAATTTACCACAGTTCATTTAGTGAATGTTCAAAGTTACAATGTCAGATTGGTATACTGAAGCATGATCGTCATTGCCCATGATGGTCCAGTTGAAGATTTCAAATGGTTTTCAGGGGCAGACCCATGTGCAACACATTGTAATACTCAATCTATGAAGTGACTGATTCTCTGAATGACATGTCAATCCAGGAAAGGACACAGTTGGTACACCAAATGAAATGTGCAAAGGCCCTCATTGAGCAGGAGTTGTAAGGCCACCTTTGAATCCAGCTAAGATTAATGTTTAAATCTGCCTGAATCTAGGTAACCCTAATATCCATAACCAGTCACTCCTGATAAGATTGAACTTCCTTCCCATCCATGCCTCCATGCTTTCCAGGCACTGAAATGGGATTTTAATAACTTCACTTGGCCAGCCTGGAATAGAAACATATAACTGAGTACCATATTCCGAAACAGTGAATGATCTCATCTAGCAGTTTTCTATAAAACTGTTGAACAGGAGAGAACACCAAATACTGTGGCAGCCTAAAAAGGAGGGACCTATGGAATGTCTTTTTTTCTCAAACAGCACCAACTGGTTCCAAACCTAAGGGAAGGAAGAGAACCACAAGATTGTGTCCCCAATTCTCAGACTTCAGAGCTGGTCCACAAGGACATCATGGCCAATGGTATTGAATGCTACCAAGATATCCAGAAGCATAAGGATGGATGTATCCCTTCTCTCCTGGCTCTGCCATAGAAATGTCATCAAAATGTGATGTGATCAAAGTTGTTTCAGAATTGAATCACAGCTTGAAACCTGATCAAAATGGATTGAGATAAGCTGCTTCCTATAGGGTGTCAACAGCTGCAGTCCAACTACCTTCTCTACAACTTTTCCTTAAAAATGAATGCTGGAGTTGGAATGATAGGTATCCAAAAGCATTGGATCCAAAGATAATCTCTTGACAAGAAGACATATCCCTTCTTTAAGGTCTGGAGATATTATCTCTTCCTAAATAAAACGAGGATGACATAATGCATACCATATCTTCCTGAAAAGAGCACTGATTATTTAAATTGTGCCTATCATTATACAAATGATAAATAGTATATGATTTGTGTCACTTCTGTGATGATTTAATGATGTGTTATATCATTATAACTATTCACTCTGTGGAGTCCATGGTTAAATAGCTCCTGTTGTTTGCAACTATTTCATAACATTCTACCTGATTCTGAGTTCTGAACTTATTCCTATATCCTGAATACAGAATCATAGGCATATCTATCTTGACCTTCTTCAGTGAGATATCGCTTTAAGTACTTAACAGAATAACAGAAGGGACCTTGAAGGTTTCAAGCAGGAAATCCTATATTTCAGACAAATGGCTGCCCAATCTCTTCTTAAAAACGTCCAGCGTGCTTTTTAAACCTCCAGACAGGAAAGTCGTTCCACTGATTAATTGTTCTAACTGTCAGGAAATTTCTCCTTAGTTCTAGGTTGACTCCCTCCTTGATTAGTTTCCATCCATTGCTTCTTGTTCTGCCTTCAGGTGCTCTAGAGAATAGATTGACCCCTCTCCTCTTTGTGGCAACCCCTCAGATATTGCTATCATATCATTCCCTAGTCCTTCTTTTCATAAAACTAGACATAACCAATTCCTGCAACCATTCTTCATATGTTTCAACCTCCCAAACATCTTTGTTGCTCTTCTCTACATTCTTTCTAGAGCCTCAACATCTTTTTCACATCGTGGCAACCAAAACTGGATGTAATATTCCATGTGTGGTCTTATCAAGGCATTATAAGGTGGCACTAAGACGTCATATGATCTTGATTCTATCTCTCCGTTAATGAAGCCTAGGATTGTATTGGCTTTTTTGTCAGCTGCAGCATACTGAAGTCATATTTAAGTGATTGTCCAATAAGACTCCAAGAGCCCTCTCACAGTTTTTTTTCCCCTAAAGGATAAATATTCTCAGTTTATTCAATCTTTTCTTATTGTTGTACTTTAATTCTCTCTTATAGGATGCAGAACTAGATACTGCAATCAGGTCTATCACAACTTGATGCCACTAGATTGACACCACCAGCAGGGGCAGCCTTCTCACCAATGCTGAGTCCTTGTTGCCAACTCACAAAAAGGCTGCTCTCTGCTGGCTGCATTGAGTTAGTGGTGTCTAGTCCTCCCATTCTGATCACAATCAAGGTGAAACCTGATCAATGCAGAGGGCAATGGAATGAGTTCTTCATGTGTTTTAAAAACTATATATCTGTAGATGCAGGTTAAAAAACTCCTTTTTTAGGAAGCATGCTGTATTGGTGTTTACTTTTAGCTTGTGCTCAACTGCAGTTTGTGACTATGACAAAGGATGGGACAGCACATAAAAAAAATGATACAATAAAGCTATGCTTCAAAACTGCAGTTTCCTTCCTGAAAATAGAATGTATTCTGCTCATCCAGTTCAGTAATCAATCCAATTTGTTTTATATTTCCCAAATGTCTTCCTTTAGTAAAGCCGTCCCCTATATGTTGTTGATACCATTATTATTCTGGGTTAGAACATTCAGCACAAGACATGAAGAAACAGTAAGATGATATTTTTTTTCTTTTCTTATGTCTTTTGTTTATAAAGAGCATTTGTTGTGTTCAGTCTTGGCTGTGTATAATTGCCATTTGAGAATTTAATGCTTCAGTGGCTTGGAAATCAAGGTGCTTGGAAATATGTTGATATATGGAACTGCTATATAAAATAGGAATGTGTATGTATATAGGTGTAACTAGGTATCCCACCAAATAAACATGACCATGGGTAGAGCTTACTGACCATTAACCTGTTTTCTTGCTTCTTCTACCTGCTACTCTACCTGGCAATTAAATCCCTCTAAGCCTCAGTCTTTCCAAAATATGCTTTGGTTTCTTTGTTTGTTTTCAATACTCAACAGGCTTCTTTTTTTTCCTTCTGTTTTGTGATTGCTTGTCATATTTTGCACCTTCTTCACCATACTGGTTTAACCCAAGTAGGGTTAAACCCTCTGTTTTGTTCTAAAATCAAGTTTTATTTATCTTTTATGAGAAGACTATTGAGACAGTGGTTGATGCTCAGTTTCGGAAAACTGTGGTTAAAGCAGATTATGTGGACTTTTTCAGTCTGGATACAGATGGGCATACAGTACTGAAATGGCATTGTTCATGATTGTGAATGACCTCTAGAGGGCTCCAAACTGATCATCCTGAATATCATACCATTAGTCATGGGATTCTTCTCAGCCAGCTTTGGGAATTAACAGGGGGGAAGCATTGTTTTCCTGTGGTTTTCCTTCTTTGTCCATAGTTGGTTTCAGTCAGAGTTAGTGGATCCTAGGCCCTGGGCCCCATCAATGCAAAGTTTCTCAGGGCTTAGGTTTCTCTCCTTTCTTTTTTACCATTTACAAGAAACTGCTGGGCAAGGTTATTCACCATCATGGGGTACAATATCATCAATATGCTGATGATACCCAGTTATACATCACCATTGGCCAAATAACTCGTGTTGTTGTGGTGTTATTCAAGTGCCTGGAGATTATGAGAGTCTGGATGGAGAGGAGATTATTTTGATTCAAACTTGGTAAGCAAAGTTGCTTTGGGGTCTGGCACCCCAGTCTTTAGTATTATACCATCTTTGCATGGGGTTGCACTCCCCCAGACTGAGCTGGTGCTCAATCCTGTTGTATTTATGGCTCCTGGTCATGAAACAGGGGGACACTGTGGCTAGGATGGTCTTTATACAAATTTGTCTTGGGTACCAATTATGTCCTTTCCTAGATTAGCTCACTCAAGCCTTGTTCACTTCTGATTTGGATTACTGCAGTATATTCTGCAGCATGTAGTTCCTATCGAAGACCATTTGGAAGTTACAACTGATTCAAAATGCACAACATATGTAGTTGTGGGTGTTTCTAAGTTTGCCCATGTACATGCCTATTGCCCAAGCTACTGGTTCCTAGTTTCTTTCCTGATGTAATTCAAAGTGTTGGTCATAAGATTTCTGCCACATTCAGGAGACTGGATTAGAAGACCACTGAAATCTTTCAAGATTTATGATTTTATATAATGATTAAACAATCACATAAGTCAGGCCACAAGCAAATGTCATCTATATTTTAACACTTCTTCACTTACACCATATACTGTCCCAGTCTAACCACTTTTTTGACATTCTCATAGCATTTATGATTTCCTTTTCATCCATTTTTAATGTATTTCATTCCTTTAAATCCTACTCAACATATTGTAATGCTATTGTTCCCTTAGAAATCTCTAAAATATTCCTTTGAGCAATCCTCCACTTCTGTTTTATCCCATATCAGTTCAACATTGTTTATTTTAATTCCTATTCACTTTCCCGTAGGCCTTTTCACCTACTTCCAAAACAATTTTACTTCCATGAAAAACAGTCAGCATTTACTCTGCCTCTTAATCTTTGCTCCTTCCTTGCTATATTATTTCTATCTTTTTAACTCCATATACACTGTACTATATTTTTCTCTTTTTTAAAAAAAGCAGTCATTCCCTCATACAATTTTTCTCATTCACAGCCTCTTTCATGTTATCGTTCCATCAAGCATCATTTTCCATATTTTTCATTAGCGCGATTCCACACACTTCTGGGACTCTCTGTAATGTAATTCTTTTCATTCTGTTCCAAGCAGCTTCTGCCTCCTCTTTTTCTTAGGTTCATTTCCCATTCATTCTGTTGAAATGGAAGATTACTATTTCTTATAATAGTCTTTCATACATGCCTCAAACGTTCCTGTTCCTGCAGTTATTCTGTTTTCTTTCTCTTGCCTTGTTTTCTTCCTTCTCCAGTTTTTCCTCAACTCTGACACCATTAAAAACTGATCTGTACCAGATGCAGAATTCTCATCTCCCTTAACGTTTTTCATGAATTTTTCACATCTTGACATCATAAACAATGAAATAGCTTGCTTTTAGATTTATATTCATTCCTTTGGCCTATTTATATATAACTAGATTTATGTTTAAACCATACATTAGATGCAAAACGGGCCTGGTGGCTCAGCAGACTAAAAGCATTGTGATTAACACCAGCTGTCTGCAATTACTGTAAGTTCAAATCTCACCAGGCTCAAGGTTAACTCAGCCTTCCATCCTTTCTAAGGTAGGTAAAATGAGGACTCAGTTTGTGGGGCAATAAGCTGACTTTGTATAAATATACAAAAGTATGAAGGCTATTGCTTAACGCATTGTAAGCCGCCCTGAGTCTCCAGAGAAGGGCAGCCTATAAATTAAATTAAAAAAAAATAGACCCTCTTCTAGGCAATACTCACAGGGTAAGCATCATTTTCATTTTCCTGGCTCTCCAAATAGACCTATACTTTTTTCCCCTTATCTTTTCTTCTTTTATTTCTATGCATTGATTCAGTTTGATAACCCGTCTCCCATTCATTCAAAGTATTGCATAATTTTCTTCTACACTCTCCTGGAATTAAAATTATTATCTATGTATTAGATTTTTATCCCTTCTTTATTATTTTATTAGTAACCTAAGGTGGTACATAATACTCCCTCCTTCTCCTCTTTTTCACCACAATGTTCCTATGAAATGTGTTGGGTAGAGAGAGAGTGACTGGTGCAAAGTCACCCAGATGGCTTTCATAGCCAAGCCAGAACTAGAACTCACCATATCCTGGTTTCCAGGCTAGCAACCTCAACCTTACATCAAACTGGCTCTCAATTCTTCCGTTATTACAATTCCCTGGAACTTAACATACAGCTATCTCTAATCTGTGAATTCTTACTTCCGTATGTATTCTTATGACAGTAGATGACACAAATCCATACTTTTTGAGATATGTTTTGTCCAATTCATTAACAATTAAACAAAAAAAAAATCTTCATACATATATCAACTCTATTTCACAAGATCAGGCTACCTTCATTCAGATGTATACATTGTTCTCTTATTTTAAAGCCCCACAACATACCTATTTTTCTTTATTTAATTTCAGTCATTAATACATTCCTCTTATGTGTAATTTACTTTTAAATTCCAGGTTGCAAACTTTCACATGCCATAGTCATCATCAAATGGACCCACTGATATGGTCTACTATGGCTTTGGTCAATAGAAGCTTTTGCATAACATGTTTTATTTAAAAAGTGAACATATAGAGTAAGTAAGTAGCCTTGGCCATAGCTGTGGAATATGCAATATTCCCCACTAATAGTAAGAACAGTACTGGACAGTTTTTGGCATAATTGGCAAATGAAAGAAACCCCGTTATCTCTCAAATATGTTCATGTTTTTCTGTGAAAGAAAAGATTTCCGTCTTGCAGGCTAATATATTGTTTCTTATTTACACCAACCCAGCGGTATCTGCAGTGAAAGTCACTCACTTTAAGTTGCAGCTTCCAAGGTTGAGAAAAGAAATAGTGTATGTATATATCTTTTCATGTATTTATATCCTGCCTTTAATATTTTTACAAATAACTCAAGGCAGCAAACATATCCAATACATCTACCTCCTCCTGTTTTCTTCACAAATACAACTCTGTGAGGTGGGTTGGGCTGAAAGAGAGTGAATGGCCCAAAGTCACCCGGCCAGCTTTTCATGGCTGAGGTCAGATTAGAACTCATGATCTAGTTCTACTGCTTTAATCACAAAACCCAACTAACTTTCCAAAATCGTATTTTCTTTCTACACATTGAATGCAAACCCAGAGAGAGACCTATTCCAGGGATCAGCAATGTTAAACACTCAAAGAGTCACAAAGGCCCTAATCAGAAACCCCCCATTCGATTCTGGAGCTGTCCAGAAGTCTGGTTCCCCCACCATAGAGTCTCCTCCTAGCATGGTGTCTTTTTTCCTCTGCTGACTGGAAGTCCAGTTCTCCTATCATAAAGTCTCCTGATAGTACGGCTTCCTTTTTTCTTTACCTGTCCTAACCGAAAGTCCTATCAATTGTGGAGCCGACCGGCGACAGGGAGCTGCAGCAGAGGGATGAAAGAGCCACATGCAGCTCCAGAGCCATGGGTTGATGACACCTGACCTATACCCATACAAATACAATGTAAAGAAACACATTGTAGAAAAAGATCCCCTACACCTCAGAGAAAAGAGATGGGATTCTAATAAAGATCTTCCTAAGGTGTCAGTGGAGTATATAGATAATTGCTGGGTAGTACTGAACCTTGATTAGAGACACAAAATAATAAAAAGAATTTTAATTACAGTAATTAAAAAAAAATCCTGGAACTCATTCTTCCAACTCTCCTGATACTTGGATAACATACAGGGCCCTGTATGTTGATGCTGCAGTCTACAAATTGATTGGAACCACTCCCCTTCATCTCTTTTTCTTTCTTCAGTGTTCTCGAGTGAGGGAGGCTTTAAAAAAGAAAAAAGGTTAGCTATAGTAGCAAGATATAACTAAGACAAGAAAATCAGTACTTAAGATGGAAGCATTGTTTCTTTGAAAATAAAAGATTGGGTTGATTTCTCTCTGTTAAGTTCAGAAGAAAGGAATTCAAAGCTTAGAGCAGCTGTGAACCACCTATAGCTCCTCTCTGTGCAGAAGGGAATTTTCACGCATAGGAGGAATGATTGCAGGCTGACATAATTTGGTCCTTTGTAATATTATTTATTCAGGAAAGTTCTGAAGAAAAGAGATGGGAAGGCCCCTGGACCGACTGACTTTCTGAAAGATGGACTGGCACCCTACCCTGCATCCCAATGGTTATTGAAATATATGATAAGGGGGAAAGGAAGAATGCTGAATCTGCTAGGAAAACGCCTGAAGCTGGAAGGCGCATTGTTGATTTTCTGACTGATTCACCACCTGCTGGAGAAAATATTGACAAACCAATTTCAGTCCAGGATCGGTGGCGTAATCAATTAGACATCTATTAGCAAGACACAAAGACCATTCCATACCAATCTTAGATTTATTAACTACCTCAGAAACAGATAAAGATTTAGTTCATCCCCCTTGAATATGAGTTCGCACTGTGAGATTCTCTTACAGTACACATCCCTGGCTTCTCAAAAAACACATACAAATCTCTTTTGCCATTTGGTATCCTTCTAAAATCCAACCCTCATACTTTCCAGTGACAATATTTTGTCATATATTGATCCAGAGCAGTCTGCAATAAGGGAATCATCTTCTAAAAAGCTTGAACTAATTTTATAGTTAATTCTACTTCAGTCACTTAGCTTGTAATTAGGGAGATAATTGGGTCAGCCCTTAATTTAGCTCTGTCTCAGCAGATTCCCAAAACAAGGAGAACTTAGTAAATAACCACTTACAGATAGTCCTCAACTTACAATAGTTCATTTAGTGACTTTTCAAAGTTACAATGCACTGAAAAAAGTGACCGTTTTTCACCCTTACGACCATTGCAGCACTCTATGGTCATATGATCAAAATTCATATCCTTGGCAACTGACTCATATTTATGATGGTTGCAGTTTCTCAGGGTCATGTGAACACCTTTTGCGAGCTTCTGACAAGCAAAATCAGTGGGGAAGCCAGATTCTCTCAACAACTATGTTATTGACAACTACAGTGATTTGCTTAATCGCTGTGGTAAGAAAAGTTGTAAAATGGGACACAATTCATTTAATACCTGTCTTGCTTAGCCACAGAAGTTTTGGGCTCAATTGTGGTCATACGTCAAGGACTGCCTGTATAAGAATGACTTCAAATTTGATACTTCTGGATTCAGAGTTTACGAAATAACTATCAAAGGTGCATGGGTATCTTTTTGTCCTCAACATTTATCCCTGCTGCCCCCAGTACGCCCCAGGAATTGTGTAATTGGTGTCAGTGTGAAGAGAGTGAATCTATAGGAGTACAATCCTATAGCTCTTCTCCACTGCAAATTTAATCAATATCCTTTCTGTGTAGAAGCCTTCTTGAAGTAAACTTCTAAACTTCTAAACATGCTGATTTACAACTCCCAGAGTTCTCTAGGAATATTCCAGGGGTGAAATCCAACAGGTTCTGGAGAACTGGCAGCGGAAATTTTGAGTAGTTCAGAGAACCTTCAAATACCACCTCTGGCTGGTCCAGAGTAGGGTGGGAATGGAGATTTTGCAGTATCCTTCCTCTGCCATGCCCATCAAGCCACGCCTACAGAACTGGTAGTATAAAAATTTGGATTTCACCACTGGAATACTCCCTAAAAAGTAATGCCTGCAGAGAAGTATCAGGCTTTATTATTTTAAGCTGGTCTTTGTGGCTTTAGCTTTTTGCTGGTTCAACCTCGGGAATAAACAGGGACTCCCCCTCCCTTTCTCCAACTATTCGGTGATGGCAATTGTTTTTTCTTGCAACATCAAAGAGCTTGTTAACTATGTGTCTTACTGTGCCTATTGCCTCATTGGAATGTGACTTTTATCTGCAGATTTGAATGATGAATACAAAAACACCAATTTAAAAATAACAAGCACAGAAAAAGGAATGGAGTGAAAATAGTGTTTTTGCTTACCATGCTTAGCATGTATACAATTTCTAGAATCCTAAGTGACATAAAGGTAATGTTTTCTTTAAAACTGGAGCTACTGCTGGTAGGATCATTGAGATGGAGATACCCTTCCATTTAAATGTAATGCAAACTTAAGCAGTTCCTACAAATATATGTTCCTGTTCAATGCAAAACAACAACCAGAAAACAGTTATCCTTCAATTTTTAGTATATTTTTTTCCTGAAATTTGGAATGTAGTTTTCAAGAGAAAAGACATGAGACTGAAGTATGGTACTCTGTAGTGTAGTGTAGCATCTATACTATTACATTATTAATATTGTAATGGTAGATTGATAAAAATAAAATTGTACAAATGTGTTTGGAAAACTTCTAGTTTTCAGTAAATATAACACATACAATAATAATATTAATAATAATAATAAGCCACGGGCATGGCTTAAGATGGGAACTATCAAGAAAGAAATGGAAGGTTTAATACTCGCTGTAGTGAAAAAGCACTACAAACTAATGCCATGAAAGCGAAGATATAAAAATCCCCCGACAATCCAAACTGCCGACTTTACAACAACAAAGTCAAAACTGTTTCACATTTAATATGTGAATGCAGCAAAATCGCACAAACTGATTACAAAGCTAGACACAACTGGGTTGCTAAATTAATCCACTGGTCATTAGGTAAAAAATATGACTTTCCTGTATCCAAAAAGTCATGGGAACATAAAATGGAAAAAGATATAGAAAATGAGAAGGTGAAGATCTTGTGGGACTTTCAAATACAGACAGATCGTCATTTGGAACACAACACACCAGATATCACAGCTGTCGAAAACCGAAACGTACAATTTATTGACATCCCCAGTACCAGGAGATGCCAGAGTCAAAGAAAAAGAACTGGAAAAAATCACAAAATATCATGACCTGGCCATTGAAACTACATGGCTATGGATGAAACATGTAACAGTGATACCCATTGTCATCGGGGCACTTGGTAGCATGTCCAAGAATTTTATAAGATACATCAACAAATTCTAGCTTTCTGCAATAACACTAATGGAACTGCAAAAAACTGCGCTACTTGGAACATTGTACATTTTAAGAAGGTACTTGGTTGATACCTAGGACACTGGCAGCAACCCGTATCAACCATTAGCACCAGTCAATGGTATTTGTGATGCATTTTTGAATGTTCAGTTGACTGAGTTTCATGTTTAATGAATAAAATTAATAATAATAATAATAATAATAATAATAATAATAATAATAATAATAATAACTGTGCCTAGAAAACATTTGGTGCCATTGATGATAGATGTGAACTATGCACTTGCAGTAGTCCAGATAACATCAATTGAACAAACAAATCAGCTTGCCTACAGTACAGCAGTCATAG
Organism: Pituophis catenifer annectens; assembly: GCF_029215685.1. Taxonomy (NCBI): domain Eukaryota; kingdom Metazoa; phylum Chordata; class Lepidosauria; order Squamata; family Colubridae; genus Pituophis; species Pituophis catenifer. Next base: position 262,145,178 of record NW_027256881.1, on the reverse strand, counting down.
TAACAGAAGAACTGGGGATTCAACAGCCGCACCCCCCCTAGAAAATTGACTGGAAAACCACAGTGGAAAATCATGTTGGAGCTGAAAATCAAGAGTCTGCAAGCAGATGCAAGCAACCTGAAGAATTTGCAGGAGAAAAAGCTGAAGAACAGCAAGATCAGGAAACATCTGATAAAAAAATACGGATTCAGCACAAGAAAAATTGTTGAAGCATTGGAAATTGTAAAGCAGCAGATAACAGCGACAGCAAGAAAAATTGAGATACGAAGCCAGAGTCATCCAGTACAAACAAAATCAATTGTTCCAATCAGACCAAAGACGGTTCTATCAGAGTCTGAATCAGACGGGGGATACAAAAATTGAAAAATCTGAGAAAACGGCAACTATTCAGTTTTGGAAAGACCTGTGGGAGACTGAGAAATGTTACAACAAAAATGCTGGGTGAATCAGAGATTTTGAAGCGAAATTCTCCAAGAACAAAATGGACCAACTGAAAATAACTACTGAAATGATAAGCAACAAAGTGAAAAAAGTCAAGAACTGGACATCGCCTGGCAATGATCAACTGCATGGCTTTTGGCTCAAATACCTGACCAGCCTGCATGGAAAAATGGCCGAACAATTCAATGAGATGCTGCAGACAGGAAACATCAGTGAATGGTTAACAGCTGGAAAAACCTATTTGATACAGAAGGATCCAGCAAAAGGGGCAACACCTGCACACTACAGGCCAATAACGTGTCTGCCAACCATGTTCAAGCTGCTGATCAGCATTATAGCTGACAGGATCCAGGACTACCTAGAAGCAAATAACATCTTGCCAGTAGAGCAGAAAGGAAACAAACGAGGAAGCAGAGGCACAAAGGATCAGCTCCTGATTGACAAACTGATTCTAGAGAACTGCAAAACCTGAAAAACAAATTTGCATACAACTTGGATTGATTACAAGAAAGCATTCGATTCACTACTGCACAGCTGGATCATCAAGTGCCTGGACATCATCGGAATATGCAAGTACATTGGTACTTTCATTGCAAATGCAATGAAGTCCTGGAAAACAGAACTGTTTATTGGAAGTGAAATCTACGGATTGGTCAACATCAAAAGAGGGATTTTCCAAGGTGATTCTTTGTCACCTCTGTTGTTCATCATCGCCATGATCCCCCTGTCAACAATTTTACAGAAAACTAACCTGGATTATCAAATTGCTAAAAACTCACAGAAAATCTCTCACCTGCTGTACATGGATGACCTGAAGCTATATGGAAAATTGGAAATTGAGATCCAGTCACTGACCAATACAGTTTGAATTTTCAGCACTGACATCAGCATGGAGTTCGGCCTGAACAAATGCGCCACAGTGGCACTGAAGAAAGGGAAGATTGTAGACAGTGATGGAATTGAAATGCCCAATGGACAAACCATCAAGTGCCAGCAACCTGAAGCCTACAAATACCTGGGCATACTGCAGCTGGACAATATCAAGCACAGGCAAGTGAAAAATGTGGTCAGCAAAGAATATACACAAAGGGTCAGGAAACTTCTAAAAAGCAAACTGAATGGCGGTAACATCATCAAGGCTATAAATACTTGGGCCATACCCGTCATCAGATATACTGCTGGAATTGTGAACTGGACACAGGCAGAGCTGGACAGCCTGGATAGGAAAATAAGAAAACTAATGACCATACACTATGCGTTGCACCCACGTAGTGATATTGACAGGCTATATTTGCCCAGAAAAGCAGGAGGCAGAGGACTTTTGCAAGTGAAGCAGACAGTTGAAGAAGAGAAGCATGCTTTGGCAGATTATGTGAAAGACAGTGTTGAACCAGCTTTGATGGAGGTCAACAAGAGGAAGCTGCTCACCAAAAGCAAACCAAAAATCAATATAGGAAAACAGCGATGCAAACTTGGGCTGACAGCTGGTGTAATAAAGCCCTGCATGGACAGTTCCTTGAAAAGATCCAAGGAAAAGTAGATAAGGAAAAGACCTGGTTATGGCTGACCAACGGAACATTGAAGAAAGAGACAGAAGGCCTGATTCTTGCAGCCCAAGAACAAGCCATCAAAACAAATGAAATCAAAGCCAGAATAGAAAGATTTGCTGATGACCCCAAATGCAGACTCTGCAAAGAAGCGGATGAAACCATTGACCACATACTGAGCTGTTGCAAGACAATAACTCAGACAGACTACAAACAACGTCACAACACAGTCGCTCAGATGGTCCACTGGAACTTGTGTTACAACTCCCATCTGCCTGTAGCAAAGAACTGGTGGGATCATAAGCCTGAAAAAGTGGTCGAAAATGAGCATGCAAAACTGCTGTGGGACTTCCAAATACAGACTGACAAAGTTTTAGAACACAATACCCCGGATGTCACAATTGTGGAGAAGAAAAAAGTGTGGATCGTCGACATTGCCATATCTGGTGACAGATATGACGAGAAACAACTTGAAAAAGTCACCAGATATCAGGACTTGAGAATAGAACTGCAGAGACTCTGGCATAAACCAGTGCAGATGGTCCCAGTGATACTCGGCACACTGGGTGCTGTGCCTAAAGACCTAGGCAAACACTTAAAAACAATTGGCGCTGACAAGATCACCATTGGTCAGCTGCAGAAGGCCACCTTACTGGGATCTGCTCGCATAATCCGCTGATACATCACGCAGTCCTAAACGCTTGGGAAGTGTTCGACTAGTGATTTGTGATACAAAATCCAGCATGGTTATCTAGTTTGCTGTGTATACTGTCATTTTTGTGTATATAATAATAATAATAAAAAAAAAAATAGAGAGAAATATCCATGAAAATGTTTGGATGTGATCAACCATATACATACTCACTCACAAACTGATAGAAAAATAGATGAAAAGAAATAGAGTTAGAAAGTTAGAAATTTAAAGATATCAGACTTGAAGGACTTCTCTTCTTTCGTCCTTGTCTGGTATTTTACCTGGTGAAATAAATAAACACAACCAGCTTCTAACAGCTTCAAGCAGCTATCAACTTTACATTGTTCCAAAGTACTGACTCATTTTGAGAAACATTGTATGATGATAAAATAAAACATGGCAGCCTTGTTTTTATGCAATGGCCAGTTGTTTTTCCCTCTCCGTCGTTCTAAAATAAATCAATCAATCCTGAAGTCCTACAGGAAGATTGGCATGTATTTAATAAATATCTATACAGTACCATGCTGCCAACTTCTACACAAAAATATTTTTTTTCTTTCTGAATTAAGTGTCTTCTGTTTTCTTGAATGATTTAACTTAATGAATTAATTAATTTATACAATTTAAATTATTAAACTAAAAAGAACACAATTCAGGATTCAGCGCAAATAAATTTTGTTTTTTTGGAAGGGGGCAGTTGTCATTGATTTATAGTGATCTTTGTAGTGACACCCTCACTATTCTCACTGGATATCTGAATGATTTCATAAATACTTGTGTTATGAGAAATATAACACTGGCTGAGATAGCTAAATAGAATTTGAACCTGAAGAAAAATGAAGACACACAAAAAAGGTCATAAAACAAGAAAGCCAGACCAGGTCTAGATACCACCCTTCAGGTGAACAGGTTCTAAAGAAACTGTGAGTTTTCCGCGGGCCACCCATGAGGCCAATATTGAGGAAAGACACGGACACGAGTTTTCTCGGGATGAGACGACCCAGATCTGACTCCGGGAGCCTCTTTTATTGAATACAGACAAAGGCAGGAGGAGTTTGCTAACGTATAGGGTCATAAGCCAATCAGTATGTTACAGCATATTAATACATGGAAGCATTGCCCATATAAGGGAATATCTACAATCCTGACTGCTGATTGGTTGTTGTAGCCCCTAGCTAGGTTTTTGCATACGCGTTACAGCATGATTCTCTCATGCCTGCACGTAGCTCCTGAGCATGTTACAACAAGAAACAACCAATGAAGATCAGAAAACAACAACCGGAGACAACAAAGCTAACAATTAACTGCCATGCACCAAGTCATATCAGACCCAATAGCTTACAGGTTCCAGAAAGGTGACCCAGAAAGGAATATGTGATAGAGGTTTCTGGCAAAGGATAAAAAAAAAAGCTATATGGATTTTAGTCGATGTTCCCCAATTAGTACACATTCCGATTTTCCCAAAACCCTGTCCATTCCTTAGCCTTGTTGTACAGGGCAAATGAGCATGAGTAAGTATCTACGGTACATGTTGATGTGTAATACTGGTGCAAATGTAATTAATAAAGATTTGTAAATTAACAGAAACTTTCTCTCTAAATTATCAAAACTATATTCCAACGAACATTTCACTATTGCATAAAACATGAACTTATATCCCATTAAAAGTAAATGAGGATGTCCACTAATAAGTTCCATTTTCATATGTTGGCCAAAGGTCGTGTTTCATGGACCCTCACCTGTCTCTATCTCTGGACTGAATGGAACACAAGGGAGTCAAGGAGCACATATGCCTCAGTAAGTTGTGGAAAAAAGAAAAGTGAATGAAGTATAGATATAGAAATATATAAGAGTCTCTATGGATTCTACTTTGCTAGTTGTTGCCAACTCTAGAGAGTGCTGCTCATCTCCGTTTCATGGCTGTTGAGCCAGTACTGTCTGAAGACATTTCCACACTCATGTGGCCAGTATGACATCATGGAACACTGCATCTTCCCACTGAAATGCTACTTATTTATCTACTCGGATTTTCATGCTTTCAAACCAGTGGTGGGTTGCCCCCAGTTTGGACCAGTTCGTAAGAACTGGTAGTAAAACTGGTTGGTGAGAGCCTCCGCCCACCAACCTGGACGTCATCAGGAAGCTTCTACACGCACACGGCCCCATTGCGAACTGGTAGTAAAGGTAAGTAGAACGCACCCCTGTTTCAAACAGCTAGGTTGGCAGGAGCTGGGGTGAGGACAGGAGCTCAACTTTTCACATGGCATTCTGGTCTCAAACCTGGCCTTCTAGCTTTCCAGCTGACAAGCCCAGCAACTTAACCTCTGCCACCATGCCACTCAATATAAAAATATATAAGAATGGATATTTTTTTTATTGTAGTCTAAAAGACCAAGTACTTCCTTTTTCCATAAACAAATAGCATGCATGAATTACAGATTTGGAACTCGAAGTCCACAAGCATAGGGAACTGCAGCATCTATATTGAAGAAAAATAAATAGCATGCAAATTATATTAGAACTACTTAAATGCAATGTCTTTTCACAAAATTCTCATGCTTTGGCCTTGTTATATTTTATTTATGTCATGATCCAGGTGAAGTTCATTATGTTGATATTTACTCATTTAATGAGATGCTATATAGATTGAATGGCACAGTAGGAAAACAGGAAGATCTGGAGCCCAAAGCAGCGAAGTATTTGTTTGGAAATCAGGAATTCAGTACAGCATTTCATACTTAAATTACTTTGATTTGCATATATGGCTTCAGGATGTTGCTCACTTCATTTTTTATCAGCTTGCTTTTGGTGGCACTGTCAGCTAGCAGTAATGGTGTTTTTAAACTTAATCTTCAGCCTGTGCACATGAAAGACTTCAGGGTCATTTCTCAATTAGATGGGAAGATAGTGCTAAAGGGTGACAAGATTCTAAAAAGGCATTTCAGTTTGACTTATATTGTAAGCACCCCGAGATCTTCCCAATCACCCTATTAGACAACTGCCAGCCTTCCTTGCTAGACAATTCTGAATAATACAAGCAATTATTTGGCATCTTCAAATGCAGTACTGTAATTTGTGATTCTCTGTTGAAATCCATTGCTTTGATTTAATTGGAAATGTTTCACACATGGAGAAAATAATTAAAGGGCATGTTCTCTGGAATCGCATTTGATGTAAGCCAGGTAGAAATAAATGTCTTATTATAAGAACTCTCTAATACACATGAGTATATGTCAGGAGTAATGTTGGAAGGTGTGCTTTTTTGTTTTCCTATTTTCTCTTTTATTTATTTTCCTTCTCTGCTATTGGTTATTTAGATTACATAGAGTAAGAGGTATTAATGCAAATTGCAGCATCTCTTTTTCCTCTCTGGTACAGATGAAAGACTGAGTATCATTCTAGGTGGAAGCAGATTCTATATTAGTTATATGAATCAGGCTTTCATCTTGCTTTAAAACAAATTGCATACTTTAAAATATTTAGGGTGCCCAAAACATGTTTTTCCCACTTCTGTGCCATTGAACCATGCAAAGAACCATCATTAAGAAGAAATGACTTATTTTGGCTATAAATCCTAACAAAATTGCAGAATACTATTTTGTGGGGAATGGGAGAATGTTTTTCTCTCTATATACAAAATCCTAAAAATGGTCTCAATGTAGTTTGCTTTGATGTATGCATTAGGGGAAAAAGAGATGAAGACTTATCCTGTCAAAATAAATAAAATGCCAGAGAATAAAATGTCTATGTTGGCATGTATTATAGGAAATTATTTTCCGAAAGACAACATGATTCATCTTGCAGGGGCAAATTATCTGCTTTTGCATCTTCCTATCTAGGAGAGAATGTAAATTTTGCTGGTCCCAAATTCCTAAGCTTTCCTATATCCAGAACATCTGAGATATCTGGATTTTCATTTTATATGAACAAAATAAAATATATTTTGGGCACACATTTATTGAATTTTCATTGAATCATTATCATCATGCCACAACAAATTTATCAAGTAACAGTTAACAGTAACAGAGTTGGAATGACCTTGGAAGTCATTTAGTCAAACCCCCTGCTCACACAGGAGACCTATACTAGGGATTCAAACCGCTGAACTACCAACCTAAGCCACTTAGCCACTTAGCCACCTAGCCAGGATAATATGGGTTAGGACTTTGCTTCCTACCCCGTATTTATAAATGTAAATGCAAACCTATACACCACATACCATTAAAACTTGGTTAGTACATTTAAGACTACAAGCTACTTTTCTTTATTAAAAAGTGTTAATAAATTGTAACTCAGTTAGTAAAACTGAGAAGAAAAATCCCATGTATTGTTTAACATACAATTGGGCTTTACCTTCACAGAAATGTATTATTTGCTTGAGCAATGAAAAAAAAATCAGAACAAAGAGAGTGAGGAAGAATCTACAGATCAGCCTTGTCATCTCTGCTAGATGTTGGTGCATACAGTGCAAAAAGCACAAATTACAGATGTAGTTCCTTGATAAAATTTTGTTTGTATTAGTGATTAGGGTTACGGAAAAATATGTGCTGATCTTCCTCAGCTACTGCTAAATTGCAAAGGCAAGAGGTACTGGCTGATTTTGCATATGTCCTTTTTTTAATGGATCTGCAAACCCAGGAATAGAATCCAGTGAATTCCATTCAAAGTCTTTGCTTCTAAGTAGGTCTGAATAATATTGTGCAATGCAAATAGCAATTTATGCAAACATTCAGAAAGAGAGAAATATTTCCTTAAGTTTCTGGGCAAAAATAAATAAATACTGTAAATAAATAAAATAATTATTTCTAAAGAAGTCACTTGTAATTTTGTAATGGTATAGGCTTACTATTTAATTCTACATAAAAATATATGTACTTTTATATATATTACACTTCACTGAATACTGCAGGGCTCCCTTTTAATGTAAGGATATATCTTTGTCAGCTGGTTTTGGTGTTTACTTATGAGATATGCAAGTTTCTTCTTTTTCTTTCTTATTAACTTTAATTTTGATCCTATCCAAATTTGAATCCAGTGGTCAAAACTTCCCATAATTGGTTGAAGATGTTTAGTATCACTGGTGTAACTATAAAGGATCACTTGTTTGATTAGATCCAATAATGTTCACAGGATTGTGCTGCTTTTGGTACAACAGGTCTTTTTGGATCTTCATGCAACGTTGCAAAATACATAGAAAAGGAATTTATGACACAATACCGCAATGCTGTTGTAATGAATGTTTGGAGTAGAGCTTCAGATGTTGTCCTTCTTTCCACTAGATTCTATGTATCAGTCAAACTGGTAATCTGACATAAGCTCTAATTTATGAGACTCCATCTTCCCATGCATTGTTGAGTTGATATTTTACTTGATTGCAATAACATCAAGTGTACAATCAAAAAGGAAGGAACCTGTCAACATGGCTTATTCAAGATTACAAAAGAATATTGACTGAATATTGATATATGCTTCTTCAAACATAGGAAAACTCCCTACCTTTTCAGAAAAGTCATTTGACTACTTTTTTAGTCTTTTTTTTCTTAAAAAAATTAATAATGATGAATTAAGTGAACTTTAGGAAAACAATTATTACTATGATAATCAGTGTCACTCAGTATGAGAGGCACTCATCAAAGGATATGGGATTCTTTGTAATATTCTAATTAACATATCTGGATGATGCACCACATAGCGCAAAACAAAATAATGAGGGCAAGTTAAAATAATATTTAAAAAATAATTTAAAAGCAAACTAACTGGGGCAGAATATTTTGCTAATATTATTGTCTTAGAAAACACACTTTGAGAGCTGGCAACACAGCCAGACTACTTACTCAATCTAAGCACAGCTAAATTATTCTTCAAAAGTTCTTCTTCTTGCAGAAGAGGGACTATCATCAATATTAATCAAGATGCAAAAGCTACCTGTCAGAGCAGTGAGGTTACAACTGAGCAATACCAAAGAACATTCCAACAATGAACACAATGTTCATTTGCTCCTAAGCAGTTTCCCATGAGGGTCCTTGATAAATTTAACCTGTCATGTGGTGAGATTTGTGGAGTATAGCTTTAATAAGTAAAGATTGTATCATTTTTCATTATGCTGTCAGCAAGCTTCTAATGTGATCGCTGGTGCATCAGCGCTTTGAGGACCAGCAAACAGGAAGGCGGACTTTGAAATGAATATATTTAGACAGATTGGCCCTCTTGCCAATCAAAATTATTTACCCATAATCATTTTTTTAAGTACCGGTACTGCGATGAAAATAAAAAATCTACACAGAAAATGTCTATAAAGTTCCTAGAAGTCATGTTCAAGTTGAAGAAATCTTTTATCTTTACCCTTACCTTTACCTTTTTTATTTTTTATATATTTTTTAGAAATTATACAGGTCCACATTGAAACTCAGGACAGTCTGCTTATACATTTTAGACTAACGAATTTTATTAAAAGAGATAAGTTTTTGTGAACTCACTTTATCCCTAGAACCTCATCCCAGTATCAATTTTACATCAATGTAACATTTCCCTTGCATCTGATGCAGTGAGCTATAGCTCACAAAAGCTTATGTCTTTTAATACAATTTGTTAGTCAAGAAAGGTGCAACCAGAGTCCTCCTGATTTTTGGCTACCAAGGAATAATATGGCTGTCTTTCTATAGTCCAGTATACAGAAAGCTCAAGATTTAATATCTGGTATTTCCAGTGACAAAGATTTGGAAACTGAAGATAAGAAGGATAGTTGCCCAAGGAAGACCCTGGAGAGCTAGTGCCAGACAATGTTGGACTAGCTGATAATATTCTCACACTGCAGTAAACTAAGTTTGCTTAACCATATGTTTATTGAGTTAACTACAACTTCATGGCTTTGCACAGCATGCTAAACTATTAATCATGTTTTGAGCCATAAAGCCTGGCTTCATAGCTCATTAAATGAAAATGAAACAGCTTTGCTTTGACTCTATATATTAAGGGGACCAGTGGTGGGTTGCCCCTGGTTCGGACTGGTTCATAAGAACCGGTAGTAAAACCAGCGGGAGGCCCCACCCACCACCCCGGATGTCATCATCGGCGATCTGTGCATGTGCAGAAGCAAGGCGTGTGCGATCCCATTGCGAACTGGTAGTAAAGGTAAATAGAACCCACCCCTGATGGGGATACAGTCAAAGTCTGACTTAGTATAAGGCAGATTCCTATTTTCCTGTAACACCTACTTCAATGCTTTCCATTTAACTAGAATATTACATGCAGCATAATTCTCCCTACTGTACTTTTCATATTACTTTCCTGCTTTGAAAATTTATCCATTAAGAGGAAGTTTAAAAAGGGAAAGTTTTGCCAGAAGTGACTTTTGTAGTGTGTATTTAGGAATACTTTGTCAGCAATTTAATTATACAACCTGCAGTATGGGGATGTAGTGCCCTGGTGGTGTGCCATGCCATGCCATACAGGTATTTAGGAATTTTAACATCCCTTATATAAGGATCCTAGCAAAATGAGCAAAACAACTGTAAACAGGTACTCCTGAATTTAGTACTTTCTGCTTTAATGGTGGATAGAAGTAATTTTAAAAGTTCTTTCTTAATTTGAACTGAAGAGTTCTAGCCTTAGGGTAACCTTTCTGCTGCAGCTTCTCTCCAGATTGGTTTATAATTAATCACACTATCTTTTTTGAGATCCATCATGCCTTTGACCTCTCTTTGGCTGACAATGGTTTTGGATCGCTAAAGTTGTGCTTAAAATGAAAATTAGATTTGTGCCACATTCCCAGTTCTCTCTTTTTTCCCCTATATTCTTTACAGGAGTAATTTTATAGAATTCCTTGCATCCTAAAATCTAAAAGAACAAGAAACAGGTGGACAAATCACAATTCCAGTTTATGTGCTATCATACATAACCAGAGGGGGTTATTTACTACTTAGTAATTTTGCAATACTTATAAAACTTTGTTGCTAGCTTGTTTCTTGAGGCTGTCTGCACAAAAGTCTGTCTGCATCAACCCATTAACCAAAAATGCCTCTGGCAAAACATAAGGATTGATAAGAATTAAGAAGCTTAGCAATTGTCTGATCGGAGCAGAGCAATCTTGGTACTTTCCAGTTGTTTTGAATTACAGCTTCCACAGTTTCCTGCTGCTTTCCATGCTTGTTGTAGCTGATGGGCATTAAAGTCCAACACATTTAGATAGCAACCATTTCTTTCCATCCCAACTGGATGTTGCTAACAAAATAATTCTGTTCTTAGTAGTAAAATATTTGGACTACAAAATTTTCCAGAAGCTGCCTGGCATCCATGCACAGCAGAATAAATGCTAGTCACAAGCATAATCTGGCTAACATTTATCATTTCCTTCTCCCCTCCATCCCAAAAAGTGATGGCATTATTAACATTTTTATTATTATTTGTGAGATAAAAATCTTCTCAGCTTTTATTTAATCTTTAACAAGCTGGTGTATGGAAATCTAGAACTTATGTCTGTGGGTTAATATTTTTAATCAATCTTTTTTTTTAAAAAAAAAAAAACAGTCCCAGTAAAATGAACACAAGAATAAAAGGAATTTTTGAGAAATCTCGTATTCTGCTTAAAAGCGATGCTGAAATACCAATTTTTACAGGTGCCTTGATCAGAGACAAACTCAATTAGCACATGGCAAAATAACTTTCTGTTTTCCCTGAATGCTTTGAAAACAAAAGTTGTGATAGGAATATACACATTAAGTTCTCTGTATTGTAATCCCCTGGTTACTCTTCATTGCCTCACAGTGGCACACACACCTGGAAAAAGCAGTTTGGAGCAATTTATCATTGCAGAAGGAGCCACTTTCACTGGGTAATAGACGAGAACAAGTTAAAATGTGTGTGAAACAAGATGCTGGATGCTGTCATTGCCCAGAAATTCTGCAAAAAGACACATGAGGGAAATTCAAATGTAAACAGTGCCTGGGAATTATTTCTTTTTCCATTGACTCTATTTAGCTCATTTATTTGGATAAAGAAGTGTCTAATTTACAAATCAAACTTTCCATTAGGATATGGACTTAAATCTGTCTATTGAGTGCAATTAATATTCTGATTCAATTGGCATCATGTTTCCTGGGCATATATTTTACAGAATGCTATTACTAGCTAGCAATAAATTTGTACTGATACTGCAGAATCCTTAAGTAAAAGATCCAAATGCTTAGGGACCAGGTTTTCATATTGTTTACTGCTGGTTGATATTTCACATATTTCATTTAAAAATATGTTTGGAGGCAGTGTGAAAAGTAAAGGAGTTCCCCAGCACACACACACACACTGTGGTAATACTTCTTTTTCCTATAGAGAAAGATAGATTTCAATCCTTTTAAGGTTTCTTTCTCAGAGGATCTGTTGAAATAATTTTTGCCTCCTTTAAGAAAAGCTTTCCATTATCAGCATCTTTTATATAAAGCAAAGCAAAACAAAACAAACCCCTTCTCCCAACAATAGTAGTCATATAGACAATGATTCAGTAATTCAGTTCATCTGGAGAGTAGCAGTTCGGGAAAAATTATCTATGGCAATTTTGGAACTGCAAACAAATTCCTGATTATATTCTCACATTCTTCCACCTCTCTCTCATCTCTTGCTTATCTCTCTGTCTCTGTCTCTCTCTGTTTTTCTCTCTCTCCTCTCTTCTCTTCTCTCTATCTCATAGGGCATTTGTTTGTTATTCCAATATGTATCACTTTGCACGGGGTAGAATTCACTTATCTTCGCTACCAGTTCACAAATGTGAGCGTGTGTGCCTCCTCCACATATGCACAGAGCCTTCTGCGCATGAGCAGAGGGTAAAAAATGGGACATGATGACATTTGGGTGGGTGGGGAGCAGTGGTGGTTTTCCCTCAGTTTGGACCGGTTCGCAAGAACCGGTAGTAAAACCAGTGGGAAGCCCTGCCCATTGCCCTGGATGTCATCATCGGTGATCTGTGCATGCACAGAACTAAGGCGTGCGCGTGCGCGTGAAGCAAGCACACAAGTGCAATCCCATTGTGAACCAGTAGAAAAGTAAGTAGAACCCACCCCTGGTGGGCAGAACCTCCCACATCCGGCGTTACTGGATCGAGCGATCTGAATAGAACCAGCTGAATTTCACCACTGCTTTGCACTTAAATTAAATCACATTTGCCATTGGGTTGACCATTCTCCAGCTTGAAGAGATCTTTCTTTAGCTCTTCACAATCATATCTGACTTTTACCACTCAGAATAATTTAGAATCTTCTGCAAACTGTATATCCCAAGTCCTGAGCCTTTATGTATGTGATTAATGTATAATCCCAACACAGCCTTTGTTGTTGTGATGAAGAAAAACGTACAGGCAGGAAAAAGGTTAATGGGAAGGCACTCCAAACAGCTTCTGGGAGCTCCCTTTTATTGTTATCCACAGTCTCCATGGCAGAAGCTGATTCATTGATAAAGATTCACTTATCCCAATTGGCTAAACAAAGCTCATGATATCCATGTGGACAGCTCATGCTTTCCTGCTGCAAACAATGTGATCTGCCTACGTGCCAAATCTCATGTCTCATGCTTCCTGAGATAGAATCATTATGCTGACGTTGCATTCCTCAGCGTGGTTTGCCAGCCACTGAGAAAGCAACCATCCCCACAAGCCTTCCCTCTATTGAGAAAATTATCCTTTTTTTAAAAAACACAGTAAAACACATGGCACCTTATCCACTGATTGCTATATTTGTTCAAGAGCTTTTCATAAGGAAGGTTATCCAAGACTTTTTGAAAATCCACGTATATAGTATTACCAGGATTACCTGTGTGTACAGTGCTTCTCAACCTCAGCAACATGCTGGCCAGGGAATTCTGGAACATTTAGTCTACCCATTTAAAAGTTATCGAGGTTGAGAAACACTGGTTTAGTATGTTGTACTTTGGCACATATTTTTAAGAGAGGTACTGCACTGAATACCAAAAGGGAGTTTAGCTAATTAGCACTGGCAATATTACAAAGTGCATAATCTTCTTTTGTATGTGACTTGCATGTAGAACTAAAAATGTCCTTTTCTCATAGAAGAGTGTAAATTCTTGTTTATATTCAATGTTTCATCCCACTTGGAGGGGAAAAAACAACTTGATGACTTCCCCCTCCAGTTTCCCCACTTAAAGATGATATTTTTGAAAGGGCTTCTATGCTGCATCATTATATCACTCTCTGGATATTACATTATTAGTACATTTGAACCAGAACAGGAATAAATGGGGAATCTGAATTTGACTCTGAAAAGACTTTTGCAGTAGCCTATCAGTTTACTTGAAAGGATCAGTCTGCATTTGTTACATATGTTCAGCACATTAATGTTATAAATGTTAATAGTTTTTTTTTTAAAAAAATGTAATATTCATTATGTAAGCTCCTTTCTATGGAATAGTATGATATTTAAAAATATATAAGATCCATTAGAAACCACTTTAGTGTTTGTTTGTTTTTTTTAAAAAACAAGGCTTCTTAATACCCACATGCAATTAAATATAGATGGTAAAGGGTTTCGGTATAATAATGAAGATAGAAAATGTAGTTATGAAAAAAATTAAGGAGTTTGGCATAACTGTTTTTACAAGTATTTGGAAAATTTTTCATAGATGTTTTGATTCAAATGCCATGAACTAAAAGTGTGTCTATTCCTGTTTATAGGCGAACATTGTTACATTGTTAGTATATTATTGTACACTAATAAATATAATTAAGATTTTTAAGTAGGGTGTATCTTGAAGATAAAGCCAACAGACCTTTTGCATCATGTGGCAGTAGCTTTTGTGTTACCTTATGTGCGTTTGTCTCGAAGCCACTTATTTTGTAAAAATTGAAAGGTAGTGGCCATGTGGAAGGATCTTTGTATGTTAATTCTCCATGCCAAAGTTATTGTGCACCAATAATATTGACGTAAAAATGTTGAAATATTCCCCAGTCTTTACTTAACAATTGCATTCCAGTCTTTACTGGAAGCCACATTCAGGAGCTATATGAAACAGTCATATGAAGATAAGGAGAGCTATATATAAAGCTTCTCAAGTAACAAGTAAATCTCATTAGTCTGAGATTCCTCATTGGTTTAAGATGAGGAAGAACTAGTCAAGTCTGGTCAACTATACTCCTGGGCATAGAAGTTTACTAGGTAACTTTGTCTCAGTGATTCTTTATCACTCAGCTCAAGTTTTACCCACAGGATTTTTCCCACTGAGGGAAAAATTGGAGGAAGGAATGTAGGCCATCTTGAACTTTCAGAGAAAAGGCAGGATATATATCTAATGAATAAAATAAGATAGAAACAGAAACATCTTATGAAGAAAATATGGAATTCCATTGGGTTTCTGAGTCATTATCTTCTTTTTACAACCCCATAATCCCTTCGAGGGTGGAGTCTGGGCAACTGAATGTAGCTAGCAGAGCGTTTACTGGCCAGATGCCCTTCCTGTCACCAATGTAGAGTTTAATTCAGTAGATATACTCTCATTGTGCCCAGAGAGAGAAATATCTGCCTCTACCTAGGATCAAACTCATAGCCTCCTGATTGTGAGGTGAGAGCTCCACCTCTAGGCCACTCCACCACTCCTTCCATTGGGCTCCTGAGTACTCCCATGAAATGATAGATGATGTACCCTAGCCAAAGTGTGGATCCTTTTATGTAAAAGGACTGAATGGTAGAATCCCATCAATTGTCTTTTCAGCACATGGAGGTCAGGTGGATCACATTCTTTTGTATGTCTCTAATAGAGTAGAGCACTAGTAACAACTGAATACGGTGTTGGAAAAATAATGAAAATAATTTAGAAATTATTCAATGAGATACTTATCAATCGATTTAAATCTTTTTTTAAAAAAAGAAAAAATCCTTTATTTTGAAGAATTAAAGTAAAAGTTGAATGAGGATTAGGGTTTTGTTAAACCACTCAGTGAAAGATGGGACAGGATTCCATTATTATCCCTTTTTTAATCCCACATCAAATCTATTCCAAAGACCTAGTTTGTTCCTTAAGGGATTATATTTTAAGGAAAAATAAAAAATAAAGATTATTTCAAGTCAAGCTGACTTTCTGGTGGCTCTGTGGATACATCTATGTGGTGTTCTTGGGAGCAATAGATAAATTAATAAATGTATCTATTAATAGAAATAAATTTTTCCAGGTTTGTTTGTTTATTTTTACTTCACTATCTAGACTATTTTCCTGGTGTTTTATGGAAGTCTTCCAACCAGACCCAATCTTTCTTTGCTTCTCAAGCTAGACAAGATAATCTGATGCCACTGTCGCCTGAGACTTGTCCAAAACAAGAGCATGTTCTTCTATGCCATAAGTGATCTTAAATGTATAATGCTACTTGTAACATTATCAATTTAGATTTCAGATATGTAGTAAATTATTAGGTAGATACACTTTCTCATAGCCAACTTGAAATAACATCTGACCTATTACGCTTATTAGTTACTGAATATTTGATTTCACATTACTAATATCAAAATATTTCTCTCCTTTTCCTAGAACAAAAGCCTGAAAAATAAACTCCTGTCAGGAAATAAGCTTTGTGGAATTCACGCAGAAGAGGTAAGAAAAAATATATATATATATACAAAAAGTGTTATTCTGACTATTATAAGGACAGCTAAATAAAACATTTTGCCTCAGCAAATTGTCCTGTGGATTCTGAATATTTTATGAGCAATTCCAAGGCATTCTGGAAGATCTGCTTGATAGCAAACAATGCATCTTACATTCCAAAAATTCACATTCATTCCAAGAGTGAGAGATTAAAGAAAAAAAATTGTGCCAACCAAGTTGAAAGCCTACTAGCAACAAAAGAATCTGAACAGGGCATGGATTACTTTTTCTAAACAATGTCTCCTTTTCTCAGTAAACTATAATTCTGGATTTGGACTGCCTGGTCCCAATAAAATGGTTGATAGCTATATGCTATATATTTATCTAATTGTGCTATTTAGCCCATTAGGGCCAGGCATAGGGTGGAAGTAGGGATAAAATATTCTAGTATGTTTGGAAAATGGATCATTTCTTCCTGTATATTCCTGAATCTAGAACAAACAATTGAATTGAATACAAATTTTAATAACTTAGGAACAACTGCTGTTCTAAAAGGGATGGTACTTTCATTGAATTTCAAGAAGTTATTCTCTCACAGTTTGGCTATAAAATAGACATTAATCATATTTGCATTCACTGGATTTTTCCCATTAGTTTTATTTCCAGAGCTCTCGCATCAAATCAATGCAAAGAGGAAAACTGGAATTTCATGAAAGATTTGACCCGCAGTGATAACAAAAGAAATCTATTGTTGCAGGTCACAAATTAAAGAATGTAAGGAACTAGTTATGTCAACATAGATTTTTAATATTCTTAATGGAAAGTAGAAGTATAGTAGTACTAGTTATAAGGCAGCTCTGGTCTGCTACATCATTTGGGCATCGACAAATAATTTTACAAAATTGATATGGAATGAAATGAAGAAATGTAGAAAGTGTTCAGTACTAAATTGTTTCTGCATCAGATTCATTTTCTATATAAGATTTTTCATAGTGTTAGGTAGTATCAAATCTTATTTCTTTTTCATAATATTATGAAATTTATTTCCTTGTTTACTTGGAAGTCACACTGGGCAGCCTACACATTGTGGACCCCTTCTTATAGAGATAACTGTCTCCCCCCCCTCCAATGTTCACAATGATTTATGTATATGTTTATCATTCATTTAGAGGCTTCTAGGAATCCATTTATGTCTGGCTTTGACAATAAGTTGTTTAAAAAAATTAAACCCAGACACTGATCTGGTATACATTTCTGAGATCAGCAATTTTATCTAAAAACATGTAACCTTTTGAGTTGAGTCCTTGGAGATAGAGCGGTATACAAATTTTATAAATAATAATAATAATAATAATAATAATAATAATAATAATAATAATAATAATAATAATAATAGGTAAATAGTATTTTCACAGTTATTAAAAAACACAATATATAATTTGAAATCTCTATTAACTATTGCTATATTTTTCAAGGGTTGCAAATAAACTTAATTTTTGTTTCCATGCAGAATAGACATGATCTGTGTGATCACATAAATAATGCTATTTCTTATTAAAAGAAAAGAGGACAGATACCTTCAACATTTCAAATAATTTAGTGCCATGTTTTAGGCAGAAAGCTTTGTGCTGGAACAAGGCTAGTAGATGAAATGCATTTCAAATAGCCATTCCTGGTCCTACTGCTATAGCTTTTGCATGATCCTGCTATAATATAGCCAATAAAACGAAGAATAACTCTTTCCAGATTACTATCTCAGATAATCATAGCATAACCTTGGATTATTTTCACATATTCATCCAATGTCATATGCTTGCTTGCAGAGTCTCCAGTACAACCAATGGGCTTGAGTCCTTAGTGTAATCAACTCTTGGTTATTTTGACTGTGATTGACTGAATAGTTGACTTTAGCAATTAACTTTGGCTTTTGCATTGTCTCAGGATTGCTGATCTGGGGAAATGGTTAATGAACATGCTTCTATCTTTAGGAATTCTCCAGAGAATATATTATGATGGAATAGATTTGCACAAATAACTACTGGAGGCAATCCATCCTAGTATACATTGTGGGAGTTACATTTTCCAAGCGCACCTTTACTTCTATTTGTTCTCATGTTTCAAAATATTATCATCAGCTAAAGAAGATTTTTATTTATGTCAATGGATTTCAAACTTTTTAACTTCAAGGAATCCTGCTTCTTCCACTGCACTAAAAGATTTTATAAGTGAATTGAGTCACACTCTAGAATATGCAGAATTCATGATGGTCCATGTGATACCTTGCTATCACCTTGTCAACTGAAATTCTTCTCTAGAATATAATATAATATAATATGTGCTACAGAAAAATATCAGTAGCCACAGATGAGCTTTATTTAGATACAGCTTGCTTGGTGATCTTTATTTTTTACTAGAGTTACTAGTAAGCTTTCCAACATCTTAAGATTCTGTGGAAGTGCTTTGAAAGATCTACTTCATGCTATAAAGGCAATTAATTGCATATAATATATGACAATGCTAATAATTGGCATGGATTTATTAGACAACAGGCAATGACGGGTAATAATCAATACAAGACTTTCTATTTAAACATATGCCAAAATTAAAGCAAAATTTTGTCAGACTAACCAGGTAAACTCGTAAACCATGTAATACAGTAATAAATAAAGGTAATGCTGAGCATAATGTATTACTTCAGATTCAATTTAACTTTCTCTGCAGCTGTTCGCATAAGGAATTCAGTTGTGCTTGCATTTTTTCTACACACAAAGCTATAAGAACAAAAAAAAATGACAAAAAAAAAAACAAAAAAACCAACAAGCAATATCCATATGCTCCAAGGAAACTATTGCTTTCTGTGAACAATAACACAATTTGATCCCAATTTATTGCCACTATCATCCATCCATAATAATTGCTAGAAAAGAGAGGACACTGTTTCAGAACCACTATTTCAACCTAATCCGAAATAATTTATTGGAAAATGACATGCACATCTTTCTCTAGGAGGTAGAGGGCTTCTACTTTCCATTCCTAAAAGATCAAATTAAATTGATTCCCAAAGCTGAGCAACCATTAAACATAGTAACATAACTATGTAAATAAATGCTGATAGGAATGGTTAAAATCCCTTAGAGATGTTGTTCTGAGGCACCTCACTATTCTCTACTGGCAGAAGATAAATTGAGCATTTCATACAGCACAGGCTGAATTGCTTAAAACAGCTTATTTCCCTCAGGTGTACTGGAGGACTTTCATCTGTTACCCATTCAAAGTTATTACTCAATCACTACTCTTCTTTTTTTTCCGTATGTGGAATGGGGAGAGGTACCACTATCCCCAAATCAAGACAAATGTTCACTCAGTCATTTGTGGAATTTGCCCATTCTACTTAAAACATAGCAAAAACCCTTCACCATTCATTGCTTTTTATACCACTGAACTTATTTGCAGTCATCACTGAAAATACTCTATCCTGTGCTCAAGCTGATCCATTCTGAAATGGCTCAGGAACATCATGTTTGGATTGAGACACTTTAGAAAGGGCTTTCAAAGAGTTTAGTCCAGATTGCAGACTACCATGTCATCCCATTGAATAATTCTGCTGCTGCTGTGCCTGCCCACCTTCCTGCTCCTGGAAAGGTTCTGCACACATACACAAAGTAAAATAAGTTCTAGAAAAAGTGCAGAAAAGAGCAACAAGGATGATTAGAGGGCTAGTGGCTAAAACATATGATGAAGGTTGCAGGAACTGGAGATGTCTAATCTAGCAAAGAGAAGGACTAGAGGTAACATAATAGCATTCTTCCAATATTTTAGAAGCTGTCAAAAAGAAGAGTGTGACAATTTTTCTCCAAAGCAACTGAGGGCAAGACAAGAAGTAATGAATGGAAACTCATCAACTTATCCAACCTAACTAAGAAGAAATTTACTAACAGTGAGAACAATTAAATCAGTGAATAGATTGCCTTCAAAATTGTGAGTGCACCAACACTGGAGGATTTTAGGAAGAGTTTGGACAGCCATATTGAATAGTATAGGGAATGTTGCTTGAGCAGGGGCTTGGAATAGAAGACTCTGTTTCTTTATTATGTTATTCTGTTAAGATAAAGAAATGCACGTAGAAACAGGTGCAACACAGATTTTTTTTGGGAGGGATGGTAAGGTTTTCCCATTTAGTTGGTCTTGTAGTCATCATTATTTCAATCTCTATCACCAACTCCCAAATAGCCCAAATCATCTGAGAGCTATATGGGAGGTAGGAGTGAATGATTCTGTCTCAAGTGATTGGAAAAACAAAGAAAAGTATGGCACCAGATTCTTAGTTTCATTATTTAAAAAATTGACAGAGAAAAGTAGGATGCTCACAAGTAACAAAAAAGAGGAAGATGAAATGGAGGAAACTATTGGTATTGGCTATGTTTCATATCAGTACCTTTCTATTTACAAGACTCTGTTAAACTACTATAGCATTCAGAATAAAATTCAGAGGCAGCTCTGAAAGGTAAAGGGACAAGGTAAGCATTAACTCAGTTGAAGGGCCAGCTGAAATAGCCAATGAACTTCTGCAAACTGAAGTCTATTGTTCAAACCAGACAGGAAGCTTAAGCATCTTAAAATGGAAAAGTATATCTCAAAAATTAAACAAGAAAAAGTCATTTTCACAACGATTGAGGGATTACTAGATAGGTGACGTTGTCTATTGTTGCCTCCAAAAATAGTTGCTGGCCAGTTCTGATCAACAGAGCAACAAGGCAATCCATATCAGCATGTTATAACTACAAGTGCTTTATTGTTTTTCCTAATCAAAATTATGAAATATTTATACTGCCCTCTTCTTCTTTCTCTCCTTTCTTTTGTTGTCTGAATACATTAACCTATCCTTTCTCAATTCTCCTGTTTATATAGCCAACAAGGTCAGGAATTCTGACCTATAGCCTGAATACTGTCCCTGTTAGTCCAGTTTTTTTTCTTCTGTATGTTCTTTTACTTTTAGGCACAATATCTTTACTATTTTTTAATAGATTCATTTATGTTAAATGCTTTGGAATATACTATATGTGTTTATGTATACACATACAGTACATATATATTGCAGCATAATTCTGAATGAGATAACACAATGGTTTAATTTAAATGGGGGAAGGGAATTTGCCTTTTTGCAAAATAAAGTTATAAAACTGTGCTTCTGAGTATTCACTGTAGATAAATCATAGTTTTATCATGGAGGCCTGAAGTGACAATTTTCTGGAATTGCTCACTGATCATCTTTCCAAGGGAAAATATATTTTATAATAGAAGATAGGTTTAAAAATAAACCTGCCTGGCTGTGAGTTTTCTTGAGATAACAGGATCTGCATTAGATTTCTCCTACACAGCAGGAACTTGGTGTAACAGATGCATTTGGAATCTAATGATAAAAAAGCACTTTATGAGCTATATATTTCAAACAGCTTGGGTAACTTCAAAGTAGTGACATTATGCTGAATTTTAATCATGAATTAAAATACTTCAAATATTGACCTATCAATAGAAATGGAAGGAAATGTCAGCTAGCCAGAGGTGATTATGTATATAGGATACTGAAGAAGAAACAGATTTTGGCGATAGAGCACATAGTTTGTATAGGAGTTGGTGCATAGAGATTAGATAGATAGATAGATAGATAGATAGATAGATAGATAGATAGATAGATAGACAGAATATTATGCAAACTTCTTTTATAAGCACATTTCAAATTACAAGATGCGTATTGATAAAATCTTCTGACAGCAACTAGTTTTGATTAAATATCTTACTGGGCTGATAGCCTTCATGTGGCCACAGGAACATGTGGCTGTTTGCATGAATTAAATTTCAAAAGATATTTTGGATGCTTCTTGTGAATTGTTGGCATCTATCCCACATTACATACTAATTGGGTGATATGCAGTGACAGAAAACATACAAGCAATAAATCCTAGCCAGAAATATCATCTGTTTCTTTTTCTAATCCATTTGGAACTATAACTTGCAAGGGGGACTTCATATTTTTCCCTCGCCCTCTTTCCGTTCCTTCGATTCAGTTTTGCTTCCTAACAATTACATGAACACATCCATGCACTCTTTTGGCAACAATATTAGAAGTAGTTTACAATTGCCTCCTGAGAGAGAAAGTGATTGGCTCAAGGTCACCCAGCTGGTTTTGTGCTAAAGCAGTATTAGAATTCTTTTTAAAAAGTTTTTTATTAGTAATACAAATTAAAAACATTGGACATGATGTGGTGTCTCCAGTTTAAATATTTTTGTCAAGTTTTACCTTATAATTAATACAATTCCTTATCTCTATGCAAGTTTATACTATTTTTTTTATTGAAAAAGTTTTCAAATACAGATTTCCCCCCCTTTTTTCCCCCCCTCCCCTCCCCCTCCCTAACCCCCCCTCCCCACCCATCCCCCCCTGTGACTTCTTCGTAACAAAAAAAACCCTAATTCATAACAGATTACTTACTCCCTCCTCAAAATACTGACCTTTACATACTAAAAATATTATAAATATTATAACATCCCCCTTTATCCATACATTTCAGAAAAGAAGAGAAAAAAAAACATTATGCTATAACTATTATAAAATAACTTCTAATTTAACATAATAGTATTTTATATCTATATATTATTACAACAATTCAAAACCACCTTCCACTTTAAAACTATACGATAAATCCTACTTTAATATTTAATCTTCTATATATATTACTATAACATTTCAAAGCGGCCTCCCCATAAAATCTAATTTAACATTTATTCCACTCTATCCATTTCCTCCACTCCCCTAAATATATCACTTAAAAATCCCTTTTCTTAAACTAATCAATCTGTAGCTAGCTTATTCACCCACTGTCCTGCAAATTTACCATACACAACAATTCTTAATATCTTTAATTCACTGCCCACACTACTTAAAAATATATATATATATATTCCATTATATCTAAATAAAAAAAAAAAAGAAAAGACAATAACTTTAAATTTATAATCTATATAATATCTTCTTTGAGGTCTTTCCACTGGATTGTTAAAACCAACATCCATAATAGGGTAACATAGCTTGCTGATGCAACAGTTTATTCAAGATCTTCAATCATATCTGCCCCCATCAGTAGTAAATATCTTCTTATATGTATAAAAGTAAAAACAACCACCCGAGTGACATTATAATTATATTCCATATAATAATAATTGTGGGTTTCATCAGGATTATTGATTTCCATCATCGTAGTGGGTAACAACCGGATCTTCTGCATGCCCCAGTATGATTCTCTTGCCTTATGATTCAAGATAATTATAATATATTTATCAACACAAAAAGAAATTTCAAAGTGGATAATTCAAATCCATCAGTTTGAGGCTCTTTCCACGTCCCAAAATTACGGCAATGCAGAGATCTGCCACTATCCTCAGGATGATATTGACCAATATGTCGCCTCCTCTATGTTTTCACATAATCATTCATATTTTAAAGTCACTGGCTTCACTGTTGCTTGAGTTAGAAATTTCTATTTTTATACAACCTATTTCTTTTTTTGTTTTCTTTTTGTGGGTTTGACTTCCATCCTGGTTTCCTTTCTACAGATTGTATGTCAACTGGTCGGTTTTCATTCTGCTTTGTAGATTGGTCGTGTTGATTTTGTTTTTGTATCTCATGTTTCTTTTTTATCCCTTGTATATCCCCTAATTGGTTTCCATGCTTGTCCTTGCCTTGATAAGTCATCACATTAAAATCAGATGGCACTTCTCTCAAATTTGTAGATAATCCAGCTGGGGTATCCGATAAATCCAAAGGCAATTTATCTGGTACAGTCTCTGTAATTCGATATTTTCCCTTTATTTCCAGCTCCTTCTGCTTATCCTGTATTATACCTGAAGATGTTAAATTCATGTTCAACCTATTTTGATAAAATTCTTCCGCTCTTTCAATAGTATTTAACTGATATCTTTCTCCTTGATGTCTCAGTATAATACCAACTGGGGCGTTCCACCTGTATGAGATATTTCTCTTTTTTAACTCAGACACCAGAAAACCAAATTTCTTCCTTTCTGTTAATATCTTAGGTGGAAGTTCCTTGTAGATCCATATCTTTCTTCCATACAATTGCAAATTAGAATTGAAGGAATTTTGCACAATATTATTCCTAATTTCCTTGTCCGTAAAATAAATCACCACATCTCTAGGCCTTTGCTTAGCAATCCAGGAATTTATTCTAAAAACTCTGTCAATCCTACAAAACACTTCCTCAGGTTGAACCTTTAAAATCCCAGCTAGAATTTCAGAAGATATTTTCCTTAAATCATCTCTATTATTTTCCTGCAAACCTCTCAGTCTTATCGCATATTCTGTAAAATTATATTGTACCATTAGAACCTCTTTTTCAATCCTCTGTTGCAGATTTTCTACATTACCAGACTTTTGGTCAGCATCCATTTTAGGTTTTTCTTCTGAGCTATTATCCTGAGTGTTTATCAAATCATTTTCAATTTTTTGAATTCTATTGTCCAATTTATCTTGAATTTCATCCATTTTAGACTCTAGTAAATTAGTATTTGTATCCAACTGTATCATAAATTCTGAAAAACCATTAACCACTTTTAAAATTTTTCGCTCCAAAAAATCAAACTTAGATTTTACCAATTCTTTAATTTCCTGCTTAAATTTTTCAAGATGCTGATTCACAATCTCATCCCTTCTTTCAATCTCCTCTAAGAGAAATTCTATTATATTAAAATCAGGTTTCTGAGACTGAAGAGTTAAAACTTGTTCCTTTAAATTGTTGGTAGGGGAATCCCCCCCCCCTACTTGTTTATCTGACTTTGTAAGTCTCAGTGCCATGTTTCCGCCCAGGCAGGCTTTGTTAAAAAGAAAGGAAAAAAAAAACAAGAAAAAAGACTTCTTTCCAGTCAACAACAATATCAAGTCTCCAGGAAAAAAAAAAAGAAAGAAAAACACAGGAGCGAAGTTTTGTCTACAAATGTAGCCAGTGGTATTTATTCCGCTACATTGTAATAATAGAAAACGGAAGGACTTTTCCTTTCTGCCTCTTCTCCAGCTGCTGCAAGTGCCATTTTAAAAGGCTTTTTCCCCCCCCTTTCCTTTCCTCTTTTCTCTTAAGTAGTTTTTTTTTAAAAGATAAGTAAAATACTTGCGGTTCAGTATTACAGATCCAGCTCACATTTTCTTTGAGTAATCTGTTAGATTCACAGGCTTGCTCTTGACGCCTGGCTCTGCATTAGCAGAGGTCTCCCAAAGCCCGGAGCAACGGCTGGGGATATGGGGCATCTCATCCGCTCCGTCCCAAAAGAAAAAGAAAAACTTTTGGGACTCTGCAGAGAGTTCTACCCACCCCTGCCGGCTCTATCTCCGTTTCCTCATGGAAACGGAGTTTTTTCGAGCCGCCGTTCCGTTGTGAAGGCGGCTCTGACAGGCAGTGGAAGCTGACGATCCCAAAGAAACGTCTGGCGGCGGCCAGCAGCAAACAGGAAGTCCCTCAAGTTTATACTATTTATCACATTTCAAAAATGTAGATTCTTACATCTGTGAAAATTACATCAATACCAAATTCGATCTTATCTAACACAGAAAACTAGCGTAAACACTTCTAAACATTCTACTCGTCAATAATCATTTATCCCAGCATTCCTCTTCCTGTCAAGCCAGTAATAAAATTTGTTCCAGATTTCATAATACTCTGTTTCATTCTTATCTTTAAATTCCAGGGTCAGTCTGCCATTTCCGCACAAGTTAATATTTTAGCTAACACTTCTTCTTCTGTGGGGGTCTCTTTATTTTTCCATTTTTGTGCAAAAGCCAATCTTGCTGCTGTTAAAATATGTAACATTAGATAAATTGTACCCTTGCTGTAGTTGCCTTCTATGATGCCCAGTAAAAAAATAATAATCCAGTTTTGATTCTATATTTTGTGTTAATATCTCTTCCAACCATTGTTTTATCTGATGCCAAAATTTTATAGCTTTTGGGCATTCCCACCACATGTGGTAAAAAGTCCCTGGCACTGCCTCACACTTCCAACACATTGATGGATATTTTTTACTTATTTTTTCTAGTCCTGTGGGTGGGAGATGCCACCTGTAGAACATCTTGTATAAATTTTTTTGTACGTAGAGTTACTTTACAAATTACTTTGTAATTTGTAGAGTAATTTTTATGTTTCTTTCCCATAGATCATGCCAATTGTCTAGATCAATGCTATAACCAAAATGTTTACTCCAAATTAACATAGTTTCTTTTACTTGTTCTTCTAACATATCCTGTTCCAGCAAGATATATCTTCCTTAGTGCCTTCTCCTCTGTTCTTAATAAAATTTTATCTAAATCTATTAGTTCTATTTTTATGCCCCATTCTTTCTTATCTTTCATGTATTTTTTTTTAATATTTTTTTATTATAGTTCAAAAACAAAACAAAAACAAAGACAAATGTATAGTAGTTTTTCTATCACGGTGTAACATCACCAAAATATCCATGTATTTTTATTGTACTTGGAGATATGCCCACCATTCGAGTTCGATTCTTTCCTCTTTCAGTTTATTCCTGGATTTCAATTATCCTCTTTCATTTAACAAATCTTTCTATGCAACTACTCTTCCTGACTTAATAAAATTTTAAGCAGTATTAGAATTCTTGATTACCCACCACCACTAACCACTACACCAAATCGGCTTGCTATAATTATCCATCAATATCTGTTTGGAACATAGTGTGTTGAAAAGGCTTTCAATGCTTCTTGTATCTGCTTAAGGATGATTTTAATACTTCCTTTTTTATTACTTTGCTTTTTTCACTCCTTATTTAGTCAAAGCCTTGAATTTTAGATTGGACATCTAAAATTGGACGTTTTGTAAAGTTCATAAAACAGGAACACATGATGAAGGACTGGGAAGTTCCCTAGATTTGGATAATTTAGAGAAATAAGAAAGGGAGGGCAGTCACTGAAAACTAGGAAGCAAAAAAAACAGTTAATGGGGTTCCAAGTTCAGTGAATAGCAATGTTCATAAAACTAATTTAGGGTCATTAAACTAAGATAGGGTTAACAACGGTACTTTATAAACCTGGTTGAGTTCTGTTGTATTGAAATTATTTCATTAATGAGGCTTGATCCATAAAGACACTTCTTTCATTGGCATTTGATATTCCATTGCCTCATTTATTTGCTATTAAATGTAGGTAACAAAGAAGTAAAGACAGTAAAATATTTTTAAGCACTTCTTTTGGAGAATTGCTTCAAGACTTTGTCCACTAGTAAGTGAACAACTTTGAGTTTAGTTTTGTTTAATTAAGTTTGGGGTTTTGTTCCAAAATTGGGGAAAGTGATTTTTTTTTTTTGGTATGACAATTAATTGACAATTGATCTTCCTCACTCAGCAATATTAGCACATTTTGGTTCTTTTAACTTTGATTTAATGATATCTGGCTGCTCTCTGGAGATAGCAGCGTGCATTACTTCATTGTTTTAAAATGTGGGTAGACCGACTCAACCAAGTGTGGGAGCTCTTCTTATGCCCTGGACTGAATGAGTTTCTGTGCTTCTTCACAAATCTTATCCTGATGAAAACAAATGCAGCTACTAGTTCCCTGCAGAAGATCCTTTTAGTTACCTCCAGGAGATGAAGGGCACAGGCAAGAAAGGGAGAGCCTCTTTATATGAGCTTCCCTTCCCATGTATGACTTATGTTCTAACCCAGGTATTAGTTTCTAGTCATTTATTATATCTGTGGGATATTGGGATTATTTTCTGTCCTGAACTTTATGTGTTTACTGTGGGTGTGAGTGTATGTGTGTGTTGTTGTGGCCTGCCAATGGCCAGCGGATCTGGCAGCAGATTGGGACAGTGAGGGGGTTGGGGAGGAACATGGGCCAGTCCTGGAATCTGAGAAAGGCTCTGATGAGGCTCTGCATCGGAAGGAGAGAGAGGGCCAGGGCTGTATGCCAGTTATCAGCTGCCTTTGGAATCAGACATCAGTGATGCAGATGTACAGCTGGAGCCTGTTCCCGTTGTGTGCATGATCAGAGTTGCCAGATGAAGGGAACAGCTAAAGAACAAAGGTCAACTTGTGAGTAAGGCCACAAGTGGACAATGAATGGCCCCTCCCAGAATGAATAAAAGAGGAGTGAAAGGGGAGTGGAGTTTGCAGGAGACAATTAGTTCATCATTGCATTTTTGCCAAGTATTGCAGCGTCTGAAAGATATCAGCCTGGCCACTCTCCAAGCCTGATAAAGGTTGGTAATTGTAAACTATCTTGAAAGACTGTGGGAGAGGAAAGACTTTGCTGGAGAGAAATTCAGTATACATTAAATAAAAGGGGTTTATCGGGACTCTGCTTCGTGCTGCTGGGGAAGCCTAGGTCAGAACATGTGTGTACCCCAAAAATGTAACAATTCAGCAGTTCCCTCTCCTCTGCAAAATCTCAGGATACGTTTTCCTATTGCCTGAACTTTATATTTAAAACTCTGTAAATGAAGCAGTATTACATTACTTAAAAGATTAATATATTATCCTCTGCTTACAGTCAAAAAAGATTCAAGCCCAACTGAAGGAGCTTCGCTATGGGAAAAAGGATTTGATATTTAAGGTGAGTTTCTCACTTGAACTGGCAATGGTATTTGCTTAAAGACAGTACAACATTAATCTAATCTGACCAAATTGTTTTATTCCTCTAACACCAATGGAAGAAAATCACAAAAATGTCAACATATTTAAAAGGATTTGGGGGGAAAAATGAAAGGTGAATTTGATTTCCATGGTACATTATCCAAATACTCATGTATTTCTGCTTTTTTTTTAATGGAGAAAATGCTCTCAGAAGGCAAAGTTTCCTAAGAAAAATCAAGCAGTTCTAAAACTTTGAAAAGGCTGTTTATTTCACATGTAAATATCTCAAGATTTCTTCAAGGAGGAATATTTTAACTTTTTTTAAAAAAATATTTAGTTAAGGTTGTACCATCTAGTAAAACTTTTCTTTCTCCTGTCTCAGTTTTAGATTGCTTCTATATTTAATTTTGATTTAAACTTTGCACCATGGATGTTTTATTTTGTACCATAATGTTTTAGATTTTTATTTACTACTAAAAGTGCATGATTGTCATGGCATAAATGTAAAAATTATTACACTATTGTAAAATACTGTAAGATGATGTCCTACAAAGCAGATCATCTTGGATGCTTTTTTTTTTTTTAAATAGCTACAATAATTGAAAACTGACACAGGATAAATATGACCTTTTTTTTGTTTGTTTGTTTCCAACCATTACTGTCAGTACAGAATACATATCTTAAAGCACTCTGAAAACTGATTTTCTTTTATGAAAGCAGTCCACTGA
The DNA here is from genome assembly GCF_029215685.1 of Pituophis catenifer annectens. Classification (NCBI taxonomy): domain Eukaryota; kingdom Metazoa; phylum Chordata; class Lepidosauria; order Squamata; family Colubridae; genus Pituophis; species Pituophis catenifer. The sequence goes on along the minus strand of NW_027256881.1, from coordinate 262,115,551 downwards.
TAACTATGTGATGAGAGAAAAAGTTTAGCATGCTTGTTAAAATTAATGGATTAAAAAAGTTGTCTTTTTTTCTCATGAAGACAAAATGTGTATAAACATTTAACTAGTGTCTTTATTTTAAAAGTGAAGTCAGAACATACATCTTTTGGTTTGCTTTTTAATTAGAATAGTAAGATAAGGATCAAGAAATAAGCTTCACGTATCATATATCCTAATTCCACTTGTCCTCCAATCTCTCTAAAGTTCATTAACTAAAATAATACAGTTATTTCAAGGCATTATTTTGGGCAAAGAAAATAACCCCAATAACTGTCAGGAGTTCTGGAGGGCCTGCAGATTAAATGATCCATGTTGGAGGCCTTTGAACTTGCAATATGATTTTGCCATCCAAATATCTGTGATGTATCAGTTTGGGTGTGTTTAAGTTAGCATTCAGTGGTCATCAGGGAAGCCAAGGACAGAATTAGTCTAAAAGTCCTTTGTGTTTACATGCAGTGGGGAGAAAGGCTCTTAGAGACAGACTCAATCTTGATACACTCAACCCTTTTTCAGTATTCCCCTTGGTAAATTAGGTGAATGTTTTCTAAATATTTGGTTGCCTGAAGATACGGATGCATAACTATAATATTGGGTGGTGATGTTATTCACTTACATTTTGTCTGTTAAAGATCGACTGATTTTGTTCCTGGTACAGCAACAGTAATATGCATTACTGTTAATATGCAGGAGATGGAAATGCCTTCCTATTTATTTTAACAAGTTAAAAGCCTATAAAGGAGAAGGAGGAGAATGATCCTTATTGGAATATCTATTGCAGAAAAAGAAAGGTTTTTTTTTTTCTAAGTGCTGTCAAAACCAATACCACCAGTACCACCACAGAGCAAATTAAGGGGCTATTAGCTCTTGGTTCCAATGTATAACAAGCACATATGTTTCATAAGATAGCTTTAAAAGGATTTTAAATACAAGATTTATCGAATCAGTTGTGGTTGGATGTATTACTGATTTAAAAAATGTAGCCAGCATACATTTTAAATCTTTGTCAGATACTTGGCAGAATTGTAGCTTGTCTTCTGTCATCTTGATGTCCATTAGCTTGGTGCTGTGTGCAACTAATTTTAGGAGATAACCAAAGCCTTGTAACAGTATACCATAAATGTTTATTGTAAATGACAATGATAAACATAATTATTTTTAAAAAGGCAAAGTTTTTTTTTTAACCAATCAATTTGTTATACCTGTTAAGTTCAATTGGGAATATTCTTAAATAAGGTAAAGGTAAAGGTCCCCCTCACACATATGTGCTAGTCGTTTCCAACTCTAGGGGGCGGTGCTCATCTCCATTTCAAAGCCAAAGAGCCAGCACTGTCCAAAGACATCTCCATGGTCATGTGGCCAGCATGACTAAATGCCAAAGGTGCACGCAACGCTGTTACCTTCCCATCAAAGGTGGTCCTTATTTTCCTACTTGCATGTTTTACGTGCTTTCGGACTGCTAGGTTGGCAGAAGCTAAGACAAGTAACGTGAGCTCACCCCATTATGCAGCACTAGGGATTCAAACCGCTGAACTGCCAACCTTTCGATTGACAAGCTCAGCGTCTTAGCCACTGAGCCACCGTGTCCCATCAATTCTTAAATACCATGGCTGAAATCTAAAGAATTGTGAGTGGAATACCCTCTTTTCCAAGACCTTTCTATTGTGTATCTTTCTTCAGTGTATCGCCTGAAGAAAGTATTTGGAAAAGTGCAATATTCCCCATAGCTCTGTGTAATTAGCACAGCATTATAGCAAACAAGGGATAAATAAATAAAGTAAGCCCTATTTCCCTCTCTTTATGCTTCTACCCAAACCAGAAAAGACAAGGAATGCAGAGAGGGAGTTGATAAATAAATTATTATATTTGGTAAAGGGAATTAAAAATAAGGAAAATGTAATAAAACACTATTTGCATAACAACGAACAGTACAGCACTAATAGTTCATTCTGAAAAAGCATGTATGAGACTGAAAGGCACAGGACTCATTTATTTGAAACTTCAAGCTCCAAATCTTAGCAGATGGATATACAGTATCTCTCTGAAGTCATTTGTCCAATAGTTGACTGGTTCAAAGTATCCACCACCACACACCACCACACTTTCTATGCAGAAACATAAAGACTAGGAGTGGAAATTGAGCTTTCCACTCCTTTGATAACTGCTTTGAACTTGGGGTGGGGGACCCTATCTTCCACCTTCCCCTAGGGCAGTGTGGATTAGTCATAGAAGAACCAAATAGGACCTTAAGTACCCAAAGACTAAATCTGCCTTTATGGTATAAGAATAACAAAAAACACAGATTGAATCAGTCTAAGAATCAGAGCCTGAGTGAGGTAACCCAGAGGATAGCATTTAAAAATGCACTCTATTATCAAATATTATATGTGATATTACATAAACTATTAGCATTTTATATTAAAAACTAGCAGCAGATACATAATTAATGAAAGTTGCATTCCATGTGATAGTAATTGAATCTAAAAAGAGAAATGAATTGGCTTTTAAATGGAGCATGAACAAAATCAGGAAATCTAGTTCTCCAAGAATGTTTCAGTGAAGAACATTTTAACAAAATGCTGATGCAGACGATCTGGTTTGAAACATTTACTTTTATTTAATGCACCATATTTTTTTTACTTCTTTCTCTGCTTTTTGCATAACTTATAAATGGTTTGGATCCAGGGGTGGGTTCTGCTTACCTTTACTACCGGTTCGCAATGGGGCCATGTGCATGCGGAGAAGCGTTCTGATGATGTTGGAGTCAGTGGGCAGAGCCTCCCGCAGGTTTTACTACTGGTTCTATAGAACCGGTGCAAACCGGGGGCAACCCACCACTGTTTGGATCCCAAGATATTATCTTTTAACCACAGTGCAAATTCTGAAAAAAGTCAACTTTCAGACACTAGCCGTGTCTGGATCCACTCTATAGGATTTCTGGTAATTCAACTTGACTTGCTACAAACCACTTTCTCCTTTTCCCACAACATCCATCTAGCCTCCCAAAAAATCTGCTGAATGGGATAGATCTGCTGAATGGGATAGATTTGACTATAGTATATGATAAAGATAATTACTTAAATTAAGCAAAAAATATACTTCTCTGGACTTGTGATCATCTTTAAGATGATATCATAGTGAGCAGAGGATGAAAATGTTGTACTCCAAATTAGGTAGTTTGCAACATCTTTAAGATTTAAAACAGTTTGTTTTTTTTCATACAGTGAAGATTGTATGGATAATATTGTGTATGTAATTTCTAAATAAAATTGATAGCATGAAACACAATGTTCAGTGCTCATAGTTTAACTCACAACTAATTATGCAAAGAATGCCTCTTAGTTTAATTAATTTCTGTTGAAATAAAAAAAGCAAAAAAAGCACATGAAGCAAACATTGACTGTATACAGAGCCAAATTAAAAGAACATCATGCAGCAGTTCCCATTATTATCCTTCAAAAATCCCAATCCTCTTTAGTTTCTGGATCTTACATTTAGGAAGTATTAAAAATACTTTGAATAATTAATTCCTTAGCTTACATTTTAAAAATCTCAGCACTTGCTTTAGAGGCTTAGGAACATTTTACTGAAAAATATAAACATTGCTTATCTTCTAATAGTGTGGCAGGTCGAAGTAGGCTAATCTGAGAATTTGCTTTTGTTCAAAAGGGTTGGAAGCTACAGATAACACAAAGAGCAACAAGGGTTTTAGAAAGACATACTTTTTAGTCTCTTCATCTTTAATTTATTCAGGCTAGAGTTTATGCCTTCCTGGCAAAGGCTATTGCTAGCTAAGATGCCATGCATATGTCATTCCCCAGATGGATTCATAAGACCCTGCCACACATGAATAAACAATAATTGAGAATATATGTACCTCAAGGTTGAACTGTTGGCTTTTTGATATTTCCTGTTTCCTGCTTATTTGTCTCTTAGCTCCTAGGGAGGATGTGTGGTGGGGTGTTTGTCTCCCTCCTTGACCCTTTAGATAAACCCTATTTATATACTATATAAAATATGGTAATATATCCCTAATCTAAAATTTCAAGCTAAAATTTATCACTGATAATGTTCATTTAGGTAACCAGGATCAAATGAAGTAATGAATTATGGCACCAAGCACTTTACTGTGTCAGTCAGGAACATTTTATCTGTGAGGCTTTCAAAAAATTAATATCATCAAATCATCCTTTGTTTAGCAATCAATAAAATATTTTTATTTGGAATCAGGAAAAAAACCCTGATATTTCTAAACGTTTACATTCTAGTACCGAATATTTCTTAATAAAAACATTAATCTTCACTGTAGTGGCACTTTATAATTATCAACTTGGGACAAATTGGACTAAACCAGACATGATTTTTCATTATTATTTGATATGTTTGAGTTTCTGGCTAACAGAGTCAAATCCATTCATTGTATTTATTATGTACAGTTTAACTAACACTCTTTTTTTTATTTATTCTAGATTAAACCCATAATTCTCAACCAAAATTGGAAGTATTTTGTAAGTTTGAGAAAACATAGCCATCAGATTCTGTTTGGCTATGTCAAGGCTCAGAAGTTAAGTGGATTAGACTTGGCTAGTATTAACTCGCCTATTAGTACTTGAGATATGAGATCAGAAAATGCCAGTGTAGATTAGGAAAGAAAAAAAAATCCAGCAGAAGGTAACAGCAAGCTACATCCAGCCTGTGCCAAGAAAAGTACATGGATGTGTTCCTAGGAATCAAATTCAACTCAAAGGAGATCTGCCTTCACAAATCTATCTCATCTGCTCTGTTTGCTTCCCTTATTTTCAGAAGGAGAAAGAGTTCCACAGTGGTGGAATGAGGAAAGAGAAAATTTTCAAACATCTATCTTTTTTTTTTCTTGTGATAGGAAGAGGAGAAATATTTATTTATGCAATCATTTCTATACCTCATTTCCAATGACTCAATATTTATAATAATAGTAATATAATCAAAACCAAATCCAATTTATGAGAAATTTCTTCAGAGAACAAAAACCATAGTCCTGCTCAATTTATGTGTTTAACTGTATTGTAAAATCATCCCATTATATTCCAAAGCAGGAAGACGAATTGGAAGTCTTACTAAAATCCCATCATAAATTTACTCCCAGAGACCTTCATAATCCAGTCTGCCATTTGTTGATAGAGAAGCATCCTTGGCTACCAGGGAGCTTGCCTGCTTGTTATTTATTATATTATATTATATATATAGTAGTATATGTTTGTCATTTGGGTATTTATAATTTATTTAATATCCTGCCTTTATCATCTGTACAAATAACTCACGGCAGCAAACATATCTAACACACCTTTCTCTTCTTATTTTCTCTACAACAACAACCGTATGTTTTTATATTTAGATTATGGGCTAAATCAAACTGTTTTCCAGATAATTTTCTTTTTGCTTTAACATTTCGGTATTTGTAAGTGTCCACACATGGGGATCAAGTTCAGCCTTCATTTTTTTTTTAAATTTGATTTATATGCCGCCCTTCTCCGGAGACTCAGGGCAGCTTACAATGCATTAAGCAATAGCCTTCATACTTTTGTATATTTTATACAAAGTCAGCTTATTGCCCCCACAATCTGGGTCCTCATTTTACCTACCTTAGAAAGGATGGAAGGCTGAGTCAACTTTGAGCCTGGTGAGATTTGAACTTACAGTAATTGCAGACAGCTTTATGTTAATAACAGTTAATAACAGTGCTTTAGTTTGCTGCGCCACCAGGCTCCTATTTTTTATTCATTTTTTAAAAATCCACATATTCATTTATTAAAATGGTTCCAAAATGAAATGTTATTTTACTCCTCTGAGTTTTCTCTTTCCCTTTATCAGTAATTAAATTAAAAAGGACTAAATTCAAAATTTGGTTCAACCCCATTTGCAGAAGCACCATTCAAAATACATCCGTTAACTTACAAAAAATATCTTATGTTTTAAAAATAACATAATCTCCTTATCCTTATTACCAACACCTTTCTCTTCATCTTCTATTATCTATATTGTGGTTAAATTTTTAAGTAGGATTTTTAGGGCACAGACTTATCTGCTTTTTTAACAAATATGACATTAAGTGCCATTTATGTGGATAATGCTATTTACATAATACAAATCTATTATCATTATTGGTATTTACATAATATAAGCCTATCATCATTACTGCTATTAACATATTACAATTATGTCATTATTACTGCTAGTCTGGGGTGAATTTGTATGATGATACGTCAAGCATTTTTGTCCAAGAGGTAAGGTCAGATATATGCTTAAAAAGACATAAAATAGAATCATTTATCTCACTGCAAATACAAATACAGAGGGGACAAAAATCTGTGAATAAAACGTAGCAAGTGAAATGAGGTTATTATGTCAGTTCACTGCACTAACACTATTTTAAAAATTTATAGAGTGTTTGGATGTAAAAAAAGAGGAAGTGGATATTTTCCCCTAGTGATGGAAATTTCATAGTGGTGAGTTTGTTGAAGATGATAAAGAGATATAAAAACTCCTGGCTAAATCCAATATGTTATCTTAATAACAAGAGATGTAAGCCTGGAGACAAGGATCCAAAACATATTATATTTTTATTGCCAAACCACTGTTAGCATATTATTTGCCAGAGTAAATACCAAAATGTATTTAATTCAGAATGCATATGGATATGCTGTGAAGACATCTGAAATGGCAGCTGCTTTTTGCAGACTATGTCCTTAGCAGTGGATCTCTTTTGCAAACATTCTCTTTTTCATCAAGAATGATTATCTAGGAAAAAAAAAATCTTACCTTAGAATTTTACAAGTTGAACCTGGAAATCATCTGTCAGAACAAAAATGGATTTTTATTTCCCTCAAGGTGGAATTGAAATGCTCATTTCTTCAAAGTAATAAAAGGAAATCAAAGGGATTCTTGAAGCTTGAGATAAAGCATGGTAATGTAGTTTACACCTTTAATATAGTCCCTAAGCCTTGACATTGTTGATATGCTACAATGACTATCAGTTAATTGTTTGAAGGTAGAATGCTCACTTACCCACTTCTGTTCAGAATCGCTACTACTAATCTAGCTTTAGATTACATGGCCAAAAGAAAGGACAGCTCCTTTACTCTTCAGGTCTGTACAGAATAGACTATTAGTATTAGATAAATAGGTAAAAATACAGTATAAATAATTTGATTATAGTAACATGTTTGAAGTTGTCATTAGATTTGTTATTCTATACATACATAATGTATAGTAATTTACAAAGTAAATAAGTAATTTACAAAGGAACAAAAATATATAGAACACCCGATTGAGCAAGTAATTTACAAAGGCATAAAAAAGCTATTGGAGGACTTGATGGACTAATTAAAAAAAAAAAATCATTAAATCTGGTTTGGCCCATAGATAAGAATGCCATCTGTAATCTTTTCCATTAAAGTAATTGTTGTTTCATGATATAAAATGGTTGTTGGGGTTTGTGTGTATGTTCATAAGTATGTGTATATGATCTCATCAGTCTCCACTTATAACACATTTTGTGCCACAGGTAAACTGAATGAAACTGAGTGAATGAAAGCTCAGGGTGAAAATAATTAAGAGGAACTACTGCTCTTATGTGTCAGGTGTGACAACAGTTTTAAAAGTATGATAGGAATCTGTCTCATCATCTTACAATCAAAAGTCGGGTCTGGGTAGAATTTTTGCTTAAAGAAAGTCTCTGTTGCTAAACCCAAAACATAAAGGGAATTTCTGGGAATATCAAACCTTGATATAACACTTTGGAAATACCTCCTGAAACAGGCTTTAAGGTAGCCTGATTAATTACAACTCATAGCTCTTCCCTTACATCATCAGCAACAAAAATAGTAACAAGACTGAGCAGAAGGCAAGATTTACTTAGGTCTTACTTAGGAGCCCAAAGCAAGAATCAATGTACATTTTAAATCAGAGCGCTGTGGGTACTTGAGGATCAAGAAATCCATAGATTATTTAATTTGTGACAAGCAGGATCTCATTTTGATTTTGAGTGACTTTTTGTTTGGGCAGTGCTGGGTTAGTTCATAACCTTTCTAAAGACTTTCAGCAGTTCATAACCTTTCCTAAATAGAGAATGGCAGAATCCAAATTTTACAACAACGGTATAAGAAACAGGATACCCTGGCTTACACAACACATAATATTTATCTAGTTAAGGGGAAAGGCTGATATTTTATTGAATTGTCTATAAATAATTTAAAATCATCAAAGGAAAAGAAAAGCATAAATGTAAAATGTATAAATTCTATAAAACGTATATTTGCTGAGGGGAAATTTGAAGGGAAATTTCAATCAAGGAAACAAAAAAGGAATTTGAGTTTAACCAAATTGTTGTCTTCTCTATATCTCCTAAAAATAATTCAGCTAGCCTTTGACTTATGACCATTCATTTAATGACAATTCAAAGTTAAAACAATCTTGGAAAAAGTAATTTATGACCTGTATGCACACAGACATTGTATCACTTTTGCGGTTATACAATTACTGTTCAGGCACTTGCAACCATCTTGTATTTATATCAGTTGCACCATCCTGTGGTCACATGACCACAATTTTCCACCTGTTTTGCTGATTTCCAGCAAAAAAAGGAGCTCATCGGGGAAGCTAGATTTGTTTAACAAGTGTGGTAAAAATTGTCATGAAATTGGTTCCAACTTGACTTAAAAGCAGTTCTGATCCAACTGTGGTTGCAAATCAAGAATAATCTGAATTATAAAAATAACTCAACTTTCTTATAACAACAATAGGACTTGTGTGGAGCAAAAAGGATAACAAAAGTAAAAGTAAATGTAGGGATAGAGAATTAGAAACAGAATGAAGAAAAGGGGAGAAAAATAAATAAAATAATATAAGAAACATTAGACAGGAATGAATTGGATTTGAATAGATACAAAGGGAATATGTATGTAACTGAAGTGTGATTGAATGTACAAAAAGTATATATGGAATATGCATGATGTTATATTGTAATATACATGAAAGAAAAAGTGTTAGAAAAGTATATACCAGACAAGTTGCACTAAGTCTAATGTTTTTAAATCGTATATTTAATAAAATTAATAAAAAGTAAACTTTTCCCATATTCTATTGTTATAATATACACATATCAGTTTAAGATCAAAAAATCTTCTATCCAAGGAATCCAGTGTAAAAATAGAATGCAATAGGAATATATATATATATATGAAATAATTCTTACATAAAGTTATGTGAAATGATTTTGATATATTTGGGAAGGCTGATCATAGATTGTGCTTCGTCAGAGAGAAAAGTTATTTTTTAGTATATGGAGTGATGACTTCATTATCAAATAAGTGCATTTACTTCAGGTACCTTGAGAATGGGGTGCTAACCTCAAACATATCAAACAAATGTGTACAACACATTTACCAGCTGTGTCTTAATGGTTTTAAAAGACTATTGTTTCAGATCTTGTCTTGAGGAGCAAATTAATGACACGAGAACTGCATGTTTAATGGACTGTAGTGAAGAAAACATATATATTTACTCTTGATGTGAGGATTTTTTTTTTTTTTGGCATGCTCATTATATACAGTGAGGCTCATTAATTCCAAATTCCCCAGCACAAGAGGAAAAAAAAGCCTTTGATGTGGGTTTGACTGTTGTTGCAATATATATGGTGTATCTAATCCATTTGGATAAGCACATTTGCAAGAAAGCAGCCTTCTGAACACATGTAAGATGTGGGCTGAAGAAGCATTGCAAGGCTGTTTATAATGCAAATTATTTTTAAAGCTCACTTAAAGCTGGTCCAGGACACACATTTTTAGGCTGATCATCAATTTGTTTTTATTTTTCTCTTTAAAATGTCCTATATTTAACTGAGACTTTGTTACATTTTTTAAAAAATATAGCATCATACTTAATGGCAATAAAAGGATTCAAAATATGGACAAAACTTTCCTTACATTTTGTTAGGATTTCAGTATTCAAAATATGAGAATCAGACATAATCAGAGTTTACAACTTGTAACCAACAGCTTTAATTTCTTGTGCACTTCTAAATTGTCAGCCTCCCCCCCCAATATATTTTTAAAAATGTATTTCAAAGAAGGATATCTAATAACTACTGTTCCTTTGTGTAAAAGTATTAATTATCCAAACTCTGATCCTGGGAGTCTAGTGGCGTTTAGTCAAAATGTATATGCAAAACACCCTTTCATTCAACAACTAAGGAAGACAATAGGTAGCAATGGAAAATACCTTTTGATACCATTCTGTGATAGCATAGTTTTGGGATAGTGGTGAATATCTGTAGCTCGGGTATAGAATGATGGTGGAGGTTCATTCTTCTAGATTGTGGGTTGGTTTCTGAACATTTTGTTACCAGGCTAGATAATGTCTTCAGCAGAATTTAGGGGATATCATTGTCAGTGTAAAAGGGATGTGGTGGCTCAGTGGCTAAGACACTGAGCTTGTCGATCGAAAGGTTGGCAGTTCAGTGGTTCAAATCCCTAGTGCCGCGTAATAGGGTGAGCTCCCATTACTTGTCCCAGCTTCTACCAACCTAACAGTTCGAAAGCACGTAAAAAATGCAAGTAGAAAAATAGGGACTACCTTTGGTGGGAAGGTAACAGCGTTCCATGCGACTTTGGCATTTAGTCATGCCGACCACATGACCACAGAGACATCTTCGGACAGCGCTGCTCTTCGGCTTTGAAACAGAGATGAGCACTGCCCCCTAGAGTCAGGAATGACTAGCACATATGTGCAAGGGGAACCTTTTACCTTTAGTGTCAGTGTTCTTCTGCTTATAAGGGCTTAATAGCCTGATAATAATAGCATAAAAATAATAGCATATTTTTCCCATTAGAAACTAGTGGGAGCCTGCCCATTTTTATCTCAGAATGTTAAGTATGCATTTATTAGAGAGCCAGTTGGTATAATAATTAACATGTTGGACCGGATATAAGGAGAATATAAGTTTTAGTTCTCCCATAGACATGATTATGGGCATTCATACTCTCTTAGCCCAGCAGCCACACAGGGTTATTATTGTGAAAAAATAAGAAGAGACTCAAATGGGAGCTGTACTCACCAAAAAGTTATGTTTCAAAACAACAACAAAACCTCCTAATCCATCTTCCCCTCAAAAAAACAAACCCAAAAAACAAAAATAAAGAAAAAACCGTCGAAAAACCAAAAACAAAACCTGCAGGAAGAGAATATTTACAGGTTTACAACCCTGTACTGGTAGAAAGTTACTCTGACTAATTTGTTCTATTTTATTTTATACACATAATAATTTAAAAGAGAGTCAGTATCCTGGATTGGGTTTGAGTTGGGTCCACCCAAGTTCAAGGCCTCTTTTGACCACAGAACTTGGCTTATTTGCTCTGGTCCAGCAAATCTTTCCCAGTTGCTTTTTTGTGACACTGAATTTAGGTAAGACTTTCATGTAAATTGCTTTATAGTAGTACTAAGAGAAAGGGTACTTTAAATATATTTAACAAAATAAAACAATAAATAAAATTAGTGACAACAAATATAAGTTGGATTCTGGAGAAGGGAATGGAATGTAGGAAGGGGAAGGGGAAGGGGAGAGGAAAGGAAAGGAGAAGAGAGGACTATTGATACAGAAGAGGTTTTTTTTTATCCAGAATGGAGAGTTAAAGTACTAATAATTTGGATGTTCAAAAAATGTTGGTGTTAAATTTCATTTACATTATTCATGCCAATAAACATATAGGAATCCCGACGAAACTTATTTCTATCAGAAAGTTGAGATCACAGCTTTGTATTTAACTTCCTCACTTTTCTATTTATTTATTTAATTTATATAGTCATCCATCTTATATTTGTGACTGGATGGCTCACATTTAAAACAAAAATAATAGTCAAAACACAGAATAAAACAACCACACGAACAATATATAAGATAAAAACAAGTAAAATCATAAAATGCAATCACTGGGGAAGCCCAATAATTCAAGAACAGTACAGCCAATTTATGGGTTCCATGCCACTCTCTGATCTTCAGGCCATAGGCAAAGCCAGATCTTCTGGCCCTTCTGGAAGGCCATCAAAATGGGGTCCAGTCTGGCCTGGGGGTAGGAGAATAATGTTCTATAAGGTGGGTGCAATAACAGTAAAAGACTTCCTCCTGGGTCCCATGTCTAGTGGATTGAACCATACAATCTTCTTTTTTGGGACCTGACGGACAGAAAATGTCACTTCAGAGACAAAGTCTCTCTATCCATCCCATACCTAGCCCATTTTTCAATAATATTGCTTTCAAAATAATTTGACATAGATGTGTCATTTTTAAATCTTCCACTGCAAATGAATAAAAAATTGCAAATGCCTGTAGCATTTGCTAAAAGGGCAATTGCTACCTTAGGATAGATTAAGAAGAACAAAAAATCTAGAAGACAATGTTCCAATATCTCCTCTGCTTGATTAGGCTCCATTTGGAATACTGTGTCTGGGCACCAAAGTTCAAAAAGGCTATTGACAAATTGAAGTGAAATCAGAGAAGGGCTACCAAAGGGGAAGAGGTCTGGAAAACAAACTTAAAACAGCCCAAAGCACATCTACCTTAGCAAACAACTAAGGTAGATAAGCAGTCGGGTGGGGGGGGGAAGCAATACCCTAGTCAAGTAACCTATAAGGAAGAAACTATACTCCGACCAAGACTGGTGGAACAAGTTGCTACAGGGTATAAACAATCAGAAAACTTCACTTTCTCATGCAGTGTTGAGGTTACCTAGCCTGATAATTAAATGTCTGTAGGAAAACAACCAAGGTCAAAGAATAATAAGAATCCAACAGAACTAAGTTCATGAATTAAAACTATGAGAAAGTAGGTTAAGGCTAGTTATTAGGAGGAACTTTCTGACTATATGACTTGTGATAGATTAGATTAAGCCATTGATTGAAAGGTGGATGTGATATTATGAGAAGAATAATGGTAGTCCTTAATTAATATCCACTCATTTAGCAACAATGCAAAGTTATGATGGGACAAATGAGATTTATTACTGGTTCGCATAGTTGTGGCTGCTGCAGTGAGTCCTTGATCACATAATCATGATCTGAGCACTTGGTGACTGGTTCACAATTATGACATGAAACATCTGGTGGTCACATGATTATCATTTATATCCTTAACTGTTGGTTCTGACAAGCAATCTCAATGGAGAAGCCAATAGGAGGTCACAACTAATGACCACATGATATCACAGAGCCCTAGTGGCACAGTAATTAGAATGTAGTATTGCAGACAAACTCCTCCCTTAGTCAGGAGTTCAATCCTGATGGGCTCAAGGTTGACTCAGCCTTCCATCCTTCTAAAGTCGGTAAAATAAGGATCCTGATTGTTGGGGAAAATATGCTGACAGTGTCCATAGTCTGCTGTGAAGTACTTTGGGGTGGACTATAAGTCTAAGTGCTATTGATATCACTTTTAATGGTGGCCAGAGGTGGGTTTCAGCAGGTTCTGACCCGTTCTGGAGAACCGGTAGCAGAAATGTTGAGTAGTTCGGAGAACCAGTAGTAAAAATTCTGACTGGCCCTGCCCCCATCTAGTCTCTGCCTTCCAAGTCCCAGCTGATTGGGAAGAAATGGGGATTTTGCAGTATCCTTCCCCTGGATTGGGGAGGAAATGGAGATTTTACAGTATCCTTCCTCTGCCACTCCCACCAAGCCATACCCACAGAACCGGTAGTAAAATTTTTTGAAACCCACCACTGATAGTGGCATGGCATTCACTTAATGCCAGCAATTGGAAGTGCTAGAACTACCATAGCTAAGCAGCACAGTAACATGACATTGCATTTTACAACTGCATCACTGAGGGATGGAAATTCCAGTGCCAATTACTGTAGTTAAACAAGGATTACCTGTATACTACAATCTATCACCAAATGTAATTGATAAAATCCTAACATTCACACCTATGAAGAAAATGAAACAGATAGTTCATCCTTGTTCAGTTTGGAAATAACTATGTATAGTTATCTTACTAACACTAAAAATTAAGGTATTATCTGAAAAAAGTTTCACTGTGGACCAATATGCAATAATACATCAATATATGGTATATTGTAAAGGAATGTATGGATGACTTTGGGGTATAAGAAAAAGAGACACCTCCTGAGGAATGATCAAAGACAGAGGAGTTCACAGTCACTTAATGGTCAGAGAAAGAAACATAGGAAGAGCCTTATTGGCCCAGCAGATTAAAGCGCTGTTAATTAGCACCAGCTGCCTGCAATTATTGCAAGTTCGAATCTCACCAGGCTCAAGGTTGACTCAGCCTTCCATCCTTTCGAGGTAGGTAAAATGAGGACCCGGATTGTGGGGGCAATAAGATGACTTTGTATAAAAAAGAACATCACTTTGGGGGGGGGGGCGAAAGCCCTACTAAGCAGGTATATACAAGTATGAAGGCTATTGCTTAACGCATTGTAAGCCGCCCTGGGTTTCCGGAGAAGGGCAGCATATAAATTGAACCATAAATAAATAAATAAATAGGAAGGAACACACGTACACACACACACACACACACACACACACACACACACACACACACACAGAGAGAGAGAGAGAGAGAGAGAGAGAGAGAGAGAGAGAGAGAGAGAGAGAGACCCCAATTATCAAGAAAATTACCAGAACTAGGAGTCCTTCCTAATTGTACAGATTTAGTTGTAGCGACAATGTCTCGAAACAAAAGACATGGGATTAGTTATCCGATCCTCTAATAAGTGTACAGTAGCAACCCCAGTTTTTCTAAAATTGAATGTTATCATCTGTTGATGAAGAATTAATATCACACTGTTCAGATTAAAATTCAAATAAATGAGTTTGGAGTCTTTGCACAATCTATTGAAGACAGATATAGCAATATTGTTTAGCTTGTTTAAGGCTGCAACCATTTATTCAATTTCTCACGTTTTCCCCTATACTTTCGCCATGTGCACTGTAATAAAAACAGGTTGTTGTTGAAGAGTCAAGCTTTTTATGTTGCTATAGACCAAAGATTTATATAGTTCAGAAACTGAGATGCAGAATGTGAACTATATTTTTTCAATGTCTAAGATTTTTTTTTTTTACTTTAGACATTGTTTTGTTTTCTTTGTACGAAATTTGCAATAGTATAACCTTGACTGAATGCTTTAATGGTTTCCTTCTCTAATGGGTCGTGTTAGGTCTGTTCTTTTATCTGTGACTTATCTATGACTTGTTCATCATGAGGTACTTTTTTGTATACAGGTGCAGACGCCCCTTCACCAGCACATGTTCCATGAAGGGGAAGGAATGGTATTCTATTAAATTTTGAAAGCTGCTATTTTATGTCATCACTGAATCATTTTTATAATGGTCTACATAAAATACCTAACCTAAATTGCATAGTAAAGAGAAATAAGAACAAGGGGCGGGGGGCGATAGGATACCGAATCAGAACTATATAAAGATTTTCAGTTGGTTCCATAATAATTTAGTATAATAATAGGGTGGATGGTTTATATCAATTTAAGTTTTTGTGTTGCTGGGATTTAAAGAAGCCAGAGTTGTAGTCGAGAAACCTCTTCATATTTATAAAAATAAAAGCTTTAAAAATCTTTGCTGAGTTAAAAGTACTCTCCCCCCACCTCCTTCATTCTTCTGTAGTTTCTTTGAATCTGGTATGTGTATTAAGGAAGTTATTACATCTTTAATGAACTGAGAAATCCAATTTAGAAACCATCTCTTGCCTGCAAGGTGGCCTTAAGCTTCTGGACTTACATTGGAAGTTAATAGGATGCTTAATACCTAGCTCAAGCTGTTCTGTGTTACAAGGTTAGATAGATAAATTCAAGTTGGCTAGGTGGCTCAGCGGCTAAGACGCTGAGCTTGTCGATCAGAAAGGTCACCAGTTCAGCAGTTTGAATCCCTAGTATAGATCTTCGCGTGAGCAGGGGGTTGGTCTAGATCACCTCCAAGGTCCCTTCCAATTCTGTTACTTCTAAAAAAGGTTGAGTGCAACCAGCAGCTCTATAGCCACTCTGAAATGTGCCATGAATGACCACAGCAAGAGGGTACCTTCCAGCTTGTTATATGGCTACTCGTATTATAGGGTAGTCACAACCAATGTTGTTATTCACTCTGCAAATTTGTACAATTGCTTCTTAGTTGCATTTACTTTGATTGGGACCTGAGAAACAGAAACAGAAATAATTAAGATACCAAACATCTCTAGAACTCAAAAACAGGCAACCCCATGACTTATAAAATACAAGAACAAGAAAAACAAAACGGAAAGAGCAAGAGAGGAAAAAGTCTAACTATCTGCCTTATTGTAAGATTTTGGAGGGATTTGTAATTTTTGCTTTAAAATAAATTATCTTATTTTGAAAGAACTGGATTCCTTTGTTACTTCTTGACCCTTCTGAAACCAGTGACCTTGACTAAACCAAACAGATTTCTTTTTGGTTGTCTTTTAATTCTTCTCTCCATCTGAATGCACATTTATTTTCTTGATGTGGAGAAAAAAAAGTGGCGTACAAAAACAACTATAAATCTTAAATCTGGAAAGGCTTGCCTTGTAAAAGAACTTGGAAAATAAAATTGGGGCACGGGAGGTGAATGACAGGACATGAAACCTTCCTGCAATCAATGGAAGATGAAATAAGATTCATAGTTGTAAGTGTGCTGTCCCACTGATTTACCTTGGCCTTAATTAATAAACATGGGCATAGTAAAGCACATGCAGCAAAAGCCACACCTGATACTTTTTATTTTTGGAGTCAACATGTTGAATGGGGTAGTCCTTATTGTTAAGAGATTTCCACACTCATCTTTAAGGGAGTAGCCTCTGTTACCATTTTCAGATTCTGTCTTTATTAGGGAAAGGAAAGAAAGATAAAAAAGGGCAAGCTATAAAGATTTAATGTTTAGGTTTTTAATTCTGTTCTCAGTCCTGAAACAAATCTCATACAGGCAATTTACTTAGTTCAGTGCAGAGTATTCCTGAAAATTGATTTAGAAAATATTTTAGTCATTGAACTATAATTCCTTAGAATTCTCCATATTCTTCAGTCTCAATTATTTTAAGGAAGATGTATCCTAGTAAACTATGAATACTTAGTTATATAGATCACTTCTATTCTGGTTCCTTTCAGTCTCTGAAGAGGATTTGAAAGCTTCCCCACCACTGTTTATAAAACGTACATTTGGCTCTCTTCCAGTTGTATCCCTTAAGGTTTCTGACTATAAAGAACTTCAAAGCCTTTAATGGTGTTTTCAAAGGAATTTAGAACAAACTAATTTTGTTTTAAAACCAACATAATGCCAGATTCTTTTTAGATTTCTGTTGCAACTCAAGGACTCAGAATATGATTACTTGCTTTCTTTAATTGAAAACAAATTTCTGAGGTGGATTAAACTGAATAAGCAATTGGCTCAAATTTTTCTATTCATGAATCCAAGCCAGACTCATCTTTATATATTAACTAGTACTGTACATGCTTCACTGACCTAAGCACCATAATTTATAAAATCAGTATTTTTTTTTATTTTTTTTTTTGCTCCACAACTCAAGAGCCTTGAACAAGAATCCAGGAATAAAGGTTGCCATAATCTAGTGATTTTTCTTCTTTTTTTTAAAAAAAAAAGGTTGATGTTTTAAACATTGTGTCAGAGTTCCAATTAACACCCCCAATGAAAGAAGACTTTGAGGCCAGAAATTCCTCAAAGTTCCATTTTATTAGAGACATCATATTGGCACATCTGGGAAAACCCAAATCTGAAAGCCTCCAGGTTTTCCCCACCCAAAAGAAAGTCCAAGTCCCTTCCCCCTGCACCCGCATGTCCATCACATGGCCCAATAAATGCACCATCCCAACTGGAGATGCCTCCTAGTCATGCCACTCTAAGTGCAGGCTGGATTTCCTTGACTCTCAGAGAAAAAAAATATTATCATGGCTAGATATCCCTGCAACTCCTTGCAATCCCCCTTCGCAATTTCCCACAGCAGCCCTGAAGATATGGCAGCCCTGACAATCCCCCCAAAAAAAGATGGCTTTCAGGGCTGACACATCATCTATGTCTAAATGACCAATCTCTTCAACCAAATAGCTTTTCACTACAAGGATGCAAGTAAAGTGGCAGCAAGATTGATATTCCCACCCTTTTGATTCAATGCCCTGTGAACAAAATGGGATTTGTGCAAGATATTCAGACATTAGCCTCAATCACTTAAATTAAATTGTAGCTGAAAACGTATAAATGTGCCCAGCACCAGGTTAATAGCTAACTATTAAATGAGATTAAATTATAAATAGGACGTTTACCTCTACCCCAAAACTGATCTGCTATATGACAAATTGTATGCTTTGTAGGAGTGAAACAGATTAAATTATGTTAGGTTTGTTATTTCTGGCTCAGAAAGAAGGCAAGGGGCAATCAGAAGTAATCACACACAAACACACAAACATAAAACATTGATATATATTTTTTGCTTATATGTATAAATATCTTAAATTAGAGGAACTTTGATTGAAAGGTCAGCAGTTCAGCAGTTCGAATCCCTAGTGCCACATAACAGGGTGAGCGCCTGTTACTTTTCCCAACTTTTGCCAACCTAGCAGTTCGAAAGCACATAAAAAATGCAAGTAGGAAAATAGGGACCATCTTTGGTGGGAAGGTAACAGCTTTCCATGTGCCTTTGGTGTCTAGTCATTTTTTTTAATTATTTATTTATTTTTATATGCCGCCCTTCTCCGGAGACTCAGGGCGGCTTACAATGCGTTAAGCAATAGCCTTCATACTTTTGTATATTTTATACAAAGTCAGCTTATTGCCCCCACAAACCGGGTCCTCATTTTACCCACCTTAGAAAGGATGGAAGGCTGAGTCGACCTTGTCGGTCATGCCGGCTACATGACCACAGAGACGTCTTCGGACAGCGCTGTCTCTTCAGCTTTGAAATGGAGATGAGCACCACCCGCTAGAGTCAGGAACAACTAGCACATATATGCGAGGGGAACCTTTAACTTTTTAATTATAAAATTACATGGCAAAGTAAACCAAACTGCCTATGAAATTATAAAATAATTTTGTAAGTATGATAGATTTTTAAGAAAAGAAAAATGTAAAGGAAGTTTTGGATGTTTTGCCAGCAAGAGAATTAAGAAATTCACTTTATTTTACCATCTCTATTCAAACTTCCCTAGTATGATATTCTCATACTAAATATGCAAGTATTTTTTTTTAATTTGATTTATATGCCGCCCTTCTCCGGAGACTCAGGGCGGCTTACAATGTGCTCAGCAATAGCCTTCATCCTTTTGTATATTTATACAAAGTCAGCTTATTGCCCCCACAACTGGGTCTTCAATTTACCTACCTTAGAAAGGATGGAAGGCTGAGTCAACCTTGAGCCTTGGCGAGATTAGAACCTGCAGTAATTGCAGGCAGCTGGTCTTAATAACCAGCTTAATAACAGGGTGCCTTAGACCACTGTACTTAGTATGAGAATTAGTATGAGAATACTAACTTGCAATGCCAGTGAAATCTATTGACTTTTGCCTCCTCTTACAGTTGACTGTTTTAAATTGTGTATACACTGTATATCAATAGATGTACAAAAAGAATATATTGTTTAAAAAAATATTAGCAAAAACATTCAAACCCATTTGCACCAATTAACTTCCATGGGTATGGTGCACCAATTCATAGTAGTAAGTGGAGCTTACCTATCAGCAGTTAAAAATTCAAACATGTAACATTAAAAACCCTGCAATCCTTCTGATTGTCTAAATGGCCAATACTGCATAGTTCATAGAATTGAAAACAACCATTTAGAACATAGAATTAGAGAGTTGGTTTTAAACTAAAACTTGGTTTTAGTTCAACCTCCATTTCAGACAAATGATTGTCCAGTCTCTTTTTGAAAGTCTCCAGTAATGGATCACCCATACATTTTGAAGTCAAACTATTGCATTGGTTAATTGCTCTAACGATTAGAAATTTTCTCCTGAACCTAGGTTGCTTCTCTCCTTGGTTAGTTTCCATCCATCGTTTCTTGCTTTGACTTTTGGTGCTTTAGAAAATGGTTTGACCGTTGGGTGATCAAACTATCTAAGTCATTGGGTACAACCACTTAGTCAGGAATCCAAAGGAAAATATTTAGGAAAGATGAACATCTAGCCACCATTTAAATATATCCAGTGAAGCAGTGCCATCATCTTTTGGGGAAACTTTTGATTCCACCATCAAACTATTCTTACTGCTATGAAGCTATTTCTGTTATTGAATCAGAATTTGTCCTTCTGTAAAGGCGTTTGTTCATGTTTTGCACTGTAGAATGACAAAGAACAGTTTCTGAATTTCATCTGCACTATAGCATTTTAGATATTTAAAGAGTTCTATTATATCCGTACTTTATTCAATTATTCTTGATATTCTTTATTGTCCTTCTATGATCCTGTTTATTGTCTGATGGTGTGATAACTAGACATTCAAACGATCTTGGTGGTTAGGGCTGACCAAAATATAATAAAATATGGTTTTTACTCCCATGTTTTTTTCCCCAGCTTATTCCAAGATATTTTTTTCACTAATTCTGTTAAAGAACTAGGTATCCCCCATCCAAAATATGTGCATAAGATTTATACAGAGATTTTTTTTCCTCTGTCCACTTTGATACTTTCATTTTCAGCTCATTTTTCTAATTAGAATTGTTTTGAATTTTATTTCAGCCTTCTAGGTTGCTAGCTACACATCCAATTTAATGTCATCTCTGTCAGGTCTGGAAGCCATCTTTTGCATTGGGCCTTCAGGCCTGCCACATTTGCTACTGTGGAAAATTGGGAGGGGGGATTATATCTCCAGATCTGATAAAAATGATCTCCTCCAGTTTAGCAAATACAAAAAATGCTAAAGTATATACCTATATGCATGAATGGACTCATCATCAACCCCATATCTGAACTACCATCCTTTTTTAAAAAAAAATACCTTTCCTATTGAAACTTAAACTAAAGATGGACACTTCTGTACTTCACCTAGAACATTGTGATTCATATAAAATTTGTCAATCTGGATATTTGCCACAAATGTAGTCCTAAAATTATACAAAACTGCCCACCAGAAATGTTTTAAATTCTTATCTATTTCTGTGGATAAATTCAAATAGTTCATTACTGTTCTGGTGTATGTATGTACAAATTCAGAAGTTATTCATGTTTCATTTTCTTCTAACTACTCTGAAGCAAACAAAAATCCCTCTTGTTTAATTTTAAAAAGCAACATCCCCTCATTTCAGTTCCTAACTTTTACTTGACTCTTCATTCTGGTTTTCATTTCTGAAACCTGCTAACTGAACTATTCAGAAAATTCCACAAAGTTAAATTTTAGTCAAGTTAGTTCAGCCTTGCATGGTTTGAGAGCAGCCATCATGTGAGCCTGGTTAATTCTTTGGGACCTAGATCTCTAGACCTGTACTAAGCTGCTGTGTTTTACCCAAAGAAGGACCCTGGAGGCCACAGCTGCAATGCAGTTCCTCTTGTTCAGTCAAGGATGTGACACAATTCTCCTCAACAAAGTACTTTACATCTGAAGCTTTTTGTCCAGTTCTCCTAGTTGCTAGAAAAACTGGATGAGAGGCTCAGAGTGACACAAGGTGAAGAAAAGTGTTAACTTCACTTTGATTTAAAAACTCGCCAGAGAATCACATTGCTTTATAAAGCAGCCATCAAGAGGTTCTGTGCACAATTTTTCATTAAATGAAGCATCCCTTAATAGTTTTGCACTATTGCCCAAAAATCTAATTTTTCCCTTAACTGTTTTAATTTACTTTCCATATCTGTAGAAGGATTCCAAATTAGTTTTATATTTATTTTGCTTTGAATGTTTTGTTAATTTGTGGTAGAAGGTAAGCCATTCCAGTTTTTTTCTTCCATCCACTGGTTTATCATAATGGCACATTAAAATGTAAAGGATGAAGCTGTCTCTTCCTATAATTTTATAAAGGAAATATGAAAGTCAGACATCTGGATGGTGGTAACTTTGGGAAAAATTAGCAATGGACTCTAGTAATTGCTTGTTTGGCAATGTTTAGCGAAGAGCCCTAAATGCAATGTCCTTTATGACTTGTGAGATAAAACCTTGCAAAGCAATTCATATGCTAAAAATGTCCAATGCTGTATAAAAATTTCTTATAGCCAACATAACCATCTGGTCCACTATCCTTTCCCCACTTCTTTTACATAAACATTAGACATAACCATAAAATTATTTAAATTTGGGGGGAAAGCAATTATCTACCAATCACTGTGGTAGTCATATTTATTTTTAAAAAAATAGTCTTTCATATATGGTAGTTAAACATGGATGGGCTTAAAATGACCCAAGTGATTATGTTGCTGGAGTAATAGTTAACCAATTTCAAAGCATAGGTTTCTAGTCCCAGTGACACTAAACTCAAACAAGGAGCATTACTCTGTTTACCACTATAAGGAATGGCTGGTGTTAATGGCCATGATGCATTAGAGGTTGATTCACTAATGTCAGAAGTTGCCAATTATTCAGGGTCCTCTCTTATATAATCTGGATTTTTTTTTTGGCATGGTCAATCATATGCAATTTAATTCCATAGTTAGTAATGTTGCATTGATATCAGTGGACAGAATGTTGTACTGTCAGTTTTGCCCCAAACAGCATATTTTCCACATTCGAAAGCATGGTGTGTCTACATAAATCTTTTATAAAATGACTGGCCAACTGAAATAGTAGTTTCATGCTCAGAGGGCAATCAGTAATGTTGCAAAGTATTCAAAGCAGCTGATTATGCAAAATGATATCACTGTCTATCTGGTAGCAAAGACCAAAATTTATGGGGTGAAGAAAAAGTTATTAAATAATTAACATACCTCTTACAATCTGAGAAGAGGTATCCAAAAAAGAAAAGTGACAGGAATTCTTTATTTTTCCTTTTTCAAATTATGACTCCTAATTGGTTTTCTCCTGCAAGATTACAATACATGGACAAGAATAAAATAGGGAGACCCACGATGCAGCATATGGAAAAGTTCCATATGTTCTTTCAGTTCTTTTATTTTGTTTAAGAAAAAGAATGAAGAAAAGTTGTCTTTTCACATGTATGTGAATTGTAGTCTTTTTTTATGAATAAAATGCTTCCAATGATCCAAAGTTATTCAAGAATTACCACATATGTGTTTCAATGAAATTTCTAAACATTTAAGCACAAGATGGAATATTTTGGTTCCATTGAAACTGATAATAAAATAGTCATCAGAAAGGAATTTTAAAATCTTCCTTTTTATGTCTTTCTTCTACACTCCCCGATATTCCCTAAAGAAACTATTACATTGTCAAGATTTTTTTCCTCAGCGTTTGATCTATTTTAGTTACCTTATTCTTCTTCCAGATATCTTAGATGAGTTTAGTGGGTGAAAAATTGGTTCATAATTTATACTAGCTAATTTTTTTTTTTTTTTAAATTTCCCACAGGCACAGCAGCTTACAGACTTGGAACAAAAACTAGCAATTGCAAAGGAAGAATTGGAAAAAGCAGCTCTTGACAAAGTAAGTCCTCTTCTGAGTATATCCACGAGCTCTATTAATAGGCAGCTTTCGGGCACCCTAATTTAGAACTGAAAATCTTATTCTTCTAAAAACATAACCATAATTTTGATTTTACATGTAATTAATGTTTCTTTTGAAAAGTGAAAGCTATCATGTCGAGTCCTAACATCCCACTAAGCCATTATTTCTTTCATCTATGCAGTATTGAAAAAGATACCATGAGCTGATTCACACTGAACACTAAATTATAAATTGTGGGTTTCAAATCACATGCTAAGCCAAAAGCAAACTAACCATACCATGGTTCAGTGTGGTGAGTTACTCCCACCATTTTGTCTGACCATTAGTCTAGCTAATCCAATGCTGTTTTTGCAACAGTTGTCGTACTATGCCTTTCCCTTCCCAGGGAGTGGTCCCTGGACAACTGAGGTAAGGAACATAGTTTTATCTATTCTTCCTATATTGTATCTGATCATTTACTTGATGAAATTGGTTTGAGTAAATTATTCCTTATAATCCTGTGACATTCCCCCCACCCAGGAATCACAGCTGAAAGCTCTGAAGGAGACTGTACAACTATGCCTCTCATCTGTTTTGCACAATCAGTCTCCTACTGCCAATATTATCCCTTCAAGATCAACCGAGAGACGGACATCGTCTTTTACAAATGGTTCAAAAGCTCCATTTCAAGTGACAAACACCAAGGTATCTGGTTTTGGTTTTTTTTTAATGGACATTTGTCTCAATATTCTACCAAAATAGAACTAAAACTTTACTAAAACTGGAGAAATTTTAAAGCCAATACTAAATTTTAAAGTCAGTACTAATAGATTCTATACTATTCCATTCATTGATACAATAAAGTTTCTTATCAGTTAATCTCATCTCCTGGTGACATACAACCAAGCATCTCCTGGTAACATACAACCAAACATCCATACTGTTTTGTTATAACACTACCAAAATAGTTTGCCAGTGCTTTCTTCCAGATTCTTTGTTTATTTGTTTATTTATTTTGTTTACTTCCCAGTCTAGGCTTTTGTCCTGAAAGTTTCAGCTAGGAAATTTCCATTCAAGTAATTGCTAAGGTCTCCCCTGTTTAAATTCTGAGTCCAGACAAGGTTGTAGCTATAAATTCAGATCCTATTCATTGTGCTAATTGAAAAAAAGGTTATCTGTTGATGGTTGCTGTTAAAATCAATGGCGCATATTGGCCCTGACACACTTCTGTTATATTACTGTCCACAGAGTTTTGTTTTGTTTTTGTTTTTTGTTGTTGTTGTTTTTCTTAATTATTATTATTATTATTTTTAATTGAGAAGCATCATCAGCAGTGCACTGATGATGTTACCTAGTTTAAGTAATGAAACATCTGCAAGAAAACAACCAAGCTCCAAGGACACCTCATTTCAACCCTGAACTACAAATATTTTCCATTCTTTTGATTTTTTAAAAAATTGTGCAGTACCACAGAAACTTTAAATACTCTTCTAAATACTCTTCTAATATGCCACAAGAGCAGTAAAATGCCATGCATGTGTTGTGACTATGGCTGAATATGGTTCCCAAGGATAATTGTGATCGCTGTGTCACCATGCAATTGATAATGTTATGCTAAGCAATATGCTTCAGCCATGATGTATAGGTACTTTTAGAGATGTTTTCTATTTCCAAAATCAATTTATTTACCCTGGTACTTTGTGAATATCTAGAGTCCAGAAAAAGTTATTTCAGCAATCAGATTATTTCAGAATGCTTTATTTACATCTTCATACACTTCTGATATCCTGTGTAATAGACATATTTTTGTAGGAGCGTCCATACATCATCACTTATATATACAAATGTATTCAAGTAACTCCTAATTAAGACTATGATTTTCTACCAATAATGTGCTTGAACTTATGTTAGTGTGATGAACCAATGTCATTGGACCATTTCTCATCAATAGAAACTTTGGCCATATAACTATTCTGGTTTACTTGAAGATGTCCCAGTTATGTAAAGATAGTCATAGTCATCTTTCATTCTAAAGCAGTGGTGGAATTCAGCTGGTTCGAGCTGGTTCAGGTGAACCAGTAGTTAAATTGCTGGCTGGCCCCTCCCCTTCCCACCCTGCCCCTTCCAGGAGTCCCCATGTGCCCCATTTTTGCTCCCAGGTAAGTGCAGGGAGCTTCCTAGGCCCAAAATGGGGCACGGGATGGTGGTGGCACGCCCCCTCCCCCATGGCCCATTTTTACTCCCAGGAGGCTTCATGGAGGCTTCCTAGGCCTGATTTTGCTTCCCGGGAGGCTTTAGGGAGGCTTCCTAGGCCCGCTTTCACTTCCCAGGAAGCTTCAGGAAGGCCTCCTTGGCCCGTTTTTGCTTCCAGAAAGGTGCAGGAGGCCAAGTGCTGCCTATCATACCCCTGGCCACACCCACCATGGCCACGCCCACCCAGCTGGTCATTAGGGCAGAGAACCAGTTGTTAAATTATTTGAATCCCACCAGTGTTCTAAAGATAAGAGGTAAGAATGATCTATAGATCATTCTTGACTTACAATATTTTGTTTAGTGACTTATTTCATTTGAAGCTACAACAGCACTGAAAAAAGTGACTTATGACTGTTTCTCATGCTTAGAACCATTGCAGCATCCCCTCACTCACATGATCAAAATTCGGACGCTTTGCAACTGATTCATATTTATGAAGCTTGTAGTGTCCCAGCGTCATATTATCACATTTTGTGATCTTCTGATAAGCAAAGGCAATCAGGAAGCCAGATTCACTTAACAACTGTGTTACTAACTTAACATTTGCGGTGATTCAATTAACAACTGTGGCGAGAAAGGTTGTAAAAGGGGGCAATTGTCTTTCTTAGCAGCAGAACTTCTGGGCTCAATTGTGGTCATAAGTAAAGGTCTACATCCATCTATCTATCTATCTATCTATCTATCTATCTATCTATCTATCTATCTATCATCTTTGTGTAAATAAACAGAATAAAACCAGATTTTTTTTAAATGGTTGAGTAAATATTATTCTTGATTATCTTGTGAAGCAGCCATGACATGTTTCTTTTCTCAGCAGTCAGAGCTGAAATTTCAAAAAGAGAAATACTTCATCAATTTTACACAATCAGTCCCCTACTATTAGGTCCCCTACTATTAGGCAGGAAGGTCTGCAATAGATTACAATGCAAAATTTTGCTAATAAGGCCAACAACGTTCACTCAGAATTTAACTCTTCATAGCAGGGAGGCTACTCAACAGGTTCTGACAGGTTCTGGAGAACCAGTAGCGTAAATTTTGAGTAGTTTGGAGAACAGACAAATACCTCTGGCTGGCCCCAGAGTGGGGTGGAAATGGAGATTTTGCAGTATCCTTCCCCTAGAGTTGGGGAAATGGAGATTTTGCAGTATCCTTCCCCTGCCACACTCACCAAGCCACACCATGCCCACCAAGCCACGCCCACAGAACCAGTAGTAAAAAATCTGAATTCCTTTTGGTAGATTCTGATGAAGTAGATAGGAAGTTTTCTAGGTTTCTTCAGGAAATTGAGGTGGTGCATCCTCTCTTGAAGAAGACTTCCAACTATCATCCTATCTCTATTCCTTATTCCCTTTTTAGGGAATATTTTTAATGAGGTGGTAAAGAGAGGGTGTGATGTAGTGGATAATATGTTGAACCAGGAGCAAGAAGACTCAGGTTCTAGTCTTCCTGTAGGCATGGAAATCAATTCAGTGATCTTGGGTCAATTTCTACCTCTGAGCCTTCATCAGGATGAGCAAAAAATGGTTGAAAAACAAACCCCTCTTAACAGTAAGCATTGATAAGCTTCTCTGTAAGAACTAGACAAGCACAGCTTAAAACCAACAGACTGTATGATTAGGCAAAACGAATATGAAGAGAAACAACAGCAACATTTCTGAGGAGGTGATAAGGCCTCAATTACATTCCAAGGCATTTGATAGAAGCAGAATTGATCATTCCCAATAATTTATCCTTCTCAGAATCTAAACATGGGAACTGTATGCTGGCTGATCTTATCTCCTAGCCGCCATAGCAACCTCTTGAGATTGAGTATTGGGCATTGATTTACAGTGAGTTTGCTCTTTCTTACGGTTATTAAGGGGTGAAATTCACCCGATCCGGTAGCGATGGAGTCGGGTGGTCCAGAGAACCAGTAGCAAAAATCCCTGCCCCCCCCCATTGCCCAGCTGAGCTGCACAATCATCAGAGGCTTTTTTTAATTTTTAAAAGCATTTTTTTCTACATTTTTTCGGCCGAAGAGATTATAGAAAAAATGCTTTTAAAAGTAAAAACAAAGCCTCTGCCAATCAGGCAAGTCAGCAAGGATCGTCAGAGGCTTAAAAAAAAAGAAAAAGCATCTGCCAATCAGGCAAGTCAGCTGCGATCGTCAGAGGCTTAAAAAAAAGAAAAAGCTCTGCCAATCAGGCAAGTCAGCTGGGATCGTCAGAGGCTTTAAAAGCATTTTTTTAACAACCTCTTCAGCCGAAGAGGTTATAGAAAAATAGTTTTAAAAGTAAAAAAATTAAAAAGTTGGCCACGCCCACTCAGTTATATTACCCCCCCCCCCACCAAGCCACACCCACAGAACCGGTAGTAACAAAATTTACATTTCACCACCAGGATAAGCACTGATTGGTGACAAAGGAATAGAATGGCAACAATGACTCATGCTTTTATACTTTTATACTGTCCAGTTAGACTACTGCAATTACAAATAATTAACTTTGAACACTGCTCAGCACTGATGGCTAACAGCCACTATAGTATATAATATCTGCATTACACCCATGTTAACCTATTTCAAAGTGCTGGTTTAACCAATAAAGACCATCATTACCTCTTGGTAGAATTTCTTTATCCAATGTATTGCCCCAGTTGGGGATGGGTTTTGTACCTAGAGAAGATTACCTGAGTGAAGACATGAGGCAAAGATTTTCCATACCAGGATCTTGTTTATGGAAGAGCTTATACCTGAAGGTCTGGCTTATACCTCAACTAGCATCATTTATAAGGCAGATAAAATGGGAATCCTCCCACAGGGCTTTTCAAAGTTTGTATTGCCTTCTTCAATTGGTGTGGGCACCAATTACTTTTATCTTGTAATTTTTATGGTTTGTCATGAATACCGTTTCATGGTCTGTAGTTGTGGATTTTAGAGTTGGTGATAATTATAAACATGATACATGCATAGTGAGACCCATGGTGATGCAGTGGTTAGAATGCAGTACTGAAGGCTACTTCTGCTGACTGCTGGCTGCCAGCAGTTTGGCAGTTCGATTCTCACCTGCTCAAGGTTGACTCAGCCTTCCATCCTTCCGATATCAGTAAATTGAGGATGCAGATTGTTGGGGACAATATGCTGACTCTGTAAACTGCTTAAAGAGGACTGTAAAGCACTGTAAAGCAGTGTATAAGTCTAAGTGCTATTGCTATCATGGTCACTTCTTTTAATCAATCAAGAGATGGAAGTGAATTGTCCCAAACAACTTCTCATAAATATGTTCTGAATATATTTAATTATAAGATTCTAAATCAATAAGGCAGAGACTGTTAAACATAAAGATTCAAGGCTGTTGTCATAGGAAAACAGAAAATAGTAACTTCAACCTTCCATTTTATTTGGTATATAGTAGACCTAATGGAGGGTTATTTTGCCTTTCATTAAACAGCTTATCGATTTCAATTATTTCTGCAAACAATATGCTACAGCAGCAATAAAATTATTATTATTAGTATTATCCTTATTATTACTATTATTATATACACAACAATGTGAAATCATAATTGTCAGAATTTACCTTCATTTGCACTGAGATTTTTGCAACAACCTAGGATCAAAAGTGTGGCCTTTTGTAATTGACAGATTGCATTGTAAATTTTATTTATTTTATTAAATGTACTTAAATGTAAGCTGTCCAAGAAAAGTTCCTTTTGTAATTGATAATGGTAATTTTATTAATGCCAGTGGTTTTCAAGTGGTGTTCCAGATGTTTTGGGATTTCACCCAAGGTATCTAATACCATTGGTACGCCAAAGTTGTTCTTCAGAAATGTTTTGGTTTATTTTCCCTTTTAAGCAATGTCCAACCTCAACACTGTCTCCTAGATACATTTCAAAATGTCTCCTTAGGCAACATTTCTGAAACACCATTATAGACTTTCTCTCCAGGGTTAAGAATAATCAATAAATAGATTGTAATTCATAACACGTGCCTTCAATATCTTTCACTGAGAAATGTGATTGCTTGTGAGATATTGTTGACACTAGGCCATGTCATGAATATATCTGGGAAAAATGGGTCATGAATTTGTTGCTTTGTTCATAGACATCTTATTGTAAATATATATTATCCATAGTTACAATTCCTGAAGTCTGCTACTATACTACTTGTTCTCAGTTAGTAATGAACCAGGTTTCATTTATACTCATCACAACCAAATTATATTATTGAACTATTATACTATATTATGATATTGAAAAAGACCATAAGGTAATAAATTGGACGAAAAATGCCTTGAAATAATATTAACTGCAAGACAAGCCAAACTAGTTGCTGCTTATAAAAAGTAGCAAAATTCATAAGTATTATATTTATAAGGTCACTGTCATATTTTGCACATATCAATTCTTTTTTAGACAAATATATATATATATATATATATATATATATATATATATATATATATATATATATATATACATATATATATACAGTATATACCCAAAAAGTTACACTGAAGGAATGGAACAGTTCTTTATATGTCTAAGGTTAATTAGCTTTAAAAACAAACCAGCAATTGATTGCTGGTGAGCAATTCCTAATTTGATCTGACGAAAAAGTTAACAGAATAACCGGTTGCAAGTAACCTTGGAGGTCTTCTAATCCAACCCCCAGATCAGGTAAGGTAAAAACCTCCAGTGTTGGAATATCCACAACTTCTGGGACAATTTTTTGCTTCAAACATTGCAAATAGTGAACACACTGTTTCTTGCAAAAGAATTTGGCTGACTAAATCAGTAATTGTTATCTGAAATGAAGGATTGTATTAAGTTACTTTCAATTTAGTAAGAATTACATATCAACAACATTGAGAGCAGTCTGAAACAAGTAATAAAAATGATAGGAGAAGCTACTTAAAAGGAACACATTCACTTTATATTTAATTTTGTTAAATGTTCATGACAAGCCTGTTTTTTTTTTAATTTAAAAAAAATCAATCCCTTTTAATGATGGAGAGTGTAGAAACGGAAAAGCTACATTGCTGTTGTTTGTCTTAAGGGAATCTGTTCTTTTATTATTTAAAGCAGTTCTCCAATATGTACATGGACATTTCCAACAATTTTTTCTCTCTTTTTGAAAAGGGATCTTTCTACCTTGTTCTCAGAATATTGATTGCATTAATTAAAAAAATAGAAAAGAGATAGCCTCCAACAAATTAAAAATGTAAATGGGTAGGGGGGAGAGAAAAAGAAGAAAACGTTTTAGAATATTTTTTGTTAGTAGTTATGAAGTTATTGTTATGGAGTGCTGTTGCTTTATTATTACACATTTTTCCACTCTTTTGAAACTTTCTTGTTTATACTTCTGTTTTTTTTTTT
Organism: Pituophis catenifer annectens; assembly: GCF_029215685.1. Lineage (NCBI taxonomy): Eukaryota > Metazoa > Chordata > Lepidosauria > Squamata > Colubridae > Pituophis > Pituophis catenifer. The sequence goes on along the minus strand of NW_027256881.1, from coordinate 262,084,321 downwards.
TAATCTGAAAAAGCTCCAGACAAAGAGCTTCTTAATGATGTCTTTAGGATATCATTGAAATATGGGAAATGAAAGATGGCATTACTGTTGTAGAGGGAGGGCTTGGGGGGATAAATAAAGAGTTGGTACTGTTGAATTGATGCTGTTGTGGCAGTTTTACATTTTGGGAGAAAAGCAACTAAATAGCAAGCAACTAAATAAGAATTAAAGTAAACACAGGAAAAACATGAATGGAGCAATACCTCTAATCATTAATCTATACAATCAGTGTTGTTCAGTCCTCATTACTGCTAAACAATTGATCCGTTCTACTGTCATTACCTTTGGAAGATCTGGCAATAATCTCTACTTCTTGAAATTACAATCTATTTTTCAAATAAATCATTTTTGTTTGCTAAAAATGGAACTGTTGCTGATAACTTCATTTATCATAATATCCTAATTTAAATTCAGATTCTGATCTTTTGTTCAGAATATTCTTCTCTAAAGAAAAGAAAAGACAATATAAATTTAATGATTGGGATGGGGAATTCTCTCATATAAAGTAAAAAACTCAAATTCTCTGAATGTGTATACTTTTTTTTAAAAAAAACTTCCATATAACAGTCCTTAGTGAAATATCTCTTTTTTCTTTTTACAAAAAAATCATTTTAGTCAATATTTCCAAGCTATTGCTATGAAACTGTCAGAAAGATTTCTCACATCTAATAGTTATACCATTAATGACAAAGAATTGCTTTTAAGATGCATTCTATCCCTGAAGAGATATGGTAAGTCTCAATTCAGAGATAAACTTTTAGCAGAATATTGTGATTGATTGATTGATAGATAGATAGATAGATAGATAGATAGATAGATTAGATTAGATTAGATTAGATTAGATTAGATTAGATTAGATTAGATTAGATTGAGATATTTGTAAGAACTAGGATCACTTCTAAAGCCTGTCTTGTAAGAATAGGCCAAAGTTCTTCGAATTTGTACAGAGTGTATATCATTTATTTCTTCTGTATATATAAACAAAACAAAACTGAAACTTAAAAAAAATTAATTCGGAAAGCAAATCTAGCAATTTATCTATCAAACAGATCCCCCTGAGGTTTTTGCTTTTTGTTTTGTTAAATTAGAGTTGCTGTCTATTTTTTTTTTCCTGTTTATAGTAAATATTAAGAAGACAAATATATATGTGCCAACAAGTCAGGATTAAAAACAAACACATATTTCTTTCAAAGAACTGTGAGATGTACACTGTGCAACATGTTTTGCTCCTTCTTGCCCCCATCATCCCTTCGGGCTCCAGTTCCAGAGATAGATGTCACAGAACTAAAGTATATGTCTGAGGCTGAACCAGAGATTGGCCTATGAGAGCAGAATGTCCTGAGTCCAAACAAATAAATACATCAAAGATTAGGTGAGGATTAATAAGGCTAAAACAGAACTTGTCCTCCTTAACTCCTTTTTTTTTCCTGCAGTATTCTACATGAATCTCATTTTGCTGGGTGACTTTGCTGGGTGGATTAGGTTTATTTAGTTGCCATTAAGTAGAACTGTATTGTTTAAAAATAGTTGTTTGAAGTCATCACAATCTGTTTCAAATATCTGTGCATTTTGCATACAGTTTGGCCGTAGCATGTCATTCTTTGATTTCCCTAAATAGCACTTTGATTCAATTGTTATTTGTTTTAGTAATTATTCTTGAGGCTCTTTCACAGAAAGCATTACTATTTGAATAGAATAACACATATTTCACAAATGAAAAATTATGTAAACAATGATTGCCCAGCAGCTAGATAGCTAATGATAGCTAATTGATACCAAATTTACTTTCTTAAAGCAGCTGACAAGTAAATCTATTAAACTTTGAGACCACGTGAATACCATATAATTTTGTTTACTCTAGGTCACATAGTAGGAAATTATTCCAGAAGATAATCTACCAATGAGTAGCTCAGATTTTCTTTCCCTACAGGATTAAATACAAGAACTGTCTTCAGTACTGAGTCATTGAATGGAAAATTTTCCTTCATATTTAGCAAGATACTCAGGTGAATCGCTTTAACTGAGTCCCTGAAAATTTCAAATTAATCATTCATTATCTAGTTGCTTTATAAACATCTTTATAAACAAATATGCAGCAAAGTATATAAATCATGTTCTAATTTCTAATATAGGTCATGTTCTAATTTCTGAAAATCTTCCTATGGTTTTATCATCTTTGTTGTAAAATGATACATTTAATAAAGCTACTCAGCTTAATAAAACTACTCAGGATGAGTACTTTAATAAAATCTTAAAAGATCCATGTATTATAGTACAGTTTTTGGATTACAAATTCCTTTATACTAAAAGGTTCTTCTGCTTGCATTTAAAAAAGCAAGTCAGGTGGTACCTGTGGCCAAGAAGACCAAATATATTCTTTCCTGGAATATGAATTACTTCTCACAGTCAATGAGACACTAATCACTATACATGTGGACTATTGCAAGATGTTATACAGGAGGATGTTCTTGAAGGTCATGAAGAGTTACAGCAAGTCCAGAATGCAGTGATGCAAGCAGTTTTGACTACACCTTATTATGCTCATGTAGTATATCTGCTACATGAACAGATTTTAGTAGTGTTAGTAGGTACCAGTGAGCTTCTGCATGCAATTCAAGAAACTGGTTATCTCTTATAAAGCCTTTCCAGAACATGACTCAAAGGTTTGAATTATCCAAATTCTTCAGTTCTTTACATAAGTCTTGAAGCCTTGCCTTTTTATCTCATGTTCTGGGATAAGTTGGTGAGATGGATGTCCACCCAGATTTTACTATGTTGTTTTGCTATGGCATATGTTCCACCATTATGGTTATTTTGTTGTTGTTGTTGTTCATATATATATTCCAGAACTATTGTTGAGTAAAATCAAATCAATCAACTTATGTTCCAAAGTAATTTTCTAACATAAAAGGACATCAAAACTAATAGGATGACAATGTACATGACTATTCTTTCTCTGATATGATTTAGGAACATTCATTAGAAATGAACATGAAATATCTTAATTGCATTGAGCAACTAAACTTTTTCAATTTGACTCCAGATTGTATATCTAAGTATTATAATTGAAATATATTGAATTCTTGGCCACAAAAATGCAGAAAGCATTGTTCATCATTGGTGGATTGCTTTATCCTGCAGTATTTAGGAAATAATTTAGAGAATTGAACTATAATCCAGACAGTTTCTAATGGTACACATGTATGTCATTCCTATCTGAAAGCCTTAGCAGAAACCTTACATTTTCTAATGATCAGTGTAACCCTAATATAATAAGCCTTGTTGCCCAGTATTTAGAAGGAAAAAAAACCCTGACCTTCAAAAGTTACCACAGAGGATAAGGTAAATTAAAATGTAAATGAAAACTCTCTCTTGAAGTTTAAACAAGGCTTTCTGCTAACATTAATTAGGATAATGAGTAGTTAATATTTGCTATCCTAAGATATTTCGTTTTAGCTTGTGATGATGATGATGATGATGATGATGATGATGATGATGATGATGATGATTCACAATGTGAAATCACAGCTGTTCTTTAGCTGGTGTTGACCTTGATATGCATCAAGTACTTCCCCAAAACCCAGGATGTCATAATTTCATCATAGTATAGGTATGGATCCAGCAGTGTGATTTTTTTTTTAATGTTCCAGTTGTGAGACATTGTCATATCTTATTTTTATCTACTTTCCCCTCCATCTTTTGTAGAAATTGATCATGTAATGCTTTTCCTTGCCAACAAGGAATCATTCTTAACCTTTTCCCATATCTCGCTTAGGTATTTTAAACAGTTTTTGATATTTTGGAAATGCAGTAAAAAGAAACCTGCCAACATCTTCTGAAATCAACAGGTCTGTCTGTTTGTTTTGGTTTGTTTGTTTGTTTGTTTGTTTGTTTGTTTATTATTGAAACAGTCTTTCTCTCAATAAAAATAGGAAGCTCTTTTCTTATTTTCTTTCTTTCTATTTTTGATTCTACTGCACAGGTTTCTCACTTTATTTTTTTCTAGCTATCATTTGCATGAATGAGAACACAGGTGAGATTCTGAGCTGTCAACAGAACCATGAACTTCACAAATTAGTTGCAAAATCTTCACAATAAACACATTTAATAGCATATCTTCTTACAGATTCTAGAGACAAAAACATGTTAAAAGAAATGAATGAAATTGTTATGATCCAACTGTCGAGCCCCGGCTGGGACTCGCCATTCCTGGGGGGCTGGGGGAGCCGGGGTGTCAGAGACATCCATCAGGACGCCTGAGATGGTGGGGGAAGATCCAAATGGCAGATGGCTGTGCACAACAATGGATAGCCTACAGCCCCGTTGAGGTCGGCACAATGGCACAGCTTCCAGTTTCTGATTCTTTGGGCTGCTGCCCAATGATGTTTACGGAGCGCCGGCAGCATTGATGAGCGGGAAACACGAAAACACCGAACAGCTGATGGGGGGATTGGGATAAGTGCCAGATGATGGTTTGAGGGCTGGGAGGGGAATAAATAGCGCTGCGTGGTGGTTGTGCGCAGCGCTGACTTTGACCCAGCAATCCGGCTTGTTCTGTTCTTTTGACTGTGTTGCGGCTTATATCAGTAAACCTTTGCAACCCAACATTGCTTACTGGTCTTCTTAGATGCCACACGAACCAGATAATAGATGAGGCCGAGACCAACAGTAATAACACAAATTGAGGTCATAGTTCTATATTACTTCATATAACATCATGCTTAGCATTCAAAAGCCTAATTATAATATGTTGAAAGATTTAGATGTGTCCACTGGGATTTTCTTTACTTTCCCATCTTCGAACAGCAGTCCATATCAAGTTTGTTTTTAAAAGAGAAATGCTGAAGAAACTAAAATCCAGTGTAAATGGATTTGATCATATTTTTCAGATCAAAGTGTTTATTGGAATTACTATCCAAATTTTGCATTGGTTCATAATTGAGTTGGTTTACAAAGACATGAAAATTAAAAAAAATTACTTTAAAATCAACATATTAGTGCGATTAAAAGCAATGGCAAAATAACTGAGAATGTGAACAGAATATATCTGTGAGTAAACAACACAAGCTGAAACAATTTATGGATGAATGTATAGACTTAAATTCTTGTCTTTGAAATGTCTCCTTTCAAAAGTATTTTGTTTGTACTGTATTTTTGTTACATGCAAATGTCAATGATCTTTTAGGCAATAATATAGCATTGAGCAATGAGCAGAAAGAAAAAGGCGGTATTGTGGAATAAATGGACTTTTCTAAAGAAATCATTATACTGCAGTTCAATATAAAACATAGGGCTAACAAAGCAGCCAGTTACTGAAAAACAAAACAAAACAAAACAAAAAGCAAAAGTCAATTTCTAGTAAAGCATTTTAGTCAGGATGCAGTCTTCAGTGAAAGCACTGATCTGGCTTCAGTCAGATACCTGACTGATAGAAAGGGAGAGATTCATTACTCCCAGACTTTTTAAAACAAACTTCTCTATGGTATAGTAGGCTACCATTGGAGGGCATAGGAGTATTCTGTTGAATTCCATCTTACTGACCATATGTTCCAGTCAATAGTCCATCGTGATCTCAGTTGTGGCACTGGATTACCTTGGTACCTTGTCCTGGGTTTGAGGTCCAGACTAAACTGACAGTCAGGAACAATGCAGGGTTTTATATTATTCATTATAACCATGAATTTTCCAAGTTTCTAACTTGTCCCTATGCATGGACTGTGACCCTCTCGTAGTCAAAAGACTCCTTGGTCATTTTTTGCCTGACAAGTAAGATAAACCTTGCAAAGCTGGAAAACTGATAAAATGGTGTGTTCTAGGCATCTGTCGGATCCATATTGTTTCCAGAATTTGCCTGGGAGTTTGCTTGCTGTTGGTTGCTGTTGGATATGGAGACAGTCTGGATAGTTGATGTGAGAATTAAGTTGTAAGCTAGTGATTCCCAGGACAGAAAAGCTTGACATATAACTATCAACAACTGTTCAGCTTCAAACACCAACAGAATCCATTGAAGCATAGTATGGAAAAGAGTTAACGAGTGTGAACTTCCAGGAGTGTAAAATAAAATTTGCACACTGATAGTGGGCAAAATAAATAAATAAATAAATCCATATATGGCTTCATTATAGTATTTCACAAAAATTCTCATCTAGCTGTGGCAATTCCTGTATAAGAGATCCTCTAGTGAAGATCAAGCATAGCAACCAAGTTATGCCAAATGACTTCAGTGTTTTTTCTGGGGACCTAATGTTTGAGACAGATCAGATTGCTTATGCAGTAAGGCCATCTCAAGGTGCATTTCACCTCCATAGTGCTGGAGTCATCCAGGCTTGATTCCTTCTATTGCATCTGCAAAAAAAAAAAAAAAAAAAAAAAAAAAAGCTAGCATCGTTCCTCTATTCAGCATCTCCTTTATTAAAACACAGAAGGAAAGAAGGACAATCTGAAACAAATTGCATCATTCTGTGCAGACAACTTTGCAAACAAAGTTGGCTGGTTCTGTTTCTAGTTAAATTCCATAGCTGTGCAGGTGATAGAGATATACATAAGCAACTACATATCCCATTCCCTTTGTTTCTTTTCCGCTTATAAATCTTGAGGACGTGGACCTCTTGAGGATTTGTATGATGAGAACCACAACTAGCATACTTGATTTTATGACTTCTGGCAAATTCAATTGGCCATGATGGGATTGGCTTCGTGATTAAGGGTAGTGATCAATACATCCTTGAGGAAAGAATGTGGTCCCAATACCTAAATAAAGGTATTAAAGAAATCATATTTCAGATCAAGAGGCCCAGAAAAGATTATGAAGAAGGTGCAACCTTTCAGTTTCAGATACAGTCAAATGAAATTGATTTTCTGGATCCATTTTAACCAGACTTTCTATGGAATATGGTTCTGAAACTGCTTTGGTCAACTTAATGGGTAGCATATGGGAGATATTGGATGGGGCAAACTGATTTTTCGAAATCTCACAACATTACCAATGTTGACTGCTTGGCAAAATTAAAACTTGGCTCATTATTTTAAAGCGGTTCTAGTTCTTTTTGCCAGGCTATACCTAGATAATTCATCTAGGCCGCTAATCTTTGATGTCTCATTGGATATTTCTTGTCTACCATATCAGGCTTTGGAATGCAGAATCATTAGTATTCTAATTATATCTAGTTCTATTGCTCTTTACCAACCAATTGTAAGGAAGTTTAATAATAGTCTGAAAAAAAGATAAAACAAAATAAAATAAAATGCAAGCAAAATAGAAGTACTATTAGTAAATAGGAAATTGAAATTCAGAATTTCAGTTCATCCTAGTTTAGACAACGCTGTCCTCTGCTTCAGGGGATGTTTCTTCAACCTTACTAGCTACTGGATTTATAGATGGCAGCTATAGCCAGGCATATTTTAACGCAATTATATCAGATGTTACAGCCTGTTTTGCTTAGTATAATGCTTTGAATTTGAGGCTAGCATATTTGAAATTGTGCAAAATACAGTAGTTAGCATGCAAAATGATCCAAGGAAATGGATGATATAATGCCTGTTCTTAAAAATCTATATTGATTTCCTGTTGGCTAGCTTGCATAATTTCATGTATTGATATTGATTATTACAGGTATAAATAATGTAAGGCATAAATATTCCAGGCTCCTTTGTTTCTGGGATGTTACTGTACAGATACATAACAAGCCCTGAACTACATAATTCCTAGGACTGATATTCCTGGTAAGAACTGAGGAATTGAGAGAGAATTTTTCCGTCATTTCAATATTTTCAGAAGTAACTGAGTTATAAATCTTGGCTAGTGGTTGTTGTGCTATCAGGAAAAGAAAAGAAGGATAGGCAGTGATACTCCATGGGCAGCATTTCTGACAGCCCAGGATCAAACTGATTAAGACTTAGACAGGCCAAGCATGAGCAAGTCAGCTTGCTTTGGGGACTTTCCATTTCAAATTTTGGACTAGTTGACATCCTGAGCTTGACAGCTGAAATGACCTTGCTTTATAAAATGTTTCCTGTGTTCGTTTTTCATGACTGTGTGATTCTTGACAGACTTCAGGAATGCAACATGAGTCTTATGCTGTTTTACTAAAATCATATCCTCAGACCAGATCATTTTTACCGAGTTGTGCTATATTTGTTGAAGGGACATTGTGTTTATATGCATTGCCGAAAGGCAGTGAGACTTCTACCTACTTTGTAAAAAAAATCACAAAAAATTGTGGCAATGTGACCCAGCTGTTTTTATTTCAGATCCTACAAAGACTATTACTCTTGCAGAAGATTCTAGGAATTCATCACAAGCAACATTTTTGGAATTACTATGTGTTCTATTAACACATAATACATTAATAAAACACATTATACATAATACATTAACACTATTGCTTCAGGTGTGTATGAATAGAAGTATAAATGCAGGCAGGTAGGCATAAATCTTGTTACATATTGCACTGAGATGGACAGTATCAGGGGTGGGTTCTACTTACCTTTACTACCGGTTTGCAATGGGGCCGCATGCGCAGAAGCTTCCTGATGATGTTAGGGTCAGTGGGCAGAGCCTCCTGCCGGTTTTACTACCGGTTCTTGTGAACCGGTCCAAACCGGAGGCAACCTACCACTGGACAGTATGCATGCATGCATGTATGTATGCATGCATTCATGTATAAGGAAATGCACACCCTTTTGACTTCTTGACATGTCTTTGTAGTTTTCCTGGCAAAAGTTTTGGACGTTGTTTACCAGTTCCTCCTTCCTAGGGCAAAGTGACTGGCTTCAGGTGTAAGATAAAGATTTCTTCTTTTTATTTTTAAAATGAGTGTTCACAATAGCATTTATGCAGGGGAGGGAGCTTCTTTTCACACAGAATTTTCTAAAATAATACAAAATCTCACCATATGGGCATCTCTACAAGAATTAGAGAGTTTGTGTCCTTGGTGCCCGGGAGGTCTCTTTTGTGCTTTCTGAACACAAGCATCCCACTTTCTTTTGGTAACTTTTGCCCATTTGGTCCCAGATGTAGCTGCTGGGAATGGGTAAGAATTTTCTTTTGGCATACTTATGATGTGTGTGTGTGTGTGTGTGTGTGTGTGTGTGTGTGTGTGTGTGTGTGTAAAAGAGAGGTAGGGAGAAAGAAGAAAGCAAAACTGACATTCTACATCCTTAGGAGTATGGGTTTTCTTTTTTTTTCCCAGGGCATTCAGTCAAAATGGAAAGTAGAGGGGGGGGGGGGGCGACAGTTGAGTATCCTGCTTCAGGCTTCCATCATACACATTCAGATATAGTTACTTTGAAGATTATCAGTTTTACTTCAAGGCTAAAGAGTTAATAAGAAATAAAGAATGTAAACAAAAGCAGAGGCTTGCCTGCAGAGTTTGCTTTGAAATAGACCATGCAGATGACTTGTCCAAAGTCAATCCTGGGTGCCAAGAGCCAGGTCAGAATTGTCAGCCAGCCCAGAAGTTCAAAGTTTCTTCAACAAACAGGAATGTCACACAAGAGTTGGAGGTCAGACATCATTTCTAGCAAATAAGCATGGTGAGAACTGCGTGTTAAATAAAGCAGTAAATCAAGTCTAGGCCATGACTTTGAAGAATGGGGGGATTTGAAAAATGTTCAAGCCAAAACCCCTGTCCTTCCTGGATCTATTCAGCTGACCTCAGAAAAGAAAATAAGAGATGATTATAGGGGTGTTGGTTGGTGTTTTTTTTGGCAGAAGACAAGAAAATGCTCTTAGTCTCCCCCATTCTTCAGTAAACATTCTCATCATTGATAGAGAAAAAAAAATATTATTATTATTATTATTATTATTATTATTATTATTATTATTATTATTATTTAATCTTTAGTGAGATTCACAGCCTTTGAGGCTGGTTAACAGCTCAGCAGCTCGAGTCCTAACCAAGGACCTAGGAACTGTTAAGGTATCGTTGGAGGATGTAAGCTGTTCCGAGTAAGGTGGTTTTTTGTAGAGTCAAAATGTTCAAGTCCGGCAAATTTACAATTTCTAAATAGCGGGGTAGCCCTTTGGGTATTGCTCCAAGGGCTCCAATTACAATCGGGACAACACACGATTTCTTTTTCCACAGTCACTCAACTTCAATTTGCAAATCCCGGTACTTTGTGATTTTTTCTTGCTGCTTATCTTCAATCTGTGCATCACCAGGTATTGCAATGTCAATGAACCATACTTTTTTCTTTTCAACTATTGTTATGTCAGGTGTGTTGTGGACCAAGTGCCTGTCAGTCTGAATCCTAAAGTCCCACAAGATCTTGAGTTTCTCATTCTCTAAAACTTTCTCAACCTGATGTTCCCAGTGGTTTTTGCTGTACTCAAATCCAAACTTCTGGCACAATTTCCAGTGAATGATCATTATTATTATTATTGGAGCAATACCCAAAGGGCTACCCCGCTATTTAGAAATTCTAAATTTGCCGGACTTGAACATTTTGACTCTACAAAAAACTACCTTACTCGGAACAGCTTACATCCTCCGACGATACTTTAACAGTTCCTAGGTCCTTGATTAGGACTCGAGTTGCTGAGCTATTAACCAGCCTCAAAGGCTGTGAATCTCACTAAAGATTAAATAATAATAATAATAATAATAATAATAATAATAATAATAATACATGCCAGATATCACAATTGTCAAAAGCCAAAGCATACAATTTATTGATATCTCTGTACCAAGAGACGCCATAGTCGAAGAAAAAGAACGGGAAAAAAATCATGAAATATTGCAACCTGGCCATAGAAACTACTATAGCTTCCTGCAATAACACTAGTAAACTGCAAAAAACTGCGCTACTCAGAACATCATATATTTTAAGAAGGTACTTGGTTGATACCTAGGATGCTGGGAGCAACCCGTATCAACCATTAGCACCAGTCAATGGTATTTGTGACACATTTTTAAATGTCCAGTTGACTGAGGTTCATGTTTAATGAATAAAAGATAACAACAACAACAACAACAACAACAACAACAACAACAACAACAACAACAACTACTTGTATGCCACCTAACTCTCAGTGACTCAGGCCAGTTCATAACAATCAAAGAAATTACAATAATAAATTTACAAAACTATGTTAAGCAAGTATCTGTGGAGATTCTCAATTATCCAGATCATGGTTGTTGCAAAGGTGCTTTTTCCAAAAGGCAACTAGGCTTTCTTGTTTTTTTTCTTTGAACACAGTTCACTTCTCATCCAAGAAGTTTCTTCAGAACTATGAAAGCTTCTTGGATGACAAGTGAAACATTTTCAAAGAAAAAACCCAGAAAATCCGGTTACCTTTTGGAAAAAGCACCTTTGGGACTATGTTAAGCAAGCATAATAAAGTCAGGGGTTTCAATTTTCCTTGCCAAAGGGCTGGGTGAAAAGCCAGGTCTTTGTGGTTCTTCTAACAACAGCAAAATAGGGGCACCTACCTCTCTGGGGGCATTCCAGAAAGTAGGCACTGCTACAAAGAAGGCTCACTTCTGCAGTCCTAAGAGATGACATTGTTTAATCAAAGGAACCCAGAGCATGCCAATCCTGTAAGATTGAATTGGCCATGCAAATGTTAAAGGAGAAAAGCAGTCTTTCAAGTAACCAGGTCTTATGCCATGCAGGGTTTTATACATAACAATCAGCATCTTCAATTGTACACAGAAGCAAATCAACAACCATTTCAGCTCCCTTGCCTTAAATGGGATTTCATCATAATTCTTGAAATTTAATTGCTAGAGCTCTGATGAAAGCTAGAATTTAAAACAGAATTGAGCAGCCTTTCTAAATCTGATATCTGCCAGATACTTTTGGGAAGACTTTAGTAGGGTAAGACATTTTCATATTTCATTTTGTGTTTGGAAAATGTATGAATATACAGGGGTGAAATCTAAAATTTATTACTACCAGTTCTGTGGGTTTGGCTTGGTGGTGGGGGGTAATGTGACTGGGTGGGTGTGGCCAACTTTTTTTTTTTTACTTTTGAAAGCATTTTTTCTACAACCTCTTCGGCCGAAGAAGTTGCAGGAAAAAAAATGCTTTTAGAAGCCTCTGACGATAAGGCAAATCAGCTGGGATCGCCAGAGGCTTTTAAAGGCAATTTTTTTCCTACAACCTCTTCGGCCGAAAAAATTGTAGAAAATATGCTTTTAAAAGTAAAAAAAACCCCAGCCTCTAATGATCACACGGCTCAGCTGGGCAGGGGGGGGCAGGGATTTTTGCTACTGGTTCTCCGAACCACCCACCGCCATTGCTACCGGATCGGGTGATCTGGTCCAAACCAGGAGCATTTCATCCCTGGAATATAGTTTATAGGTACTAATATGGAGCTGCACTTCTGACATTTTGCAATTTTTTAAACAATAGATATCCTTACTCAAAATTTGAAATGTTATTATGTCATCCATCTGTTGAATGTCAATATTATAACAAATCTTCTCCTTTTCAATGTCCCAAAAATTTCTATTGAACATCAACATTCAAATAGGTATCATTGTCTAGATATTACTAGCCCAAGTAACTATTATTAGGCTAGTACTGTACTGTACTATATCCATGGGGGCACAATAGCTCAGTGGTTAAAGATACTGAGCTTGCCAGCTGGTGACAGCCAGGGTTTGAAACCCAAGCGTCACACAACAAAATAAGTTCCTGTTATTTGTTCCAGAAAAGTGCCCACATAGCACTTTGAAAGCATGCAAATGTGAGTAGATAATTAAGTACCACTTCAGTGGGAAGGTAACAGCATTCCATGCATCTTGACATTTAGCTTTGCTGATCACATGACCATGGAAGTGTTTGGGGGCAACACTGGTTCTCTTAGCTAAGAAGCAGAGATGTGCACCACCCCCTAGAGTCAAACACAACAGGACATTGGAAATCTTTACCTTTACTATATACATGTACAATAATATTATTTTCTGCATTCTTTGAAACTTCTAACAATCGAGAGAGAGAGAGAGAGAGAGAGAGATCACATACCAAGATGATTTACAAACTTCTGAAAATCATATCACAGTAGAAAGGGGCCATATCTTTAATGGCACAAATGTCAGTAGGGCAATAGGGTGTTCTTTAGCTGTGTAATAAAGCATCAGTTTGGCTGACATATTCAGTGATCTATCTAAGCAGATTTAAAGGGAAGAATGAGAAATATTACAAAAAGCCTTTTGGCATTTCTTCTGCAGCCTCTATTTTATTATTTTTTCCTATGTTTTTTTTCTTGGTTTGGGACCACATACATTGCGAGAGGCAAAGGCAATACTTTGATATAATTACACATTATATCCCAATTTTTATATTTGTTTTTTGGAAAAACAGATTGAGCCAAATGAGTCAGAAAGTGCCTTCAGATTCTCATACAGCTGCTTTCCTAAGTATTAAAAAAATAAAAAATAATCAGAGTAGGGAGATTTATATTTATCCAATTACTTATAAATAAATAGATCTGAAATACAATTATCTTTCATTCATGCACAACCATCCTCATTCCCATAAATATGCTTGGGGCCTGAAAGTTAAGATGTCCTTCTAAAAATCTGTTATTTATGAAGTTAATCCTGAGGAATAGAATAGAATAGAATTCTTTATTGGCCAAGTGTGATTGGACACACAAGGAATTTGTCTTGGTGCATATGCTCTCAGAGTACATAAAAGAAAAGATACATTCGTCAAGAATCATAAGGTACAACTCTTAATGATAGTCATAGGGAAACAGTCAATATAAATCATAAGCATACCAGCAACAAGGTTATTATATCAATTGCAATGGTATCCCTAGATACTAAATAGGTATCTAATATATAGCAAGAAGTGAAGATATTTTACAATTTGCCTTTTATATTGCAAGAAATGTATTTATCTGAAAGCACACTATTTAAGAGCCACAACCGCAAAACTCCTTAATCTTTTATGATCAAATTCTATGAAAAAAATCAGTCAGAAAGGTGTTAAATACATCAGCCTACTCCAATCTGTAAATTAAATTGCCATACATGAACAGTAGCATGGCAAGAATTAGTTTTGATCAAAGATATTAATGTGACTAAGTAAAGCAACTAAATAATATGGAACTCTCACATCATTATGGTTTCCCATCATTTCTTCTGGTGTGCTATTTTATATTGAGACAAATCGCAACATTTATCTTTTTTTTGTATGGAGTAAAAAGTCATTGTAGAAATCAGGGGTGTTAAACTGGTGCCCGCAGGCTAGATGTGTCATTTGCAGGCCACACCCACTCCAGCTCCGAAAAAACCTTGCAAAAGTCACGTGATGGCAACATGATGCTGCGAGTTTGACACCTATGTTGTAGATCAGGGGTCTCCAAACTTGGCCACTTGAAGCCTGGCGGACTTCAACTCCCAGAATTCCCCAGTCAGCTTTGCTGGCTGGGGAATTCTGGGAGTTGAAGTCCGCCAGGCTTCAAGTGGCCGAAGTTGGAGATCCCTGTTGTAGATAGTCCTAGAGAGGCAGAGTTGAAGTCTACAAGTCTTAAAAGTTGCTGAGGTTGGAGAACCCTGTTCCAAAGTAATCCCCAATCTAGTGATGTAATCCTCATAAATCTTCAATTCTGAGACTTCTCACTGTCTTCTGAACAGGTGCTCCCCTGAATCTGAGCCTGTACTGTGTCATCATTTCATTTGTGAATAACAACATTCATTATGGACTGAATGTAGTATATACAGTATATAAAGCTGGAGCTTGCAGTACGAATGGAGCCAGTTCTTTCAGACAAGCCTTGCTCTTCAAATTGTATCATCACAGATGGTACTATACTTAGGAAAATGCCTGAATCATTAGCTAAATTGCCTTTAACCAAACGCAATTACATAACAGGAAAGTATTTGCTTTTCTTTCAGAATCCAGCAGGGATAAAAAGAGCCACAATGGAGCAAGAGCAAGTTAAATGAGTCTTATTTTCTTTGTAGGTCATTGAAGAGTTTGTTAACCTTGGTCCTTTCAATTCAAAGGAATTGCATGCTGATATGATTGCATGTGATAAGGAAAGTTGTAGCTGTGCTATTTTTTTTTTACAGGTTACATAATCTCCCTATACTGATTCCTGGTCAAAATGAGAAGTAGCAAGCTGTTGATGTAGAAACAATTATATGTTCTAAATCAGCATACAGAGCAATTAATTGATATGTGAGTGTACTGAATTTTTTTGTGTGTGCGATATGCTTCCTGGAACTTTTGAATTTCCTATTGTGAATGGCCACATTTACCATTAAAATGTCCTTGTTTTTACGTCAGCACAGGCTGTTTTCTTGAGTAGTAGAGCTTTATGATGCTTGACAAGTAATTTAGGAAAGGTGCTGGGCATGAAGAAGCAAGAACTAAATATTCCCCAGAGATCACAGTTTCCTTTTGCAGCTGCTTCATGATCCCAACAAAAGGCATGCTCCAGATACTCTAAAACCCCTATTCAGAATAAAGTCCAATGTGCTGCACAAACCTATTTTCCAGTATAATCTTCACAGGCAAAAGGTGAAGAACTGAGCATTAATACTCAATGTGTAGAATAACATTATGTCCTTTCAGTTCACCTTAAAACGGTTCATCTAACACCCACAAAATCTGCAAACAATAAGGTAACCCTCTACAGGTAATAAAGGAGAAGTTATGCAGATTCTTGATGCTAAACACTGCATTTTGCATTGGATTAGCATAAAATTACTGACACAGGTGTTCTGTAATTGGGAGTCATTTGGAGAATTCGCTCTGTTCAATGACCCTCTGCTGGATTGTTTGCCCAGTTGTGATGGAGGTAATGTGTTAATATTGTGGATTCTGTCATGTAAAAGAATGCAGTACTGCTATCTGGCATCCCAGTCCTGACAGCATTTATGATGATAATTTTATTCTGCGTGAACTTCTGCCCAATATTTAACTGGATTTCTTTTATATAGAAACACTAGAGAACTTCATTTTTAAACAAATTATTTTTTGATTGAGACTAACAGAAGGGCAGGTTTTTTTCACTGGGAGAGAAGATTCAATTAACCTGAGTATTTATTTCTGACAATGGCTGCTTTTTCTAGTTCGGGTTCAATAGGCCAGGAGACTTGGAGAATTATTTGAAATGCTGGCTGCATCTATGACTTTTGGCCCTATAAGAAGGCTCACGAAACTGTCAGGTACAGAAAGTTCCACCAAATCTCTAACAGAATTTAACACATGCAGTCTCTACTTCACTTTGAGGTGCTCTGCACTTTTTGTGTATGCAACCCTTATTTTTATAGAAATATATTACTTTTCATTGAAAGATAAGGTGACAGGAAGACTAAAATAAAAGAGAATATATGTAGCCAGGGTTGATCTGTGGAGTCCTTGATGCTCTCTGAGCTTGGTAGTTAAAAACTTACAGAGTTTTTATGTTCAATTATGTAACATCAGTGCTAGTGAGTGTGGGGTTTGTTCCTTGTTTATGTACACTAGCTTGCCCTGCCAATGTGGGGATGTAGTTTTTTTTTTCCCTTGGTAGAGCTTTGGTTAGGTTACTGTTTTGCACTTGATTATCAATTTAGGTGTTAATCTCTGTTTATCTGGGTGTTGGCTGCTGGAAAGTATGTGTTCTGGTTTTTTTTTTTTAAAAAAAAATAATTTATATGCCGCCCTTCTCCAGAGACTCAGGGCAGCTTACAATACGTTAAGCAATAGCCTTCATACTTTTGTATATTTATATAAAGTCATCTTGTTGCCCCCACAAACTGGGTCCTCGATTTACCTACCTTAGAAAGAATGGAAGGCTGAGTCAACCTTGAGCCTGGTGAGATTTGAACTTACAGTAATTGCAGACAGCTGGTGTTAATCACAATGCTATCAGTCTGCTGAGTCACCAGGCTTTTTGTTTTCTTTTAAGTGTTTTATTGCCTTTTTTGGTTGTGTATAAATATGATTTGTCTCTATGTGTCCATTGATGAATGATTTGTCTGAAATCCAAGCTTCCAAAAATTCCCTAGAGTTTTTGGATTTATCTTGGTCTAGGATAGTCAATTTCCCAATTGAAACTATGGTTAAATCTGTCCAAGTATTGTAATATTGAAGAGTTTTCACTAAGTCTTCTGATTGCTAGTTGATGTTCATGGATGGACTCTACTATTTTTCTGCCTGCCTATCCTACATAATGTTTGTTATACTCCTTATTCTATATGTTGTAGGTGACTTCTGGTTTTATTTTTCCTTTGGGCTACTAGGTCTTTCCACTTATCTTCGCTGTCAGTTCGGGAATGTTCACGTGCACATCTTCTGCATATTCACAGAGCCTTCTGTGCATGCACAGAGGGTAAAAAATGGGATGTAATGATGTCCCGGCAGGTGGGCGGAGCCTCCTGCCACCGGCGCTACTGGTTCACACGAGCCGGATAGATCCGGCCGGATTTCACCGCTGAACTTTTGGTTTACTTAAGATGTTTTGAAGGGCTTTAGCTAATTTGTGTGCTGTCATGATTCTGTGTAGTTATAATAGTCTACTAATATGTCTGAGATGACAGTATGACAGCGTTATCCTTTTCCTAACTTGCACTGGGTTGAATGATCAGATTTTTTAAATAAGGTTACATACATATTAATTTTGTTGGGAGATGTTGAATATGCAGTCTGGTTTCTCTTGCTGATGTTTTGGATTGCTCCAATGGATTTGTATCCATCTCAATAATGTTCTTATATAGCTCCTCTTGTGGGAAGTTGTGTTGTTATTTTGGAAATGGAACACTTAGTGTGGGTTGTTTTTCAATAGACTTGTGTTTCTACAAACAATGACAGATCCTAAATGCTGCTTTTGCTGCTGCTTAAAACTAAATTGAACAAGGAACTGTAGGAAGCCCCCCTACCCAGATTAAAATATTCTTTATTCTTAATATTAAGAGAGGCAGAATATTATATTTCCCCAAAGGAGAAATTAAGAAACATGCGCTTAAAGGCAGAAAGCAGCTCCAGTCTTCCTGATATAGGAAACAGCCTACAACAGATGCCTGGAATCTGCAGAGATGGATATTTTGTGCACATTAAGAAATCCAGGCCAGCCTATTCATAAACAAAACACCTTCAGCACAGTTCCCCCAGAAGGGATTAAAAGTAGAAAAAGAAAGATTCATAAAATCTACAGTACATTCCTTGCCCAAATTCTAAGGACAGGACATGACCTCTAGGATATAATAGGATTAACTCACCACCATTAGAATAGCAAAAGGCACAAGGCTCACTACATTGCACAATCCCCTGGAGCATCTCAAACAGAATCCTATAAAGATCCATTCATTCACTCAGCCATTTGGTCAGTCACCCCAGAGACATTGCTATTGTCACTGAAGTTTCTGGAAACCAAATAAACTTCTTTCCTTGCAGTCAGTCAGCCTCCATTTTATTTCCAGCTTCTTTCTCCCGGCTTGGAACTGGATTGGATTTTTCTTCCTACAGTGCACTTCCTGCAGTGTTTCTGCATTTACCTTTATTTCCAATTGTCAAATAAAACCTTAATTATTTGGGGTTCAGACTACAGGTTTTCTTCAAATATTCAGGACTCTTTTTACAAGATGGTTTAAAATGCTTTGAATTGCATTTTAAAAATTCAACAGGCTCAAATATCACTTACCACCAAAATGAATGTACGAGAATTGCATGGGATACAAAAAGTTTAACAGTTTAACTCCTGGTTTCACATATGCATTTTCTTATTCTTAACATTTACATAAACACAGTTATTTTAGCAGTGATTTCTCATGTCAACCATCATACTTTCTATATGCTTTTAAAAGCACACAATTGCATCTATAATAACATCTATGGCTAAAAAACATTTTATGACACTGACCATTGCATGGACACTTTCACTGTACTGTTTCATAACCTTTGCAAACCATCATATATCCATAGACTACTACATACATCGTATCTTGGTATGTTTTAATACCCTGTGCATCAGGGGTGAAATGCTACCGGTTTGCACCGGTTTGGGTGAACTGTTAATAATAAAAGCTACCGGTTCGGACAAACTGTTAGTAAAAAAAATACTACCGGTTTGTACTAACTGATATTTCTGATGATCAGCTGTGCCACGTGATTTATATTTGCTAGAAAGCAGGAAATCCTGCTTTCTAGTGAATTAAATCATGTAGCACAGCCGTTTTACCCCCTCCCTCGCTGTTCTACTTACCTTCTTAAGCCTCCTTTTTCTGTGCGAAGCAAGAATTTGGTGTGCACTGTGCATTCACATGCGCACAGTGCATATGCACGCATGCAGCAAACCAGTGGCAAACCTCAGAGGATTTCACCACTGCTGTGCATACTTCCTATTTGTTGGAAAGCAGGAAACAGTACAGCTTGCTAAGTAGGCTCCAGGTTAGAAGGATAGTTTGCATAGAAGAGTATGAGCATACTTGGGATAAAAGTAGGTTTAGTGTGTTTGTGGCATACTGTAGTTTATATTGTTGAATACTGTATTTTATACTATTGGAATAAACTGACATAACCAACTTTTCTTTTAAGTTTATTACTATCTTTGAACATATAGATAAGTATGAAAAGTACTGAAGTTCATTACTTCCAAAAAGCTATTCATTGCTTCAAATTCAGTACCTCTAAATATTAATTAAAATTGGACTTTTTGCTTTAGAAATTCCTTTCTTTCTCTTTCTCTCTTTCTCTTTTGTGTTGATGATGCCAATTGAAGCTCATTATCTAGAATTAGATGCATGTTGGTACCAAGCCATTCAGAATGTGTCGTGATATAATAGCATGCCTAAAGGAAATTGAAGAAAGGCATACTGTGGCGAGATGTATATCTAAAAATAACACAGAGTATTGTGAGTTCAGTTGTACTGA
This sequence comes from Pituophis catenifer annectens, assembly GCF_029215685.1. NCBI lineage: Eukaryota > Metazoa > Chordata > Lepidosauria > Squamata > Colubridae > Pituophis > Pituophis catenifer. The sequence continues at coordinate 262,064,467 of NW_027256881.1, read as the reverse complement.
GAAAGCAGCTTGGATTTCAAAGATTGGTGTCAATTAATAGTGCTCGGTTGCTATCCCACTAAGGGCTGGTTCTTCTTGTGTTTGGCATGTTTGCTAAAACATGTGCTTGCGCTTGGCATGTTGGGGTACCATCAAAAAGGTAATATCATCTGGCAGGACTCAGGAAATATGTCTTCTCCATTATTGATCCCGTCTGTTGGAACTCCGTTCCCCTTAAGATTCAGTTTGTCTCATGCTGCCTGCCTTTGGAAAAACATTAAAGATCTAGATTTTTTCTTCTTCTTTTGTTCTGCCCCAGCTACGGACCCCAAAGAACGCAGCACACACAAACTCTTTACAAAGCTTATTTACTCAAAATAACTTAGTATTTATTATTTCAAAGGCTGTTAATGAATTGTCTTAACAGCCTATCAGAATTCTAAGGTAAGGTAAATCACAGTCTTACTAGATTTGGCAGGAAGTCCAGAAGCAGTTTTGCAGACACGAAAGAGAGTGAACGAAAGTTGTTCTCTACAGCTTGTAGCCAATTAGCCCCAAGCCTTACTCTCAAGGAGACCTCTTCCTGAGGAACCACTCCTGCCTTTTGGCAGCTCTGTGAGCCCATGCATTGAGAAGAGGCTCCTCCTCTTCATCCTGTTCACTTAAAGGAGCTTCTGGAGGTTCTGAAGGCCCTGGCTGAATCCCTGCCTCTGGCACCACATCTTCTCCAGCCTCCTCGCTGTCCAACTCGAGCGCCAGCTGCACAGGCTGCTGGCGCAGCACCACACCAGCCTCCTCGTCGTCGGAATCAGCTACAATCTGCGCAGGCCGCTGGCGGGCCACAACATCTTTTCAAGCACTGACTCTGAGGGATAATAGCCAATTGGATGAGCTTCTTCCTGACACAAATTATTTTGAGTTACATTTTTATGTTTCATTTTATTATGAGGCTTTTGTTGACTCGTTACTGTTTATTGGAGATATACATCAGCCAGACCCATGTGCTGAATAGGAGAACTATATCAGGGGTGGTATTCACTTCGCTACCAGTTCACAAATGTGAGCACAAATGTGTTTGCAAATGTGATTGCCACCTTCATGCGTACACAGAGCCTTCTGCACATGCTCAGAGCATCAAAAACGGGATGTGATGATGTCCAGGCGGGTGGACGGAGCATTCCACAGCCAGTGCTACTGGTTCACCCGAACCAAACCAGCCTAATATCACCACTGAACTATATACATAAATATTTACAAGTCAGCTCAGAACAGAAACTTTCCAACACCAACAGAGAACCTATGCCTGGTTGTCACACCTACAAACTACAATAGATTCTGCGACCATATTTCTCAATCTTGGCTATTTTTAAGGTGTGTGGACTTTAAATGCTGGCTGAGGAATTGAGAGCATTGAAGTTCACACATCTTAAAGTTGACAAATTGAGAAACATTTCTCTGAGGAGAATGTGGTGATACAATAACTTTCTGTGGTGCAAAAAGACTATTCTAGTGTGCACCTAGAATATGGGATAACTGTATCTGTATTTTCAAATGCAGTAGCAAAATGTTGTGATACTATGCCTTGCTCTTCCACTCACTCAGATCTTTTCTGCAGGCATGTCAATTAGCCAAGCATGAAATTGCTGCCATTTTAAAATAATTGATTATGACAGATAATGTGCCATTAAGTTGTTGGCAATTGCATAAATAGATTTTTTCCATGGCAATCTATCCCTAACATTCCAACAAGGTCTTCCAACAATGCAATAATCATCACTGTAACTGGGAGTTCAATGTAACATTCTGGTGTTTTTTGTTTTTTTTTTATGATGAGTAACTCAGAACCACTGCCCAGACTCTGTGTGTCTAACCCCAGTTCATGCAATTAAATAGGCTTCAGAAAAGAAAGCTGGCACTGGTATTTTTACTCTCCTTCCAGGATAAGTGCTGCCTGCTCTGCGGAAACTTCTAGGGTGGCAAAACAACAAGAAGAACAAAAATGTTGCCTTCTGCAGCAGGGATTCTATCAATCAAGCTTTTCTCTTCCCGCTATATCAGTAACTAATAAGATGGTCTCCTTTGGTTTGCTCCATCCCTGGAGCTGCCACATTCAGTCTTACTGCTGCCGCTAATTTAAAATCCCATGTAGCAGCCTCATATGGAAACTGCTAACTGTTTTCATACGGATTGCAAACTCTTACAAGTTTTAAAGGATTTTGGCACCAATCCCTCTCCTTTATTTTCCCCATGGCAGCATTTTCACACAGCTAAGCAAACTTTTTAAAAAATTGTTGGACTTGTGTTAAACACTTACTCATTGTCCAGAGCAACATGGCCCTTCTATTTTCCCTCAGCTGTGGTGACTCTGAAGCACCATGGTGCCTTTGCATATGGCCTCAAGAATTTTTGCAGTCACATTGTTCTCTTTTCTACCTGTCTTTATCATAATGAATATGACTAAGCAAGGACAGGGAATCTCTATGGCTTCAATGATTAGAGGATTTGAGGGTGGGAGGTTGGTTTCTCTAATCCTTTGTAGATCAGGTGGAGAAATGACAGGTTGGTTCTGGCAATGCTTGCGATATCTACATCAATTTCTATTGCAGGCATGTGGCCAATTGGCAAGAATGACTCATCATTTGTGGAATATTATAGGGAAAGTGCTCGAGTAGCAGTCTTCTAATGGTGAGCAGTGGTGCACATGAGATTATTCACTGATCAATATGTCTGAAAGATAAACATTTGCTGATGGGAGGCTGAAGCCTGCTGAAACCTGGCGAAGTTGTGTGAAAGAGAAAATCTTAGCCAAGCATTTAGTTTTCATCATTAAGTAACTGTCTGGTTTTAACTGAGGAAAGCTTATTTTACTTTAAATACAAAGCTTCATTTAATTCCACTCTGTAATTTGGTAGAAGGAAGGATCACAAATTGATTTAGAAAAATAAAGGTGTAGGATTAATTTTTTTTAAAAAAAAGCCATATGTTTTAAAAGGATCAGTGTTAAACTGAACTTGTGTATTTGTATACATTGATACAAAGCATCGACAATGGCTGAGGAGAGGACAGTGCCAAAATAGTATTTAGAGACTTGCCAAAAATCTTAAAGCATCTGCAAGAATACCCAGAGCACTTCATCTCCAGCTGGCAAAACAGATGCTATTCTATGGTCTGTTTGGCTGATAAGCATTTTTCACAGTTATAAGAAATTTAAATAGCACCTCATGGAAGAACTTAAGACTTGGAGCAAACTGGATAACTGAGGAGAACATGGATTTTATACGTTCTACACCATTGTTTGTAAGAACAGTCTGTTCTATATAGACCTCTTTCTCTATGACTTTAATCTACTCTTCTTTTTCCAAATAGCAGCTATGCATGTTCTATAGCAGGGATGTCAAACTCATGTCATCACGGCGGCATCACGTAATGTATCGGGACATTTTCCCCCTTCACTAAACCAGGCATGGGTGTGGCCAGCACGTAATGCATCTGGCCCCCGGGCCGGGAGTTTGACATCCCTATTCTATATAAATTATCTCTAGAAAAATTCATGAAATCAGAGCAGCCTTTCAATTTTCTAAAAGGCACAAAACTCTTATCTGTTGAAATGAGCAGGTCAGATGCAAACTAAGTAGCACCAGATTTATCATTCTAAATGTTCCATTAGCATTTGGAATGAGATTCCATAAAAATTGGCTTTGTTTTGCGGAAATGACAGCAAAATGCAGAATAATAATAATAATAATAATAATAATTTTATTTCTATACCGCCCTTCTCCCGAAGGACTCAGGGCGGTGTACAGCCTATTTAAAAACACAAAAAACACGACAACAATTAAAATTTAAAATCATTAAATAATTAGGCTCCAATTAAAATCCCAGAAATTTAAAATACCCCAATTTAAAACATTATGTTAATAGCCCTGCCTGGCGGAACAACAGGGTCTTCAGAGCGCAGCGAAACACCCGGAGGTCGGAAATCTTTCGTATTTCGGGGGGCAATTCATTCCACAGGGCTGGAGCTCCCACAGAGAAGGCCCTCCCCCTGGGTGTCGCCAGCCGACATAACTTGGCTGATGGCACCCGGAGGAGACCCTCTCTGTGGGAGCGAACTGGTCGGTGGGAGGCTATTGGTGGCAGAAGTCGGTCTCGAAGGTACCCGGGTCCTATGCCACGGAGCGCTTTAAAGGTGGTAACCAACACCTTGAATCGCACCCGGAAGACCACTGGGAGCCAGTGCAGCTCGCGCAGGAGGGGTGTCACATGGGCACAACGGGTTGCACCCATAACCACCCGCGCGGCCGCATTCTGGACCAGTTGGAGCCTCCGAGTGCTCTTCAAGGGGAGCCCCATGTAGAGAGCATTACAATAGTCCAACCGGGAGGTGACAAGGGCGTGAGTGACCGTGCGCAAGGCGTCCCGATCCAGAAAGGGCTGCAACTGGCGAATCAGGCGAACCTGATAAAAGGCCCCCCTGGCCACGGCCGTCATATGCTCTTCTAAAGACAGCCGTGCATCCAGGAGGACACCCAGATTGCGAGCCCTCTCTGTGGGGGGCAAAGATTCACCCCCAATAGTCAGCGATGGCACCTGCTGACCATATCGGGGCGCCGGAAGCCACAGCCACTCGGTCTTGGAGGGGTTGAGTCTGAGCCTGTTCCTCCCCATCCAGGCCCGCACGGCCTCCAGGCAGCGGGACATCACATCAAGGGCATCGTTGGGGTGGTCTGGGGTGGAGATGTACAGCTGAGTATCGTCAGCGTACAGATGACACTTCACCCCGAAACCACGGATGATCTCACCCAGCGGCTTCACATAAATGTTGAACAGGAGAGGCGAGAGGACCGACCCTTGTGGCACTCCCCATGCGAGATGCCTCGAGGTCGACCTCTGTCCCCCTGCCAACACAAACTGCGAGCGGTCGGAGAGGAAGGAGGAGAACCACCGCAAAACGGTGCCCCCTATTCCTAACCCCCTCAACCGCTGCAGCATGATACCATGGTCGATGGTATCAAAAGCCGCCGAGAGGTCTAATAGGACTAGGACAGAGGAGCAGCCCCTGTCCCGAGCCCTCCAGAGATCATCCACCAACGCGACCAATGCCGTTTCAGTGCTGTACCCCTGCCTGAAGCCCGACTGGTACGGGTCTAGATAGATAGCTTCATCCAGGTGCCGGGGAAGTTGTCGTGCCACCACGCTCTCAACAACCTTCGCCACAAAACGAAGGTTGGAGACTGGACGATAGTTGGCTAATTCAGCCGGGTCCAGGGAAGGCTTCTTGAGGAGGGGCCTCACTACCGCCTCTTTCAAGGCGGCAGGAAAGGCACCCTCACTCAGAGAAGCACTTATAATCCCCTGGAGCCAGCCTCGTGTAACCTCCCGGGAGGCCAGCACCAACCAGGAGGGACACGGGTCCAATAAACACGTGGCGGCACTAATCTTACCCAGAACCCTGTCCACATCCTCGGGAGTCACAGGATCAAACTCCTCCCAGATAACATTCTCAAGACCTGCCCTCGTCTCCTCCCGTGGACTCATCCAGTCGGAGTCCAAGCCATCCCGAATCCGAGCGACTTTATCGTGCAGGAATTGCACAAAATCCTCAGCACGACCCTGCAAGGGATCTTCCCGCACTCCCCCCCGGAGGAGGGAGTGGGTCACCCTGAACAAGGCGGCTGGGCGGTTCTCTGCAGATGCGATAAGAGCGGAAAAGTGGTTAGACTTTGCCGCTTTTATCGCCACTAGGTAGGTCTTGATATAAGACCTCACCTGTGTCCGGTCGGAATCGGATTGGCTAGTCCTCCAAATGCTCTCTAGGCGTCTTTTCCGACGCTTCATCTCTCTCAGCTCCTCAGAAAACCAAGGAGCCAGTTGAGATCGGCATCGGGTCAGAGGCCGCAAAGGCACGACGCGGTCCAAAGCTCCAGCGGCCGCCCTTTCCCAGGCGGCCACCAGCTCTTCAGTCGAGTCGTGTGCTAGGGTCTCAGGACACGGCCCAAGCTCCGTCAGGAACCTTTCGGGTTCCATCAGGCGCCTGGGACGGAACCATCTAGTTGGCTCCGTCTCCCTGCGGCGGGGGGCGGCGGTAGGAAAGTCTAGTTGGAGGAGCGAATGATCTGTCCATGACAAGGGTTTAATATCTAGGTCCCCTCTACCAAGATCATTCAACCACTGACCAGAGACAAAAATCAGGTCCAGAGTGTGTCCCCCTATGTGAGTGGGGCCTTGAACTAACTGGGTCAGGTCCATGGCCGTCATGGAAGCCATGAACTCCCGAGCCACCTCTGACGCCTCACCCGCGGATGGAAGGTTGAAATCCCCCATGACAATAAGTCTGGGGGTATCAACCGCCACCCCGGCAATGACGTCGAGTAGCTCGGGCAGGGTCGCTGCCACGTGGCAGGGAGCCAGGTACGTAGTCAGCAAGCCCATCTGCACCCCACGGCCCCACTTTACACAGAGGGACTCACATCCGGCTATCTGAGGAACAGTGGTCTCCCTCGGACAAAGACTTTCCCTAATAATCACCGCCACTCCCCCACCCCTCCCCTGGGCCCTTGGCTGATGAAATGCACGGAAACCTGGCGGGCACATCTCAACGAGGGGGACCCCCCCCTCCTGGCCCAACCAGGTCTCCGTGATACCTGCCAGGTCCGCACCCCCCTCCGAAATAAGGTCACAAATGAGGGGGGCTTTATTAACCACCGACCTGGCATTACACAACATCAGCCGCGGACCCAGGGCCTGAGACTCTACACAACCCAGGACACGAGTCACGCATCGGGGGCCGGAGTGCGCAATCGCTCGTAAACAGCGTATGCGCACCCCCGACACTTGATATGGCCCCCTGCGTCCGTCATACCTGCCCCTCCCACTCATTATTTCAATTTCACAGCCCTTCCTGTCATCCCCCTGCTTCCCGGTTGAATTTCCTTTCGCGACCCTCCTGCTGCAACTAATCGACCCATCATCCCGCTCGGTTGCTATCTGGACCCCCCCAGGTCCGCTTTTACAACCCCCCCCTCCCTCCCGGGTCCCCTTAAAATTTTTTTTTTTTTTTTTTTTTAAAAAATTTTCCTAAAAAACCCCTCAACCCCCTCTTCGCTACATGCCATCTCTCGGGGTTCCAAAGCCCGTCATCAAGATAGGCCCTCGATAATGTGGAGGGCCAGGCCTGCGAGAGGGGGGAGTCTCGCAGCGCAAGAAGGTCGGCTTTTTGGAGCATCAACCGAACCAAGATGGGAAAAAGGCCAGTCCGGGGGTCTATCATAGTCCAAAGGGGTGACTGAACATACAGATCACAAAAATGTCCATTTGTAGAGCTGGACTCCACTGTCCTCTCACGACAGGGAGAAGGTCCAATGTTCTTTTTCTCCAACAGAGGCTAATAGCCAACCATCCTCTCACGATGGCCGGTCCCGTTACAAGGGTTAACGGGAACAATGTTCTATCCTCCCCGTTGGGATACAAAAATCCCTCAGTTCTTTCAAATGGTGTTCAGTCTCTCCTACCAGCGAGGGCATGAGTGGAACATAGTGGGGGGGGGGGGCCAGGATGTCCAGAGCATAGTAGTTCGTAAGCCCCACCCCCCATGAAAAAGGGGGGGGGAAGGCAGGGGGAAGGAGGGGGGGGGGAAACAATATCCCCAGAGGAGGGTAACATCTCCTCCTCTGCCGATCTGTAAGTCCAGGCCCCCTCACTTCGGCTTCTCCTCTCCACTCTCAGCAAGCCACCACTGCAGCATTCTGTGGCAGACGTCGCACCGGAGCCAGTGTCACCCCCCACCCCAGCACCATAACAGATGCATGGGGGGGGGGGGAACCAGCGCCGCCAACTGGCCTCCACCGCCAGCACCGCCTTGGTTCTGCTGCTTTGAGTGGGGGGGGGGGAGGGGGAGGAGGGGGGGGCATCGCCCCACGGCAGTTCATACCACCGCCGGAGCCACCGTCCCCCTCCAGCCCCTCTTCTCCGATGGAAAAAATGATGGAAAAAACAAGGACCGCAGCTAGATGACTCTTTGCGGCCACGCCAAGCTGCTCCCACCATCGCTGCTACCGCCATTCCCGCTGCTGCTGCTGCCACCGCCATCACCGCCGATGCTTTCTCGGCGCCCTCAGCTGTTCTTCGGCGCCCTCAGTTGTTTACGGCGCCCTCACCGCCGCCACAACCTCGCGGGGCTCCAGGCAGTCCCACAGCGCCCAGGAAGGTCTCACAGCGTCGCCGCCGCCGCCGCCGCCGCCGCTACTAACCCTGCGGCGCTCCGCGGCGTCCTCGGCGTCCCAAGCACCCTTCAGGGCCTCTCCCAAACCGCTAGCCCCTCGCTCCAACCATGATGTCACAAGGGGAGCAAAAATCCTCCCCAGGTTGGGCAGGGGCTCTCCTCACTGGGGCTCGGGGTCGCAAGAGGATTTAGCGCCCCTACACCCCTCTGCTAAATTACCAGAAATAAATCATGATGCTGTTAACATTACCTGACTATAAGTAACTGGTGTAGCAGAGGAAGAAATCTTAAAATTAAGGAATACTGGATATGAAAACACGAAAATCAGAAAACCAGTTTTCAACCAAGCATAGTCATAATAATACAATTTGAATTAGTTGTTTTTTTTATTTGTTAGATATATATCCCATCATTTATCTAAAAGATTAAGGTGTCATATATGCTTCAAATTTTTCCATAATTACCTTTTGGGTAGGTTGGGCTGAAAGAAAATCACCAGCCCAAAATCACACAGTGAATTATCATGGCTGAGGTAGACTTGAACCTGAGTCTTAAAGGTAAAGATAAAGATTTCCTCTGCCCAGTTGTTTCTCCTTCTAGGGGTTCATGCTCATCGGAGGGAGCGAACATTGTCTGAAGACATTTCAGTGGTCATGTGACTGGCATGCAGGGGTGAAATGCTACTGGTTCGGACTGGTTCTCCTGAACAGGTAGTAAAAAATGCTACCAGTTCGTGCGAACCGGTATTTCCGATGATCAGCTGCACAATTTATATTAGCTAAAATCATCGGATTTCCTGCTTTCTAGCTAATCTAAATTGCATGGCACAGCAGGTTCCCCCCCCCGACCTCACTGTTCTACTTACCTTTGCAGACTCGGAAGTCTTCAAAATGTTCCTTTTTTAGTGCTGCGTGGATGCGCCCAGGCGCGCATGCGAACAAAGTGCACAAAGCATGCGCTCGGTAGAAGACTCACAGTACCGGTAGCAGGCTTCAAAGGATTTCACTGCTGCTGGCATGACTATATGCCAAGTCACATGGAACCTTCCCACCAAAGTGGTATTATCTATTTATCTACTTGCATTTGCATGCCTTCAAACTGCTAGATTGGCAGGAGGTAAAGCAAGAATGGGAGCTCACCCCATCATGTAGTACTTGGTTCTCAAACTTACAATCTTCTGGTCAATAAGCCCAGAACCTTAAATCCTAAGCCACCACACTCCTACTGAGTTTATTCAGCATCATATCTACTATATCATACTTCCTGTATTCAATAGGCCTGAGCTCAGACTATGATGATATTTTTAAAAAATGAAATATTTTAATTCTGTTTCAAAACAGCTTTGGCATATTTCATTCAGTTAACCTTTACAACATTCTCAAGCTCATAAAAATGCATTCATACAAGTTCATTTAGAAACAGATGGAGAGCCGCTGCTTCTCTAGGCTTTGTTTAACTTCAGCGTTTTTCTTAGCTTCTCTCTCAATTGGTCATGCTGGCTAAAACTGTTGGAAGTTTTGGTTCAGTAATATCTGGGGAAGCAAGCATGCCTCAATCCTTTCAAATTAGATTAGATATACTCTTAGATAAATGCAATCTATCTAGAGACCTAAGAGATGGAAATTGCAGGTTCAAAACAAAAAGAAAAATAAATGCAAGGAAAATGTTTATGGCGCATTAAAGTTCAACACATCGATAATTACTTATGACTTTGAGATGGATCTTCAAATGCTTCTCTGTTTTCTCTGTTTCCCAACAAATACTTTAGAAAACATCTAAAGGTGTTTTAAATAACACCACAAAAAATCACGGAAATAATAAAAATATAAGGATTAAGCTTCAATGTTTTGCTGATCCTCAACTGATCCTCAACTGAGTAACAAGTCTTGTTTATATATTTAGTTCAGTTTAGGAAAACCCAACTCAAACTAACTCTGGGCAGTTCACAGATAATAACATAAAAGCCAATATTTTTTTTTTTAAAAAAATGGGATTTAGGTACAATATATAGACAGAAACAAAAATAACATGGGTTTTTTCATTAATAGTGTGGTAAGTAGCACAGGGCAATTGAGAAGAAGTAAAAAATTGCTTTAAAAAATCTTTATGTAATAGGAATGCAGATTATATGTATGCCCCTTAGAACTAAGGTAATACTTAGGATATTTGAGCATTATTTGATTTTCTAAAATATAGAAAAAACAGATTCTGAATTCAAAATTTACAATTTATTACAGTTGAATCAACAGTTCAGTGATTTAGGAAGGAAAAACAAATCTAAGGTAATAAGAGCGTAAAAGCTAAATGGATATTGTAGTTTTTTTTTCTTTAGCATATTATAACTGGCACTAGAAACTATTAGTCAATGATATACAGTATATAATGTTGACAGATATAACCTCATTCAAGTGACTTCTCTGTAAGTAAAACCTTAGTTACAGATACTTCTATAATAATATTATATGCAATAGATAATGATGATGATGAAGAAGATAGATGATAGATAGATAGATAGATAGATAGATAGATAGATAGATAGATAGATAGATGATAGATAGATAGATAGATAGATAGATAGATAGATAGATAGATAGATAGATAGATAGATAGATAGATAGATAGATGATGGATGGATAGATTAGATAGATAGATAGATAGATAGATAGATAGATAGATAGATAGATAGATAGATAGATAGATGATAGACATCCTAATATATGAAAGTTTATATACAACTTTTTGTAACAGCAGGTATAGACAACTTCCTAATATAGGGACGTTTATACTAACTACTGTAAACTTTATGCTGCATCCTCAAATATATGCATTATATGTGATTTTTGAGCCAAGAAATGTTTTTAGACATGTATTTATGGTTTTCCTGCCATAACAGCCTTGTCAAGTATATTTTATATCCCCAGCATCAACAAATATGATAGACCTATCATTTGGATACAAAGGACCAAGTTATAATTTGTTTTGTCCTGTGATTGCAATAAGGCTAGTTTTCCCTGGTTCCTTTCTGTCAATCACATATGATGATACCATAATATTATATTCTATTTTAAATGAAAATATACACCAAGAACATTCAATTTTTCTAAAATAAAATAGCTTATTGGAACTTAACATCCAATAATTTTATGTCAGCTACAATCTGAATTATTATTTTATTCTTTAGAATTGTTGTCTTTCCTACTAGAGATCTCCATTTCAAAGAGACAAATATAATGCTTTGTCTGCACAAATATGTGGCTGCTCTTTTTTGAGGGGGGGTGTCATGACAAAATAGTAACTGGCAAAAAAGAAATCATAACCTAACTTCTGAATATCTTCTTTTTTGTCAAAGAAATGGATGTAAATAAATTCAGAAGCTTTTTCCAGCACACAGAATTTTTCTTTCCTGAATTTTGTAGATAGCTTCTGGAAGGTTTGTTGTGTGGAGTGGCTTAATTTTGAGTGAGAGTTGTTGAGTTTCTGGAACGGATGAACTGTTTTCAGAAAATGTTGGAAAATTATGTTTGTGCACTAAAGGAAGTGATAAGCCAATATTAGACAATGGACAATGTATGGAAATCTTTTGCTATACTATCCATTCAGCAAAAATATTTATCTCCACTTCATCTGTGCAATCCTTATTTTCAGGAACTGCACTTACTCCTTACAATAAGAAAACTATTATAATGAATGAATTACTTTCCATAAAGAGAAATTTGCATATTGATTTCCCACTTCAATTTGTACTGAAAGAGCCAATTCAGAAAGACTTTCAGTCTTCTAATTAAGTAAGGAATCATACAACAATGAACATTATTTGTTGAAATAATATGTCATACTATATTCATAAAACACCCGACTAAAATTCTTGATTACTTATAATGCAGGTGGGGAGAGTGGGGAAGAGGATCACATTTGCTATAGGCAGACAATAATATTGAGATGCCCTAGTTGGAATAGTCGAGTTTAATCTCTAGAGCACATGTTTAGCAAATCATGCAAATAACATGTAGAATCAAGCCCACAGAGAAAATTTAAGAGTTGGATGTTTAAGATCCAAAAGGCAGTTTTATTGAGGCTATTATATAACATGCACACTGGATTTCAATCTTCATAGTGGGGAAAAGGGGGATAAAAGTACTTTTCCTAGAGGTGGCAAACTGAAGGGACTTCCAGTTATGATCATGTAAATCGAGGAGAAGGAGGAGGAGGAACTTTCCACTGCTAATATTTTATTTATTTATTACATTTTTATGCCACCCATCATCCTGTGAGATGTCTCTGGGCAGCTATCCCTAATAGCATAGACAATAAAAATGTTTTCGGTTTGCTACTAACTTTATTTATTTATTTGGTTTATATTCCATTCCAGTCATATCTGACTCAGTGGTGGGATTCAAATTTTCTTACTACCGGTTCTGTGGGTGTGGCTTTGTGAGCGTGGCATGGCTTTGTGGGCGTGGCAGGGGAAGGATACTGTAAAATCTCCATTCCTGTCCCACTCCAGGGGAAGGTTACTGCAAAATCCCCATTTCCTCCTGATCAGCTGGGACTCGGGAGGCAGAGAATAGACTGGGCCAATAGCAGGGTCAGTCAGAGGTGGTATTTACCAGTTCTCTGAACTACTCAAAATTTCCACTACCGATTCTCTAGAACTGGTCAGAACCTGCAGGTGGAAGTTACATTCCTCATTTATGAGGTGAAGATATGAGATATGATCTGGCTGTGTTTGTTAAGGTCAGTGTGGACTCAGTATTGATAGAGAATAAAATGGAACTGAACATGTAGTATATAGTACTACAAAGCATCCTCCTTATAATATGAGTAGGCCAACTGATGTAAATGCTAACTTTTTTTACATTCCCCTCTTTCTAAATAAAATAATTGATTCACTTATTTAGCACTGCTCAGTCTGTTCAAAATCTAGTGGCATCTATGGACATTTCTTTTTTAAGAAGGATGATAATATTGCAAAATTGTAGATACCATACTTAGAGCATTGTTTATGTACTATCTAGACACTTGTCGTGCAAAAATCCAGTGCCTGGTGGTGTTTTTTTCAAACTAATACCCTCATATAATTTTTAAGAGTAGCCAGGCTTTGATGAATTTTGAGATACAATTTACCATTTTCATGATCCTTTGAGTAGGATTTGGCATATCTACAACTGCCTTTACTTTAGTTTTATCTGATTTATGTCACCTTTTTAAGCATTTTTCCCAAATGCCATATTAAAAACATAGTTTTATTCAATTTAAAATTTGAGAGAGTGATTTTTTTACTAGAACCAGTTTTGATTATATCCTTCTATGGTGCCCTTTATATCCTCCATCTATGCCATGGTTCCTGGAGTGCTCTCTATTGTTATTGTATGGTGCAGGAAACTAAAAGGCATGATTAAACCTCTACCAACCATACGGTATATTAAATGTATAAAAGTATGTGCTTGCTTCATTCATTGGTATGTGCTAAAATCCACCTAATGCATTTAGCTTGGAAAATATTGTGCACGTATATCTAAATGCAATAGTGTTCTTTTTGAATCCATTTGTTTAACATTTTAGGATTCAGGCAAATTCTCAGGCTATCGTTTTTTTTTCTGAACTATAAACATCAAATGAATCTATTCAGCTGCCTGTTCAGAATGGCAAATAATTCTTCTTGTTTCTATTCTGTTTAATTCTATTCATGTTCTTCTCAGTGCTATTTGTATATTCCTCATAGAATGCATCATTATGAAGAAGAAAGTTTAAGTTAAGTTTAAGAGACACCTAATACTATGAAAGACATTTTCATAATCTGTTTAAACATGCTTTTCCCTCTGTAGAAGCTTTACACTGAATTATTATGGATGATGGCTAATACTAGAGTATATGTTTAAGTTGTGAGTGAATAGCTTCTACTGCTTGATATATATCAGTTGTGTTCTTTAGGTACTAGTTTGCATCGCTAAGTCAGAATCCTGTAGTCTTGATTCTTATGCTCAGAACAACTTTATCTTTAATTAAAGATTCAGTCATAAAAGTTACTCTTTAATTTCAGACCTGTTATAGCCTCTTTGACTGTCTCAGTTTCCTTTTGTAGCTTTGATCAGCAGACAAATCCTTCATATCTTATGTTTTTCATTGCATACAGTGTGCCTAAAATTCCTGCAGTGTGGCTTTAAAGCTATTTATTCCTTCATCCATGAAAGTGAATGTATTATAAACATCAAGAGCATCTGCTCTGGCCACTGTCAGGAAGAATGCTATTTTCTATTCATCCCCTTATATGTGGCAGCCAATTGCTCTTGTACAATAAAAACCTTTGTTGAAAGCATCAATATTCATTTTCCACATTGCTGGGAAGTTTCATTCTGTTGGTGACATGCACGGCAGAGGCCCAAAAATCAGCTAGCGGTTGGAGGCGGGAGGCATGCACACATGCGTGGTGGAGCTGAGCTGTGGTGATGGCTCACATGCCTGCAGAGAGGACTCTGCGTGCCACCTGTGGCACATGTGCCATAGGTTTGTCATCACAGAAGTAGAGTGTACTACTGAAAAAAATTAAAGCTTTGTATTAAACCCTTTCAGAAGTGACATTTTTTTCACTTTGATTTCCCAACTCAAAGATTTTATTGTTCTTATGTATGAAACAACAATGATGGCACAGCAGTTAAAGACACTGAACTCGTCAACTGGCAAGCTGACAGCTCAGGTTAAACATCTACTGTAAGTGCCACGCAATGAGATGAGCTCCCATTACCTTTCTCAACTCCTGCCCACCTAGCAGTTTAAAAGCATGCAAGTGTGAGTAGATAAATAGGTACCACTTCAGTGAGAATATAACAACAATCTGTCTACCTCAGTGAATAGTCATGCTGGCCACAGACAATGCCTGATCTCTTAGCTAAGAAACAGAGCTGAGTACCGCTTCCTGGAGTCGGACATGAATGGACAGGGTAAACCTTTACCCTTTATATATGAAACATCCATACATATAAACCAGGTACAAAACTGACATTGGCTTTGCATGGCACATCAAGGAGAATATTCCAAAAGTGGGAAATGTGAGACTCATGAGCAGATTTTAAGGAGATCCTTTAACTCTTGCAATTCAAAAAAGGAAAAGCAATGTTCCACATATATTTCAAAAGGTATTTCTCACCATCCACTCTGAGAGTCTCTGTTGGCCACAGTTTTAATTGGTATTAAAATGTATTAAAATACTATGTATTTTGTGGCAAATAAATACATTATAGCACAAGAGCCCCCTTCAAACTGTGCTACCATACTTTCATTTCAAGCAGCAAGCACCCCTAATTGGCCCATTTAAATATGTTTGATCTGGCTAAGTTGAAATTGTATGACAAAAAGTAATTTGAAAGTGAGTAATTTAATAGAGGAGAGTTTGGTGAAGTAGTTAAGACACTAGGCTTGAAGTCATGAAACCATGACTCTAGCCTAAGGTGACCAGATTTTAACATTGGTAAAGAGGGACATTGTGGGTGTGGCTTATTTTGTGGGCGTGGCTAGCTGGTCATGTGACCGGGTGGCCATGGCTATGTGTATAGGGTAAAGTGAACAGATTTTAACATTGTAAGAAGGACACCATTGTGGGCGTGGCTTATTGTGTGGGCGTGGCTTGGAGGCCATGTGACTGGGTGGGCGTGGCTAGCTGGTCATGTGACCGGGTGGCCGTGGCTATGTATATAGGGACTACTCAGAGGGCTGAAAAGTCATTTCTGACAGGTCCTCACACTTTTGACTGGTCCTCACACTTATGACCATCCTCACATTTATGCCCGTGCAGCATTCTTAACAACCATGTCACTCATTTCACAACTGCTTCTCTTCACCATGGTGACAAGATAGGGCAAAAACGTAAAATGTGAGGACAGTCATAAGTTCGAGGACTGGTCAAAAGTGCGAGGACCAGTCAAAAATAACTTTTTCAGCCCTCCGAGTAGTCCATATACACAAAAGGACTAACCAGAGGGCTGAAAAAAGTCATTTCTGACAGGTCCTCGCACTTTTGACTGGTCCTCACACTTATGACCATCCTCACATTTATGCCCATGCAGCATTCTTAACAACCATGTCACTCATTTCACAACTGCTTCTCTTCACCATGATGACAAGATAGGGCAAAAATGTAAAATGTGAGGACAGTCATAAGTTCGAGGACTGGTCAAAAGTGCGAGGACCAGTCAAAAATAACTTTTTCAGCCCTCTGAGTAGTCCATATGCATTAAAGGATACAGCAATAGAGAGGGATGAAGGAATGGAAATTAGAGTAGGAGTGAGGGTAAGAGAGGGAGGAAGAGAGGAGGAGAAGGAGAAAGGAAGAGGAAGTAGGGAGGAGAAAAAGAGGGTGGGGGGAAGAGAAAGTAAGAAGGAAAGAAAAGAGAGAGGTGGTAGGTTTGAGGAGAAAGATTGCTGTACAATAAAAAAGATGAAAGGGAAGAAAGCCAACCCCAAGCAAATATAAAGATATTAAGATAAAGAATGAATTGTTAAACTTTAAAGAATAAAAGAGAACAAATATGAATAAATAGCAATAATTAGAAACACATATACAAACATACAATGTATTTTCTTTGAACAGAATATTTGGCTGGTTCACAAATTTAAACAGCGTTTAGTCATTTCAATTAAATTTACAATTTCTATATTTCCTTTTTGCCATATTTATTCCTCATCTATTTTTTTTTAAAAAAATATTACCCTTCATCCTCATCTCTAATCTTAATCAAATTCAATTTTTCCCTTCTATTCTATATTATACCCCTTCCCATTGTCATCTATTTTTATATCCATCCTCACATTGGTTAATTATGTAATTATGTAATACAGTTGTTTAATACAAATTCAACATTTTAATATAAATCAATTAGTTATAAAACTATCTTTTTGTATATTAATCAATATGAACATGAATATTCCAATTATTTCCATGCAATCCAATTTCTTACAAATCAATTAATTATATTTACCAATAATAATAAACCAAATAATTTCCCCCATATATTCCTCTGAACCACAACTTAACCATTTCTCCTTTCAACACAATATACAATTAATAGTATCTCAATTATTACAATTCCCTAGTTAAATACAGCTTTTTTTTCTTTTGGGTTTTAAAATCTTGAACTCTCCTCCTAAATTTCCCATTGTTTGCAGTTTTTCACCTACCTTTTTTGGGGAGGAAAAATAAAAATAAAAATAAAAATAAATCTCTCTCTGCCTCATTTTGTCACGTTGCACCAAAGATCCTGGTTTCGGTTTCGTTTCTGCAGCTTAGCTAGGGGAAAAAAAACTGCTTCAGGAACTCTTTATAATAATAATAATAATAATAATTTTATTTCTATACCGCCCTTCTCCCGAAGGACTCAGGGCGGTGTACAGCCAATTTAAAAACACAAGACACAACAATAATTAAAAATTAAAATAATTAAATAGATTTGGCCGATTTAAAACCCCAAAAATTAAAATACCCCAATTTAAAATTATTATATTGACAGCCCTGCCTGGCGGAACAACAGGGTCTTCAGTGCGCAGCGGAACACCCGGAGGTCGGAGATCGGAGATCTTACGTATTTTTTTTTTTTTTTAATTTGATTTATATGCCGCCCTTCTCCGGAGACTCAGGGCGGCTTACAATGCTTTAAGCAATAGCCTTCATTCTTTTGTATATTTTATACAAAGTCAGCTTATTGCCCCCACAAACTGGGTCCTCATTTCACCTACCTTAGAAAGGATGGAAGGCTGAGTCAACCTTGAGCCTTGGAGAGATTCGAACCAGCAGAAATTGCAGGCAGCTGTGTTAATAACAGGGTGCACTAAACCCTTGTACTATCAAGGCTCTTACACTGATTACAGTGTAATCAGTATTACACTGATTGCCTGTAGGGCGGCCCTTTGAAGCCCTGGGCAAGAGTTTAAACAGTTTTTTTTTCTTCTAGCCATCAGCTGGGGCTCAAGAGGCAGCGGGACTCAGGAGGCAGAATGAAAAATCGGGACTTTTTTGAAACGCCGCGGGACACGGGACAAATTGCTAAAAATCGGGACTGTCCCGCCAAAAGCGGGACGTCTGGTCACTTTATGTTTGATATTAGTTTGACTCTAGAATAGAAGAGGAAAAAGCAAATTGACTTTTTGGAAAGCAAGGATGGTGCTAATCTTGTTCAAACTAAAAATCAGGCTACATTTTTAAAGAAAATAAAGGGAGAGAGGTAAAGATATAGAATCTAATCTTGGTCATAAATTTGCAATGATGGAAAACATCCATAAAAACAATTGTCTTTTTCATCTAACAAATATATAGATGGAACAATTTAAGACTATTCCAATAAAACAATTAAAAATATTCTATGCTATATTTAGGATAAATAAATTAGGATAGGAAAACACAGATTACACCTTGTCTATTTCAATAAATCAAAGCTAAAATTGTGATTATTAAAACTGGAATCTTTGAAATTTCTTCCTTCCATCAGCATTGAAGAAAAGAAGAGAATGAATGAAGTCCTGCCTAAACTTGTTCCTATAGGTCAAGAGTGTCAGACTCGCACCATCACATCGTCATCATGTGACGTATTGAGACTTCCCCCCCTTTGCTAAACTGGGGTGGGTGTGGCCAGCACATGACACATCTGGCCTGCGGGCCACAATGTGTCACTCCTGCTATAGGTACTAAAAAACAAGTGCTTAAAATTATGACTGATAAGGTAGTACACATTTTGAAAATGATTCAAAACAAATGCATTGGGCCTAATGTGGGCACAGAAGAGCCTGTATTCATTAAAGTAGCCCTACTTTCTTCAGGCTTTTTGTTTTCCCTCAAGAGTCATTGCTTTAAGAGATATATAACTTTAATTAATGGGTTCCTTAAAGCATTGTCATCCTTATTTCAGATTCAGGTAGAAGACTGGGGGGAAAATGGTGAACTTATGTTAATAGCAGAAGGGCAAATGAACTTGCATGGCATACAAAATGAATAATTGTCAAGGCATGCACAAACCTAATATCTAACTAAGCCTGAAAGCTTTAAGTTAATTTTCACTCAAAAGTAGTTGGAGCATGTTGCTAAACCCACATTTTTAATTTGTTTTCCTTTGAATCATGGATGTGGGATTATTTCTTGTTTACCACTTTGAGTGAGTTCTTTAAAATGCAAAGAATTACTATCAGAGTTATGTGTCAGAAGTATTCTAAGAAACTAAAATTTAGTTTTGGTAAAGAAATAAAACACCAATATTAAAAAAAAACATCTCTAATTATCAGTATCCTGCATAGAGATATGGCAGCATTAGACAAGGCACAGATAATGAAAGACCAAGAAGAGTACAATAATGCAAAGAGAAATGCTAAGCAGTTTCCAAAGAAAGGAGAAATAAATAGAGGCAGTTAAAAATTGGGAAACATGCAATGGAACGGGAATGTGCATTATTTACTCCAGCAGTAAATTTGGAAAGCATTTTAGAGAGAAATAATGACCTTGGCTGGCTTTCTGGTTTCAAGTAACATGTTTTTTAATATATGTTTTCATTTTGTACTTTCAAACACAAATGGAGTTTAGCTTCATCTGTGTAAATTAAATGGACTGCAAATTTAAAACTTGATATTCAGTCAAGCATGAGAAGATTTCACCTGTCACTCTATAATTTATAAAACTCATGAGCCAACTTCTGTCTGGTTCCACAAAACTTTCTTTTAGCCTTCAATTGTTTGTTATAATTTTAAAGATTAATAATTTTAGTTATCTAGTGTAGTAACAATGAAGTAAATATTGGAGCTAATGCCAGCTCATAGGAGTTAAATGTTATTTTATTATTATTTAAATGTGATGCTATGTTTTAAATTTGCTTAAAGGGGTGAGATCATTTGAATCAGCTTTCATTTATACAGGGCAGAGTGTTTAGAATAAAACTGTAGAAAGTCAGCACCCACACACTGTCCTAGAGAATGAAATATTTTGGATGTGAGAAACAAACTCACTAGTCAGAAATTAAATGTGTTTCTCACATGGAGAATATTAAAAAGGGAGGATCGAATATTTCCCCCTAAAGGAGAAATGGGGAAAAAATCTTAAAGGAGGCAGAAACCAGCCTCAATCTCCCTGCACCAAACAAAAACTGAGGAGGCCAGATTTTAGAAATGCAAATTTGTTAATCCATTCAGAAAGACTGGGTCAAACAGAAACTTCAGATAAGCAAAAAACCAAAGGTTGACAGGATTAACTCAGACAAACACCTAAGATTTGCATTTCCCCTTTTGCCTATAGAACCAGCCAAGACCACTACATGACCCCATAGAGATCCAAAAGATATAAAACTCACCCACTCTCAACTCCATTTTGGTCAGCTGTCCCAGAATTATATGCCATTGGTGGCTCTGCTCATCAATAAACCAACTCTCTTTCCAATCGGCCTCCATTTTATTCCCGGTTTGGAACTGAACCTGGATGTTTTTCCAACAAAACCCTGTCCTTGACAGTTTGCAGCCAGTTTGCAACCAGTTTGTCCTCAGATTAAAGTGACTCTTTAATTTTAATAATAATTATTTTTCCCAATGTTTCTGCCTGATTTTTTTCTGGTCTCTCATCATGAGTGGCCATGTGAAGCTTTTCCTAAGAGGTAATGTATAGATTATGTGGCCTATCAATAATAGATATTTTTAATAGAAAATATCATTGCTTTCATTTTCATTTCAGTACCCAGCAATCAGTTGTACTGTATTCATCATACCTTGTAAACAGATTTTCCCTTTACTCATAACCCATTATAGTGTAGGTGTCTGGAATTTGACAGAGTGGCTTTCCAAAGAAAGAGCTACTGTTACTGGGTTGTTTTTCCCCCTGATTCACAATGGTGGTTTTTTTTAAAGAAGGAACATTTGTGTGGGGGGAGGAGTTTGGTTTTATTTTTTTTATTTATTAGGTAAACAAACAGCAGATGAAAAGAGAAAAGTAAAGAAAATAGAAAATAATACATATTCTAGAGTGCAGGTAGAAGAAAAAATATGATTATTTTGTTAAAAAATAAGAGGCCAAACAAACAAACAAAAAAGGAAAAATATGGAAAAAAAACATTCTTATAGTCCCCTTGTCTTGCCTCTTAAATATATTTATACTTTGCTTTGGATATATGGGACTATTTTTATTTGATTTGTTTTAATTAGCTTTAAATAATTTCTCTCTTTTTCAAAAGCCATATTCTCTCTTAGGTTGCCTTGCTTATGTAATATGTTGCATATAAGAGAACCATTCCTGCTTGATTTCTGCTGTGAATATATAGTCATTTTTTCCATCACCATGTATTATATTCCAAATTCAGTCTTCCAATTTTGTACTGACAAAAAGGTTTCTTTTTCCCAACGTTTTCCCAGATTGCTTCTTAAAGCTGTCAGGATATACCAACTTGTGGTGCTTTTCATTTATATTTTTTGGGATCATACCTAACAGAAATATTTGTGGGTTTAATTCAAATGCTATTTTCATGTTTTATGGATGTTTTGCATTTATTTCCAGTACTTCTCAGTCTTTTTACATAACCATCACATATGATGAAATGTTCCTTCTTTGCTTTAGCATTTCCAACATTTATTGTGGTATTATTTATCCATTGTGGCAATCATCAACAGAATTACATACCATTTATAGCAATTCTTCCTCAAATTGTAGCATTGTTTAAATTTTAATCCTCAAAGTTATTTTGCCAATAATAATTTCCATGGTCCTATTAATATTCCTAAAGTTTTTCATCCATGTTATGATGTAATTTGTTCTGTCATATCTGAGTAACAATTTGTAAATACATCCTAATGACTTAGTTTGATTCTACATAAGTGTTTCGAATTCTGTAATCTTTTTCAGGTTTTTCCTTTCTTCTTAGGATCATTTTTGTTTTGTTTTGCAAGAATATTAGCAAATGTATTATTTATATATTATTCTTACCTTATTAAGCAATTTTTGTTGGGTCTTTAGTCTGTTTCTTGAGGCCAGATGTAACATAATAGCTAGTCAAATATTTATTATTGTAATTGATCTTGAAACAAAAAGCCTTTTATAGTGATGCTAGTGGTGAAATTATTACACATGTTCTTGCTTTTAAGGAATTCCAGTTTCTTAACACATTTATTCTTATAAGGAATATTTGTTTCAAAGACCTTAACTAAAAATTCCTTCACTAATTTCTATTAAATGTGGATAGCTCCCTAATGCTCTAGGCCTGCTTGTAAATTTCTTCCAATTTTGCTAGGTAAAAGCAAAAACAGTTGTAATTTTCTTGTAAAAGATCACAGCAGAGGAATGTTGTTCTTCTAAACTCATTCCACTTTTAGGATTAAAATATTCCCTAGTGATCTTTATTAAATTCAACCATTTTGGAACCTTAGATTAGATCCTTCCAATTAGATCTCATTATCTCTACACAATCCAAATTGTATAGAAAAGTAAATCCTGTTTTCAAAGATGCAGAATTAATATTTTAAAATCAAACTATCTGTTTCTTATCCTTTAGAGTAAAAGACCTTTTGAATGTCAATATTCTTGTACCAGAAGAGTCATAAAGCAATAAAAATAATGAAGAACCAAGAACATTTTAACCTACAGTGTTTTTAAATTATTTATCTGACTCTGTATTCACCTTTTTTCATAGCGTCATTTTAATTAGCTTTGCATTGTTTCATAATGAGAAGAGAGGGTTTCTGAGATAAGCTGTTATTTTTAACATTTAATTTTAATTGGGTGGGCTTTTCAGGTGCTGCATTATCTACCAAGAAAATAACTGTCTTTTATCACCTTTCTTCACATTTTATGCCAGTTCTTTATAATGCAGGAGGCTCTTAATATTAACTCCTTGCTCTACAGTCTTTTTCCATTATATCTGTCAGCGGGAACTAAAGTGATTTAACCTGCTTTTTTGAAACCAGGATTTGACTCAGACTTTTGCTAATTTATTTTTCACAGCCATCTAGGATCAAGAAAATATTTTCAAAACTATTGTAATCTATCTGTCTACCCACTTATCCTTCTTCTGTGCAAAACATTTGTCACATTCCATGAACACAAAATAACAGAGTTGGAAGGGACATTGGAGGTCTTCTAATCCAACCCCCTGCTCAGGCAGGAAATCCTATACCATTTCAGATAAATAGTTGTCCGAGGAACACTTGGTATTTCTTCCCATATGTAAATGGGTTCATCATTGCCATCATCATATGTTGTAATGCTAAAGTGAAAGAGTATTAATTTTTGTTAGAAATGCCTAATTCAGCCCAATTTGCCCTTATAAACTGAATTGATTCAGAAAATGCTAGACAACATGGGGCTGATCAACACTTCTTGCTTGCCTGGAATGAAAATGGATTTTCATTTCATTTCATAGTAGTTTGTTTTTTTGTTAGAGAATAGTTCTGTGGAGTCCTTGGTTGTTTGCTTGCAGGTGTTTAATCCAACTAAGTAACATCACCATTCTCACCACCCAACTAGGTTACATGATAATGCTATGTAATTGAATGATGTATCAAATGTATGGGTGAGCTTGGGAGACAAGGGGAAGAGATGCTACCTAGGAAATGATCAGATAAGAGAGGGAAGACCCTCCAATGGATTAGTGGTCAGAGAAAAAAATTGGAAAGACCTGCTCTAATTAATCAGGTGCAGAGGTGAAATGCTACCAGTTTAGACCGGTTCGGACGAACCGGTGGTAAAAAATGCTACCGGTTTGGGTGAACCGGTATTTCCAATGATCAGCTGGGCGAAGATCAGCTATAATGTGTGATTTATATTAGCTAGAATCATTGGATTTCTTGCTTTCTAGCTAATCTAAATCGCGTGGCACAGTGGATTCCCCCCCCCTCGCTGTTCTACTTACCTTTGCAGACTCGGAAGGCTTCAAAATATTCCTTTTTTTAGTGCTGTGTGGACTCACAGAACTGGTAGCAGACTTCAGAAGATTTCACCACTGATCAGGTGGTTAAAAGTGCAGGGGGGGGGGGAGAGTTTGTACCTTCAGACTTGCAAGATTCCGTAAACAATAAAGTAAAATTAGCTTATTGAGTTGTGTTGCCTATCTGGTTTATCCAGGAGAACTTACAAGTAATGAACCTCATATACAAGCAAACAAGGTCTGAGAGCATCAAGGATGAGAGATGGGGGAGGAGGTTCTCCTCTATTGGATGACAGTTCTCTTCCCTAGCCTGCTGCAGAAATAAACTCTAAGTTTTCTTGCTCCACATAAAGAAAGTTTTCTTCCCTTTACTGGCACATCCAGGGCAATTTGGTCCCTAATGTCTGCCATAGTCCACCATTTCATGACTGTCAGCCATGAAAGACTGGGCCTTTGTGAGTTTGTTTTTCCCCCCTTCAGATTCAGGAGAGGAATTACAATAGCTGTTTCTTTGTTCATGCTTCTATAAGATGAAATTGAGAAGAATTCTGCCTTTCTTCCCCAAGTGATGGATAGAACTTGAAAACTGCTTTGTTTTCAGAAAAATATTCTCCACAGAAAGAAAAACAATTGATGCTTGATTTCCTGGCAAGAGGAGATCCCCGTGATAACGGGGATTCCAACAAAAAAACCTGGGTCTCAGTGTGGCCAAAGCAGAGGAAAATGTTGAAATCTAGAAACTTAGTCATTTACTGCCAATTTACACATAAGACCCAAGCAGTTGAAGACTCCAGTGGGAAAAAAGCACTTAGCCTGGAAGGTAGAAACATATTAATGTATACAATATTATAGTTTATGACTTCTAGAATACAGATGTAGAGAGGACTTTTACCTCTGGACTATCTTTCTTTCTTTCTCTAAGCCTTTGAAACAGGGAACCAGAAGCTAATAAAAGTAACAGTTGAGAAAGGTAGGGAGAGGAAGAATCTAACTTTTTAAACAGTTAATTTTTGAATCACAATGTTATGAAGAAAACCTTCTCCTAAAATGCTACAGATCATAAACTTCATTTTTCTAAATGCATTGATGATGAAAATTAGAATGATACATGTAACACGAAACCAATTGTGGATATTAAATATTCTGTTATTTGACTCTTTGGAAAACAATATTGTCACTTTTCCATCAGTAAATCAGAATCAGAAGCATTGTCTATCTACAATGGCAAAATTCAGTCTCCACAGCTTTTTCCAGCATGGAGAGAACCACCATGCTCTAGGCTTAAATGTTTCTGGTGTTGTACAAAGGAGTTCTGATTTTCTGACATCTTTAAGAACAGGCCAATAATTAAAGAATTAAAGAGAAACTTCCTAACGGTGAGAACAATTAACCAGTGGAACAGCTTGCCATCAGAAGTTGTGGGTGCTTCACCACTGGAGGTTTTTAAGGAGAGACTGGGCAGCCACTGGTCTGAAATGGTATAGGGTCTCCTGCTTGAGCAGGGCATTGGACTAGAAGACCTCCAAAGCAGGGGTGAAATGCTCCTGGTTTGGACCGGATCTCCCAATCCGGTAGCGATGGCGGCGGGTGGTTCGGAGAACCGGTAGCAAAAATCTCTGTGCCCCCCACCCACCCACCATGCCCAGCTGAGCTGCACAATCATCAGAGGCATTTTTTTTAACTTTTAAAAGCATTTTTTCTACAACTCCTTCTGCCGAAAAAATGCTTTTAAAAGTTTAAAAAAAGCCTCTGATGATCACGCGGCTCAGCTGGGATCTCAGAGGCTTTTCAAAGCATTTTTTTCTGCAACCTCTTCCAGGGAAGAGGTGGTTAAAAAAATGCTTTGAAAAGGCTCTTGACGATCCCAGCTGTGTTCCTGATCGGCAGAGAGACTTTTCAAAGCGTTTTTTAAAATGATCAGGCAACTCAGCTGGGATCATCAGAGAGACTTTTAAAGCATTTTTTTCTGCAACCTCTTCAGTGGAAGAGGTGGTTAAAAAAAATGCTTTGAAAAGGCTCTGACGATCCCAGCTGTGTTCCTGATCAGCAGAGGCTTTTCAAAGCATTTTTTTGTATTTGCAGAAAAAATGCTTTGAAAAGTTAAAATAAAAAAAAAGTTGGCCACGCCCACCCAGTCACATTACCACCACCACCAAGTCACGCCCATAGAACCGGTAGTAACAAATTTTACATTTCACCCCTGCTCCAAAGTCCTTTCCAATTATATTCTGAATTAATAAAATTTCGTCTCCTTATGAGATCCCCTCTCCTTATGAGATCCCCCATTTTAGATTCTTCTGAGAAATATGATTTTACCGTTTAGTCTAAAGGTATCAACTTTTTTGTACTAGCTGAGCCTAGAAACAAAGCTATCCTTGGGAATCTGATATTTTTGTCAAAAGGACAAAAGTAACATTGCATGATTGTAGTGCAAGCTACAGCCCTTTCACAATCTATTTAATACCATAGGGCATTCATAAAATGCACAGAGATTATGTTATGATGATGTAACACTGTTTTCATATTTTAATTAATTTGATTTGATTCTTATAGCCACCCATCTCAACAAATGATTCTATTATTATTAGTGCCTATCTTGAGCACTCTATGGACTTCTATTTAGAAGACAAATAATGTAGTATAATAGGCAAAATTACTGGCAGCAATGACATAGAAACAGAGGAGATGAAGGAATTTCCAAAAAAAAAAAAAAAAAGCATCTATAGATGGAAGAGGAAGGTATTTTTCTTACTACTGTAGACATCCAAATTTTGTAGGTAAGTTTCACATTGTACAACCTGACTTGAATTCTATGACCTTCTGCTCTTCTGGGTTCATGATAAGTCAAAAAAAGTATGGACGGTAGAAAAAATTGACTTAAACATTGCTGTCACCTAATAGAAATTATTCAGATCATAGAAAACAACTTTCATTCAATATATATAGTATTTCTCCTTCCTAATGCAATTCCTGTAATTCATACTAGTCTATACAAGAATGGGATAGGAAGATCTCAATGAAGAAAGCTTCATTCCACTTCTATATCTCAGGAGTAATCCATAGACATTAAAAAATGTACTACTGAATGTTTTAATGCAAAGCTCTATAAAAGAATTCCAATTTCTGGGAAGTAATTGTTTTCAACTGTAATCAAGAAAGATGTTGACATATCTGTTTTTTTTAATCTTCCAGCAAAGAATTCCTACAGGCAAAGAGATTCCTCAAGTTTCTTCAAAAAGGGTGGATACTGATAAAAGCACATCAGAATGCAACTCAAAAGATGTAAGTACAATCCATTTAGATTGAAAGTCAAGATCTAACCTGTAGTATATGTGAACCATGAGATATATGGGTCCATATCTATTTAACTGTAATCGTGGGAATATGACATACAGTGTTATATTAGGTGAATACAGATGTTTGATATTCAGGTGGTATAAAAGAGGTATTTTTTTGATATAATGGTGTGTGTTTTTCTCTTTGACTGTGCTTGACTAACAGGATTATCAAAATTTTCAAGAGAATGAAGCAACTAGAAAATATGTGATCTAACTACAAATTAGCTACAGTCCACTTGGAAAATTCACATGTGAATTCACCACACCAGATCTGTTTATTTTCAACATGTGTACTAACTTTTAACATACCTTGGAGCTTATGTGTGCTTCAATGTTAGAAAGTGCCTGGTGCAAAGAACAAGATATAGCAGAACTTTATACTGTATCATTTGCAGAAATGTTGGCGTACACAATTTGTCTGTGTGAAAGCAAGAAATTTCTAGTTTTTAAAATGCAGAAAAACTGAATGGAGGTGAGAGAAAGTGTAATTACTAAACTATTGCAATAATTTATCTTGCAAGAAAAAAAATAAGGTCTTATAAAGAAAAAAAATGAGTTATACATGGAGAACAAAATGACTAATAACAAGACAGGTTTCAGAAAAGGCAGAGAGACACGTTGTCAGATAACTAATGTAATACGGATAGCAGAGACAGCAAAAGAATATAAGGAGATTGACCTTTGCTCTGTTAACTGTGAGCAGACTTTTGAGTCTTCAGATCCTGGCAGAAAATGGAATATATTAAGGTTAATGGGAATGGCCGAATGCTTGGTTATTTTTCTGGGGAACTTCTGTAATGATCAAGAAACTATTCCATGAATAGAGTCTGGAGAAATCAAATAATTCAGAATAAGAAAGGAAGTGAGATAAGACTGTATTGTCCCCATATCTATTTACTGATATATCAAATATGATATATTGGTAAAGTTAGGGCGCATAGAACAGCTGTAATCAAACTAGGAGACCCCCAAAATCACCATGAACTATCCACAGGAG
Source organism: Pituophis catenifer annectens (assembly GCF_029215685.1). NCBI lineage: Eukaryota > Metazoa > Chordata > Lepidosauria > Squamata > Colubridae > Pituophis > Pituophis catenifer. The sequence goes on along the minus strand of NW_027256881.1, from coordinate 262,036,063 downwards.
TTACCTGTGTGTGAGTTGGGACCAGGGGTGAAATGCTCCCGGTTCGGATCAGCTCGGGCGAGTAGGTAGTGATGGCGGCGGGCAGTTCAGAGAATCTGTAGCAAAAAATCCCTGCCCCTGCCCCCATGCCCTGCTGAGCCCCACAATCATCAGAGCCTTTTTTTTCCTTTTAAATGGCTCTGACCAGCCAAGCTCTGACATCCCAGCTGAGTTGCCTGCTAATCAGGCAACTCAGCTTGGATCGCCAAAGCCATGTAAAAGAAAAAAAAGTTTCTTTTTTTCTCCCCCCCCCCAGACTCCAGCTTGCTTACCTTAGCTGCTGATCGCATGACGATCACAATCCATGCATCAGCAAGCAACTGAATCTCCCTGCCTGCAGTCAAGGTCATCAGTGAGCAGTTCTTTCTGCCTCCCTGCCTTCCTGTCTAGACTTGTGGACTTCAACTCCCAGCAAAGCTGGCTGAGGAATTCTGGGAGTTGAAGTCCACAAGTCTTAAAGTTGCCAAGGTTGGAGACCCCTGTTCTATTGGGTAAGTTTTTTTCCCCTTTGGGAGCTTTAAAAAAAATAGTTAATTGGGGTTTTTTTTAGTTGTTCTTTTTTTAGTCCTAGCCATTTAAAGTTTAGGAAGTTTTAAATTTAGCTGCTTTTATATAAAAATAAAAATAAATTAAAATAAAATAATATTTGTGCAGCTTTCTGACATTTAGTGTGTTTCTGTAGTGTTTCACTCTAACTACACAAACACACAAAATCTCACAAAGCTGTATGTGGAATTTTGTGTGTGTAAAGTGTGAAAGTTGGTTTTTTGGGCTTTTTGTGGCTGTGTGAGGTTCCTGCTTGTTGCAGGGCCCATTTTGGGTCTAGCAGAGCTGCTTTTACATTGTGGATGAGCCAGTTGTTTTGTGTTGTGTTGTGTGTGTGTGTAAAGTGTGAAAGTTGGTTTTTTGGGGGGCTTTTTGTGGCTGTATGAGGTTCCTGCTTGTTGCGGGGCCATTTTGAGTCTAGCACAGCTGCTTTTACATTGTGGGTGAGCCAGTTGTATTGTGTTGTGTTTTGTAGGTTAAAAAAGGGCAAAGAAGTGACATTGACTTGGCCACGCCCACCCAGTCACCTTAGCACCAAGTCCCGCCCACTAATTAATCCACGCCCACAGAACCGGTAGCAAAAAAATTTAGATTTCACCCCTGGTTGGGACGCCATAAATATATACAACTCACACACAGGTAACTCCTGTGGATAGTTCATGGTGATTTTGGGGGTCTCCTAGTTTGATTACAGCTGTTCTATGCTAAAATAAAATAAAATAAAATAAAATAAAATAAAATAAAATAAAATAAAATAAAATAAAATAAAATAAAATAAAATAAAATAATAAAATAAAATAAAATAAAATAAAATAAAATAAAATAAAATAAAATAAAATAAAATAAAATAAAATAAAATAAAATAAAATAAAATAAAATAAAATAATTTTGTTACTGGAAAGTAAAGAGCTGGAAGATGCATTCTAAAAGTTAAAGTGGAAAGTGGAAATTTGGGGCTTAATGTTAAATATTAAAAAGGTAAGTGTGATGTTGAAACCACCCATTTCCTGAAGAAAGAGCTCTGAGAGATGTACAGTACAGCATACTATTAGCATATAAAACGGTGTATAAAGTCAATATTAAAATTAATCTAGGGTTAAAAATTTAAAGGTATAAAATTAAAATACATCACAGACAAAAAAAATTCCAAAAAGACAATTTAATCCTGTTAACATTGAATTAATAGAGGGTGGGGGGAGGCTTTTCATGGTGCCAAACAGCCCCATGATTGCATGATCCTTTGTGCCTCCACACAAAGTTGCAGGGCCATGTTTTGTGCTCTTGTCGGAAGGCTAGAAGAGTTGGGGTCTGCCTAGTGGTGAAATTCAATTTTTTTACTACCGGTTCTGTGGGCGTGGTTGGTGGGCGTGGTGTGGCTTGGTGGGCATGGCTTGGTGGGCATGACAGGGGAAGGATACTGCAAAAGCTCCATTCCCACCCCACTCCAGGGAAAGGATACTGCAAAATCCCCATTCCCACCCCACTTTGGGCCAGTCAGAGGTGGTATTTACCAGTTCTCCAAACTACTCAAAATTTCCGCTACCGGTTTTCCGAACTACTCAAAATTTCCACTACTGGTTCTCCAGAACCTGTCAGAACCTGCTGGATTTCATCCCTGGGTCTGCCTCACCTCTGCTGCAGAAGCCAACAGCAGAGAGGGCTCTCTTCTTAGATCAATCTTAACCATCATGCTTAGGAAATTTACAATTCACAGTGAAAAAAATGGAAGCAACAATTGATTTTATTTCTTGACTTCAAAAATGGCCAGTATGCTGGATTTAAAAAAGAAGATATGCATTAGAGAAAGAAGGCAGTAACGAACTCAGGCAAGTTCAATAAGAATAGGGCATTCTCTGATAACAAAGATCAAAATGATAAAAGAATGGTATTTCCAGTAATTATGTATAGTTGTGAAAGGTAGGCACAGAAAATATGGAATCTAAATACCTTTGAATTATGGATCCAGAGATGGTTATTGGAAAAAAGGAAATGATTTGCAAGGATGAACCCACATGCTTTAGGCAGGTGGTGCTTGTGGGCAATGAACTACGGAGGGAAAAGCAGTATTCTTGGTGTTAGATATTGATAGGATAGTTTTCTCTCTGGTCTGCTGTTTGAGCGGGAAGAATGCTTAAATGTGATTGGCTGGGTTCCCTGACAGCCCCTTATAAAAGGGCCGGCTGTCTGAGAGGCTAGCTGCTGGATTTTTAATAGTTGCTGAATAAAGAGCTGTTGTCTGAAGCCTGTCTCCAGTCTCTTCAATCCACCTATCTAACATTTGGCAAGCTGAGAAAGGAGAAAACAATAAAATGAACGACCAGTTTCATGATTACAGGAATTCACTTGGAAGAGATAATAATTATAATAGACAGATTGAGATGGCAAGCATTTGTCAATGCAGATGACCAGGAAATGAGCCTATTTGAAAGCTTCCAATTAAGTAACTAATTGGGCTAGACATATAAATATAATAATATTTTCTCACCTGTGTAAGATAGGCTGCGTTTTCCTGTTCTCCTCTAACCTTTACATTATTTTGTGGGTTTGACAGGTTATAAACAAAATAATAGGAACTCCGCAACATATTCAAGTTGAATAATCAAAATAGATTCCATGGGGTTTGATGTGAAAATAAATTACCACTTCTCTAGCATCACGTGTGAATTTCTTAGAGCTAGCATTTCTCATTAAGCTTCTGTTTCCAATAATGATCTAAAAGGAACTGTGTACAGTGGGGAAAGAAAAAAGAAATAATGTGTAATTAATGAGCCCAAACTATATAAAATGATACTCTGCTGAAAATGTATGGTTCATTTTTTTATTGCATTAGTTGCTGGATGGAAAATCAAGCAAAGGAGCAGTTTTGCCCCTGTGTGTATTTTCTTCCTGTGCATATATGTGCTGAATTCCTTCAGTGTCTGAAACTGAGCCCCTAGTTTTGCAAACTTTGCAAAACTAAAATATTCATTTAGTGCTTAATTGTATTAAAAGTTTGCAAGAACAAAACAAAACAAAAAAATGTTATAAGAGTTTTAAATCTTAATTTTCCATTATTGTATTCTATTTTATTCTATTCCACATTTTAAAAATCAAATTAGATTATATCCATACAAAACATAATCCGTATTTATTCATTCAAGTAATTGATTGAAATTAATAAATTTATCATGACTAAGCTAGGTATGATTTATTGCAATTAGCTTCTTGTCAGTATGATTCATAATTATAATTAATCTTTTGTTAAATAGGACACGTAATCCCTTAAATTAACTAAGGGGTCATTTATTGAGTTTGCACTTCATACTAAGCCTTAGTGATGAGCTTATTTCATTTATACCTGGCACTATGTCTGACCAGCTATTGTGGTTTGTAAATAATGATTTATGGCATAAAACAAAATGTAAGGTATGTGGGAATGACCAAGGGATCAGTCAGATTAGATGCAGCATAGCCAGCAGCTGGGTAGTAGGCAAGTTAAGAGGCTCAGAAGAAACCCTCCCTAGTTTTTTTGGGTTCTAAAGGGGCAGCAGAGAAGTATAGTTTCAGACTATACTTCTATATATACATATACATATACATATACATATACATATACATATACATATACATATACATATACATATACATATACATATACATATACATATACATATACTTACACATACACACACACACACACACACACACACACACACACACACACACACAAGCAGTCCCAAATGCCAAACTCTAGAAGACGTTCAGTGAAAACAATTTCAAAATATTAGGTGTGATGTCCACTTATCTCACATTATTTATTTAGATTATTGATTTTAAACTGATTGAGGTGAATTTTCACACCAATTTTAGCCAATTTTTGATTGACTATTTTGGCCAATATTGGGTATTACAATTTATATTGTTTTTATTGTTTCCTAGTATGATATGATTGCTTATTAGTATCCTATGACTATCACTAAATGTTGTATCTTATGATTCTTGATGAATATATTTTATTTTTTCTTTACGTACACTGAGAGCCTACGCACCAAAGATAAATTCCTTGTGGCCAATCACACCTGACCAATAAAGAATTCTATACTATACTATACTATACTATACTATACTATACTATACTATACTATACTATACTATACTATACTATACTATACTATTTTCATATAAATCATCACATTCAGATAAATCAATGCATTTCTCTTGGCTTATTTCACTACTTAGCTTTGGAGGGAAATATTTAAATAAGCCCAATTCCTGAATCAAGATTTGGGGGATTTTTTTGCTCATCTTTTTGGTTTTTTTAATAAAAAAAAATCCTATTTCTAATGAACTGTAAACATTCCTACTGGTTACACATATTCCATTTTCAGCTAATAGTTATAATTGGTAAAATAAACCAATTGTCTAAGATGATCCTTGTCTGCATTGTGTAGTTTTTGTAAACAAAAACTTGCTTCACTAGTTTAGCTGAATATCTTTGTAGTCCCATTGTTACTATTTGAAGCTAGTAATTGCACTGTTTAATTGTCAAGGGGCATGCAATTTTACAATTCTGATTTTTTTCCCCCTCACAAATTCTTTTAATGAAGATGCATACTTGAGTAATCCACTTTCATAATTTATGGTCCCAGTTGTGTACCTTGCCAGGTTTTCTGTATAAATCACTGGCTGAGCTATCTTTGGGAATGGCTGAATTTTTACATATTTTACTGATCAAGCTGCATATTTCATCATTTGAGTTTTTCACACCTAGGTACTTTTGCTGATCAAAGTGCATGGTAAACTGATCAAGTAGGAATTACTTTTAAGCAGAAGCCATGTTCCTGTTCGCTATAGCTATTTTAATATCTCTCTTTATGATTTTCAGGATCTGTCTTTTAGTCTTTTTTGCATAACAGGAATAATTATATTGCATCATGATTATATCTATCTATCTATCTATCTATCTATCTATCTATCTATCTATCTATCTATCTATATTTAAAAAGGCTGTTTTGCATAAGCAGAGGTTCAGCATCAATAAATTTTGTTCACTTAGGCAGCTCTTTTTCATAGTCAACCTACTATTTTTTTAATAATGACTGATAACTAATATTAGCATCATATGCAAAATAAATATAACTGACATTCTTAAGAAATGATTCTGAACTAGAATCTCATAAAATATAGCACTGGGTTCTATATCAGGTATTATGGAAACTGGAGCCCCACTAATGTTGCTTAAATTATGTCAGCATGTTGAGGAAGTGTTTTTTTCTCCTTCATTGCAAATCAATATCAAAGGAAAGTATTCACATCCAAGACCTTGCATTAACTGGAAGTAGCTGACTAATCCCCATGGCTGAATTATAATTAGGAACAATGTGTTAAAATTTAAAACAATTAGGAACAACCTTTAGAATTTGATTGATGAATTTTGGAACTTTTCATCAGAATGAGATGTAATTGACAGTACAGGTAAATCATTGGTGGGAGAGGGAAAGTAGGCCAAAGTTTATAGAAATTAGTGCAGAAGTGTTCAAACTACATCAACTGTTGACTATAAAAATTGCTATGACAGACCCACAAAGGTAGCAGTAATGTTTTGCAAATGCCATTAGACGGAGACCTACCCAGAACCTGCTCATACTTAATTTCTTTAGTGACAGTGTCTAACACACTAGCATGCATATAGATTCTATCAATGTGACTAACATAGTAGAATTACAGAAACAAATACAGTGTGTGACCAACCATATGCTAAATAAATAAATAAATAAATAAATAAATAAATAAATAAATAAATAAATACAGAAACAAACAACAATAGATTCACACACTCAATTAATGCAATCCAGTGAATAAAGTTAGGCATAAAATATCCAATACAATAAAATAAGCTTATATAATTATATTTTATACAGTGAATGCATAGAAACTTATTTATTTCTTCATTTAGTAATGTCGCCGTGTGTGGTGTTTCTAAATGAAGAAATAAATAAGTATATTTCAAGCAATAAAATCACACAAGGAAAATAATGCAATAGTAAAATTGCACATCAAAACTCACTGGCTATCATATTTATGAGATAGACCAGGTTAGAAAATAAGCTCCACGAAGAATACTGGAACTCTATTGTTGCAAGATATGGTAACAGTAATTTTAATTTCTCTCTTCCCCCTCTTTTACTCAAGAAAATCAAGGTAGAGTAATCATGAATTTCTTTCTCATCCCCTTATCCCTTTCAAGGCTATGTTGGTGTTTATCAAACTGTTCTTGCATTCCTTCTTCAAGGAAATCTACATACCCTTCTATGCTGGCAAACATTTTGCATAGATTCTTCTTTTTTTATGCAAGGGCAGAGTCCATTTCCTCCCACCCCAGATCAATCAAGCACTGAACCATTGATTGCAATAGGAACTGACAAAAGAGCTTGTCAACCCAGCCTGACCTAATGGTCAGAGAGACAGAGTGACTGACCCAAAGTCAACCAGCCAGCTGAATAGATGCCTTCAGTAATCACCCCACATGTCTCTAATGACAATATAACATCCAAGAACACCCAGATTATATTACCTTAGTCCTTAGGATAGTACCAGCCTATCAAGCATTGGGGTTAAGGTCATTTCTAGCTATAGAATGCCCAGCAGACAATTTTTGTCTTCTGAAGATTCATTGTAAAGCCATTGGCTCCTTCATCCAGTCTATGCAGTCCAGAAGCACTAATAAAAAAATAATTGCTTTTCCTGATTCAGATGAAAAGGAGAGATAGAATTAAATGTCATCTAGGTTTCATTGCCAATTGGACAGATTAGGGCAACGCAAATATCTCTTCTCCCTGTCTTCCCTCTCTCTCTCTGATAGATTAGATTAGATTGTAGACAGACAGACAGACAGACAGACAGACAGACAGACAAATAGATACAGAACTCATTTCATTTGAAACAATTCTGTCATGATAACATGATGTGAAGGAAGTACATTATTTGCAGACTGATGCATATGCTACATTACATCACTTGATTCTATTTTGATCCTAACCCTCTGACATTCATGCCTCATTATGAAAACTGTGGAAAAGTCATGCATGTGTACTTTTATGTGTGTTTGCATGTTGTATTAGATTTCCTTGCAATGCCGTGGCGCATTAAAGCTGATAGTGTTATTAATTAATCATATTTATCATCTTCCAATGATTTTATTGGATTTGCATTTCCTGAAAATCTTGCATTCATTTACACTGCCCCTATAATCCATTTCATGCTACAGGACAGAACAGTAGCTATTTTGCTTGCTGTTGAAGAGTAGAATGGTTTGGCTTTATACAACAGTGGGAGAAATTGGTTTTAAATTATCCTAATCAATGCTTTCAGTGAAATTGAGCTGTCTTCCTTTTTTCCCCCAGAGAACATAACTCAGGTCCAGTACCTTGCTCTTAATGTGCCAGCAATATTCCTTCTCCAGGTTAAACAGTTCAAATATATGTTTATTACAGCCATCGCATTGTGCCCTCCTTGCTTAATGAATTGTGTTCTCCTTGCTTAACACAGTTGTCTCTCAGATATACAACCTCTTTCATTTAGCTATCTTCTACCTCCATGTACTTTATCTGTCTGCCAGTCCAAATAGAGATTCTAAAAACAAGCACTGGAAAAATACAACTCTGTTTCCAGCATTGATCTTGAAACATTTGCTGAGCTCTGCGGATATGCAAGAATGAACAGAGCAAGGAAATTATCTAGGGAAGATTGCCCTAATCTTTCACACAGTCCTCCAAAATTCCTTTTATTACATTCCACAAAAAAAAAAAATGCTGTGGAAGCAGAGTGTCAATTCACTTTGTAAACCCCAAAGAATCACCTAAACAGGAAAACGTTATTTTTTTCCATCATGAATGAAGATGAAACTTGAACAATCCCTTGATTTTTAAAAGTAGATTTAGAACAGATTCAGAGGGATAGTCACTTGCTCTTTTCTTCGACACTGATTATACAGTAGTGGCCACAATTGTAGAAACCTTTTTGGGAAAAGTGTATTTTCTAAAACTAGCTAATAACACTACTTTTTTTTTGAGTAGTACCATAATATTATATATCAATGGAAAGATAATCAAGAACGTAATGCAATAACTTTTATGAAGGTTTTGCTATTAGAATAGCAGTTACAGTATAAAGAAGAAAACTGAAACATGTAGAAAAAATGAGATATACAAAAATTATCACCATGTCAGTTAATACTTAGTTGGGTAACCTTTAGCATGAATTACGGCCTTACAACATCTTCCCATGGAGTGAACCAAGTCTTTTAGTTCTGCAGCTGTTATAATGTGAAACCAAGATTGAATGATTGCTTCTATTAACTGGGTTTTATTGCTGGGTCACTTCTGACTAACAAGTTTCTTTAGTCAGCTCCATAGATTTTAAATTGGTTAAGGTCTGGGCTATTCCCAGGCCTTTCCAGCAGTGGAATATGGTTATCTTGAAACTCCAAAAAAGGTGGTGTAATTAGTCATCAAACCTCAATAACACACTTTCCCCAAAAGGTTTCCACAATTTTGGCCACTACTGTAAACATTGCATGTTGTGGTTATTGACATTCTCTAGTCTTTATCACAGCTGGAAAGGCATAACGGACTGGGAGTGATAGTTCTTCATAATAAACTGGCCTTTGTTTATCAGTTTTATATTGCACTTTTTCATTCAGGAGCTCAACACCTACACAAAGCTCTTTCCATCAATTTCTTTCCCAATCACAAATTTCTTTGTGGTTGAAAGAAAATAACTATCCCAAAGTCATTCTGTGAATATCAGTGGCTAAGTATGGGCTAGAACTTGGGTCTTCCCTATACCAATTCAATACTTCAATCATTATTTGTTGTACACAGCCCAGAATCACTTCTTGTGAGATTAGCAAATTAATTAATAAATCATTACATCCCACTGGCTTCTGTTCCATGTATTACTCACATTAGAAGGCAAGAGCAAAGCTTTTTTTTTTTAGTCTAGTTGTATTTATTTTGGCATAATAAATTCAGTCTTGGATAAAGAATGATGAAGGATCAGTCCATTATGGAGGAGATGCCAAATCCCAAACTTTGGAAAGGTAGCGGATCCCTGGGGATGCAGCGGATGCATCCCCAAAGGTAGCGGATCCTAGATGGATGCATTTCTTACAGAATCTTGCTTTTATTTAATTAAGTGTTTAAACATTTGTGATATTGTTGGATATATGTTGCCCAGAGTCACATACAACCATATGTGGCAACCATATCAATTTGTTAAATAAATACACTCCAGAAAAGCATTCAAAGTAAGTCAAGAATGGAACAACTATATATGTAGTTATCTCCAAAATTCTGCATTCTGTCATTTTTCTGTAGATAATATTAATGGCAAGAGAATTGGATCTAGGACATTCAAAGTGTCTCTTCCCAAAAAAGTAACAAGGTAGCAGAGATATAGTGTCTGCTATTTCAAGACAGACACTTCTGAAAATCTATCCTTTTCTCCACAGATAGATTTTTATCTAGAGCAGGAGAATTCAGGATCTTGGGGTGAATTCTTTTCCGCAGATTTTTTTTGGAGAATGTAATGTAATAAGTTGCTGCTTTCACAATTGTTATGTGACAAGCTGCATTAGCTCTTCTTTCTTGGCTTTGTTATTTTGTGCATACCATGGGTCAACAAAAGGTATTTCATGATATACATAACAATAGATAAGACAGTGTATTTTTTACTATCAGCATGTAACAATTGAATCCTTTGCATAACTGCTAAAGAGAACTTCCAATGCTTCCCTAAATTATGCTTCATTCTACTAATGTGCTTAGCATAATCTGGAGATAGATATATTAATTATTTTATTTAATTATAGTTTCATACTCAATGGAATAGATAAGATCTAATCAACAACTGGAAAATTTCCAGTTTCAGTTTAGCAATTTAATGTCTGATTGTCCCATTAAATCAATGTCATAAAACCACACAATATTAATTAAACATATCTTTGGTCTGTGGGAGGCTTACCTTTTTCATTCTTAGAATTATTGTAATATTCACCTAGACACCTACATACAATAGGATGGGGCAATAAAAGTAAATGTAATCTCAGTTGTATGAGCTTCTTGAGCTAGAATAATTAAATCACATTATTTATTTATTTTGCCATGTATAATAGTAATGAAAAAAATCTGCTCCTGTCTATAGTTAATAAATGTGTTCATAAATTTTTACAGCCTTATTCTCAAGTGCTAGTTAACTCAAACATTTTTTCCCCTTGTTTTATATTCTGGGTACAGTGAAGGTATTTTCTCCATCTTTTATATATTTGAGTTATCATGACAGACAAAGAGGACGAATGAAAAATGGCACTACAAATTTTATTTTAGCATTGTTAGCTATGCTGGGCACAATAGATTTATCCAGGTTAAAAGCTCATCCTAAGAATCAGGTTCTTTCACCAACTTCAACATGATGTAATATATCCAACTTTGTTTTTAGCATTAAAAGTTTTCCTTTATATTTGGGGCAAACTGGTTGAGGAAGATGTTAATGTCCATTTTGATCAAATAGTAATAGTAGCACAAAAGAAGTAGGGGAAGGAATGCACAGCTAGAACCACACAACACAATGGTAAATGTGTGAACGAGGGCAGAAAGCATTTTTGGCACAAAAATGCTTAAGCCATTTTGACAGGATGAAATCTTGGCATGTTTCTCTGGCACAAATTGATTTTGCTGGCCCAGCTGTCATAATAGCCCTTTTTTATTTTTATTTTTTGCATCAAGTAAATTCTTGGAGAAAAGATTATCAGTCATATAATAACAAATCCACATAACATGAGGGAAACACGTGCTGAAATTATTGCACTGTGAAAAAGGAAAATGTTATCTGAAGCATGTGCCATATTGTTCATTCACCCATAAAGCACATGCAAATGGGCATTTCAGGTTCATATTTGTCAAAGCATTGGGGGAGAAATCTATTTCTAATTGAGCTGAAAATAAACTCATCCTGAGACTGGCATTCATTAGAAGGCAAGAAATGATGAGAGAAACTCATGAAATGGTTTTGATATTAGGGTTATGGGTTTGGCTTTATGAAAATAAATCTTAGAAGGTCTGAGTTTAAACACATATTCCCACAGTCCCTACATAACTTGGGGTGAAATTTATTTTCCAATTTGGAATAACCATGTTGTTCCTTGGCAATATTTTGTGAGTCATTTGCTATTGCTTTCTTTCTAGAATTGAGAAAGTTTGACTGATTGATACGTGTGTGTTTTTTTTCCTCTGAGAGGAACTAACAGACATTACTCCAGATGACCAACCTGCTTTCCACTTAGTAAAGGTAAAAGGTAAAGGTTCCCCTCACACATATGTGCTAGTCATTTTTAATCGCTATTTCTAAGCTGAAGAGCCAACGCTATCCAAAGATGTCTCCATGGTCATCTGGCTGGCATGACTAAATGCCAAAGGCGCATGGAACGCTGTCACCTTCCCACCAAGGTGGTCCCTATTTTTCTACTTGCATTTGTTACGTGCTTTCGAACTGCTAGGTTTGCAGAAGCTGGGACAAGTAATGGGAGCTCACCCCATTACCCAGCACTAGGGATTCAAACCGCTGAACTGCCAACCTTTCGATCAACAAGCTCAGCATCTTAGCCACTGAGCCACCGCATCCCATTCCACTTAGTAGGGAAAGCTTATTGTTTCTTCTAAGGAGGACAATGCTTACTGCAGACCATCCTTCAGAGAAAAGATGTATACTCTTCATTGCACTGCTAATTGCATAAAGAGCTAACATAAAGGGCCAACAGTCAGTTCCTCGCAAATCATGTTCCTCTCAGTTTAGATTTATATTTTTACCTTTACTAAGTGAAACACTGATAGAGCTACTATTATTCTCGATGCAATCTAGTGTATGTGAGAACTAAGTCAATATGTAGGAAAAGAAGATATAGTAGATTGCCAATTGTTATATATACAGCATAATCTCTTAGTTTCACTGTTGCATTATTTAAAAAGGAAATAAATCGCCAAATGGATGATGAGATATTATGCTAATAGGGGATGAGGACTTCTTAATTATTGTAGAACAAATAAGCTTTTATCGCTATGACAACTACAAGTCCATCTGCATAAGACAAAGAATTGAGTGTTTCTATCCGAGAAATACAGATGTGCAATTTGAATTGTTCTCCTTCCTACAATTTCCCTTAGGCCATATTTATATCCTAGGAACAAGTCATATGAAACCGAATGGGACTTGTTTCTGAGGAGGCCTGAGTAAACAGATAGATATCTTGATGCGGTTGGTAAAAAAGGCTTATAATCACAGCAAAACTCTAGCCCTCTGAAGGGTATTGCACATCACAGCTTGATAAGATTTTTTTTTTAAAAAAAAGAAACCTTGTTTTCTCTGACTATCTTATCAATAACTGTGGTAGTTCTAGTAGACCCATCACCCTCCTTGCCTTCATGGATGTTGCTAAGACTCTGCTCTCTGACCCCCTCCCCTACATTGGGTCAACAGGGGAGGAAAGCCCACGTGTCATTTTGTGATGGGGCTGTTGTGGTGTTTGGTATCATTAAGGGACTTTTAAATTGATATCGTTATTTCTTTATCTGTTGTTAGCTGTCTGGATGTAATATAATGTAATGGATGTAATAGCTGTTCTTTGATGTAATATGATTTATCAGTTCAATAGGAGCTTTGCTGGATCAAAATATTGACTCACCTTATCCAGTATGTTCTTTTCTCCCAGAACCAATGAGATAGCTCTGGGACATTCACAAGTAAAAGCTGCCCATGCTGCTAATGGTAGTTGAGAAATCAACAGGGACAGATACAAAAATGTTTGCATCTTTCCATCATAGATATGTTTCATGCCATTTCAACAACAATCTGCAGTTTAAAAATACTGCGATAGCAACTTGCCTTATTTTTTTTTTAAAAAAAAAAATGTGTTTTGAATGTAATTATATAAAGGTATTTTTGTCTCCATTTTATCCTGACTTTTATTAAGTCAAACCAAAACAATCTGTTCACATCTCTTTAATCAATACTGTAATTAAATACTGCTTAAATTTTCTGTATCCATATAAAACTACAGAAAATTTACCTGGTTTAATTATGAACTAGGATAGCTTTTATATATTTATTCATGTGCTGTTGAATGCATATTTATTTTCTGTTCTTTGCATTCACACCTTTCCTTCAAATCTTAAGTAAAGTAAAGTAAAGTAAAGTAAAGTAAAGTAAAGTAAAGTAAAGTAAAGTAAAGTAAAGTAAAGTAAAGTAAAGTAAAGTGTAAAGTAAAGTAAAGTAAAGATGGACAGACATTTTCTCAAACATGAAACCCTCATTTAGGCAAGTATGATTCTATGAATCATTCCTACATGTGTTTAAAAACACAAATCAATTGTGTATGAATTATTGATTTCTAAATTAGAGGTGATTGTTTAATACCATTTTTTCCACTTTTCAGATTGGCAACGCTTGTTTAGGAAGCCAGAGTAATGTAACAGATCCTAGCATGCAGGTATGAATCCTGTATTTTTTACACATTCTGATCACCCAAATTAACTTCCTTCTTTCTCCCTTGTTATATGAATCATCAGCTTTGAAAGAGACACCATTTTCTCTACAATGTTATTTTTATCCTCGGGTTTTTTTTTTTCTGTTTTTTGTTTTGCTTTGTCTGAAACCACATTTCTAAACTTACAGCTCTAAATTATCTGAGGCAAATCTTTCAGGAAGATGTATTGATGTAGGAAGAAGACAATGAAGAAAAACTTAAAATTAAGGCCCTCCTATCACGACTTTTTATTCATTATCCATATTAGTTAATATTGGTATAGTCCGGTATTTTTTACTTTATATTGAAATAATCTGGTATTTTTAATTTATTGTTACTTTGGCAGTTTAATTTGGCAACATGTTCCTATTTTAGTTTGTAGAAATCAATACTGGATAAAAATGTAGAAGCCAGCAGTCAGGGCATTCATAACTGAATTCATAACAATAATGTTTATTGGACCCGTGTCCCTCCTGGTTGGTACTGGCCTCCCGGGAGGTTACACGAGGCTGGCTCCAGGGGATTATAAATGCTTCTCTGAGTGAGGGTGTCTTTCCCGCCGCCTTGAAAGAGGCGGTTGTGAAGCCCCTCCTCAAGAAGCCTTCCCTGGACCCGGCTATATTATCAAATTATCGTCCAGTCTCCAATCTTCGCTTTGTTGCGAAGGTTGTTGAGAGTGTGGTGGCGCGACAACTACCCCGATACCTGGATGAAGTTGTCTATCTGGATCCGTTCCAGTCGGGCTTCAGGTCACGATACAGCACAGAAACGGCATTGGTCGCATTGGTGGATGATCTCTGGAGGGCTCGGGACAGAGGTTGCTCCTCTATCCTGGTCCTATTAGATCTCTCAGCGGCTTTTGATACCATCGACCATGGTATCTTACTGCACCGGCTGGAGGGGTTAGGAATAGGGGGCACTGTTCTTCGGTGGTTCTCCTCCTTCCTCTCTGACCGTTCGCAGTTTGTGTTGGCAGGGGGGCAGAGGTCGACCTCGAGGCACCTTATTTGTGGGGTGCCGCAAGGGTCAGTCCTCTCACCCCTTCTGTTCAACATTTATGTAAAACTGCTAGGTGAGATCATCCGTGGTTTTGGGGTGAGTGTTCATCAGTATGCTGATGACACACAGCTATACATCTCCACCCCAGACCACCCCAATGATGCCCTTGCTGTGATGTCCCGTTGCCTGGAGGCCGTGCGGATCTGGATGGGGAGAAACAAGCTCAGACTCAACCCCTCCAAGACCGAGTGGCTGTGGCTTCCGGCGTCCCGGTATAGTCAGCTGGTACCATCACTGACAATAGGGGATGAGATCTTGCTCCCCACAGAGAGGGCCCGCAACTTGGGTGTCCTCCTGGATTCACGGTTATCTTTAGAAGACCATTTGACGGCCGTGGCCAGGGGTGCCTTTTATCAGGTTCGCCTGATCCGCCAGTTGCGTCCCTTTCTGGATCGGGACGCCTTGCGCACGGTCACTCATGC
This sequence comes from Pituophis catenifer annectens, assembly GCF_029215685.1. NCBI lineage: Eukaryota > Metazoa > Chordata > Lepidosauria > Squamata > Colubridae > Pituophis > Pituophis catenifer. The sequence continues at coordinate 262,020,442 of NW_027256881.1, read as the reverse complement.
CCTAGTTACCTCCCGTATGGACTACTGTAATGCTCTCTACATGGGGCTCCCCTTGAAAAGCACCCGGAGGCTCCAACTGGTCCAGAACGTAGCCGCGCGGGTGATTATGGGCGCAGCTCATTACGCCCATGTAACACCTCTCCTACGCGAGCTGCACTGGCTCCCGGTGGTCTTCCGGGTGCGATTCAAGGTGTTAGTTATCACCTTTAAAGCGCTCCATGGCTTAGGACCTGGGTACCTACGAGACCGTCTTTTGCCACCAATAGCCTCCCACCGACCAGTTCGTTCTCACAGGGAGGGACTACTCAGGGTACCGTCAGTCAAATTATGTCGACTGGCGACTCCCAGGGGGAGGGCCTTCTCTGTGGGGGCTCCAACCCTTTGGAATGAACTGCCCCCGGAGATACGGAATATCCCTGATCTCCGTGCTTTCCGCCGTGCCCTCAAGACCCTGATGTTCCAACAGGCAGGGCTAAACATACAAACATGCAAATGATTTTTTAAATGTTATCTAATTCTGGGTTTTATTTAATTGACCAAACTAAGTAACAATTTTAATTAGCAATTTTATGATGTTTGTGTGTCTATATTTTTCTTGACTGTACACCGCCTTGAGTCCTACGGGAGAAAGGCGGTATAGAAATATAATAAATAAATAAAATAAATAAATAAATAACTACATATGAATCACTTTGCTGGAGTAACCCTCTTGTACTAAAGGCATTCTACCCAAAGGAGAAGAATAAACAATTTGAACAATATAACCACCGAGACATAGATTTGTGATGACTCACATGTTGATATGCCTCTTTGTTGTGACGCTGCAGATATCACAACCATCTAGTTAGATTTCTGGAGAGTGTTGAAATAGAGATCAATGTCCACAAGGACATCAGTAATCTTGTAATCAATCAATCGTAGAAGACAAATGTAGGCTATTGAGAAGTTCAGGACTACCAGAATATTTTCATTCTCAGAAATTATATTTATATCCTATGCAGGGTTACAGAGAATGGAATCCAAAATTTCAACATGTGGTTCAATTAATGACACTATACTAAGATATTTAAAGACATATTTTACATGCTTTTAAGTAGAAAATGATTGATTTGTCATAGCAGGTATCTCATCTCTATATTCCAATGTTACTGCAATTTTCATCTTCATTTTCTAGAAATAAATTTAGTCTTATAGTCTTTAGTCCTAACCACTTTTCAACACACTAAGAAATTTGGAAGTATTGTAGCATAATCTAATAGATAATAGGGAAAGTTCAATTTTACAGATAAACATGTTATTTGCAACAAAGTTTGTATATTTTTCTTCTCTCTGTTCTTTCCTGTTATAAATTTAAGATGGTAGTGGTCTGTCTTCCTTGCCGTGTCTATATTGGCAAAAATATATAGAACGTCTTGATAATATACTATTACAAAACAATTCTGTTCTTCTCTGCTGCACTCCAACAGTCTACCAAGTGATAGGATTATATTAGAAAAAAAGAATAATTTCTAGATTTTCCATCCTAGTCCATATTTTCCCAAGACGTTAATAAAGCATTTTCTGAAAAATCTTCCTAGTGCACAGACATGGGTGTTTAGCTATTTAATGAGAAATATTTGCTAGATTGCCTTGTTACTGTGGATTCCACTTTATATGAATGTATAACCCAGGCATACAAATTCTCATTGTGCTCCATTTTCAACTGCTCTGTTCTCCACTCACACAAACCAGTTGTACAATGTCTTCCCTTTAGCCACATATTTCTTTCCCCAAGCTAATCCGATTTGGGGGGGAAAGACAGCAATTCATTATGTTATTTCTGCTATATGAATTATCATGGCTGATCAATAGGCAAGTACACAAATGTGTGGAATTATTTTTAGTTAGGAAGGATTTGGCAGCTGATAATTTTCTTCTATTTTTCTATTTTTTTTTTACACTTCTGCAAAGGAAATATTCTTTATTGGCAATGGCAGTTTTGCAGTGCAACATAATCTATTTATTTGCATTTCAAAGGGCCTTAATTGTCCAAATTGGAGAGTTTCCCTTTGAAGCTTATTCTTTGGTGTCCAAACTTATGTTTTCATTCCTTGCAAGTCCCATTGTAACATTTGAATATTGATTGTGTTTTCTTCATTATACCCACAGAAATCACACAGTCCCCCATGGATTAAACCAGAAAATAACAAATCAACCGAGAGAAAAGGAAGCAATGCTGAAGAGTCAGCTAAAATCAATGAAAAGTCTCTGTAAATGCCATCTTGCTATCTTTAAAATGTTATTCATTTGCTATCGTCTTCATCTTTTTAGTCCAGAGGCATGAAAATGTACCAGGTTTCTAGAGCATGCAATTTTTTCACTATTTTATGGATGTTTGTAAATTAGTCAAGAAATTTCTGGAATAGATTGACTACTAGTATCTTTCAGCAATAATCCAACACAAATGGATGTTTGAAAAAAAAATGCTTTGTAATACAGTCCAGTTTTTTGAAATATTATTCAGCCCTGATCTGTAACTTGCTTATTATAAATCACTCTGTTTTGTAAAGAAAAGCTATTAAGAAGTTTTATTTTATTAACCAATTCTGTTTTGTAAGTATCTTTATTGTGTACTAAGGTCAAAGTAGAGGAACAAGTGACTCTACACATATGCATATATTCACTCTGACACAGTAGTGTCTGTATTTCAGAACAAAATACTCTGGAATTTTGATCCTCTGGAATTGTTATGTAGTAGAATCATGTGTGCAGAGCAATATTTATTATCCAAACAACTATGGAAAGTTTTGGAGATTACATCTAATCAAATAAAATAGATTTTAAAGTAGATTAGTATGGAAAACAGCTCAGAAAAAGATTGGTAGTAATTAAATCTTGTTAAAAGTAAATGGGGCTTAAGATGATCAGTTCATGTTCTATAAAATTGTACAGAAAGCACAGTTGGTTAAAATGGTTGAAGCAATATATTTAAGAATCATTGTCTTTGAACTTAACCTATTTCTTAGTTATACTCTTCATATGGATTTCATGACTTTGAATTCCTCCTATGTAATTACCAGTATGTCCAGACATATAAATAATTATTTTTTTACATAATAGGTAATTAGAATTCAGAGGAAGAAATGGTGCTCATTTAATGCAGACATACTAATTTCCTATTATCAGAAGTTTGCCTTCTAGATGTTTGCCAATAGTAATAATGATCACATGGTTAACATGTGAAAATTTGTTTTTAGGAAGTTGTAATTTTTCCTACATTGTACTAATAACAGCTATTGCTAAAAATAATGATTATGAACAACTTCCTTACACTAACACAGTACATCCTATACAACTGGTTTCCAATCTTTAGCAGTGCACTGAACAGAACTTGTGAAAATTCCATATTAATTTGATTGGGGAATGGAATATCCTTGTCCCTTATTAATGGAGATAGAATCCCATAGAGACATCATATGTCACACACTCATAGTCTATAATTCTAGTTTTCATTTTACATGAGATTCCTCTTTGCCATCTGTTCATCTTCATAACCACTCTCTGAAACAAAGAGCTAAAGCAAGCTAAACACTATTGGTGAATTGCTTGGCCCTTTAAGGGCCCTGTGACTAGAGATACCAAAGGTACCATCTTCAATTCCCATGTCATGAGCATGAGGATGGGGATGGGGGTGGTGAAAAAAGCTGGCAAAGTTTTACTTATTGCTGTAGTGATTCATGAACAGAGTGTAGTCTTGACAAGGCACTGAAGACGTGTCAGCAATGGCAAAGTCAATATGGTTTCTAGTAAGTAAAAAGAAGGAAGCAGTATGGTTCCACCTTCAGTTCCATCCCAAACCCCCTAATTCTTCTTAGTGCAGCAGCAGAAGCTCCTCACACATACTGTATACTTACATAGGACTATCCAAATGGTATTTAAGCCATAATGGTGCAATGGTTAGGATGCAGTATTGCAGGCTTAACTCTGCTCACCACCAAGAGTTTATTCTTGACAGGGTTCAAAGTTGACTCAGCCTTTCAATCTTCTGAGGATGGTAAAATGAGGATCCAGATTGTTGGAGGCACTATGCTTACATTTGTAAACTGCTCAGGAACACACAACATAAACGAGTGTGGATCAGGTTAGTATATATAAAAGTATGAAAAGAAAATAACTTGATAGCTGACACAGTGTAAAACACTATGGAGCGTTATATGTCTAAGTGCTTTGCTATTGCTAATTAAACCCCACGGTATTTGGCAAGCAGCATAATCAACTTTAGCTATTTTAATGATTTCCAAACCATATATTGAACCCTTATAAAGAGAAGTAGTAAGTATGAGCACGTTAGTTCTAACCTCTCTTGTCATTATCCTCCTTGGTCTCTATATATAAATAATGAATTTTTGCACCCAGCTCTATTAACCATGATAGTTCTCCACAGAATTAAGACCACTGATTTTCCAGTTTTAACCTGAAGGGAAGGAAATGAAGGGAGTAGAAGTAGAATTAGCCCATTCCTACTGCCTTTCTTCTATGCAAAAAGTAACACTTGAAGAAATAAAAAAAATAACTCATTATATTTATACTTAACAGTCCCAGGTAAATATCATATTCGGTACTTTGTAATTTAGAATGGTTGTCATGATCTTGAGTGTAAGTGGCATTGTATGGGAACTACTAGTAAACATGCACAGGATTGCATTGGCAGTGATGTCTAACTTTATTTACTTCTAAGATATTTTTAAAGTCAGAATTACCATCTCTGCTGCTGTCATATAAGTGCAATGTAAGAATTAGAGTTCAGAATTATTCTTGATGTACTTTACTGACAGCCAGTTCCACATTTTAGAGGACAATTTAAGTTTTAGCACAACCATTGAGAAGGGTTATGCAATAAAAAGGCAATTATTGCTGTAGCTCACAAATGGATTATACAGCATAACAAGGAACACAAAGCATAAATGAGTGTAGATGAGGTTAGTCTATACAAAAATATGAAAAGAAAATCATCTGATAGCTGACAATCTCTTTAATCATAAGGAAATACACTGTACCCTAATAACGTGCTTATCCATCTTCTGATTCATCTCCTTGGTAGAAAATCCATGGTTATAAGATTAGAGAAAAGACACAAATGTGAGTTGCTTAACTATTTCCCACAGTTATAGTTACACATTTTGGAGCCTTCTTTCATTGGGTATGAATATGTTTCTTCATGTAATACGTACCACTGAGAATTTAAATTGCCCAGTTAGACATTTCAAAAGAGATTACAAACACCATTCCTAAAAATAAAACTTGTGGCAGCATCCAAGAGCCTTGGTGGCACAGCAGACTAAAGCACTGTTAAGTAGCACCAGCTGCCTGCAATTACTGCAAGTTCGAATCTCACCAGGTTCAAGGTTGACTCAGCCTTCCATCCTTTCGAGGTAGGTAAAATGAGGACCCGGATTGTGGGGGCAATAAGCTGACTTTGTATAAAAAAGAACACCGCTGGGGTGGGGGGGCGAAAGCCCTACTAAGCAGGTATATACAAAAGTATGAAGGCTATTGCTTAATGCATTGTAAGCCGCCCTGAGTCCCCGGAGAAAGGCGGCATATAAATCGAACCAATAAATAAATAAATAAATAAATAAATAAATAAATAAATAAATAAATAAATAAATAAATAATCAATCCACTATTTCACATTCAATAAAGGAGTAGAGGTTTTTGTAATGGGACACAGTGATGACCTACACCAGGGGTCTGCAACCTTAAACACTCAAAGAGCCATTTGGATCCGTTTCCCACAGAAAAGAAAACACCGGGAGCCACAAAACCCTTCCCATGCCTGACTATTTTCTGAGTGGCCACAAAACTAGCATATGTAGTTGAATTAAACGTTCTGTTTTCTTCTGAAACTTTTCTTTTCTTGGATTTATCCATGGTTGGCCTTCCGGGGGTTGAAAAGCTCAATAAATTGTGTGCTGGCGGGTGTTGTACATTGGCTGTTATGATGCATATTTTGAGTGACAGGGAGCCACAGCAGAGGGGTGAAAAAGCCACATGCGGCTCCAGAGCTGCAGGTTGCTGATCCCTGACCTACACATTCAGTAAAATCAGCCTTTTAGAGTAGAGAGACCTAATATCTACTAGCTCAAAGATCATATCAGTCTTTTTTATAGATATAGATTTATATAGATTTTTACAGATATATAGATATTTTATAGTGGTATACTGCAGAAGTGGATGGTGACAGAATCTCTTCTGGGAGAGGGTTTCAGGCATTTTACAGAGTAAATTGATGTCTTGCAAAAAAGCAACAGTGTTTGTTTTGTGTTTGTATGATTTCTGCCATATCTACTCTAGAAGCGCTATGGTGGGTCAAAGTAGGAATGCTTGCAGATAATTACACAGCCACACTTCTTGCCCTCTTTATTAGAGTCTGGTATAAAGTGGAGCTAAATTACGGTAGTGAATCTAAACATTCACTTTTCTTTTTCTTCCAGTGCACTAGTTTGTTTTGGAGTGGTTCAGAACATTTGAAGAAAATATCTACGAAGCTGCCTTCTCAGCTTCTATAGCATTTGATTTTCTCAGGTGTATTGTCTGCAGGAAGAATAGAATAATTATTTTAGTTCCCATGACAACTTTATCATTACCCATTGAAACGTCTTTGCCAAAAGTTACCTTAAGGCAGGCAGTTGAAATTCACTTGGCACTGACAGAGGCAATTCTTTCTCAATGGATTTTGATTGTGAGGAATTGTTAAGTTTATATTTATAAACTTAACAATTAGCAGGAATGGGGGATTTTAGTGTGAACTTTTGAATCAGTACCCAAGTCAACAATCTATTCCCTTCAAAAAAATATTTTTCCCTAAAATTCAGAAATACAATTCTTCTGTATTAGAAGATATGACTACACAAAGAGAAACAATTTTCTGGTTATAACTATCTGAACCCTTTCAGCAGGGATGAAATGCTACTGGTTCGCACCAGTTTGGGAGAACTGGTAGTGATAAAAACTACCGGTTCAGGTGAACCAGTAATAAAAAATAGCTACTGGTTCAGGCAAACCGGTATTTCCAATGATCAGCTGTGCCGTGCGGTTTATATTCACTAGAAAGCAGAAAATCCTGCTTTCTAGGGAAGCTAAATCGCACAGCACAAATGTTCTCCCCCCTCGCTGTTTTACTTACCTAGTGAAGTCTTCTTTTTCTGCGCGAAGTGTGCATCTGGTGTGTACTGTGCATGCGCGTGCAGTGTGCTTTTGACACACACTGTGCATGTGCATGCACAGCGCGCTTTCACAGGCAGCGAACCAGTGACGATCCACAGAGGATTTCACCACTGCCTTTCAGTCTAGCTTTAGGCTGGGGTATAGCACTGAAATGGCATTGATCACACTTAATGACCTTTGAGGGCTCAGGATGGAGGTGATGCAACAATTCTGGTCTTCCTGAACCTCTCAGAGGCTTTCAGTACCATCAACCATGGTATCCTTCAGGATCAGCTTCTGGGGCCAGGAGTGGGAGGCACTGCATTATGATAGTTCTCTAGGTGATAAGACCTCAAGCTTTATGTCCCTGCAATGTGGAGTATTCCAGGATTTGAATATTTCACCACTTCTTTTTAACATCTACATGAAATTGCTAGGAAGATCATCTGTTGATATGGGGTCCAGTATCCTGTTGTTGATACCCAATTACACAGTTCCAGCCTTAGCTGGTCTGATGGCAGTTGAGTGCTGCTGAGTGGCTGTAGGCTGTAGGCTATAAGGGTATAGATTGAGAGGAACCAGCTTCAACTCAAGCCTATCAAGATGGAGTAGTTCTGGGGTTTTGACCCCCAGGTCCAGGTGACATTTCATCTTTGATTCTGACAAGGTGGCACTTCCCCAGACTGAACTAGTGTACAATTGGGGTTTTTCTTCCTCCTCAAGGAGCAGGTGGCAACTGTGACTAGGGGAAATTTTCCCTAATTCATCTAGTGTGCCATTTGCATCCTCTTCTGGACTGGGAAATCTTGCTCATGAACACTCATGCCTTGATTACCTCTCATTTGGATTACTGCAATGTGCTCTGCATGGGGCTGCTCTTGAAGACCACCCAGAAAGTTCAACTGTTCCAGAATACAACAGTGCATACAATGTTGGATGTCCCTAGGTTTACACCTCTGTTATGTAAGCTACACTGGCTTCCAATTCCTTTCTAAATGCAATTCAAGGCATATGGGGTTGGCATAATAATTACTGTATTTTTTGGAGTATAAGACGCACCTTTTTCCCCCCTAAAAGGGGGTGAAAATTTAGGTGCGTCTTATACATTGAATGTAGCCCTGCCCACCCACTGGCCCCCACCCTTTGGCCTCTGCCTCACAGCAGTTACCTCCTTGCAAGCAAACAGCAAGAAAAAAACAGCTCCTTTCAGCTTCAGCACAGCCTAATTAGCACAAGTTGATTGGATCGGCCTCCTGAGTCTCAGCTGATTTTTTTTCCTTGTGCTAATCAAGCTATGCTGAAAATGTAAATGAAAGTAAAGCAGGCTGTTTGCTGTTTGCTGCAATGAGGCAAAATTGCGCAGAGGCAGAGGCAGAGGGAGATTTTTTTTTCTTCTTTTCCTCACCAAAAAAGGTAGATGCGTCTTATACTCCAGTGCGTCTTATACTCAAAAAAATATGGTATAAATATGTACACGTTTTCAAGCTCTTTCTGATCAATGCATTTTGACCAAAAGAAAAGTCTTGCATCTTTCAATTCTTAAAGGATTCTTATCTCTCACACTTAATCTAAATGAGACTTTAAAGAAGAAATATTTCAGCCCAGCCAAACAGCTAATTTAGGGTGGAAAAATAGCTGCACATGAGCACACACAATGTTCATTTCAATTGTAAAGAAATATGAACGTAAACCTCTGAGCATTCATCTCTGGGAATGAAGACAACTGGTTTATTATTTAAATATTAATGCCAAATTTTGGGATAAATAAGACTGTGATTCAAAAGTATGCAAAAAACCCCAGAAGTGGTGGTCTCAAACACATTTTTACAACTCTAATACATATAGGGCAAACTGGATTAATATTTTTGAATAAGAGGAAAAAACTGTCACAGAGCAGTGTCAGCTTTTTAAAAGAAGAAAACAGGTACTCGTCTTTTCTTCTTGAGGGTTTGCCCACCAGTTTTTTTTTTAATGCTGAATGTTTCACCATGTTAATCACACAGTTAACACAGGCAGGGAGTCAAACAGCGGTGAAATCCAGCCTGATCAATCTGGTTCGCGCAATCCAGTAGGGCCGACGGCGGGAGGCTCCGCCCACCCCGTTTTTGACCCTCTGCAGATGTGGAGAAGGCTCTGTGCATGTGCAGAAGAAGCGCGTGCGAGCATAGCGAGTGTGCGCACACACACTCACATTTCCGATCCGGTAGCGAAGGTAAGTGCATTTTACCCTTGGAGTCAAAGCTGTGACATGAAGGAAGTGAAGCATTTAGCCGAGGGTTCTTTGTCAACCAAAGACAAAACAACACTAGAACAGAATTCTCCAACCCTGAAATCCCCCATAATTCCTAACAATTGGCACTAGTCTGAAGAAAGAACTGTGAACCGCATATATACTTCTACTTGAACCTTTTCTCCTTTTGGCACTCAGTCCAAATCTCATCTGAATTGGCCATAGAGATTGGTTTTCATTTCAAAAGAAACCTATTCAAATTAATCCTGCACCAAAAGTATTTTTCATTTGGCCTTCAGTTATCCTTATATGAGGTCCTGGCCAATTTCTGTCATCATCCTGCCTTCACAGTATACAACTTTGCATTCTGTCTTATCTAATCCTAACCTTTACACTTTATGGCTTCTAAATAAATTAAACTCAAATGCAGCCTTCTGGGATAAGAGAATGTGAATATAGCCATATGAAAATGTGTCCCCAAGTATTCATTCACTACTCTGATCAGGGTAATTTCTGATTTAGGTCAGGAAACCTCAGGCCAGGAAAATACTCTGTTGATGAAATAAACATATTTCCACCTATAGAAGCTACTAACGTTAGCAATTTATTGCATCATTGCGTTATAATTATGGTGCTAGTTGACTGCTATGAACAGGGATGGCTATGTAGTGTTAAAATGATAGGAATAATCTTTTTAACAAAAAAAAAAATGTAAACAGGGACCAAACTTACTGAAACTTAGAATTACTCTATTCTTTTGAAGATAGAACTCTTACTCAATATCTTAGATTCATTATATCTTATTTATTTGGGAAATAACCCCCTTTAATTTTTAAAAGGTATAGATTGTGTTTTAAGAAAGGAGCTGAATTTATTTTCTTGATCTTTTCTCCAATCTTGAACCCTTGACCTATTGCTGCCATCCATAATTCCCATTTTGCGATCAGTTCAATCAGCGCTCTGGAGTTTTTCCACAGAATGTCTTATATCCAAAAAGGCTAAAGAGACCACATCTCAGAATACCCCCATAGAGATGACACCTCTCTTTTCTCACCACCCATATGCACAACCAGATTGCCCCAGCATGAGTAGAGGCCATCAACTATTTCTCAAGAGTGAGAACACAGCATATTATCTTTCACCCATACCCAGACCATAATGAAGACAAGCTCTGCTGGTCTTTCTTTGCCATATAGTGCTTATATTGGTGTTTTCTAACTTGGACCATCAAACTGGTGCTGTCTGATGTCCTGCTGTGTTTTATGTGATAGTAGGCAAATACCTCCACTCCATCTGGTTACTGTGCAATGTGGCAGAAACACCCTCTTCCTTGCAGGCACTTTTTTTTTTTTTTTACCGCAAGCTCACCAAAAGGAACTGAGAAAAACTGGGTTTTCTTTTGCTTACTTTGCTTTTTTACACGTTCACCAATGGAACAACAAAACAATGCAGCTGCCTTTTCTTGTAGCCAGCTGAAATTAACAAGGGTATTGGACTTTTCCCTTGTAACCCAAGCAATGGGGGTGGGGGTGGGGGGGGAATGGTAAAATGTTTTTATCTATTTCTTTTCTTCAGATCAGGAGGACTGGTCAGGGCAATGAACTCACAGAAGTTGTGATAAATGTGGCCATTCGACTAACCCACAGTCAAAGCAGGGGAAGGAGTTGAAACCTTGATGGGGATATCTTAACCTGTCTTCATTTGCAGCTCTTGATCATTGGTGGGTTTCAAAAATTTTTACTACCAGTTCTGTGGGTATGGCTTGGTGGGTGTGGCATGGCTTGGTGGACATGGCTTGGTGGGTGTGGCAGAGGAAGGATACTGTAAAATTCCCACCCCACTCCAGGAGAAGGATACTGTAAAATCTTCATTCCCTCTCCACTGCAGGGGAAAGTTACTGCAAAATCCCCATTTCCTCCTGATCAACTGGGACTCGGGAGGCAGAGAATAGATGGGGGTGGGGACAGTCAGAGGTGGTATGTACCGGTTCTCCGAACTACTCAAAATTTCTGCTAAATTCAGTGCCCCTGTTGGGCTTTCAATTTTGCCAATTTCTAAGCCTCTTCCTTGGTTTTCAAGTGATATTACCAAATCAGTGTAAAAGCATTTAGTCTAAATCTCACACCAAAGGTGACTTAGACAAAAAAAAAACCTTTCACTGCAGCCAATGGAAGGTGTTTTTATTATTATCATATAACTGAGAGGGGAAGATATATTTTTCCTCGTTGTGTACTGCTTTCCCAATTAAAATCCCCTGTGCCTGTAATTAAAGGAAATTTGATGATGTAATTGCAAGCGATAGTGCCATTTGTAGTTGACCCTTACAGCAGGACATGGTCCAAAGCTCCTAAAGAAACATTAATGTTAAAGTAACTAGACTAATTAGCAATGTAGCAGAAACAGAGGGTTTCTTTTAAAGGAAACAATGCTAATGTTGATTAGTGATTGAAGAGGATTCCATCGCAGTTCTTGTAAGGAATGAATTTGGATAATATACTGAAACAAAATATAAACCAGACTATCAGTCCCCAGAAAATTCTATGCAAAGAGGCTGGCTTTGCATTATTTTCCACACATTTATAAGAATTTATAAAATGACTTATAACAACTTTGGGATGAATAAAGAACAGAGCATCACCAAGTTTATGAAATTTATTTATTTATTAAGTTTATATGCTGCCCATCTCGCTACCTACAGTGACAAGTTACATGGTTAATGTTCAAACAAGTGGGGATGTCATATACACTTGGTCCAATTTTTCTTCATATTTTTAATTTTTAAAAATTGGAAAAAGTATTTTCTGGGACAGAAACCCATTTTCAAAATGGACAGTTTCCCTGATGTAGTAGGTTAAGGAGATAGTATTTTTGTTCTTGAAAGATCTTTGCTTGGCACAAAAGAACAAGTCCACATCAGGGGTGAAATTCAGTAAGTTCTGACAGGTTCTGGAGAACTGGTAGCAGAAATTTTGAGTAGTTTGGAGAACCGCCAAATAGCACCTCTGGCTGGTCCCAGAGTGGGGTGGGAATGGAGATTTTGCAGTATCCTTCCCCTGCCACACCTACCAAGCCATGCCCACCAAGTCTCACCACGCCCACCAAACCACGGCCAGAGAACCGGTAGTAAAAAAAATTGGATTTCACCACTGGTCCACATGTAAAGGTCCAATTAAACTGATTTATTGCTACTCAGGCCTATGCACAGGAATCTTCTCAACTAATGCTTAGCATCTTCTTGGAGTTAAATAAGGGTCAACAGAATTCAAGGGAGATTGGACTTACTTTGCTTGTGCCTATGTAAAGATTCTAGGCTGATCCCTTTTTTAACTCCATCCCCAGGTTCTGCCACTTCTTCTCCTACAATCCTAGTTCTGTGGTATGCAATAGGTAAGCACTTGATTTAGGCTGCTTTTCCTTTCTGTTCTCCTCCCATCCCATTCCCGTGAATCAGAAAGACTTGAAGCAATGATCCATGAGAATGTTTTGCAAAATATGGTATTGAGCGGCTTGAAAATTTTTCCTTCAATGTAAAGAGTGTTCTTTTGTGACATTTATGGTTCCTGGTACAAAAACAAAGGACAGTTTTGTACATCCTGATAATGACTATTGCAATTTCCTAGGTGTAAACACTGCAGCAAAGACTAATTGCAGGGAGTTCTTTACTGCCTATCTGCTAACCAAGATCTTGCTAAACAAAATGGAAGTAAACAAGAGTTGCCTTGAAGGCACACTTTAGTTGTGCATTTGGTTGGAAATGCAGTGGATCTTGAAAACAAAAGCTTCTTAATATATACCTGCTTGATAAAATCTGAATATGATCATCTTATGCTGCTTGTGTCATGTTTAATTCTCTGATTAAAGGTCTCTAGGCATTAAGTGTTCCAACTCTTAAAACAAGATGATGAGTGTAGGCAGAAGTGAATAAGTGATGGAGGGGTTTCATAGTTCAAATACTGCAGCTTCTTCCATCGCAGTTGTCAGGTCTTACAAATCATATGCCCATATTTTTAATGTGCCCACTGATTTAATTCAGTAATCTTGAAATTTAGCAAGATGTAAAAGGAATAAAACATCCTTTTTCACCCTATTCTTTTAAAAGCTTCCAGGTTGCCTCCTTAATTATATTAAACAAAACTCTGAATACTTATATCTTTTCATCTTCCATACTTTCCATCTTGAAGAGTGTTTTAATAGCTTCTACTCATTATTTTCCAATTCTTTGATTTTATTTTAAAATCTATGAACTGTGCACTGTAGGATCACTTGTTCCTCCCTCCCTTTCTTCTTTTCTTAGATTTATACCTTGCCTTTCAATTAAGAGCTTTTCCTTCTTCTAGAATGGGCTGAGAGATAATTGGCCCATAGTAACTCTATGAAACTGAACTAAAACCTGAACTTCCTACAGTTTTAGCACTGTTTGCCTACAGTAGAGGGCACCCCAACTTTTAGAACTCCTCCCAATGGTTGAATTTCTTTTTCTAATGGAAGTTGAAGCGGTTAAAGGAGATGGTGAAAACTAGGCAGAGTTAGTTTCATTCAAATGCTTCTTGAAATGTAATGCTGTATATTCATATCTCTTGTATTACAGGAAGAGTGCTGAAATCCATATTTTTTCTTCTTTTTGCAATGCAGTTGCAATTTAAAAAATGCATAGATCAATTATATGTGTGTGTGTGTATGTGTGTGTGTGTGTGTGTATACATATATATTTATAATTTGGCTAGCTGATGAAAGCTAAAAAGCTTGAAATGGATCTATACTAGTCTCCCTTTATTTCTTTATCAGCAAAATATAAATTTGGTACTGCTTGAGGGCCCCTGGATTGGAGCTGAAAGGCGAAAGGGAGCAGAATGCCCCCTCCCACATGTTGGGGCAGACCAGGTGTCTCAATAGAAAAACACTATATATATATATATCTTAAGAATTGTCCTAAAGATGCGAGTTCCAGGTATAGTTATAGAAGAGGCGATAGACATCACGATCTCTGGAACGTTTAAAAGTTTAAAATTTTTTATTTTAAAATTTGTGCTAAGCTTTCGGTAGGGGCCTCCTGGAAGCACGAAGCCGAGAACACCAGCCTGAAGATGACGAATGAGACTTCATCGAAACGTCGCCAAGACACTTCCAATTTTATGTGGGAGAAGACCCGAATAACATTCACAAGCTTCAGGGCTTTTTTTCTGTTCACAAACTGCAACTCTGTGTCAACAGAAAAAAAAGCCCTGAAGCTTGTGAATGAGATTTCACACAACCAGAGCTGCAAAACAACCTAGTTTACGTAGGTAAAACCTGGCTAGAAAGAATATGCACATAAAAGCCTACGAAAAAGAAAAAGACATATATATATATATATGTCTTTGGTTATTCAGGTCTTCTCCCACGTAAAATTGGAAGTGTCTTGGCGACGTTTCGACGAAGTCTCATTCGTCATCTTCAGGCTGGTGTTCTCGGCTTCGTGCTTCCAGGAGCACGAAGCCGAGAACACCAGCCTGAAGATGATGAATGAGACTTCGTCGAAACGTCGCCAAGACACTTCCAATTTTATGTGGGAGGAGACCCGAATAACCAAAGACCTACATACAAACACCCGCGAAAGCCTGAGAAAACAAATATATATATATATATATATATATATATATATTGGAAACTTCATTGCAATATATAGGAATATGTTACTTCAGTGGAAATGAGTAAGAAAAAAATTGTATTAGGAAAACTGATTGTTTCTTGGCTCCTGACCCTTTTTTTAAAATCAATTTTGACAATGTGATGTCTTTCCTTGCCTTTTGATCCTTCTGTTCTATCAATTTTGTTATGTACTGTAGACATCTGGATAAGACAAAAATGAGAGATGTGAGGTTTGGAAGTTTGGAAGTTTGGAGCGCTCAAAGCTTTCCAGTTTTATCTTGGACTTGTTTTGACAGGTAGAAAATAATACATACTTGGCTAGAAAGGGTTAATTTATCCTTTCCAAAATATGTGTGTGTGTGTGTGTGTGTGTGTGTGTGTGTGTGTGTGTGTGTACCCTGTTTTCCCCAAAATAAGACATCTCCTGATAATAAGCCCAATTGGGCTTTTGAGGGCATAGCAAAAAGGCTAAGCGCTTATTTCAGGGTTCAAAAAAATATAAGACAGGGTCTTATTTTCAGGAAAACATGGTATGTATGAATGTATGAATGTATGTATAATCAAAAAATGGTCACCTTGGTGGAGACAAAGAGAAGGGATCCAATGTTATCCAGTTAATAACTGTCATATAGGTATGATGATTCATTTCATTTTCTTGTGCAATGGAATTCTGGAGACAGAAGACAAAAAAATAATACATTCAGCATCAAACCAAATGACAGATTGCCCCTGAATACTGGTGGCCATTCAGTTTAAAACTGTGTAACTGTGTAACTGTCAGGTTTCCAGAGATAAACTTGAGAAACCTAACTGTGAATGCCTTATAGTTCAGTCTTATCTAAATCCTTTTAGTTTCTCATAGTGTTTCCTTAGAATTTGATCTGAGATGGAATCTCCATTTTATTTGGTTGTGGGTTCAGATTAATGATGAAAGTAAAGAGCAGTATTTTAATGCATGAATACTTCCACCATCCCTTTAGAAATTCTGTGAAGCTTTTAAAATTATTCCTGATCTTCACAACTCCTCTGTGGATATAGCTCATTAAAAACCACATTGGAAGATAATTTTTGATTCATTATTTTTAATCTTAACACATTGAAGTTAATAGGAAAGTGTGAAGTACACTTCGATAGAAGGACTATTAATATTGCTCTGATGACTAGCAATTCGTCTAGGCAGCTTCCCCCCTCCGCCCCCAGCTAGATTTACCTTATCTTTGCTGGTAAGGGTAAAATGAGTCTCTAGTAGAGATATACAAAATCTAAGTTTTTGATTTTAGAATTTTAATCAAAACCAGGGTATAGAAATATGTCCAAAACTAATTCTTATATTTTGTCAATGAAGCTTTGTGAGTTTTACACAATATGATCTATTGGCCATATAGATGAAAGACATTGTCAGGGTTCCAAGTAACACCCCCAACGAAAGAAGACTCCGAGACTAGAAGTTCCTCAAAGTTCCATTTTATTAGATGTCATATTGGGACATCTGGGAAAACCTGAATCTGAAAGCTTCCAGATATTCCCCACCCAAAAGAAAGTCCAAGTTCCTGCCCCAGCACCCACATTTCCATCACATGGTCCGATCAATGCACCATCCTAACTGGAGATGCCTCCCAGTCACGCCACTCCAGGTGCAGGGCAGGATGTCCTTTACTCTCAGAGAAAAGAATGTTATTATGGCTAGATATCTCCCCAACTCCATACAA
This sequence comes from Pituophis catenifer annectens, assembly GCF_029215685.1. Taxonomy (NCBI): domain Eukaryota; kingdom Metazoa; phylum Chordata; class Lepidosauria; order Squamata; family Colubridae; genus Pituophis; species Pituophis catenifer. Next base: position 262,003,690 of record NW_027256881.1, on the reverse strand, counting down.
TCCCCCCTCCCAGTTTCCCATAGGACTAAATGTGGCAGGCCTAAAGATCCAAAGTAAAAGATGGCTTCCAGGGCTGACTGAAACATCATCAAAAAATAATTTAAAAAGATGCAGGGAAAGTCAAAGTAGTTAGATAATGATAGATAGATAGATAGATAGATAGATAGATAGATAGATAGACAGACAGACAGACAGACAGACAGACAGACAGACAGACAGATGTGTGTGATAGATGATAGATAGATAGATAGATAGATAGATAGATAGATAGATAGATAGATAGATAGATAGATAGATAGATAGATAGATAGATAGAGGTAGGTAGGTAGGTAGGTAGGTAGGTAGGTAGGTAGATGATAGATAGATAGATAGATAGATAGATAGATAGATAGATAGATAGATAGATAAGTATAATGGAAAGATTGAAGAACAAAAATAATTCAAATAGAAATACTGTATTATATATTACAATACACTTGGGGAAAGTTGTAACAATTTGACTGGCTTGCTATCTGAGTCTGTTACCCCAATTTTTAGTACTAATGGACAACTTCAAGGACCATGATTTTCCTTCTGGTGATTCATTATCATTAAACAGGACCTAGACTGACTGTTTTCAAACAGGTATGTGAAGGGCTGTCAAAGAACAACAAAAGACACTTCTTTGTAAAAAGAGTACAGGCAGCTACCCCACTCATTCTTTTAGCCAAGAAAGATCTAGTCAAAGAGCTATGTCAAATAATCAAGCATCAACATGATGCCTGATCAAACATAGGTAAAATTGGAAATGTTTCAACTTCCATGTTTGAGAACTGACTACTATTCAACAAAGAGTGACTGATGGAATCACTATCTACAGGACCAAGCTATATATTACAGTAATTTTGGAAAGATATAGCCATAAGGATGGGGGCTAATTTTAGGAGAACATTGGCATGGAGTTTCGATTTGATAGGGGATGACTTTCCAAATTGTGGCCCATTGCTAGTTGGTAATTAGAGCTTATAGCTCTGTAGAAAACTAAGGTACTATTAGCAAGCTGGAGAGTATTTCTTTCAATTTGCTACAATTTCCTTTTGATAGCTATTAAATTTCCAGGCTTGGTTTGATTGCATTCATTTAACATTTAGGGGCCTTTGAAAGAATAGTACAGAAGTACGTATGGCCAGGAAAGGGCCTTCGCATACTTAATATGCGAAGTTGGCTGAAAAACATAAAGGCCTATTTAGTACTTTACGTACTAAAATCAAATTGTGTTTACTAAAAACTGGAAAAATGAGAAAGTACCAATGCAAGACGAAGTTATTAAAAAAATCATGGAATGTGCTGAAATGAGTAAATTGACATTTGAAATTAGAGAACAAGAAGATAAACAATATTATAAGATATGGGATTTATTTTATCAATGGCTAGATAATAAAATATGGAAATGAAATATGAAACATGAAATGAATGTTATAATATAATATTTGAAAATATTTTTTGTGAAATGATAAAGCCATAGTTAAATAAATGATAAATGAGGATACTTATTTGTTTGATAATATGAGAATTAGATAACTAGTAAATTTTGTATATGGGGATGAAGCACAAAAGTCTTGTAAACAACTGACACAGTTTGCAATTGTAATGGATGATGGATTTATGTTTTATGTTTCGTTTAAAAATAAAAAAATTTCTATTAAAAAAAATCAAATTTTGTCAACCTCTTAATTAAAGATCTCATGGAAAACCAACTGACAACAACAGGAACAGATACTGTTGAAATTTACTAGAATATTAATCTGTTGAATTTTTGTGTGATGTCGTAGAGTTTGATACCTAATGTCTAGTCCAAGCCTATGTCTTAAAAGATCAAAGGCTAATTCACATAAGGAAATGTTTGTGGGATGCTACTCTGGCATAAGGACAAAGAGGTGACAAAGATAGTGATATGGCAATATTTGCACAACACACTGATTCGTAAAGGATCTAAACACACATTAACCTGATGCAGCCTGTAGGGCTAATTTACAGATTAGCGTGTCATCCACACCCAGAACACTGAGAATTGAATCAATCAAATTAACTCAACTATGTTTAAATTAAGCAAGCTAGATGCAGAATAAATTATCTTTCAAGTTCTTCACCATCATTTAATTCAAAGAATAATGTAATATAAAAAAACTAAAACAGTCATTTAGGGTACAAAATTAAACAGAACTCACTGGAATTTAAACATACTTAATTTACCTAGGTCAAAAGCCTATTTCTTTTCTTGCATTCAACTTGGATAGTAGCTACATATTTCATTTTTGTCACTTTTATCCCCCATAAGAGGCAAATATTTTGTACATTTATTATTTTTTTGTTCTTTAAAATCTATACACTTTAGACTATAAAATCTAAAAGTTACACTATAAAGTCTAAAAGTGATAATTTATCTCCCAAAATATAAGTTGGATAGTTCCAGTTTTTCTTACAGAAATTTTGCCTTAACAGTTCTTTTCTGAAAAACAAAAAATCTAAATGAAAAATGTCAATTTAAATCACTTTGCAGCTTAGATAATTTAAGCATCAACATTATTTCCATTTATTTATTTACATTAGGACTTTAAAATAGATTAAAAACTTAAAGAATCAAAGAAAAGATATATCACATTCTTGAATTCCTTTCCATTTATCCTTGGCTTCTCTCTGAAGTTGTGTTCATACAAAGCAGAAACACTTGAATATGTCTTCCAATTTTAAAGACAGTAAGGAAATATGTTGAACTTTTAGACAGGTATTGAGTTACCTTTGGGGGAAAACCTCAAAAAAAGACCCTGACCTGGAATGTTAAATCGTTTTCTTGCTTACAAAAAAGGAGGTAATTAAAATAGTGTTCCACTCTAAAAAAAAATCCTAAAAGTTTGATTTAGCCTTTAAAAAAACATCAATAAAGAAACACTTTAAGAATGACTATATATGTGTGTGTGGGGGGTGGGGGGGTAGAGGGTTATGCACAGCTTTGAGGATAGGGTAGGGTAGCCTATTCCTGGTCAATATGCAAAAGAAATGATGATGATGATGATGATGATGATGATGATGATGATGATGATGATGACGACGATGACATTAGATTCACTTTGTCATCAAACTATGTAAGAAGAAAGACAATGACATGTCACTTTGAGGGCCTTCTATCCAAGGAAATGAACCCTTTCATTTCTATAGAGAAACAATTATAGAAGTATGATCCTTCCGATTTGAAAAGTAATGGATTGTTTCTCCGGAGACTCAGGGCAGCTTACAGTGCGTTAAGCAATAGCCTTCATACTTTTGTATATTTATACAAAGTCAACTTATTGCCCCCACAAACTGGGTCCTCAATTTACTTACCTTAGAAAGGAGGGAAGGCTGAGTCAACCTTGAGCCTGGTGAGATTCGATCTTACTTTAATTGCAGACAGCTGGTGTTAAATTACAGTGCTTTTGTCTGTTGAGCTAAACCAGGCTCCTATCATTGGTTTTTCAGAAGTTGAAACCAAGGAAAGGAGTTGAAAACTGAGCTAATATCTCCAGTAATGGTGTACACTGCACCTTAAGCATTCTGGGCAAATTCCCCATTGTTTCTCTGTCCAATAACCCTTTCTTGCTTCCTTTATCTTTCATAATTCCATTTGGTTGGTATCTATTCTTGGTCATGTTGCCATATAATTCCCATCACTCCTAAGCAATTGAGGAAGCAGCATGGCTTGCCTAAACTGTTTCTCCTTGATCATTTGCAGACTCCCTCCATGGCCTCATCCTGTATCCATGTGATAATATTGTATATTGGTGATTGATATATTGATGTACTCTCCTTCCATTTAGGAAGCTGCAAACCAAGTATAAGCAAGTGATAAATCTCAGGAACAGAATCTGTTAAAGAATTAAAACATAGAGCATAAGTAAAATAATTGGAATTTATCATTCTCGTAAGAAGAGTGTTCCTCAAGCTTATCCAATACAGTTTTATAAAAGTTACAGAATATTTATGGGCTTTGCATGTCCAATCTAGTAATTTAAAATTTCTGAAGGACTACAGTAATGGACTTTTATTCAGAGCATTTACTTTCCAAATCAATGTACCATTTATAAGCTAGTTCAATTTCAGTGTGTTCACTCTGGCATGATGAGAATTCAACACTTGGGAGAGAGTGCTGCAGAGGTGGTATTCAGCCAATTATGACAGGTTCTGGTGAACCGGTAGAGGAAATTTTGAGTAGTTCAGAGAACTGGCAAAAACCACCTCTGGCTGGCTCCACCCCCGATCTATTCATTGCCTCCTGAGTCCCAGCTGATTGAGTCCCATCTGATCGGCTGGGTCTTCTTTCATTGCCCTGCACAGGAGAAGGGAGCTGGAAAACAGGTTAGAGCTGGGGTGGAAATGGACATTTTACAGTATCCTTGCCCTGGAGTGTGTTGGGAATGAAGATTTTACAGTATCCTTCCCCTGCCATGCCCATCAAGCCATGCCCACCAAGCCACGCCCACAGAACCGGTAGTAAAAAAATTTGAATCCCACCACTGGAGTGCTGTATACATTACCCATGACACTCTTGGAAGCTTCCATCTTCAACTTTTCTAATTCCACTGTTATGGTTCCTTGAAACCTGACAAACTTTATTGGTATTTGAATTATCGCTAAGCTCTGCCTTCTGCTACTCATTAGTTCAGTAATCAAGTGAAATGGAATTCAGAAATATCACCTTTCATTTGATTTGGCCCTTAGGAAAATTTCTGTTGGAGATGCTAGGGCTGCCAGATTTCAGTTGCCAAAATCAGGACTACCGCAAGATGAAATAATTTTCTCTATCATCTTCATGCAAAATAGTTTTCTGCGTTTAGTAGAAGAAAATACAACTGTATAGAAGAACCCAGGGAATAAACCCATGAACTAAGTCTGTTCCAACATCCAGCTTCTTGAAAAAGATTGATTAATGTATTGATCATGTTCCACCAGTCATTTGGGATCTCTTTAAAATTAGCAACCTGTCCAAGATTGGTTATAGGTCATCAGAAGGGATAGTATTTTTTAGTTTTCCATTAAACTGCAAAGTCTTATTTAGAGATAATCAATTACAAAGGAAAATACCAAGTTGTACTATGTGCTGCTTATATTATATACAACTACGTATTGGGTGATTTACTATCCCTATCAGAAAAACTCCATATATTCTGAGAAGACAAGCCTTCAAATATTTCTGTTGCTTTCCCCCCAAAAATCAGATGCCCTTAGGTCTCAAAATTTGTTACAAAAATGTTATCCTCATAGTCCTTTAGCTCAAGAAGAAAGACATTCTTGAGATGGATAATTAAAAATGATATAAATGTAATTCCAGGTGAAAATTTGATAATTGCATGTTTGGAACCAGATAAACACACATATCCTAGCTAGATTTCAGTAATATTTTTTTTTCAGTTCTGATGTCCTGTCATCCTGCAGGCATATTACAAAAGCTATTAATATACACACTCATTGCAAAGTCCATCAGGTTGCTGAACAAAGTTGTTATACTACTTCATTGAATTAATTAATAGCTTCACTTCAGCTAGAAATCTTATTAATTTTGTTCAAGCTTTTTTAAAAAAATCCTGTTGGGGAATCTTACCAAGAAAAAGCTGAGCTCTCTCCATTCCTTTCCTTATTGATGATGATTGTAGCAGAGGTGGGTTTCAGCAGGTTCTGACCAGTTCTGGAGAACCGGTAGCGGAAATTTTGAGTAGTTCAGAGAACCGATAGTAAAAAGTTCTGACTGCCCCTGCCCCCATCTATTCTCTGCCTCCCAAGTCCCAGCTGATCGGGAGGAAATGGGGATTTTGCAGTATCCTTCCCCTGCCATGCCCACCAAGCCATGCCACACTCACAGAACTGATAGTAAAAAAAATTGAAACCCACCACTGGATAGTAGCAACAACAGTTCTGTAGGTGGCTTCTGTCTTCATATGACTTTAGGATTCCATAGGATCATAGCATATTTAAGACCATCTCTTCTTTTTCTGGGTATTGAATCCCATTTTATTATTTTTATTTACCTTGCAGTTCGTTGTTTTTCATAGAGATTGAGATGGATATCTTGAGTAGTAGCTACAAATATATCTCTCATTTGTCAGTAAATTCACTAACTGAAGTGTACTTATGTAAAAAGAATCAAAGATGTGCGAAAAAAATTCACAGAAACAAAATCATGCAGTTGGGCAAAACAGATTGTATTCTAGGAGAAATGGACACCAATTAATAGCAATTACAAGTGTTAATAAGACTCTGATTTATTTTTTTAAAAATAGGAAAGTAAAAATATACAGTGCAGAAGCCAGAATACATTTGGAAATGCTGCATACAGGAAAATAAGATATTTGGTGATTTTTTTTAATACATATTGCAGTAGTTGGAAAATAATGTCCATATATTAGACAAACTTGTAAGTTGCAAGTAAAAAAATTATATGGCTGTTTATTTTTTTCTTTTATTTGGAAAATGAAATAAATAAAAATGATTGAACAGAACTGAATAATATATGAAAAGCTATTACCCCAATGCAGATCAGATTTAGAAGATTTGTGCACGCTTACACAAAATATGCTTTTTTTTTAAAACAAGCATGTGAATATTTCTTTTTTAAATAAAATTAATTCTTGAGACAAGGAACCTGCTGCCAGGTTTCTTGAAATGATATCAAATCTGAGATGACATGTACGATTAAAATCTCTCTGGCTACATTTCTCCTATTTATAAATCTCAATGTTTTTTCCAAAACTATAGTTACCAAGGTTTCTTGAGATATATCTTTTATGTGAAAATTACTTTGAAAGTTGCAACAAAGCTGTTAATTCTCAAGCCATTTATTTTTTTAAAAAAATGTGATTGCATTGATCGGACAATTGAAGCTTTTAAAATGAAATGGCTACAGTTTAGGACTTTAAAAGCTCTATAATTTATGTCCTCTATTCTTCAAGAAACACATAATGATCTCCTTCAAACTAATCCTAAAGGAAGTTAAAGGATACATCAAGAGAAAACAGACACATATTCTATATTGCTCCTAAATTAAAGATGGATTAATGGCTTTGATGCAAATGATGGGTTTATCTCAAAACTTTCATTTGTGTTTGTTGGAACATATCATAAACTTGTGAAGTTCAAAAGCAGAGAAACAAGCAGCTGGGGTGGGGGGGGAGCATTTCTTTTCTGAAGAGTATTTATCAAAGAATTTAATGTGCCTTCTCTAGGGTGTCACTGCTTTGTACCAGACTCAAATGTAATACAAGGATCTAAATTACATTGCTTTTAGTTTATTTTTTTCTGTGCAAATGAAATGATAAAATTCTGCAAGTGGTAGCATGTAATTAAATTTAGCAGATGGATCTTTTTTCTAAGGGACCTGGCAGGTATTACGGAAACCTGGTTGGGCCAAGAGGGAGGGGTCTCTCTCGTTGAAATGTGCCACCAGGTTTCCACGCATTCCATCAGCCGAGGTTGCAGGGTAGGGGCGGGGGGGGTAGCGGTTATTATTAACGAAGGTCTGAGACCAAGGGAGGCCACTGTTCCCCAGACGGCCGGCTGTGAATCCCTCCTTGTGAAATGGGGTCATGGGGTTCAGATGGGTTTGCTGATCACGTACCTGGCTCCCTGCCTTGTGGCAGCAGCCCTGCCCGAGCTACTCAGCGTCATCGCCGCAGTGGCGGTTGAGACCCCTAGGCTTATGGTCATGGGGGATTTCAACTTGCTGTCCATCGGTGAGGCATCTGAGGTGGCTCGGGAGTTCATGGCTTCCATGACAGCCATGGACCTGACCCAGTTAATTCATGGCCCTACCCACACGGGGGGAAACACGCTGGATCTGGTTTTTGTCTCTGGACAGTGGTTGAGTGATCTCGAGATAGGGGATATAGTCACCGAGCCCTTGTCATGGTCTGATCACTCTCTCCTTCGTCTCGACCTTCGAACCACTACACCCCGCCGCAGGGAGGCGGAGCCGGTAAAATGGTTCCGCCCCAGGCACCTGATGGAACCTGACAGGTTCCAGATGGAGCTTGGGCCATTCCCTGAGGCTCTGGCACACGCCTGGACTGGAGACCTAGTGGCCGCCTGGGATAGGGCGGCTGCTGGAGCTCTGGACCGGGTCGTGCCTTTGCGGCCTCTAACCCGGCACCGATCTCATTTAGCTCCTTGGTTCACTGAGGAGCTGAGGGAGTTGAAGCGCCGGAAAAGACGCCTAGAGAGTAGTTGGAGGGCCAGTCTTTCTGAATCTGACCGGACACTGGTAAGATCTCATATTAGGAATTACCTAGTAGCGATAAAAGCAGCGAAATGTAGCTATTTTGCTGCTCTTATTGCATCATCAGATAATCGCCCGGCCGCCCTGTTTAGGGTGACCCGCTCCCTGCTCCACCAGGAAGCGCGGGAGGACACCTTGGAGGGTAGAGCTGAGGATTTTGTTCAATATCTGTATGACAAAATCACTCAGATTTGGGAAGATCTGGACTCCGACTGGGTAGTCTCAGGGGGAGGGACTGGGGCAGGTCTTGAGAATGTTATCTGGGATGAGTTTGATCCTGTGACCCCTGAGGACGTGGACAGGATTCTGGGTAGACTGAACACGACCACTTGTTTATTGGACCCGTGTCCCTCCTGGTTAGTGCTGGCTTCTCGGGAGGGCTGGTTCCAGGGGATTATAAATGCTTTGTTGGGTGAGGGTGTCTTTCCTGCCGCCTTGAAAGAGGCGGTGGTGAGGCCACTCCTCAAGAAGCCTTCCCTGGTCCCGGCAATGTTGGTAAATTATCGTCCGGTCTCCAACCTTCGTTTTGTGATAAAGGTTGTTGAGAGTGTGGTTGCGCAACAGCTCCCCCAGCACCTGGATGAAACGACGTATCTGGATCCATTCCAGTCGGGCTTCAGGCCCGGGTACAGCATGGAAACGGCATTGGTCGCGTTGGTTGATGATCTCTGGAGGGCTCGGGACAGGGGGTGCTCCTCTGTCCTGGTCCTGTTAGATCTCTCAGCAGCTTTTGATACCATCGACCATGGTATCATGCTGCATCGGTTGGAAGAGTTAGGGGTGGGAGGCACTGTGTTGCGGTGGTTCTCCTCCTTTCTCTCTGACCGGTCGCAGTCTGTGTTGACAGGAGACAGAGGTCGACCCCGAGGCCCCTCATATGTGGGGTGCCGCAAGGGTCGGTCCTCTCGCCTCTCCTGTTCAACATTTATGTGAAGCCGCTGGGCGAGATCATCCGTGGTTTCGGGGTGGAGTACCATCAGTACGCTGACGACACCCAGCTGTACATCTCCACCCCGGATCACCCCAACAATGCCCTTGAAGTGATGTCCCGGTGCCTGGAGGCTGTACGGATCTGGATGGGGAGGAACAGGCTCAAGCTCAACCCATCCAAGACTGAGTGGCTGTGGTTTCCGACGTCCCAATATAGTCAGTTGATGCCATCACTGACTATTGGGGGCAAATAATTGGCCCCCACGGAGAGGGCTCGCAACTTGGGCGTCCTCCTGGATTCACGGCTGTCTTTAGAAGAGCACTTGACGGCCGTGACCGGGAGGATTTTTCATCAGGTTCGCCTGATTCGCCAGTTGCGTCCCTTTCTGGATCGGGACTCGTTACGCACGGTCACTCATGCCCTCGTCACCTCCTGCCTGGACTATTGGAATGCTGTCTACATGGGGCTCCCCTTGAGGAGCACCCAGAGGCTCCAACTGGCGCAGAGTGCAGCTGCGTGGGTGGTAATTGGAGCGACATGGCGCTCCCATGTAACACCTCTCCTGTGTGAGCTGCACTGGCTCCCGGTGGTCTTCCGGGTGCACTTCAAGGTTTTGGTTACCACCTTTAAAGCGCTCCATGGCTTAGGACCTGGTTATCTACGGGACCGCCTACTACCACCAATAGCCTCCCACTGGCCAGTACGCTCTCATAGAGAGGGACTCCTCCGGGTGCCGTCAGCCAAACAGTGTTGACTGGCGGCCCCTAGGGGGAGAGCCTTCTCTGTGGGGGCACCTAGCATCTGGAATGAGCTCCCCCCAGAGATACGGAGGATCCCGGATCTGCGCACCTTCTGCCGTGCTGTGAAGACCTTTTTATTCCATCAGGCGGGCTTGGCCTAATCTCTTCCCTTTTTTAAATATATAAATTTTAATCTGTTTTTAAATTATTGGGGTGTTTTAATCTGTCTGGGCCAAAATGATTTAATTTGATTTTATCTGGTTTTTAAATTTTTTGTATCTATGTATTTTATTGTTGGCTGTTCACCGCCCTGAGTCCTTCGGGAGTAGGGCGGTATACAACTAAACTAAACTAAACTAAACTAAACTAAACTAAACTAAACTAAACTAAACTAAACTAAACTAAACTAAACTAAACTAAACTAAACTAAACTAAACTAAAGTAATAGCTTAATATTGTAATATTGTTTTTAAGGGGGCAAACAATCCAGAAATAGCAGAATTGTTCACAGCTTGTAACATGGGTGACAATTCTTTTATCAGAAGAAAACTAATCAAACTCGTATGCTTTCTCAGTAGACACTGATCTATCAAAAGCCTATAACTTTAATTTAATGTTAACTTTTTAATTTTCCCAAATAGCAGTAAATGAAAGAAAGAGACTCTTTTGTTTCAATGATGATTTTAAAACATTTATCCCTTCCATCTGGATTAGATTACACTAACCCATATAACCAAGCTAACTTAGTTTCAGTCATCTTCAAGAGATCTACCTCAAGGCCAAAATCTAGCTTGGCATGATTCTAAGCAACTTTATTCAGTAAGTGTATAGCACCGTGATGGCAAACCTATGGCATGCATGCCCAAAGTGGCACATAAAGCCATGTCACCCGGCACACACGGCCTTGCCTGTTTGTCTTCCGGATTTCTGGTGCACATGCGTGCATGATGATCAGCTGTCCTTTGCGTGCATGGCAGTGCTGAAAACTGGTGTGCGCATGTGTGCTGGCCAGCTGATTGTTGGGCGCGCATGCACGCTAGAACCCAGAAGTTTGACTTTTCCAGAGCATGATACCTTCACGCACGTGGCAGTGCCAAAAACCGGCCTGCACATGTGCGCTGGCCGGCTGATCATCAGGTGTGCGTGCATGCATGCTAGAACCCGGAAGTTTGGCTTTTCCGGAGTGTAGCCCTGATGAGTGCGGTCATACGCGCACAACATTTCCGCACAACATTTTGCCATCACTGCTATAGGTGAATCTCCACTTTCACCTTTCTCAGGAAGTCCCAGGTCGTTCTAAACAGGCTACAATATGGAGAGATAAATACTGACATTTTCACTCACATTACCAGGAAAGACAACAGTCTGGGTTTTGTTATGCATCTCCATTCCAGTATCATAGTTTCAATTTCTTCCCATGAATTTATTCAGGGGGCTTTATTTTTTTATATTTTTAAAAAAACATGTTTAAGTTATTGAATTAAACTTCCACAGAATCTACTTATTCCATTAGATGTTTATCCTTTTGGGGTTTGATCATTTTCGTGATAGTTTAAAGGTCCCCTTGGTTTCTCTAATTTCCTTTTTTTATATAATCATCTCATTACAGAATATAATTGGGAAGTAAAATAAAAGTAAAGCTAATACAAACTACAAAAAAGTATGGAAAAGAAAAAAGGATTAAAAAGAAAAAAAAATAAAGTACAGTATATGAAGAAGTAATTCCCCATCCCATTACAAGTATAAACAATCTTAATAACTTATCACCATCTCTTAAAATACAGCAGATATTCTTTTCTTCCCATATCTCATCTTTTAATTATAAACAAAATTCAAAAGCCTCATCATTCAGTGCTTATCAGCAAAAGTCCATTAAGGGTTATCAGAGATAACTACATATCTATTTTAACCTTGATCAAATGTAAACTCTGTATTCCTTCTCTGTAGATGTTGTTTCTTAATCCTTTCAAATAATATCATAGTACTCAATTTCTTTTCATTTTTTTATCTATTCTCATAAAATCCTTCAAAACTTTAATACAACTCTTTTGTCCTCTTTTTTGAACAGTAAAATGTACAAATATTGTACATTGAAATACTTGATTATCCATTTAATACTTAATGTTAATATTTGTATATTCCTTTCAAATATTAAGACATCAACCAGTTTTGTTTGTAAGTCCACTATTTCATCTTTTTCCATATTATTCTTCTAATCTATTATATTTAAATCCACATTCAATTTCAGTCTTATGTAGTGCAACTTGTTCCTCTTCTATGACATCATTAGCACAGCATCTACCTATTCTTAAAATTAATTTCTGAGTCCATTGTTTAAAAATATATTTCAAAACATTCAGTGTTTTGTTCCATTCTTTGTTAACAAAATGAATTGAAGTATTGTTCTCTTTTAATTGCAATCTTTAGTTTCTTCTAGTTCCCTCTAGTGTCCAACCTTCAAAATCCCATTTTATCTTATAGTTATTGTTTTCCTGAAGAATGCAAACAATGACAGCTTCCTACATAAAATATTGTTATAATTTCATTCCTTTATTCCAAATCCATCTGGACTCTTTAACTTTCAAAAATCAACAAGAACAATGTTTTTGTTTGCCCCTTTTTATCAAATTTATATTAAATTTGAACATGCTATTGGTTGTTCAAACATCTTGCCAGAGTAGACATTTCTTGATAGACATCTCATATAGTTGTCACCTTATACTGAACATGTGCTGTGAATCAGATGGAGCATTTTTTCCTAACAGTTAAAGGTGATAGAATTAAATTAGCAACATGGTTACAACTCTCTTAGGAGACATAGGGTCAAAGGGGTGAGATACTTGTTTGCCTGGTAAAATTAAAATGTGAATATATTATCTGAGAATTTAAATAAAGAAGAATAAATTCCTTGGGTTGCATCTAGTTTAAGGTGACCAGACGTCCCGCTTTTGGCGGGACAGTCCCGCTTTTGAGCAATTTGTCCCGCGTCCCGCGGCGTTTTAAAAAAGTCCCGATTTTTCATTCTGCCTCCTGGTTCCCGGCTGCCTCCTGAATCCCCGCTGATGGCTAGAGGGAAAAAACCTGTTTAAACTCTTGCCGCGGGGCTTCAAAGGGCTGCCCTACGTTAATTAGCTCAGCTTCCCCCTCTCAGCTGATTTGCACAGGGCTCTGCTCTTGCTAAATTGCTCAGTTTTTTTTTCCTCTTTGTGCAAAGCAAGCTCAAAACGAAAATGAAAGTAAAACAGGCTGTTGGCTTTGCGGTTTGCTTGCAACGTTGGAAAATTAGGCAGCAGATTTATTTTCCTTTTCCTCACCAAAAAAGGTAAGTGCAAACAATGGAAAATTATTTAGGGCAAAAGAGGAGAGTTCAAGATTTTAAAACACAAAAGAAAAAAAAGTTCTTTTTAACTAGGGAATTGTAATAATTGAGATATTATTAATTGTATACTGTGTTGAAAGCAGAAATGGTTAAGTTGTGGTTTGGAGGAATATATGGGGGAAATTATTTGGTTTATTATTATTGGTAAGTATAATTAATTGATTTGTAAGAAATTGGATTGCATGGAAATAATTGGAATATTCATGTTCATATTGATTAATATACAAAAAAGATAGTTATATAACTAATTGATTTATATTAAAATGTTGAATTTGTATTAAACAACTGTATTACATAATTACATAATTAACCAATGTGAGGATGGATATAAAAATAGATGACAATGGGAAGGGGTATAAAATAGAATAGAAGGGAAAAATTGAATTTGATTAAGATTAGAGATGAGGATGAAGGGTAATATTGTTTTTTTAAAAAAATAGATGAGGAATAAATATGGCAAAAAGGAAATATAGAAATTGTAAATTTAATTGAAATGACTAAACACTGTTTAAATTTGTGAACCAGCCAAATATTCTGTTCAAAGAAAATACATTGTATGTATGTGTGTTTCTAATTATTGCTATTTATTCATATTTGTTCTCTTTTATTCTTTAAAGTTTAACAATTCATTCTTTATCTTAATATCTTTATATTTGTTTGGGGTTGGCATTCTTCCCTTTCATCTTTTTTATTGTACAGGAATCTTTCTCCTCAAACCTACCACCTCTCTTTTCTTTCCTTCTTACTTTCTCTTCCCCCCCTCTTCTTCTCCTCCCTACTTCCTCTTCCTTTCTCCTTCTCCTCCTCTCTTCCTCCCTCTCTTAACTGTCACTCCTACTCTAATTTCCCTTCCCTTCCTTCATCCCTCTCAATTACTGTATCCTTTTATGCATATGGACTACTCAGAGGGCTGAAAAAGTTATTTTTGACTGGTCCTCGCACTTTTGACCAGTCCTCGAACTTACGACTGTCCTCACATTTTACATTTTTGCCCTATCTTGTCATCATGGTGAAGAGAAGCAGTTGTGAAATGAGTGACGTGGTTGTTAAGAATGCTGCACGGGCATAAATGTGAGGATGGTCATAAGTGTGAGGACCAGTCAAAAGTGCGAGGACCTGTCAGAAATGACTTTTTTCAGCCCTCTGGTTAGTCCTTTTGTGCATATGGACTACTCAGAGGGATGAAAAAGTTATTTTTGACTGGTCCTCGCACTTTTGTCCAGTCCTCGAACTTACGACTGTCCTCACATTTTACGTTTTTTGCCCTATCTTGTCATCATGGTGAAGAGAAGCAGTTGTGAAATGAGTGACATGGTTGTTAAGAATGCTGCACGGGCATAAATGTGAGGATGGTCATAAGTGTGAGGACCAGTCAAAAGTGCGAGGACCTGTCAGAAATGACTTTTTTCAGCCCTCTGGTTAGTCCTTTTGTGCATATGGACTACTCAGAGGGCTGAAAAAGTTATTTTTGACTGGTCCTCACACTTTTGACCAGTCCTCGAACTTACGACTGTCCTCACATTTTACGTTTTTTGCCCTATCTTGTCACCATGGTGAAGAGAAGCGGTTGTGAAATGAGTGACATGGTTGTTAAGAATGCTGCACGGGCATAAATGTGAGGATGGTCATAAGTGTGAGGACCAGTCAAAAGTGTGAGGACCTGTCAGAAATGACTTTCCAGCCCTCTGAGTAGTCCCTATACACATAGCCATGGCCACCCGGTCACATGACCAGCTAGCCACGCCCACCCAGTCACATGGCCTCCAAGCCACGCCCACACAATAAGCCACGCCCACAATGGTGTCCCTCTTACCAATGTTAAAATCTGTTCACCTTACCCTATACACATAGCCATGGCCACCCGGTCACATGACCAGCTAGCCACACCCACCCAGTCACATGACCAGCTAGCCATGCCCACAAAATAAGCCACGCCCACAATGTCCCTCTTTACCAATGTTAAAATCTGGTCACCTTAATCTAGTTGCATCTATTTTACAGCAATACATTCATACATACATATATATGTATGTATGTATGTATGAATGTATGTATGTATGTATGTATATATGTATGTATATATATATATATATATCTCAAAAAAATAAAGGGAACACAAGCAGAAGACATCCGAGATCTGAATGAATGAAATAGCCTTATTAAATACTTTTTTATTTACATACAGTAGTTTATACACTGCTCAAACACTAAAGGGAACACAAAAATACTGTATGTAACAAACAAAGTATTTAATAAGGCTATTTCATTCATTCAGATCTCGGATGTCTTCTGCTTGTGTTCCCTTTATTTTTTTGAGCAGTGTGTGTGTGTGTGTGTGTGTGTGTGTGTGTGTGTGTGTGTATATGTATGTATGTATATGTATATGTATATCTATATGTATATCTATATGTATATCTATATGTATATCTATATCTATATCTATATCTATATGTATATCTATATGTATATGTGTAGGTCTTTGGTTATTTGGGTTTTCTTTGTGCAGCCGAAAACACCAGCCTGAAGATGACGAATGAGACTTCGTCGAAACGTCGCCAAGACACTTCCAATTTTACGCAGGAGAAACCCCGAATAACCAAAGACCTACATACAAACACCCGCGAAAACCATATATATATATATATATATATATATATATGTTTTCTCAGGTTTTCGCGGGTGTTTGTATGTAGGTCTTTGGTTATTCGGGTCTTCTCCCACGTAAAATTGGAAGTGTCTTGGCGACGTTTTGACGAAGTCTCATTCGTCATCTTCAGGCTGGTGTTCTCGGCTTCGTGCCTGGAAGCTCCTTGCTCCTGGAAGCACGAAGCCGAGAACACCAGCCTGAAGATGACGAATGAGACTTCGTCGAAACGTCGCCAAGACACTTCCAATTTTACGTGGGAGAAGACCCGAATAACCAAAGACCTACATATATATATATATATATATATATATATATATATATATATATATGTTTATGTAAGTTTTCACGGGTATGTATGTGTGTATAGTTAATATTTCGGGTTTCTTCCCGTGTAATTGTGGATATATCCCTAAAAGGGTAGAAGCATATATATATATATATATATATATATATATATATGGTTTTCGCGGGTGTTTGTATACATTATACATATGTATAATTTTATCCTATAGCCCATTCCACTTTTGAAGATCCCAAATGGCTTACAAACAAGTAAATGTGACTTACAAATAGATTTTTTAAAAAAACATTAACAATAGCAAGCAGGCTCTGATGTGACACCATCTGGGCAGCAAGATCTTCAAACATCTTCAAATGCCTTCTTAAAGAGCTCTCTCTCTTTTTTTTACAGCTATTTGAAAATATAATAGAACTAAGATGATTGGACTATCTAGGAGTAGGCTGTTCCAGGTGCAGGAGACAATCATTGAGAAGGCTTGAGAAGGGGTACTGAGCAGATACCATCCCTCAGATTTGGGACCATAAACCAGCAACACCTGTAGTTCAGTTTTTCCCACTTGCTGCCCAACATCAGGAACAACACCTGTTGTTTCTTTGAACCTTCTGCTGAATAAGCCAGATATGAAATAAAGGGTTAGTATTTGGGGAGCTAAAATGTACAGCTTTGTGAAGAATAACAGGGGTTAGGGAGAAAATAGAAGAGGTGGTATAAGACTTGGTGGCACAGGCTGCACTCAACTCCCAGGCTTAAAAAGACCATAAAGTAAAATAAATCAGTTGTCTAAGACCATCGGGTGACTCACTGAGTATCCATTAACCCTGAAGATGAGAAGAAAAATTCAGCGGTGAAATCCAGCTAATCTGTCCAGCTCGCACGATCCGGTAGTGCCGGTGGTGGGAGGCTCCGCCCCCCCGGATGTCATTACGTCCAGGTTTTGACCTTCTGCGCATGTGCAGAGCCTTCTGCACATGCACAGAGGGTCAAAAACAGGACATAGAGAAGAGGCGCACACACTCCCATTCTGGAACTAGCAGCAAAGGTAAGTGGATTTCACTGCTGGAAAAATTACATAGATAAAGGTTCCAGAATGTCTTTGTTCTGCAGTAGGCAATACACTATTATGTTAAGATTTTATTTGTATCTGCAGTTGATTCTGATCTAAGTCACATTTGAGAGTCTTCTGCAAAGTCAACCCATGAACTCTAAAGAGTGATTTCTTGTCCAGATATGGGCAAAAGTTTGACAATTGGCTTAACAGCTAATTTATTAGGGAAAAAAAACTGCCGAAGAAACCCATTAGATTTTTGCTGCAACCCACAATGATTAGTTCACCTGCATTAGGAACAGCCTTATTCCTTTTAAATAGCCATTGTCACAAATCCTTCCAAATATATCTATCTAAAACTTGTTAAGGATACAGAGTGTTATTAGAGCTGCAGATTTCATCACATTCTGTCTCAAATCCCTATAGTATTTTTTTTTGAAATTTGATTAGATTTATCTCACAAAATGCTGTTAAAAAACAAAGAAATTTCAGTCATCTGTGTCTTTGCATGCTAAATTTGAAGAGCTGTCTTTTGCCAATCACATTCCAGAATGTGAATAGACCTGAATAGATCAATCTAATCTCAGAGAGACTGGATTCAGCCATTTTCAGTAACCTAGTGATGGCCATTGCCTTCTGCATGCTCTTAATGTTATATTAAGTTATATTGTAGCTTTCAATTACCTTGACTGAAATACATCAAAGTCACTATCCTGTATGAAACCCAGAGCATCCAGGAGTACATCAGTCAGATGGTGCACAAAGATGAGTCACCAAGAGAATGCCTGAGGCAGCAGCAGAGATCAAGCAGAGGAAATGCCATGGCAAGACAAGACCCTGCATGGGATGTACCATCAACAAAGCTGAGATGACATACTTTGGGAAATTCTACCAGTGGCTAGAAAGAGATGGACTAAAAGACAGCACTTGAGGCATTGATCACAGCAGCATAAGAACAGGCACTAAGCATTAGATCCATAGAAGCAGGAGTCTACCTCATCAGATAGCATCCAAGGTATAAACTATGCAGAGAGGTCTCAGAGACAGTCCAACACATAGTGGCAGGGTGTAAGATGCAGGCAAGAAGAGCATGCACTGATTGGCACAACCTAGTAGAGGGCATTGTGCATAGAGAAATCTGCACAGAATATGGGTTAGATCAGGGGTTCCCAGTGTGGAGCCCATGCCCACAGGGGGCAATTTGATTTTTAATGGGGGCAATTGGAACTTGTTTAAACCAAGTTAATGGCCTTTTAGGCTTCCTCCATGTAAGTAAGAGTTCACTTTTTGAATAATAAGAATTATATAATAATAATAATAATAATAATAATAATAATAATAATAATAATAATAATAATAATAATAATAATAATAATAATAATAATAATAATTTTATTTCTATACCGCCCTTCTCCCGAAGGACTCAGGGCGGTGTACAGCCTATTTAAAAACACAGACAAAACAATGATATAAAATTTAAAATAATTAAATAAATGGCTCAAATTTAAAACCCCAATAAATTTAAATACCCCAATTTAAAACTATTGTATTGATAGCCCGGCCTGGCGGAACAACAGGGTCTTCAATGCGCAGCGAAACACCCGGAGGTCAGATATCTTACGAATTTCCGGGGGCAGTTCATTCCACAGGGCTGGGGCTCCCACAGAGAAGGCCCTCCCCCTGGGCGTCGCCAGCCGACATAACTTGGCTGATGGCACCCTGAGGAGACCCTCTCTGTGGGAACGAACTGGTCGGTGGGAGGCTATTGGTGGCAGAAGACGGTCTCGGAGGTACCCGGGTCCTATGCCATGGAGCGCTTTAAAGGTGGTAACCAACACCTTGAATCGCACCCGGAAGACCACCGGGAGCCAGTGCAGCTCGCGCAGGAGGGGTGTCACATGGGCATAACGGGTTGCGCCCATAACCACCCGCGCGGCCGCATTCTGGACCAGTTGGAGCCTCCGAGTGCTCTTCAAGGGGAGCCCCATGTAGAGAGCATTACAATAGTTCAACCGGGAAGTAACAAGGGCATGAGTGACCGTGCGCAGGGCGTCCCGATCCAGAAAGGGCTGCAACTGGCGAATCAGGCGAACCTGATAAAAGGCCCCCCTGGCCACGGCCGTCATATGCTCTTCTAAAGACAGCCACGCGTCCAGGAGGACACCCAGATTGCGAGCCCTCTCCGTGGGGGGCAAAGATTCACCCCCAATAGTCAGCGATGGCACCTGCTGACTATATCGGGGCGCCGGAAGCCACAGCCACTCGGTCTTGGAGGGGTTGAGTCTGAGCCTGTTCCTCCCCATCCAGGCCCGCACGGCCTCCAGGCAGCGGGACATCACATCAAGGGCATCGTTGGGGTGGTCTGGGGTGGAGATGTACAGCTGGGTATCGTCAGCGTACAGATGACACTTCACCCCAAAACCACGGATGATCTCACCCAGCGGCTTCACATAAATGTTGAACAGGAGGGGCGAGAGGACCGACCCTTGCGGCACTCCCCATGCGAGACGCCTCGAGGTCGACCTCTGCCCCCCTGCCAACACGAACTGCGAGCAGTCGGAGAGGAAGGAGGAGAACCACCGCAAAACGGTGCCCCCTATTCCTAACCCCCTCAACCGCTGCAGCATGATACCATGGTCGATGGTATCAAAAGCCGCTGAGAGATCTAATAGGACTAGGACAGAGGAACAACCCCTGTCCCGAGCCCTCCAGAGATCATCCACCAACGCGACCAATGCCGTTTCTGTGCTGTACCCCTGCCTGAAGCCCGACTGGTACGGGTCTAGATAGATAGCTTCATCCAGGTGCCGGGGAAGTTGTCGTGCCACCACGCTCTCAACAACCTTCGCCACAAAACGAAGGTTGGAGACTGGACGATAGTTGGCTAATTCAGCCGGGTCCAGGGAAGGCTTCTTGAGGAGGGGCCTCACTACCGCCTCTTTCAAGGCAGCAGGAAAGGCACCCTCACCCAAAGAAGCACCTATAATCCCCTGGAGCCAGCCTCGTGTAACCTCCCGGGAGGCCAGTACCAACCAGGAGGGACACGGGTCCAATAAACACGTGGCGGCACTAATCTTACCCAGAACCCTGTCCACATCCTCGGGAGTCACAGGATCAAACTCCTCCCAGATAACATTCTCAAGACCTGCCCCGGTCTCCTCCCGTGGACTCATCCAATCGGAGTCCAAGCCATCCCGAATCCGAGCGACTTTATCGTGCAGGAATTGCACAAAATCCTCAGCATATGTCATTGGGGGTGGGGGGCATCAGGATTTTAGAGATGCTTAGGTGGGGCATGGCCAAAAAATGTTTGGGAACCACTGGGTTAGACCCTCCAAAGCCCAGATGGGAGATCCCAGAGAAGATTGTGGAGAATAAGAAGACTAAGATCTTGTGAGACTTTCAAATCCAGACAGGCAGGCAGGTACTAAACAATCAACCAGACATTGTGGGAATAGACAAGGACCAGAAGACAGAAGTGGTGATAGATATACTATAGCAATGCCAAGTGACAGCAATATCAGGAAGAAGAAGTATGAGAAACTGGAAAAGTATCAGCACCTGAAGGAGGAACTGGAGAGGTTGTGGAATATAAAGGCCAAAATGATTCCAGTGGTGGTAGGAACACTCCTAAACTGAGAGAGTGCCTCCCTGGAATGATATCAAAGCTCTCTGTCCAGAAGAGTGCAATGCTAGGAACAGCTAAGAGACTTCAGAGAACCCTCAAATCCCAGGCCTGTGCTAGAGAATCTGAGATTGAAGAAAACACAGACCACCATAGTGATAAGAAGGGATTTTTTAAAATATGCACATTGCTGGAAAATCTCTCTCATTATATATACCGTATATATAGAAATAGAAATGGAATAACAGAGTTGGAAGGGACCTTGGAGGTCTTCTAGTCCAACTCCCTGCCCAGGCAGAAAACCCTACACCACTTCAGACAAATGGTTATCCAACATCTTCTTAAAAATTTCCAGTGTTGGAGCATTCACAACTTCTGCAGGCACGTTGTTCTACTTATTAATTGTTCTAACTGTCAGGAAATTTCTCTTTAGTTCTATGTTGCTTCTCTCCTTGATTAATTTCCACCCATTGCTTCTTGTTCTACCCTCAGCTGCTTTGAAGAATAGTTTGACTTCCTCTTCTTTGTGGCAACTCCTGAGATATTGGAACATTGCTATAATGTTTCCCCGAGTCCTATACCATGCACATACACACACATACTGTATGTATGTGACATACATACAAATACACATATCCATACATACACATATACATATGCAAACATACTGTTGAAAAATATCTCTCTTTATAAATATTCCATAGATGATAGATAGATAGATAGATAGATAGATAGATAGATAGATGATAGATAGATAGATAGATAGATAGATAGATAGATAGATAGATAGATAAAGGGATGAAAGAGAGAGAGAGATAAAGATATTTTCCAACAGTGTCAAGAAATTAGTGTTCATATATGATAGACCAGGGGTGTCAACTTAGATCTGGGCCACCGGGTCACCCTGGAAATAGCCAAGGACTGGCCCGTGGCTCCTCTGCCAACAAAAACAGAGCTCAGTAGGCTGTGACAGCAGCACAGCAAAAATAGAACTCAGGAGGACCGTGTGCAGCCTTCCTGAGTTCCGTTTTCACTGGCAGAGGGTTGTAAGAGGCCATCGCAGCCTCCCGAGCTCCGTTTTCACTGGCAGAACGCTTGGGCCACCACAGGTGCCCCTGACACGAGTGCGTCAAACTGGCCATGCCCACCCTGGCCATGCCTACCCGGCCCCCAAGGTCAAACACAATGCTGATGCGGCCCTCAATGAAATCAAGTTTGATATCCCTGTGATAGACCAATTATGACCTTTACTCATGTCTGAGCTTCCAAGGCCCAGTCGTTCATGCCTGAGCCACATCAGAACTCTCTTTTTTTCCCATTAAGATTATGGAAGGAGAAGTTTTTAAATTAGCATAGAACTCCAGCAAAACCCCTGTGTTTGTTTTGTGGAGTTGTTTATTTATTAAATTTCCATAGCACAGTCATATGACCCTAGTATGTCTTACAGCAGATGGAATTGTTATAATGTTACAATGTCAGTCAGGCTGCAATATTTACTTTAAGTGAATTAAAATACATGCCAAATCTGTCACCTCCACTGTTTACTGTCAGAACTACAATGGTATTTGCTGTTTCTTTTAATGCAGTCTTCATTGCTTTTTCAAGATAAGACAAGATGCTTTATCTTGAAGGAAAAAAATGTGAGTTTTAAAGTTAATGGGTTATTGTTTATTATCCTAAAAATAGGAGCATTTATTCCTTCTGCCCTGTCTTACTGTGTAAGAAAAAAATGATTTTGATTAAGAAAGAGATATATTTCATTTCATTTCATATATTTCATTTATGTGCTGCACTTCAGGTTCAAAGGCAAAAAGGAGGCTGCTCGTGCAATAGCTATCTGCAACTCTTTAAAGCAGCTGAGTCTTTTCTTAGGATTATCTTTGCAACTGCAGCATGATCTCAGGAAAACATGAATACGGTTTAAGGTATTGCAGGTGGTTGCAGCATGCACACTCATAAGTTCTTCAAAGTATTTTTTAGCCTTGCACAACCCTAATAAACATTTCTGTTCCTAAATGATTCTGAGGCCCTTCTTAATGTAGCATTTCTATTATTCCTTTTTTGCACTCATCATCTTAAAATTACTCAGACTCTGCAAGTTTCATTATTTCTTCTATCAAGCAATGGAAGAAAATATAAAGGAAAGCACGCATACATAATTAACGCAGAAAAGAAATAATACGTTCATCTATTTCCAAATGATTAGACCAGGCCATATTTTCTGTATTGTATCTTGTGAAAGGACTAAGCTTTTATCATTTTGGGTGACAGTTCTAATTCTATTACATTCATAGTCATTAAAAATAAAATGGGAACTTGGCTAAAGAGAATTGTGCTTCATTGTGCATTTGGCTTGGTCTCATCTGGTAATGATGTTTCAGCAGGTCATCAATGTGCTGGCTTCTTAATTTGGGGATCATGACAGCAAAAGCTATTAGGAAGCAGCGGATCTATGACAAAAATAATAACAGGCTTTGACAGTTAAGTATTGGGCAAGAGGAAGTCAGATCACTTATTAAATACTACCGTATGTAACTCTTGCAGGGACTATGTGCCGAAAAATACAGCTGGGAAGGATGAGTCACCACCCAAAGAAATCTAAAGCTTTGAGTGCAGCATGGAACAGCATGTCTTCTTAACAATTAACTTCATCTGTATTGTTGTATGACATGGTCAACAACTTTTCTCCAAATGACCAAGTCAGTCTTGACTTTTAGCAATTCTAGAAGACAAGTCTATGCAACTTTCTTGGAAACATTTTGCCACAATCTTCTTCCTAGAATTTAGAGGGAATGACTGGAATGAAGTCCTCCAATTGACTTTCATGCCTAAGGCAGGCCCCGGGCATTCACAATCTCCCAGCTTCTAGTCCAGGGCTTTTAACCACAATGCCAAGCTAGCATCTTGATTCTTAACACACTACTGTATTGCTTATTCATATATTCTCAAAGGGGAGAGGATAGAGCAAAGGGATTGTGTTCAGTTGGTAGGAAGAAAAGGGACATGAAAGATTGTGCTGATAAAGAAGTATACAAAAATATGACAGTCCTTCATGTGCAAACATCAACCAATGACTCAAGAAGTAAAATGAAATTAAAACTTTGTGATTCTTTTGAAGAAGCCAATTCTGAAACTGCATAACAGAGAAAACTTCGGATTTAAAAAACAAACAAGAAAAACAAACCCCTAGTGTTTTCCAATTTAGTGTGCATATACCAGCTTGGTGAATTTATTAAACCTGAAACAAAATGGATCAATAGCATCAGCAAGTATTGCAGGCCCACTTGGCAAAAGAAAGCTCAGGACTGCATTGGTTGGAAATATGCGGAAGAGGCCTTCATCCTGCAATGGATAGACAACGGCTAAAATGATGAGAAGGAGAGGAGGAGGAGGAGGAGGAGGAGGAGGAGGAGGAGGAGGAGGAGGAGGAGAAAGAGGATTTGAGCTTATCATAGATGCCATAGTACTGAATCAGACAAGATTTTTTTCAGAGACAGGACTTTAGATGAAGTGTGGTTGTACATGCTCCATACTTCGTATGCCAGTTCCATTTGAAATCCCTACACAAGCTTTATTTGCAAGACCTGCTGCCAATATTAATAAATAATGAGGAAGAAAGAGACTCCATGTTCTCCGCAGATGGTTGTGATGCAAAAGGACAGAACATGGCATTTTCCAAATCCATCTGACCATTGATGCAAGGCTTTCTGTTGACTTTAGCAAGATGTTGGACCCATTTACAAACAAGAGAAGGGGAGAGGGTCTGTTACCCTCACCAACCTGCCTTACCCATTTTTACATATTTGAAGAGAAAGTGATAGAAAGGAAATCAAAGCTGACCTTGAGTAAGGCACGAATGAGTTGTTTTGGAGGCACTTGGACATGACATTAAAAGAACTGGAAAAAAAACACGAGAAATAAACTCAGAATAACCACACCCTGTTCTTATTTAGTATTAGATAGGACACAGAGAAATTTGGACAGATTTCAAGGTGTTATAATATAGAAATCCTGGGATTCCTTGCAATGTTTGTTTCTTGACCTGACTAACTTCAAAGGGCTGACAGATTGGTCTTCCCAAGGGACCAATGGACCCTGATGCATTTCAGAGGAGCTAGTTTGTTTTCCTTGAGGTGATGGTAGCAACCTCAACTAAGTTCTACCTGGAATCAGTATGTGATAGCAATAGCACTTAGACTTATACATTATAACGCTTCACAATGCCTTTTACAGCCCTCTCTAAGTGGCTTACAGAGTCAGCATATTGCCCCCAACAATCTGGGTCCTCATTTTACCCACCTCAGAAGGATGGAAGGCTAAATCAATCTTAAACCTGGTGAGATTCGATCTGCCAAATTGCAAGCAGCTGGCAGTCAGCAGAAGTATCCTGCAGTACTGCATTCTAACCACTGCACAACTGTGGCTCTGATAAGAGGAAAATCAAGTGCAAATTATTCTGCAGGATACCATGGAGCACAACATTCTCACTTTCCACCTTAACATGCTTACTGATGCTTAAATAAGTCTTGAAGATCTGGGTCTTCCTTCAGACTTTGGGCTAGGATGTTTTGAGGTCCCTTTGTGAGTCTTCCACCAACCATTCACTTCCTTCCTTCCTTCCTGTCTGCTGTTGTTATTTCTTTAGTTTTTAAGCTGTACACCATTCAGAGTAATTGAGAAACCGGGCAATTTTAGAAATGTGAAGAATAAATAGAGGAAATAAGTCAATCAGTCCTAAGAGTCCTTCTTTTTATGGAAGAATTGAAGAAAGACTGCAGGCTGAAAACCATAGTGAGGCAAACCATACTGAATTCCTTAAGCATCTGCTGACTACAACATTCAATACTCTAATAGACATGGATTTCTATGTTAAAGGAAGAAAATATCCATGCGGAAAACAACAAACAGATTTTCTCTGCAGAGGTGTTTCACATAGGCTTCCCCGCTAGACATCAATATTCACAACTGCTTTATCCTTTTCAGTTCTTTTTCATAGTAGAGCTTTGGTGTAAAGAAAAATCATAATATTCTTTTACTTCTTCCTATAAACTCTATCCAACATATTTCCTTTTGAGGATGAGTCAAATGTTGCATTAGAGTTCATGGAAAATCAGTTAGCAACATTGAATATTATTATAGTAGGATTGTTTTTTTTTTTCATGAGATGATGGGGATAAGATTAAGTTAGCTATTGCTTTGTGGTGGAAATATATTAATTGATTTTTACTTTCTCTAACAGCTTGTGAGATAGCAAATGAAACTGTAAATAGGAGGAAATGAAGGGAGGGAAGAATTGCAGGATAATTCCAGAATTTCACATATCTATTAATTAATGGATATATTTTTATGGCTGAAAATGTATACATTATGAGACCATTTATTTGTCCAGATGGCAAAACCTAGGTCTAGCTGCATGGAGTAATTCATGACTGTAATAAATAGAATCAAAGGACAATTACATGACACACTGGCACAGCAGCTAATATGAATTTAAGTTCTTTTTTTCATATTTTATAGATGTATAATATGACAAACTGAAAATTGCAGCCTCAGAACTTTTTTGACCATTTAGCAGCAAATTATGGAAAAGTTTCAAGCATATCAAAGGGAACCGTCATTTGTTTTTCTTCTCACATTAAACTTCCTGGTTCAAGTTAGTGTAAAAAATCTTGCTTAACTTTACAAACACAAAGATAATTTGTGAGCTCATAAAAAGGGAGAGAGAAAGAGACAAAGATAAGGCTTATTAAATGGAAATGTCACTTTTCAAAGACATCCTTGAAATACAGTAGGGGGATATAGTAAAACTGAAAAAAATGCATATACTTTTTGAAAGCTTTGATAGATGCAGGTATTCAGAAACAGCCCAGACAGTTTGTATTTAAGTTTATTGTGAATAACATTTCATTGACTATTTAGTGTTTCCTGCTTGAACAGCGGATTAAATAGAAGACCTCCAAGGACCCTTCCAACTTGCTTATTCTGTTATTCTGTTATAGTATAATATACTTTGGAGTCCTTTCTGAATGTGGTTTGCTGGCAGACATTTCATTTACATCTAAGTAACATCACCAGTGTAGTGAGTATGAAGTTTTCTTGTTTTTATACAGTAGCTTACCCTGCCTGTTGGTGGAGATGTTGTTTTCTCCTTCGTAGTACCTTGATCAGGATACTGTTTTCTGCTTGTTCATTTGTTTGTCTGGTGTTAGACCCTGGTTATCTGGATGTAAGTTGTTGAAGAGAATGTGTGTTTACTTCTTAGCTTTTTTATTGTCACTTGCAATTATATGTATGTACCATATTTTTTGGAGTATAAGATGCACCTTTCCCCCAAAAAAAGAGGGTTAAAATCTGGGTGTGTCTTATATTGTGAATGTAGCCCCACCCAGCCACTCAAACGGAGGTTTCAGAGGCTGAAAAAGCCTCAGAAATGAAGTTTCAGAAAAAAATCTCCCAAACAGAGCTTCAAAGGCTTTTTTTCCTGAAGCTATTTCAGAGGCTTTCAGAGGCAGAAAAAAAAGTTTTTTCTGAAACAGAGTTTCAGAAGTTTCAAAGTCAGAACTTCAGGAAAAAAAAGACTCTGAAAGGAAACTTCAGAAAAAAAAGCCTCTGAAACAGAGCTTCAGAAAAAAAAACTTTTTTTCTGAAGCTCTGTTTCGGAGGCTTTCGGAGGCAGAAAAAAAAGTTTTTCTGAAACAGAGATTCAGAAGTTTCAGAGACTGAAAAAAAGCAAGGCACAGAGCTCACAACCAACAAACCTGTTGCTAAAATTCACCACTGGGAACAGCTGATTGGGGGTATTCCGGGAGGCCGATCCACCTGCCTCCTCAGCTTTTTTCTTATTTTCCTCCCCAAAAACTAAGGTTATACTCCGGCACGTCTTATACTCTGAAAAATATGGTAAATATGGTTTATCTCTAAATGTCTATTGATGACTGATTTATCTGAATGTTTAGGGATAAGAAATGGGGATAATGAAACATCTGCAAGCAAACTACCAAGCTCAGAGAACACCAGGGATTACATTGTTTAAACCTGAACTATATACATGTATTCTGTTCTATTGGATAATACAGTACTTTGTTTGTACTGTAACAAAAGGCCCGCAGTTTGGGGAGTGGTGTGGCCAACTGTCTGACAGTGAGTGGTGTCAATGTGGCAACATCCACCCAGTCACCACGCCTGCCCAGCCCCCCAAGGTCAACCACAGCCTTGTTGTGGCCCTCAATGAAATTGAGTTTGACACCTCTAGTCTAGAATGATCTGCAGTCTGATGTAAGCATTGGAGCTGAAGATCCTTGTAAAAAGATGGAAATATTGATTAATGTTCTACCTACTAATGATGTTCCAGGAAAAGATTCCCAGGAGAAGCATTTAACTGCATTGTTAATTAGTAAATGTTATTAATAATGCTAATCAATCTAGCTAATTCTTCCAAACATAGAACACAAATGAAATTATTTCCATTTTTTTTTAAAAAAAAAGGATATTATAATTTAGATTGAGATACAATGAATGATGCAACAGATGTGAAAAAGAACATTTGACAGTGTGGAAATTATTTATTTATTTATTTTAGCCTCTTTTCTATTTTAAAAAGTACTGAAAGGTACTATTTCATCTCTTTAAGCTTAGCAGTATCCATTTGTGACGTAAAAAGGAGAATATATTTTGTAATATAAACTTATAGACTTTCTTTTGTGTTTGTGTGGCCCCACTTTAAATAACATGGCATCTAGTAGCAATATACACAATCCAGTCAGGAAATGTATTTCCTGACTGGATTGGACTCTTGGCCCACCTAGTCCAGTAGTCTGTTATTACAACAGCAACCAACTACAAAGGGAAGCCTGTTTGAACCCCAATATATGGTCTTCAGAGGCATTCAAATTACTGTCATACTACTACTGTCAAGGCTTACAGTAATTGATCCCCATGATTTTCATGAATTGGTCCAACTCTTTTTGGAAGCTAGCCCTTTTTCGTTACACATTTAATGGCAATGAATTTCAAAATTTAATTATGCATTGTGGGGAAAAAATCCTTTTGTCTGTCATCATCCTTCTAGGATTCAATTTCCTAGAAATTGGATGGGTGACCTCTGATTTTACTATTTTGGGAAGGGAAAGATGGCTTCTCCTTGCTGACTTATCCATAGTATGCATAGCTTTATTCACTTCAGTTACCTCCCCCCTCATTTGCCTCCTTTCTAAATTAAAAAGGCCCATATCACAACCTTTACTCACAGGGAAATTGCTCTAGCCCTGGCCGTGATCATCTTAATTACTCTCATCTGGACCTTCTCTGGTTCCATTATAACCATTTTGAGGTACAGCAGCCAGTACTGCCCAAAATAGATGCAGTTGCATTATTTATATAAGGGCAATATGATATTGAATTCTCTATTTTCAGTAACATGTCTGGTTATCTTTTACAGGCTATTGGCCTTTTTTAAAAAACCACCAATACACAATGTTGACACTTCCATTGAACTGTTTATCATCACTCCAAGACCTTTTCTTCTAGCTCTTACTCCATTGGTTTTATGAGTACTTAGCGTTTTTGGCATCAATATGCATCACTTTATACTTGCTCAAATTGAATGACATATGCCATTTTGAAACCCATTCCACTAATGTGCAGCGATTCCTTTCACAAACCATTATGGTTTTAGCCACTCTAAACAATTTAGAGTCATCAGCAAACTTGGCTATTCTACCAGTCATGGCCAATAGTAGTTAATACGCCTGCTCTAATGTGATAAATTGTGGATTTATGTTTCTTTACAGCTCACAGCTAAGACGCAATGATTTGATGATTTGTACATCAGTTGCAGTATTAACTTGTGTAGATAGCCCTATAATTTATTATTGATATTAAATTAGATGCATGTATATAATGTTTATCTGAATTAATACTATCATGATACAATTTATACTTTATACCTGGAAAATCATTATTTTAAACTACAACATTAAAAAGAATGGAACAACTTGGAAATATTCTCTTTTATGTTCTATATTAAGACTGTTGAATACTTCCAGGAATAAATTAATATTCTACCAGTACTTATGATAGTGAAACCAGGAGAGTATATACCACAAAACCTACAGATACTGTAAATACTTTCCATATATTATCATAAGTTGAGTATGGGTTGTATTGTCTGTCCTGAAATAATAGAGCTTATTAATGACATTAGCAATATTGTATGCTTTAAAAAAAACAGTCCTATGTCTTTTAAAATCCAAACACCTGGGACAATTCAAAGCTGGCAATTTCCTGAAATAGGAAATAGGACAATTTCCTGAAAGTAGCAAAGCATTTCCATTCTCTAGGCACCTCATTGCAGTTTCTCTTTTGCAATGATGCTTAGCTGCTGCTGCTCATTCTAACCTGCAAAAAATCTCAGCTCTGCCAACTTGAGTTCTCTGGCTCTTCCTTATTGGCTTCTCCAAATCTATTCAGTTCCTCATGCTTTTTCTTGGGAGGAGTGACAATATCCTCTTCCATTCATCAATACTCCTCACTGTTTTGCCTTCATTCTCTTTCCAGCTGATCCACTGGGTGGATTCTGGTTTTGGGTGGAACTTGCACATCAAGCCACCTCTTTTTGAACCTGTGCTGAAGGCTAGTATGCCAGCAGAGTACCTAGCAGGAAAAAACTACCTTCAGCAGTCTCCTTTCTCCTCTTATAAATAAATAAATAAATAAATAAATAAATAAATAAATAAATAAATAAATAAATAAATAAATAGTCATTGTATGTGTGTACACAGTATACCCATACAACGAAATTCACTTAACACCCTAAGACCAGGTCCAACACACATAATAATCCCCAAACACACTCCCACCCACCACAATTCTCGACCCCTAAATCACCCAAACATCCACACAACAGACCAAGTAATACTGTCCAACAGCTCACTGATGGTGGCCCTTTAGTTCATTGTTGAGTGCAATTATAGCTCTGGGATAAAAACTATTCAGAAAACATGTGGTCTGAGTTTTAATTGTTCTGTATCTTCTGCCGGAAGGCAATAGTCCAAAAAGATTGTAAGCAGGATGGGAAGAGTCTCTGAGAATGTTATGCAACTTTCTCAAACAGTGAGATTCGAAGATGTCATCCAGGGCTGGTAGCTGGAGTCCGATGATATTCTCGGCAGTTTTAATGGTTCTCTGTAGAGCTACAGAGCTGGTCTGTAAGAATGCAAGAATGCCATATGTCAGGACACTCTCAATGGTGCTGCAATAGTAGGACAGAAGTAGATGCTGAGATAGATTTATCTTCCTGAGCATTCTCATGAAGTACAGCCTCTTCTGTGCCTTCTTCACAAGCATGTTAGCATTCTTAGTCCATGAGAGGTCCCCGAGATATAAGTGCCCAGAAATTTAAAACTACCCACCCTCTCCACCTCCTCACCATTTATGTACAATGGGATCTCTCCATTGTACATCTCTATGTACATCTCTCTTCCTCCTGAAGTCAATTATTATGCACACACAAGTAACATTTATGTCATTGGTCTCTTAACCAGAATGATTTATCTCCTATCTCTAGATTGTCTTCTTAAATTGTCGGACTCACAAATATCTCTTACTTAAAGCTTTGTCTCTTGAGTGATCTCCTTATACAATGAAATAAAATACATATATTTAGCTTAAGGCCAATACAGTATAAGTGGTAAAGGATATAAATGCATGTCCATAAGTAGATAAATAAAATATACAATAAAAGGATGAAAACCCATCATAATAATTAATATTCTTTTATAGACTCACTCATTACCCTGGTTAATTAAAGCAATGCAAATATATTTACTTAAGGCAATGTGAATATATTTATTTATTTCTGACTCATTATTTCACTAAGCTGTTTATTTCTTCGTGTTATTTCACTAAGCTTTTATTTTTATTTTTCTCTTTCTTAGTAATTTCTTTCAGGCTTGTTCTCTCTGGATCAGGACTGTGTATCTTAAAGGGTAACTCTTAGTCAACATATATCTTTCTGCATTCACAACTCTATTCCCTTTGTACTTTTCTTTCTCTTCAAGGGCAAAGTGCTTTCCTTTGTCTGTTAAGATCTCTCTTATCTTAGAATTCAATTACCTTAGTTTCTCTGTTTAGCAACCTCTTTCTTATATCCTGCTAATTATGAATCCTGGGCATTCAAGTCCTTAGTACCCTTCCTATATCTTTCTTTTCATGACAACTCCCCACCAAGTTATACCAGATCACT
The DNA here is from genome assembly GCF_029215685.1 of Pituophis catenifer annectens. NCBI lineage: Eukaryota > Metazoa > Chordata > Lepidosauria > Squamata > Colubridae > Pituophis > Pituophis catenifer. Next base: position 261,971,499 of record NW_027256881.1, on the reverse strand, counting down.
CCTTTCCCCAACTTTATTTCAACCACTAAATCAAGAGAAATCTTTGAATGGACAGTTTTTAACTTTCCAACATGACACATAGTCTTTTTATAGACCATTGATACTGCATTCAATTATTTTCTGTTCCAATGCTATATATGCCTATTATTCTCTTGCTAATACCTAATATTGAGAAGCTATCTTTATTGGATTCTCTAGAAAGATATTTGCATTGCTTTAATTAACTAGGGTAATGATTGAGTCTAAAAAAGATTTATTGTGATTATTTTTGATCCTTTTTTTGTAAATTTTATTCATCTGCTTATGGACATGCATTTACATCCTCTACCAGTTATACCAACCTTAAACTAAATATATTTATTTTATTTCATCAATTTGTGTATATGTGTGTGTGTGTGTGTGTGTGTGTGTGTGTGTGTATGTAGCTAACTCACTGTTTCATTAGTTTCTAATAAATGTATTAAACTTCAAAACTATTTTTTGTGACAAGATATAATACATTTTATTGGGAGCAATAAAACCCAATAAATGTATTGGGTATAAATACATTTATTTATATAATAATTTTATGCTCACATATGTATCAACCGGGTTCTATCAAATTCAACAAAATTCATTTCTCATTTTTAAAAAATTGAGCTATAACATTATGATGATTAAAATATTGTCCTGTTGATTTCCTTTAGACTATAAAGGAAATATAGCTATTTTTTATACAATTGTATTTACTAATCCTTAGAATTTATGTTTGCTATTCAGTTTCCATAGCTAAAGTAAACTTCTTAAAGTGAAAAAGGCAGACTAACTTTAAACATATGCAAGGAAAATAATAGTGTAGGTATTCTTGGAATAAATTAATGAGCTGTAGATGTATTGAGAGAGCTCATTACATTTGTCAGTCATGGTGATAATCAACATATCAATAATTCTGCATTAAGGAAAAGAGCCACATCAAGGTCAGAAGGAAACAAGGAAAGGTTATATTGTCTATCTTTTCTCACTCATCACTTTCTTTGCAACGTGAGTTTGGTACTTTGAAAGCAGAAAAAAAATACTTCATCTCTTTCACCGAGAGCCAGATGATATACTACTGGCTGTTCTTACATACCGGTATATCTGTTGCGGAGCTAATTCTCTGTGTGAAACATTGCACTGACAGATTTGAAACAGCCAAGCCCTAGTATCACAGATAATGAATAGTTACCACAGTTGAGAGAATAGCATTGCTAATTAGTACTTCTTTTCCTTCTACAGAAAAGTTTAAAGGGGAAAAAAAATCTAAGAATAGAAGAACAGGGGGTTCTTGAGGTTGCCCGCTAATCAGTAAGCAAATTTCTTAAAGGAATATTATTTTAAGACCATATTATTTTAAGAGATTGATGGATGTGTTTTCTATTATTTATTATTAATGAATGGGTTCTCTCTCTACCTCCCCACCAATGCTATTTTTTTATTATTTAGTTAGTTAGTTTGTCAAACATGTATTAGATAACAGATATAAGTATAAACATGATTATGAATACAGGAAATGGATACAAATAAAAGGGGATAGTAGGACAGGGACAGTAAGCACATTGGTGCTCTTATGCACGCCCCTTACAGACCTCTTAGGAATGGGGTGAGGACAACAGTAGACAGTCTAAGGTTAAAGTTAAGGGGGGTGGGGAATGTAATCACAGAGTCAGGTAGTGCATTCCAGGCATTGACCACTCTGTTGCTGAAGTCATATTTTCTGCAATCGAGTTTTGAGCAGTTCACTTTAAGTTTGTAGCTAATGTGTAAGTTTGTATCTATTGTGTGATACATGTAATTGATTGTGTAATCTATTATTAATTATTATTATTAATGGAATCTATTGTGTGATATATGTAATTGATAGAGTATAAATTTCAGTCAGGGAAATATGAAGAATTCTACTAATTTAATCTGCCCAATTAGCCATTTACATTGTTAGAGGCATCCTCCATCCTTTGGTGTAGATTCAGAAATGTAGAATCCTTCAAGGAAGAGAGCAAGTCACTTGAGACTGCCTCCATTCCCCCGCTACTCATACAAGTCCCTACTCTGCAAACTGTGTAATTATTACTAGAGGGCTAACTCTACCTGGGTATTTGCGAGACCGCCTTCTGCTGCTGATAGCCTCCCACCGACCAGAACGCTCCCACAGAGAGGGACTCCTCAGGGTGCCGTCAGCCAGGCAATGTCGGCTGGCGACCCCCAGGGGGAGGGCCTTCTCTGTGGCAGCACCTGCCCCCTGGAACAATTTGCCCCCGGAGATACAAAGGATACCAGATCTCCGGGCCTTTTGCCGTGCCCTAAAAACTTTTCTTTTCCATCAAGCAGGGCTGGTGTGAACCCCCCCCCCCTTTTTAGCTCTTTTTAGCTTTTTAGCTTTTTAAGTGTAAATTGGGTTTTAATTCGATTGTTTTAAAAAGCTGTATAATTCTTTTAATTGATTTTAAATTTTGTATTGGTATGTTTTTTATCCTTGGCTGTGCACCGCCCTGAGTCCAAGAGGAGAAGGGCAGTATATAAATTGAAATAATAATAATAATAATAATAATAATAATAATAATAATAATAATAATAACAACAACAACAACAACAACAACAACAACAACAACAACAACATAGCTGAGAATTATGATCATTCGGCTCATGTTGTATGATTTACTTTGTAATACAAGGACAATTTTTTTTTAAATTTGATTTATATGCCACCCTTCTCCGGAGACTCAGGGCGGCTTACAATGCATTAAGCAATAGCCTTCATACTTTTGTATATTTATACAAAGTCAGCTTATTGCTCCCACAAACTGGGTCCAATTAGAGTTTTGACATAAAATATGCAATTTGTTTTGCTCGCTGAGAACATTTTGCTTTTTGGCAACAACAAGGAGGAGCCTGAGAAACCAAGCAAATAGATCTTGTAGTTCTTCTTCCTTAACTAACTTCTAGCAACAGTAACTACTGTATTTCTGTAGGGAACAATGGAAGAACATGAGATGGAAAACAGAACCAACCCATCAGCCCTGTTGAAACTCTGATTCTGTTTCTCTCCTCCTCTGACCCACCTTATTCTTATTCTTATTTAATAAAGTTAATATTTAACTTTAAGAATATGTGATTGAAGGTGGAATCTTTTTTTGCACTTTACTCTTTCCTTTTTTTATTCTTATTTCATCTTTTATATCCTCTTCCCCACATAATTGTATACATTCTCCTATGAGACTCTATATGGAAGAAAAACAGGATAAAATGTCATAAATAAATATTGGAAAATTGATTTTGAGAAATAGCATTAAATCAGCATACAAACTCAAAATCTTTAGCAGAATTCACATTTATTTCCAGAACTGAAGATGTTAATAACATACAATAAGGAAGAAGATAATTACTCTAAATTTGCTAGATCCAGACGTCATATTCAAAGCAGATCCACTGGAATCAGTCAAGCTATGTCACTAATTTCTATAAGCCTTCTCTAAACACAATTGACTTGTTGGGTAGTAGGTAGCTTTATAAGAATGCTGGAAAGAGAAATGCTAAAGTTAGAAGTGTAACTTCAGTAAGAAAATATTCCTGAGCAGAGGTGGTATTCAGCCGGTTCATATTGGTTCTGGCAAACCTAATGCCATCCTATTTAGCCACGTTTTTGAGGCCAAGCACATGTGCGGAAAGCGTGCACACAACAAACCATTGGAAAGAATATGTGGAACCCACCACTGTTCCTGAGGCTGGTGCTTGCATGAAAGAAAAATGAATGCAAGCTTTATTTGGGAAAGACCATGATAATAGGGAAGCCCGAGATGCATAAGCCTTTCTACAGCAAAGAACCAACATTGTGCTCCCTGTTAAGTAAGAAAGTAGGACAGATACATCTCTGAACTGCACAGGACAAAGAAGAATGAACTCAGAGGTGAAGGAAATGATAAAAGTCTTGACAAGAGCATTCTAAGAGAAGACACCTTCCACAGAGGCATGCAACGTCAGCCACTCAGACAAGGAAAGATATAAAAGGGCAAAGTCTTTCTGCTAATTGTTTCTATATTAATTGCCTCTACTGGTCGATAGGTTTATAAGTGCATATAGCTGGTGCACGCAAAGTTGAATTCCAGGATGACTCGGAACCTAACCCGTGCATGTACAGTTAATAGATATAATTAGCAAACTCCCTAACCATTTAAATGAAGGTTTATGCCATATTAAAACTGTCAATATGGCTACGTCCCCTAACACCTTTTGAAACAATTCTAATTTGCCAGCAGTTCCAAATGAATAGGCTGATTTCAGGAAGTGCTGTAGCTGGTATATTGTTAAATTAATCTGTTCCTTCGCGTTTCCACAGAAAACATTAAAGTGTCCCCAGTTCTGCAATTTCATACTGTGATGTAGGTAATGATACTTGTAACATGATTTACTTAATTGTGAAATGAGACTCTTAAGTGTATTCAGTTTAGAGATTTATTTATTTTTTCCACCCTAATTTCATGCCCATTCTTTTCCCGGTGTCTGAATGAGTCTCTTTGATATAATGAACAGCCGTGCAGAACGAGCAAAGCTTCTCCTGCAAAATAAGGAAATGATCTGGATTCAATCTCATTCAGCAAAGATTTCCACTGAGATCGCTCCAGCTGTTTTCATGAGAATTTGAAATAAACAGCCCTTGCTTGCATGCTGAGAGGGATGCAAAATAACAGTCCCGCTAAGGCAAAATTGGTATTTCTAAAGCCATAACATTTTAGTCTTCTGAGCTAATCCACAGACAATAGTTCAGATATTTTCAATCGATATTTATAAAATCATAGGAAAAGCTCATTAAAAAATAACTATATATATATATACTTGATTTGGATAACCCATTCATCAATCCATATTGAAAATAATTGGGTAAAGGACAAGAAATGCTCAGGTTCAATTTTGTCAGTTCATTTCTGGCAGTATCATTGGATTGCATAGTTTGATCAGTTCAAATGCTTTGTGCATAGCCGGAGCCTTCCTTCAGGCTGGTAACTCCAGATGTCTCAACCTGCAATTCTGATAATTTCTAGGGATTATGAAATTAAAGCCCTAGGATACCTTTTATCAGACTTGGTCAGTATCATGGCAACCAGTAGCTCTGATAACACCCTCATCCCCTCAGAGCAGAGTCAGATAATTAATTGATACAGAACATTTCTGTTCCCAGCAATCGAAAATTAATAGGGTTATCAGGGCACAGATTTCATGGATGTTAATGATCTCTGCACTTTGCAATAAAGAGAGATTTAAAAACTGCAAAGAGTTAAACCATGGCTTTCTGGTTAGCGGGTGGATCGATATGTTCATATTTTTGACACAATTGTATCATTTCTTCTTTTTTTCACTTTTTCTTTCTTTACCCTTTTTTATTTTCTCCCTGTTGCTGCAAATGGGTGTAGTAACAACTGCACCATGAACAATATCTCAAACTGATAGTTGCTATCTTGACTTTAGGAGAGGAGAGTTGTCATGATACTGAAATACATGGAAATAAAGTTGAATGAGTTATTTTAATTTTATTTTATTTTTGAGAAAGTTCAGGAAAACAAACATCTCAGAAAGGCAGTCAGAAAACCTAATTGGATCAAGTTTGTCTTTGTTTCATTTAGTAATCATCCAGTGGTCATCTGGATTTTTGCATACGACTGTTTTGATGTATATGTACATCGAATATTAGTGAGTAATTAAAGTAGAGACTTTAGGGTCATACATCTCCAACTGAATATGTACTGCTGGTAGTAAAAAAAAAACACTTTAGTGATTATTGGGAGAGAGAAGTTGCAATATGATGTATAAAACTCTAAGTTGTCGCTTAGCAACCACATTTGTAGAATATTATGTCCTGTTCTTGTTGCTGCGTTTAGAAAAGAAAAGCACAGAGTTGAAAAAGCTTGAAGAGTCTGTTCAAATGATGGAGAAGTGGAATGTTGTTTCAAAGTCTTTGGAGGGGGGGCAAAAAGCACAGTGCTGGGGAACAGATATTAGGGTGTATTTGCCATAATTTTAGGCAATTTGGGCTAACATGACTAGGAACTAAATCTTGATTATAATGCTGCAGAGTCAAAAATTCTGCAGTGTTTGTATTAGAGAGAGAAATGGTTCAAATTTTATATCTAACTTGTTTTGAATTCACTGTGCTCATCTCCCATTTTCTTCCTTTACAAAGAAGGCTTAGATTTTCCTTTTCTCAGATGTCCAAGGTTTGTCCTTTGAAGTCAGCTTCCCATTGTTTACATTTGTGATCTCCTGATCATATATTTCCTTCTGATGATCCATCTACCTCTCATAGAACCATGGCCCCAAGTACAATTAAATCCAACATTATCCAGGAGCAAAGTTCCACTTCTGCTGGGAGGAATAAGATGAGTTTTAACTCATCCTTACAGACTCTAGTACCCACCAAAAGCTGCTTTTTAAGGTGCAGGTAGTCACAAGTCACCTCTCCTTTTTCAATAATGTTTTCAAATTCAAACAAATTGCAGATAAATAGGAATACTCTCTTTTGTGTAATCTGGATGTGAACCTTGCTTTTAAGATTATGCCTATGATGAAGAAGAAGGGAAAGAGTCTATGGAGATTCTCAGTCATCCAGGTCATGATTGTACCATAGCAAGGTGATTTTTTAAAAATAGTTTATTTCTACATTTTCATTTAACATACATAAGTGCTTTGTGAACAATGTATTGTCTGACTCAATTTGCTCACCTAATAATACTTTTCCAGCTCCTAATTTTTACCTCTATTATCCAACCATTTATAAAACAAGTCCCATGTTCAAAAATACTCTGTATCTTCTTTTTCTTTTATCTTTAATGTCAATCTGTCCATTCCTGCACAATCTAATATTTTTAATTACATCTCCTTCTCTCAATGTTTCCTAATTTTTCCAGTACTTTGCAAATGCAATTCTTGCTGCTGTCAAAACATGTAATATTAAATACAAATTCCCCTTATCATACTTTTTGCTGCTATACCTAACAAAAATATATGCAGCTTTAACATTTTTTCTAACCATGTATGCATTTTTGTCCAATATTTCTTTGCTTTCACACATGTTATACCAAAGGTGATTTTTGAAAAGGCACCTATTTTTCCTTGAAAATGTTTTGCTTCTCATCCAAGAAACTTCTTCAATTTTGACTGAATGGTGGAGGATGGAAGAATTTATATTCCTTTCGGTCATCCGACTGTTGGCACTCTTTCTAAGAGTCATTGAGCCCACTTGGAGGTTTATCTGTGCCCTCAGCTGAATAGTACAAATGGGTGTGGAACCTTCATGGCCCCAGGTACAATTAAGAACTGAAAGAACTGTGTTATGAGCAGGACATAGGTGGTATCATATCCCTCTTCCTCTGTTGAGAGAGAGAAAGCTGTTCAGTATTAACATAAATGCCCACTCTTTCAAACCTTTGGTCCTCTCTGTCCAGAATGTGGACTTAGCTGTCTTCAAAAGAGTGAGCTTTGTCAAGTGGCCTCAACAACTCTCAGAAAGAGTGCTAATGACCAGAGGATGCAAGGAATATAAATCCTTCCATCCTCCACCATTCAGTCAGAACTGAATAAGCTTCTTGGATGAGAATGAAAATATTTTCAAGGAAAAAGAAAGTCCACCTGCCTTTTGAAAAAGCACTTTTGGGACAAGAAGGAAAAGATATTTTTTCTCTTCTTGTCAGAATGCTAAGGTTCCAGGTCACCTAGTGAAATCTCTTGTTACTTAAATCAACCCGAACAAACATAACATTATTTCTTATAGTTCAATTTTTGGAATGTTCTGATTAGTGTTTATTAGCCATAATACATAAATATCAGAAGGATTATATGATTGAGCATCATTCAAGTGAGTAAGTCTATTTACTCCATTCTAGATTTGTGGCAGTCAAAGGTTTTTGGCTATTGACAAGAACTTAGTGCTAGAAAGGTTTTGAATTAGATCACCTTTATTTTTTTCATGTTCTGAAGTTGCAAAAATTAAGCTCGCTGGTGTGCTTTGTTTCTTGCTCCTTTTTTGGAAGATTTAACAGACATCTAAGAAGATCTTCCCCCCCAGAAGAAGCCATTTTAAAGGAAGGCTGTAGAAGCATTGAGTAGAGGGTTAAACTTAGGTGTAGGCTTAAAGTGTTCTGGGTGGGATTTACTGCTGTCAGGGACAAAATAATGTTTCCTTCCTGTCCAGATAGAGAAAAGAAGAAGCCAGATAAACACTTAGGAGACTATGTAAGTTTCACAGAAATTGCCAGTTCGGTTGAATGTATTTGACTTTCTTTAGTATTTGCATTTTGAGAAACATTTGTTTATTCCACTTGTTTCTGCTTAAGTTTGTCAACATTTTCATATTCTTTTCCCCATATTCTTTTCCTTTTGTATGCATGTTTTCTGAAAGCATGCTTTATAGACAATTTCTCTAATGAAGCATATTGTGTGCATATTTTAGCTCTGAAATCTACTTCACAAAAAATCAGGAAAGTGTAGAAAATTAACTCTGGTAAGTACATTAATTCAGGAAGTGAAGATTAGGTCAGCTCACATTACAATGTGAAACAGGCCATGCTCTCTGAGTTCTCTCTACAGATGATATTTTACTATAGGCACAGACTTGTATTTCCTTCCATTAAAACTACTGTTGTTTTGACTGTTTTCATTATGTGGTTATTGACCAAGTATGAAAGAAGATGTATTTTTGTCCCAAGAATCTAACTCAAGAAAAGCAGTAGAGGAAAGAAGAAAATAAGAGAGTGATAAGTTAAGAGTGTGACACTTATATATAATAGTTCAGAGGCTAAGTAGATTGGTTGATTTTCTAATATTTTATACCATCATGCATCAGATATCTTAGAGCTATAAACATATAAGATATATGACAGTACAAAATATAAGAAAATCAATCAATCAATTAAAAAATCTACAAAGCGCTCTATGTACAATATATTTGTATCCCATCTTTATATTTTATCTTTTTCAGAGAAGCTCCAAGTAGCTTATTCTAAATGGGATCATCACTAATTTATTTTGTGTTATGAGAAAGTGACTGCAAATCACCCAGTGAATTGGTTATTTGAATAATGTTCTGCAAGGACATCTATGGAGATTCTCAGTCATCCAGGTCATGGTTGTTCCAAAGGTGCTTTTCTCAACAGGCAACTGGACTTCTTGCTTTTGCTTGAAGACTTTTCACTTCTCATCAAAGAATTCTTTGGATGAGAAGTAAAACATCTTCAAGCAAAAACAAGAAGCCCAGTTGCCTTTTGAGAAAAGCACCTTTGGGTTCTGCAAGGACAGTTTAGAAAGGATCAGCAAGCATTTTCTTAAAAACAACAACAATAACCCCTATATCATATTTTAAAACTCTGTATTCCACAGAAGATTTAGAACTTGAAATGGCAACCATTAACACTTCACAGATGAAGTTGAATCTTACTAAAAACTAACATAATAAAAATAAATCAATGGGAAATTAGAGTGAGGGGGAAGGTAGGGGTCATTGAGAAATAACATTCAATGAGAACACACTGTTTAAAATAATAAAGAGTGTTGACATAATAGAATAAATACATGAAACCATTTGTAATGAACCCCCGGGGGAAAGCAACAGCAACTGGAAAATGACAGTGAAGGAGGAAGGAACAACTGTAGAAATAGCATTCAATTAAAAAATAAATATTTAAGTGGTATTGAGGGAAAAGCAGGGAAGAGTCCCAGGAGGCTAGCATGCTTTAGAGAAGACAGCAAGTGCAATGTATGTTCTGCACAAGCCCTTTTCTTTGTCAGAGCCAGAGAACAGGGAGCATTTAACAGTTTGGCTGAAGATAGAGGAGAGATGTGTGTGAAAAACTAGCCTGTATGTAATGGATAAATAGAGTACAGAAAGGACAGGGAAGAAAGAAAGAGAGAATTGCTAGATAGTAAATGGAGGAATGAGTGAGAAAATATGGATTCTACTGTTGCCATAGTCCTGGCTTTCAAAATAATAGTGGTAGATAGAACTTCAAGAAGTTTGTGGAAAGATGGGGTAGAAGGTAGGAGATACCTACAATATTAATAGTTACTCAGATGCTCAGCAGCTCCCTGAAGCCATGGTTCCCCTGGAACTGGATGCTCATACCAGTTTAGAGAGTGTGCATTGATAAACAATTCTTTACCTGAATTGGACTGGTTGATTAGGTAAAACTGGATGGTTCTTCCAGGTTGTGAAAGCCAAATCAATAGGAGGTGCTGCTCTAAGAATTCAAGAAGGCTGTCCTCTAAAACTCTAAGGGGGCAATGTTTGAAACCCAACAGTTTACTTGAGCTAAGGGAATAAATCCAACTCTGATTCCAACAGGCCTCTGCCTGCATCTTAGTTGGATTCAAGTCCAGTCTTCACAGAAGACTTGTTCTTAGGTGGTCCTAAGAGGTTTCTGTCTGGAATAAGAAAAAACTTGCAATTATGTAGAAAGAGTTCAAAGCTGGTTTGTTCTCAGCAATTCTTCTTGAGAAATGTCAGCTGCTGATGGAGATTAATACTCAGAATGATGTTTTTCTTGTCACACCAACTTGTCAGAAATTCTTTTTTAAAAAATAAATTTATATTAGACATATTTCAACATTAAAAACCACATTTCACTCATCACAGCATTTCAGTATTGATATCACTAATATTAACATAGCTACTATTCTATATATTTTATAATCCTTTAGTTATCTATTTTTAAATTGTGACAATATTTACAGATATATACAGTATTTTCTTATTTTGCTATACATATATTACATATTCCTTATGTAACAACTTTATGTCTATCTTCTAACCAATTGTACCATATATTCCATATGGTATGAATGTCAGAAACTCTTAATGCAAAATCTTAATGCAAAAAATCTTACTTGAGATTTGACCAGTTAAGTAGAGAAACTGAAAACATGCTTCCTGTACAAATATCAAAAGATAATGTATACATTCTGTGCAAGTGAATACCTGAACCCACATTGACATTTTCAAGAGAAGAAAAGAGGAGAGGAGAGGAGAGGAGAGGAGAGGAGAGGAGAGGAGAGGAGAGGAGAGGAGAAGAGAAGAGAAGAGAAGAGAAGAGAAGGGAAGGGAAGGGAAGGGAAGGGAAGGGAAGGGAAGGGAAGGGAAGGGAAGGGAAGAGAAGAGAAGAGAAGAGAAGAGAAGAGAAGAGAAGAGAAGAGAAGAGAAGAGAAGAGAAGAGAAGAGAAGAGAAGAGAAGAGAAGACTTCCAATTTTCTTTACTGGACACAAATACATTCATCATTTGATATGATTTGATTTTGATTTTATTGGATTTATGTACCGCCCTACTCCCGAAGGACTCAGGGTGGTGAACAGCCACAGAATAAAACACATAAATACAAAAATTTAAAATAGAATAAAAACAAATTAAATAATTTGGCTGAGACAAATTTAAAATACTCAATAATTTAAAAACAGATTTGTTAGATCAGGCGCAGGAACAGAAGACGTGACCAGCTCGATACATGTAACAGCTTTATTTACAATGTAACAAGTAAAAGAAGACTGCTGGCGCGCTGCCGGAGCTCTCCTTATATTCGCTCCCGGCAGACGCACCGCCCCTAGACAGGGATTCAAATCTCCCGCCCGATGGCTGGCAGCCAATCAGGGCGGATGTCCTTATAAGGACATAACACTCCTCCCCCCTTAGTCTGGACTGTCAAATCTCGTCCACAAAAGTCACGTAATCACGCAGGTACGTAGGACGCCTCGGCACCCTAGCTGACCTGCGCAGTCTCACTTGTTCTCCGTCTCCGACCTGGATGGACGGGGCTCTGTTGTCTCCCGGCTCCCTCTCCGGAACCGGGCTTGGTTCGGCTGTCGAGTGAGCGGGGTCACCCCCAGCGCCTCCGGCCAGACCGCAGACCTTGGATGGCTGGTTCTGATGGTCTTCTTCCTGGCCTGTGGATCTGTCGCCTCATCTCGGTGGCTCGGTTCCGACCCGGGAAGAGCGTCTGAGTCTCGGTAAGTCCATCGTTTGCTCCCCCCTGGTCTCCCGGGCGCTGCGGTTCGGTTGCGGTTCGGCCTGGTGCCGGGTGGGTGGTGGTTCTGTTTGGTGCCCTCTGGACCGGCCCGCCGGCTGCGGGTGGTGCTGGCTTGTGTTGTGTTGTCCGACCTCGCAGGGGTGGTGTTGGTCTGCTAGGTCGGGCTGGCGTTGGTCTACCCCGTCTGGTCGGTGGTGGTCGACCTGGTCGGGCTGTTGTTGCGGCACTACCTCTGCGGGGCGGCGGAGGTCTCCCCTGCCGGGGTGGTGCAGGTCTACCTGGCCGGGTTGTTGTCGGCTTTCCCTTCCCCCTAGTCCCTGGTCTACCGTTGGGTGGTGCCTGGGGTCATCCGGGTCGGGGTGTTGTTTCCTGGCTGCCTCTTGTGATGGGCGGGGGTCCCTCTCGCCGGGGAGTCGTGTGCCACCCTTGCCCATGGGTTGGGGGGTGCCCGTCTTGGATGGGTCCCGGTCTACTCGCCTGGAACCGTGGTCTCCTTGGCTGGGCTGGCGTAGGCTGCTGTCACTGGTGGGGTGCGCCGCTCCTCCTCTGGGCAGGTACCGGTCTACTTGCGGGCTGGGTTGGTGGTCCCTGGCCCTGTTGTGCCCGGTGCCCACCTGGCTGGGTTGGTGGTGCCATCCCCCGTGCGGTTGGCCCCGGTCTACCTCGCTGGGCTGTCGACGTGACAGCATCTGGTAGTGGGCTGGGCCGACCTTGTCGGGGTGGTGCTGCTCTGCCTCGCAGGGGTGTGGTAGGCCTACCTCGTCGGGGTGTTGTAGGCCTACCTGGTCTGGGTGTGGTAGGTCTACCTCGCCGGGGTGTTGGAGGCCTACCTCGTCGGGGTGTTGTAGGCCTCCCTCGTCAGGCTGGTTTTCATGTGCTCCCCCCCACCTTTTTCGGAGTTGGTCGATGTGGCGTCTCGTGAACTGTCCATCTTCCAACTCGACGATGTAGGATTTGGGGCCGGTTGTGCTGGCAATCTTCCCTTTCAGCCATTTAGGAGAGCCGCTGAAATTTAGCGCGAAGATTGAATCTCCGTTGCTGAAGGCGCGAAGCGGGCGGCTGGCGGTTGCGGTCACTTCCGGGCTGTATTGGGGGTGCAGCCGGTCCAAGGGTGACCTCAACCTTCTGCCCATCAACAGTTCGGCCGGGCTCTTGTGGGTGGTGGCGTGTGGCGTGATGTGCTGGGTGAGGAGGAAGTTGTCTATGCGCTCTTGCCAGTCCCCCGGGCCCATCTTGGTGAGGGCCTCTTTGGTCAGTCGGACCATGCGTTCGGCTTGTCCGTTTCCGGCCGGCCTGTAGGGGGCGGACAGGGCGTGGCGGATGCCCAGTCCTGCCAGGAAGGACTCCATGGCCAGGGATGTGAGCTGGGGGCCATTGTCTGAGACCAGCACATCCGGTAGACCATGTGTGGCAAAAAGGTGGCGCAGGGCTCGGATCGTTGCGTCTGTTGTGGTAGATTCCATGGGCACCACCTCGAGCCATTTGGAGAAGGCATCTACCACGATGAGGAGGTGTTGCCCTTGCATCGGACCCGCGAAGTCGATGTGGATCCTCGACCAGGGGTTGCTGGGGGTCTCCCACTTCGCGACTTCGGATTGCGGCGGCGCTGGGCGAACTTCTTGGCACGGGTCGCATCTGGAGACCCATTGTTCAATGTCTCTGTCCATGGAGGGCCACCAGACATAACTCCGTGCCAGGGCCTTCATGCGGACGATGCCCGGATGCCCCTTGTGCAGGGTCTCTAACGTCCGCCATTGCAGAGTGCTTGGAATCAGCACCCTGTCTCCCCATAGCAAGCAGCCCTTTATGGTGGACAGCTCCTCCTGTTTCCTGGCGAACGGGCTGAACCTTTCCTCTGGCTTTTCCGCTGGCCACCCTCTGAGGATCCAGGACTTCACTTGGCGGAGTGTGGGGTCCTTTTGGGTGTGGACGGCCACATCTGCGGATGACACCGGGCAGCTGGCGTCGTCATCAATGTGAAGTAGGTGGAGCGTGGGGGCTGGGTCCTCGACCGGCTTCCTCAACGGGCATCTGCTGAGGGCGTCAGCGTTCCCTATGGCTGTGCCTGGCTGGTGCACGAGCCTATAGGAGTAGCCAGCTAGGAAGATGGCCCATCTCGTCATTCTTGGGGACATGAAGGTCGGGGTTGGTTGGTCGCCTGCGAGGAGTCCCAGGAGAGGCTTGTGGTCTGTGACTATGGTGAAACGTCTTCCGTAGAGGTATTCGTGGAAACGCTTCACTCCAGCCACGATGGCCAGGGCTTCTTTGTCCAGCTGGCTATAGTTCCGTTCTGCGCCGGACATAGTCTTTGAGAAGTACGCTATTGGGGCTTCCGAGCCATTGGGCAGTTCGTGGCTGAGAACTGCCCCCACCCCGTAAGGCGACGCGTCACAGGTCAGTCTGATGGGGAGCGTCTCGCTGTATTGGATGAGGACGCTTTTGGACGTCAATAGTCCTTTGATGGCCCGGAATGCCGCTTCCTCTTCCTGGCCCCACTTCCAGGAAGCCGATTTCCCCAGCAGGCGGTGAAGTGGCTCAGCAACTGTGGCTTTCTGTTTTAAAAAAATGGCGTAGAAGTTGAGCAACCCAAGGAAAGCCTGAAGCTCCGTTTTGTTTTTTGGGCTTGGAGCTTCATGGATTGCTTCCACTTTTGATTTGGTGGGGTGTATGCCTGTGCTATCAATGAGGAAGCCCAGGAACTCGACTTCCTGTACTCCTATGATGCACTTGTCCTGCCTGACCCTCAAACCCTTGGCCTTGAACCGCTGCAGGACAAGCCTGAGCCTTTCAAGGAGTTGGGCTCTTGAGTCCCCGGAGATGAGCACATCATCGAAGTAAGGCACCACCCCTGGAACGCCTTGGAGAAGGCGTTCCATCATGGATTGGAAGATACCAGGGGCAGCGCTGACTCCAAATTGGAGGCGGTTACATTTAAATGCCCCTCTGTGCGTGACAATTGTTTGAGCCTCCGCCGTTTTGTCATCCACTGGCAGTTGCTGGTAAGCCTGGGCCAGGTCCAGTTTCGCGAAAATTGATCCAGATCCCAGGGAATGCAGCAGATGTTGCACCACTGGGACTGGGTATGCGCTCTGTGCCAACGCCTTGTTGATGGTACAACGGTAGTCAGCACAGATGCGCACAGACCCATCATGCTTCAGTGGGGTCACAATGGGGGTCTCCCATGAGGCATGATCGATCGGTTCCAGGACGCCCTGGGCGATCAGCTTATCCAGCTGTTCATCTACTTTAGGCCGCAGGGCAAATGGAACTCGGCGGGGCTTGAGCCTGATTGGGGTGATTCCCTTATCTAGATTAAAAGAGATTGGCCTCCCCACAAATTTTCCCAGCTTACCATCGAAGACTTCCTTGAACTCTTCGATGATGGAGTCGAGTTCGTCCCTGCGGATCTCGTGGATGCCCTGAAGTGAAAGTCCTAGCAGCTTGAACCACTCCACACCCAACAGGTTCGGTCGGCTGTGCTGCACGATGGTGATGGGTAGCTTTCCGTCGAAGTCATTGTACTTCACGTAGATGGTGGCTCTGCCTAGGATTTCAATGGGGTTCCCGTTGAAGTCCACAAGTTTGTCTTTCGGGGCTTTCAGCTGGGTCCTTTTGTATGCCAGTTTCAGCTGTTGTAGGTGCTGCCAGTCCATGATGGAGAAGGCGGATCCGGAGTCTACCTCCATCTTGCACGGGGACCCCTCTGCTATCAGTGTCACGTGGAACTTGGTGGTCCCCTCGTCGCTTGTGTGAGCAATGGTGGTGGTCTGGTGCACCGTTCTGTTTCGGGGATATTCCTCCTCCCCGCGCCGGGACTGGTTTGAGGACCGTTTGGATGTCCTCTGATTATCTTTGCGATTTTCCCGGAATCGTGGTCTGGGCGGTTCCGGGGCTGGGTCTGTGGCTCTGCAGGCCTCGGCGATGTGGCCCCTCTTCAGGCATTGGCGGCAGGTCGCGTCCCTCCATCTGCAGTTTGCCCTGGGGTGGTCGCCTCTGCAGCTGCCGCATCGCTCTCCCTGGTCGCCATGCTGTGGGTTTTCCCGCCTGGGGGGGCGGGACACCTTGTGGACGGCCATTTCCCCATCAGACTCAGATTGAGTGGTTGCCTCGTCTGATGAGGTCGGGCCCGACTTGTGGATCTTATGGATCCCTCTTGCTTTTACCATTGCGGCGGCTGCTTGCTCCGACGTTTCAGCCGCTGTTGCCTCGTCGAGGACGTCTTTAAGCGGGATCCTCTTCCTGCTGAGGAATTTCTTTTGCAGCCCCACATCTCGCATTCCAAAAACAATGCAGTCCCGGATGGCATTGTCCACATTGTCGAACTCACAGTTGGCAGCGAGTTGGCGGAGCGCTGCCACGAATTCCTTGATGGATTCACCTTCCCGCTGGTTTCTTTGCTGGAAGGTGAACCTGTTTGCGATGGGGGTGCCTGTAGGTGCATAGTGCTCCTGTAGGACTTCCTGCAGGTCGTTCCAGGACATCTCCTCGATGTCCCTGGGTGCCACGAGGTCAATCGCCATCTCCAGGACGTCCGATCCGCAATGAGCCAGGAAGAGGGCTCTTTTCCTCTCATCGTCGAGGTTCTGGTATCCATTGCCTCGCAGGAACTGCCGGAATCGGACCATGTATGACCTCCACTTCTCCCGGGATGGGTCGAACGGGTTCAGCGCGGTCATCGGGGCTTGCGGGGTAGCCATTCTGGAAGTCGCTGAGGTGTAGTGACTTCAGCTCGTTGGGCGATCGTGCCGTGAGTCTTTCTCAGGTTCTCTTCTCTAGTCCTTCGTCGCCAGTGTTAGATCAGGCGCAGGAACAGAAGACGTGACCAGCTCGATACATGTAACAGCTTTATTTACAATGTAACAAGTAAAAGAAGACTGCTGGCGCACTGCCGGAGCTCTCCTTATATTCGCTCCCGGCAGACGCACCGCCCCTAGACAGGGATTCAAATCTCCCGCCCGATGGCTGGCAGCCAATCAGGGCGGATGTCCTTATAAGGACATAACAGATTAAAATTTACATTTAAAAGGGGAAAAGATTTAGATCATCTATTTTAGGTTACATCATAATTCCCTTTTCCCGTATTTTATCCTTTCTAATAATCAAATCTGGTGGCCATTTCATTTTTTTCTCATTTTTAGCCAAAGGTCCATAAAGGCTTTTCATTTTCTAATAATTTCTTTGTTGTCTTCTTCCTGCTCTAGCAAATTAATGTGCCTCTTATGTAAATTCTGGCATCTTCACCAACCATTACTCCATTGTGGAAATTTCCATCTTTGTGCATATTGTTGTCTCACTGCAGTTACCATATACAGAAATAATCTTCCATGAGTCCTTCAAAGATTAATTTCTGGATCAGTTTACAAGTATGTGGAATAAAGGATTAGGAACAATGGATTTAATGAGCTCATTGAAGAGAGTCCTTGGGCAAAATAAATTTCATAAGGAATAAATTAACCAAATATGAAGTCGGCAAGGGTAAAGAGTGATAATTCACCTCCATGCTTTTCTTTTTTTCTTTTAAGAGAAATAGCTTTGTATTGTTCAGACTGGAAAAAAATGTTTCCAGAAAATATGAACTATGTAATATAATTCATTGTGTCTAGTTTGGTAAGGGTTAGAAAAGATCAAAAGGGTCACATTGAAAATAGATATATTCAATCAGGAAGAGAGCTACTTAAGAGTATAATAATTATTAAAAAGATTTTTTTTTCCTCCAACCCCAACACTGGAATATGAACCATCATATACAGGAGGTCACTGGGACAAAGTTGCCTCAAGAAACCTCTTTAAATGTCACATAATGCTTACTTATTTTTTGGAGAGGCCTTTAAAAAAAGCTCACCCTTCAGTGATTCTTAAATAGTACATTCTGTTCCCAGGTTAGAAATAAACCTGAGCTGCTATTATCTCTCCCCCCCCCACCATTCCCTGTTTATAGTCAAAACTGCAAAGCACTGCTCTAGCTGCTATTACTTCCTAGTTAAAGCAGCCCAGCCACACATACAACTTTTTCTTCCTTAATGTTGCTAGTTCTTCTGTGCCAGGAGTGAATTAAATTAGCAGGAATATAATCTCGCTTTAAGGGCTCCACAAGCACCTGCCATTAAGGTTAATTGGTGTTACATGCTCCAATTGCATTAATGAAATAATGAACATTCCTAGCACGAATCTATTTACACATGTTTGAGAGAAAGGATAAGGCACAGCCAAATGTGTCCAGGGAATATTATATACTACATGTGCATGTACAGGTTGTTCTTTGGGGGTCCTCCTAAACTCACAGCTACTACGCAAAGACCAGGTGACCATTCCACAGATTGACTTTATGTTCCAGTTGTGACTTTTTTTTACAACTTGGAGACCTTCAAAAAGTGTTTCACATCTTAGCCACTCACAATTGGACAATTGCAATGTGTACTATGCTGCTGCCCTGGAAGCTACAACTCGTTCAAAATACAGCTATGTGAGCAGTAACAGGACTCCTTACACATATGTGTCACCATTGCTACATATAATAGAATGTGCTGATGACCTTGGGGGATATGGGTAAGAGATACTGTCTAGTGCAGGGGTCTCCAACCTTGGCAACTTTAAGACCTGTGGACTTCAACTCCCAGAATTCCTCAGCCAGCAGTGCTGGTCCAGTGCCTAAGTAACAATCAGACACAAGAGGAAGGAACCCTCAAGGATTCACTAGTCATAGAAAGAAACTTAGGAAAGACCCGTCTTAATGGTTCTGACAGTTAAAACTAATGGCGAGAAGTTTATACCTGCAGACTATCAAGGTTGATGTCATCCCTCCCAAGTAAACCTGACAGGAAACATGACAAAGTGCTAAATCTCCTTATAGTAAGGCTACATAAATAGAATTATGAGGAAAGAAACTAGCTAGCCACTTTAATAACTATACAAAGAATCTACAAAAAGCTCACTAAGCAGTAAGAAGGTGTTGGAATTGCATTAACCCTGGCTATGGTCAGCAGCAGAGGCAATGATCTGAATTTGCGTGCCAATATACCAGTCAGCATTCCGAGCTTGGCTCTCTTTATCGAAGTTCAGAGTTTGGGGACTTTCTTTAAGTAAGTACTATCTCTAAAGTACAATCTCTAAAAGCACAGGTGATCCCGACAGGCCCTCTTGCCTGCCGAAAGATCAAGATGACAAATAGCTTCTGATTTTCCCTTGAAAAAGTAGGTTTAGCCTTTATTGTGCATTTACTTCTTGTCTCTAAAATAGACTGTGGTGTTATTTTCCTCTAGAGGTGGCTTTTGAAGATCAAATTGGAAGCTTTGGAATTTCAGCCTTTGTAGATGCAATTAAAATTCAATAGTAGAACGCAAATAGGAAATTCACATTCGAGCCAGATAATCAAAATACCCTGGCTTTATTTAAGCAAGTTTTAGAAACCTGGCTGTACCCCAGCCCAGGATTAGCCCTGTTTAAATTCTTTCATGCAGATACTAGGTTGGAATAGCTTTCTACCAGCTGAAGGATGGTTAGATAGCTTTGTAGCTTGGCAGGGGAGAAAAGCCCACCAATGTCTTAATTCGAAAAATGCCTTAGTAATTTCTGGTTTCACAATGCTGTACATACATTTAAAAAAAAAAGTTTACTAATATTTCTGAAAAATAAATTAAGTTAACCTAATCTATGCTCCCTACTCTTTTGAAATATATAATGATATTATCATATTACAATAATATGAAATTTTACACTGAGATTCACTTAATCAGGCATAATAAATGCCTCAGGGTAAAGAGTAGCAACTTGTTTTGCATTTTTGAAATATATATTTTCTTTTGGAAAGAAATGATGGGACATGAAGACATGATTACTTTGCATGGAGAATATAATAAATCAATAGAAATAAAAGAATATGTGATCTCCGTTAAATATTAGAAATCAATTATTTTGGCGTAAAACAGTAGTGCCTAAATTTATGAGTGAAAAGACATTTCAGGCAAATTGAAAAAGAAGAGATAGATTCTGTATAAGAAGACATCTGAGGGCATATTAATTCTAAAAAAAATCTTTTTTAAAAAAAAACTCTCAACATTTATTGGCCATTTTGCCTCTTTAATAGAGAACCACAAGTAAAATTTATAACATAGAAGGAGACAGTGGTGACATATCAAATGTAATGGCTGTCTGAAGGAAAAGAAATGTTTAAGTATGTTAAAAAATATTCAAATTTAAATTTCAAATTAAAGTATTTTAAGAATATTGATTGTTAATACATGTTGTAATAATTTACATATCTGAGTAGACATAGGCATCTTATTCATGAAAACAGCTTTATGAGTCCAATATATCTTATTTTAATGTATGCTCACATACATGCATATCTTTAGCTCATATAATTTTGCCAACACAGATCATCTATTTTACCCTGATCTTTGCTCTTTTAAAGAAAATGCACTGTGGAAGCTTCCATTTTAAGGTTGAATCAGGAATCTTCCCTTTTCTTTTCCTCTTGGTTTCCTTTATCTAGCCATATGAGTCAGGTGTGGGTTCTATTTACCTTTACTACCGGTTCACATCGAGCATGCGCAGATCACCTATGATGATGTCTGGGTCAGTGGGCGGAGCTTCCCGCTGGTTTTACTACTGGTTCTTGCGAACCGGTCCAAACCGGGGTCAACCCACCACTGATATGAGTCCATCTACATCCCGTACACACTGAACATGCAAATATTTTGGTTGGGGTTTTTTTTTTGCAATTTTGTGAATCCATATGGAAAAATAGTACACAAAAATATGGAATTTGCGAAAATATCCATGCATGATGACTATCAAAAAATAAAATAAAACAAAAACAAAAAACTCTCTGCAGGAAAAAATAAATTAATGAAGTATTTCTAATTCTTGATTCCTAAATGTAGCCTTCCACAGTTATCATATTGTGATGTTTGGAATTTGGAACAGTGTGTTGTATACCATCATTTCGTGAAATTCTTGAGACAAGAAAATATAAATATATATGCACTTAAGCTAATGAGTAACATAAATATATTGAGTTTTTGTACAGAACTAAGTAAACAATCTGAATGTAGATCCAAAGGAACTCCAGAAACAAGATCGCTATTTCCCATTCCTTCCCCAGAAGAAAAACTTTCCCCAGTATTTTTTCCCCTTGAGAAAGTATTTTTAACGGGGAAAAAAATCCCATCTAACTCTCTCTCTCCACATATAAACTGCGTAATTTTGATAATATTTATCTCCTTGTCAGCGTTAATATTTATTAATTTTCACTGATCCATGTGGGAGTTAACATCATAATTTTCTACTAAGTCCCTTTGATAATTGGCATCTTGATCTTTTAAAAAAAATCTGATTTGGGTTTCATATTTTTAGTATTCCAAGCATGCATTCCATAGTTTTTTTACTATACTATTTACTTTCATGATGTAATCTTACCATGTTTAGTGTCCATTTTAGTATATCATCTATATTTTACCCTTTCTTTCTGTCTAATCATCTTCCTTACTTGACATTCATTACAAGCAAGGAAATTTTCCCAGCATGTTATCTTAGTGTTGCCTACTACCCGGCTCCCTCCTGGAGTGTCCACAAAGATCCTTGCCCTCTTGGAAAGAAGGGGACTTGCTCATTGACCAGCAGCATCCCATAACCAGCTTTACCTCACCAGTAGGCACTGAATTTGTTCTCTCATTCTGTCTCACCACCCACCACTGTTAAGAGATTTCAAATTTCAGCCTTGTTTCCAAGGCAGCCAGTTGCCAGTTGCCTGCTGGGCCTTGCCACCAGCTGCTTGTGTGCAATGGTCAGAGGGAGGTGGTGAAAAGGACAAGGATAAACCTCTTCTATCTTCCTTTGTGCCATACAACCTACAGATTTCTGGGAAATGTAGTCAGAAGGTGCTGTGGTGCTGAAGCAGCCATTCATTCCCATGGGAGTCATGGATCTTGGCATTCTACAAGTGAGCCCATTATGAGCTGTGGTAATGCAGTGGTAAGAATGCAGTATTACAGGCTAACTCTGCTCCTAATGGGAATTTGATCTTGACTGGGTCAATGTTGACTCCATCCTTCCAAGGTTGGAAAAATGAGGATCCAGATTATTGGGGCAATATGCTAACTCTGTAAACAGTTTAGAGAGGGCTGTTAGAGAGTGACCAGGGGGGCTTTCTATCAGGTTCGCCTGATACGCCAGTTGCACCCCTTTCTGGATCGGGACTCCCTATGCACGGTCACTCATGCCCTCGTTACTTCCCGCCTCGACTACTGCAATGCTCTCTACATGGGGCTCCCCTTGAGGAGCACTCGGAGGCTCCAACTGGTGCAGAATGCGGCCGCGCGGGTACTTATGGGGGCGACATGGCACTCCCACGTGACACCTCTCCTGCGCGAGCTGCATTGGCTTCCAGTAGTCTTCCGAGTGCGCTTCAAGGTGCTGGTTCTCATCTTCAAAGCGCTCCATGGCTTAGGACCCGGTTATTTACGAGACCACCTTCTGCCTCCGATAACCTCCCACCGGCCAACACGCTCCTACAGAGAGGGTCTCCTCAGGGTGCCGTCTGTCAGGCAATGTCGGCTGGCGACCCCCTGGGGAAGAGCCTTCTCTGTGGGGGCACCCGCCCTCTGGAATGAGCTACCCCCAGGGATACGACTAATCCCGGACCTCTGGACCTTCCGCCGGGCCCTGAAGACTTTTTTATTTCAGCAAGCTGGACTGGGTTAAAAATTTTAATTGGGTGATTTTATGGGTAAGGGGTTTTAAATTGGAGAAGCCAAAGATAATTTAATTTTGTTTTAATTGTATTTTAATATTTGTATTGTGTGTTTTAATTTTGGCTGTTCACCGCCCCGAGTCCTTCGGGAGAGGGGGCGGTATAAAAATTTAATAAATAAATAAATAAAAAATAAAAATATGCTTTATTTATTTATTTATTTATTTATTTATTTATTTATTTATTTATTTATTTATTTATTAATCAAATTTCTATACCACCCTACTCCCGAAGGACTCAGGGCAGTGAACAGCCAAGATAAAATACAGATAATACAAATATTAAAAAATCCCTTAAAATTATTAAATATTTCAGCCGAAACACAGATTAAAATACCCAATTTATAAAATCACAAATTAAAAATTTAAAAAATTTAAAAGATGGGAGTTAGGCCAGGCCAGCTTGCTGAAATAGAAAAGTTTTGAGAGCACGGCGAAACGTGCGCAGGTCCGGGATCTTCCGTATCTCTGGGGGGAGCTCGTTCCAGATGGTAGGTGCCCCCACAGAGAAGGCTCTCCCCCTGGGGGACGCCAGTCGACACTGTTTGGCCGACGGCACCCTGAGGTGGTATATAAGTATATAAGTCTAAGTGCTATTGCTATTGCTTTTGAGTTACTTTGGTTAAATAATTGTCTCTCTATTTTCCCCAGTTAAAGGTTACAAACAAATAGACAAGATAGTTTTAGTAGTATCAATATATCATGTACATAATACTCTATTAGAGACTCCTATTTATATAAGAATGTTATTAGATTTCCAACATGCCTATGATGTATAGCTTTGTTTTTCCAGTGTTCTCAACTCTGTAATGAGAAGAAGATGTATTCAGGACACAAATACATTCAAAATAAGTAAGTCAGTTGAGAATAGGAGAACGTACCTCATCCTAACATGTAGAGCATATGTAAGTGCTAGGAGTGGAGAGAAGTAAAGGAACATCCATTTTGATTTCATGTCCCAAAATGGGCGTTGGTCTTACCTGATACGCCTCTTCTCTGACTGGCGCCCACGGCAGTCATGCCTGGGTACTGACACGACTGTAGACCAATAGGACCGAGTCCACTGGAACTTTTAGCACCGCCCCTTCCTGCTGTATTCCAGTTTTGAGGCGAGGCTGTCCAGCGGACTAGAGTGTCTGTAAGATAAAGCAGAGGGTAAAAGACTTCCCACCCACCGAACCCAGGGACGGCCGGAACGGGTGGGGCTGACTGCCGTGGGCGCCAGTCAGAGAAGAGGCGTATCAGGTAAGACCAACGCCCATTCTCCTACAGGGCACCCACGGCAGTCATGCCTGGGACATACCAAAGCCTGATGTCTCCTAGGGAGGGAGAGGCCGGACCTGCTGCAGAACTCTCCTGCCAAAGGCCGCATCCGCCGATGCATAGACATCCAGACGGTAGTGCCGGATGAAAGGAGACACAGACGACCACGTAGTGGCCCGGCAGATCTCCTCCAGAGGTGCTTGAGTGGACCAGGCAGCGGAGGTGGAAGCGCTCCTGGTTGAATGTGCCGTGATGTTAGCTGGCACCTGCAGGGACTGCGCTTCATAGGCCAGTGCAATGGTAGCTCTGAGCCACCGCCCTATAGTAACTGAAGAGACACGGGAACCCATAGTCGAAGGCTGGAAGGATAGAAAAAGAGCTTCTGACCGTCGGAAGGATGCAGTACGGGCAACATAAATCTTGAGGGCCTGGCGGACGTCCAGCTTGTGCCAAAGGAACTCCTGGCGATGACGGGGAGAAGGGCAGAAGTTCGGAAGCGTGAGCTCCTGTGACCTGTGGAAGATGGTGTTAATCTTCGGGACGAACGCCGGGTCCAGACGAAGAACCACCCTGTCCGTGTGAAAAATGCAGAGGTCAGAGCGCACGGACAGGGCAGCAAGCTCTGAAATACGCTGCACAGAAGTCACAGCAACGAGGAACGCCACCTTAAACGAGAGAAACTTGAGACCAACTTCCCGTAATGGTTCGAACGGTGGACCGGTTAGGGCGGATAAGACCTTGTTTAGGTCCCACGATGGAAAACGGTGAACCGTAGGAGGACGGAGATTGGTCGTGCCCCTCAAAAAGGATCTGATGAGCGGATCATTGGTAATGGGTGTGTTTGATGAGCAGGAAAGAATCGACGACAAAGCGGCAACCTGCCTCCTGAGCGTATTAGGAGCAAGACCGGCAGAAAACCCCTGTTGAAGGAAGCCCAGAAGATGAGGCACCGAAGCGTCGGTAGGCGAAATGCCTTTTCCACGACACCAGGAGGAGAACACTCGCCAAGTGGATCCATAAATTCAGAGCGTAGAAGGACGGCGAGCTGCCTGGATGATGGGGATCGCATCCGGAGGAACATGAGCTCTGGTTAGGAGGAGCCGCTCAGCCGCCATGCGGTCAGTTGGAAGGCCTGAGGATTCGGGTGGAGGAGAGGACCTTGATGAAGGGAGATCCTGTCGTCCGGGATCCTCCAGTGGGGAGCAACCGACAGGGCCAAGAGGTCGGCAAACCAGGGATGCCGAGGCCAGTGTGGAGCCAGTAGGAGGAGCTCGGCCCGCTCCGCCACCATTTTCCGAAGAACCCTGGAGATAATGGGGAGAGGAGGAAAGGCATAGAGAAGAGGTTTGTGGGGCCAGGGACTCAGGAGGGCATCCATCGCTTCCGCTCCCGGAGAAGGGAATCGGGCAAAGAAGCGGGGTAACTGACGGTTGCTGGATGTTGCGAACAGGTCCACCGAGGGACGACCGTACCGAGAACACAGTTCCTCGAACAGGAGAGGATGAAGACTTCACTCGGCTGGATCGATGAGGGAGCGGCTGAGGGAGTCCGCTGTGGAGTTCGCCGACCCCGAAATGTGCTCGGCCTGCAGAGATGACAGATGGGCCTCCGCCCAAAGACCCAATTGGAGAGCCTCTCACATCAGGGACCTGGAGCGAGTCCCGCCCTGACGGTTGACATGGGCCTTGGCCGAGACATTGTCCGTGAGAACAAGGACATCCCGGCCAAGAACAAGAGGCTTGAAACTGAGGAGGGCCAGATAAATGGCCCTCAATTCCAGGACGTTGATGCTCTGGGTCCGTTCCGTGTCGGACCAGAGACCCTGAGCCAAATGTGAGTCCAGGTGTGCCCCCCAGCCCGAGAGGCTGGCATCTGTGGTGAGAGTCGTCCAACACTGATCCCCGAACGAAGAGCCCTGGGATATGGCTGACAATGTCCACCAGGTCAGAGAGTCTCGAACCGCCGGAGGCAGGACAATCTTGGATGCCGAAGTGCTGGTCCGACGCCGTTGGTAAGGGAGCAGCAGCCACTGCAGCTCCCTGCTGTGGAGGCGAGACCAGGGCACGATGCCGTAAGCGGAGACCATTTTGCCTAAGAGGCTAGAGAGATCTAATAGAGAGGCAGAGCCCCGCCTGTGTATCTTGGAGGCTAGGTCAGAAAGACTCGACTGGCGCTCCTGTGATAGGAAAACTTGAAGGGTAGAAGAATTAATGATAGCCCCCAGGTGCTGGAGACATGTAGTAGGAGACAGATGGCTTTTGTCCCAGTTAATGGAGAAGCCATGCAGTCGCAAAACGGACACCACCTGGTCCAGATCAATCTGGGCCCGGTCTAGGGAACGGGAAAGGATAAGAATATCATCTAAATAAAAGAGTGTCCGAATAGGAATATAACTAATGTGGGCGATAAGGGCTGCCATGACCTTAGTAAATACCCTAGGGGCAGAGGAAAGGCCAAAGGGCAGAGCCGCATACTGGAAATGTTGGCCATTGTAGGAAAACCTAAGAAATTTACGGTGGGGAGGGTAAATCGGGATGTGGAGATAGGCTTCCGTTAGATCAATGGAGGACATAAGGTCCCCTCGCCTAATGCAGAGCAGAATGGTTTGGAGTGACTGCATTTTAAAACGGCGATACTTGACGTGCCGATTAAGAGATTTCAAATCAAGGATAGCCCTCCAACCACCCGAGGACTTGGGGACCAGAAATAATCGGGAATAGAAACCCCTGCCCCGTTCTGGATAGGGGACAGGTTGAATTGCCCTGATGGCTAAGAGATGTTGAATAGCCTGGTTGACTCTGGTCCTCTTTATAGGATCAAGAGAGACTGGGCAGGGGAGATAATGGTTAGGAGGGCAGGATTGAAATTCAAGTCTAAGGCCAAATCGTACTGTATCCCTCACCCAAATATCAGATACAGATGAATCCCACTGGTCACAAAATTTGGACAAACGACCCCCAATCATAGAATCAGACTGCACGTTAGCGGGAACATCTGAAGGGGCGACCCCTCCCCCCCCGAAAGGAGGATTTAGGCGGAAAACGGGATCCCTGTCTGACCTGGTGTCCGAAGTGCTGGGAAGTTCTGGAAGGAAGGGAGCGGGGAGACCGGTGCTGAGAGAAGTTGGAGTCGGAGCCCCGAAAGGAGGAAGGACGAAAGGAGCCCTGGGAACGAAAGTCAGAGCGCCGGGTTATGGAAGGAAGGATCTTCCTGTGGTCCTTCGTTTCGATCAACAAAGGGTCCAGCGGAGCACCGAATAACCTGTCAGCCGAATAGGGAGAAGAGGCCAGCCGCCACTTGTTTCTTGCATCCGCTTGCCAATTCCGGAGCCAAAGGAGACGGCGTGATGTAATAGACGTACCAATGGCCTTGGCTGAAAATCGAGAGGCAGTGAGAGTGGCATCCGCTGAGAATTCCGTTGCCGCAAGGATCTTTTTTTTTTTTTTTTATTGCAAAAGTTTTACAATTACATTTTCACCCCTTTTTTCACCCCCCCACCACCCTCCCCAAACTTCCCATCCTCCCTAACCCTCCCTAACCCTCCCCCCCCAGACTTCCCTATTACATACTCATAACTAATAACACTAATAAATAAACCTGAACCCATCCCTCCCCCTATATAATTTTTCCTCTTTGGCTCTTTACATTAAAATATTTCTAATACATTATTTTCAAATAAAAGCTATTTGATACTTTCTAGTTTGGTATTTGTTCTGAACATATTCTATCCACCTTTTCCATTCCCATTCATAAGTCTCTTGTGAACAATCTTTTAAATACGCTGAAATCTTCGCCATCTCTGCAAAACTGGCCATCTTCAAAGTCCATTCCTCGATAGTAGGCAAAGCTTCATTCTTCCAGTATTTACCTATCAACAATCTTGCTGCTGTTATCATATACAATATTAGTTTTATTTCACCCCGTGTAAAACCCTTAACTATACCCAATAAAAACAATTGTGGAGAAAATTGAATTTTTTTCTTCAAAACATTCTGCATGACCCACCAAATTTTTATCCAAAAAGCCTTAACTTTCCTACAGGTCCACCATACATGATAATACGTAGCATCCAAACATTCGCATCTCCAACATTTTGGCTGAACATTAGGGTACATACATGACAACTTTTTAGGATCTAAATGCCATCTATAAAACATTTTATAAAAATTTTCTCTCAGGTTTTGCGACTGTGTAAATTTAACATTCTGAACCCAAATTTTTTCCCAAGTTTCCAACATCACTGGTTCTTCAAAATTCTGTGCCCACTTAATCATACAATCTTTAACTAATTCCGTTTCTGAATCTCTTTCTAACAAAACATTATAAAGCCTTTTAATATGCATTGGAGCCGCAAGGATCTTAATAATGTCCTGGTGGGAACGGTGGTCGGAGGCAGGAATGCGGTCCTGAAGCTGGCGCAACCACAAAATGGCCGCGTGATTAAAGAAAGATGCCGCTGAAGAGGCTTGGATAGACCAAGCGGAGGCTTGATGGCCCTTGATAAGGGACCTCTCGGCTTTCTTCTCTTCAGGTCGCAGATAATCCTCCGGAGGCCCCGTTGGGGGAGCCGAAGTGGACAATGCTATGATGGGAGAGTCCACTGTTGGAACCTGCAAGAGGTTGGAAAACTCAGGTGCCAAATTGTAGAACTTCCTATCCAACTTGTTGGGGATAGGGCCAGTGCTGGGAGAAGACCATTGGCGTTTCAGGACTTCTGAAAATAACTTTGGAGCCGGGATGATGTCTGAATGCACCTTGGGCTCCTGGAACAAGGCAGAAGAAGGATCAGTCTGGTCAGATGGATTGACCGAAGACGGGGTATCGAGCCCTAGGCGGGTAGTTGTCTTAGCCTTGTGAAGGAGGGAGCGAAACGTGTGTGGTTTGAAGAGCCCCACAAATGCTGGCTGATCAGGCTCAAGGTCTTCGTCCTCAGAAAGGTCCTGCTCAGGCAACTCCCCCTCCTCTGAAAGCGAGTCTTGGCTCGCGGAATCATGGTCAAAGACATCAACAGCTGACTCCTCGCGAGAAGAACGATGATGGGAACTTGTGGCCACCTGTCTGGTATCAGAAGCCGCAACGACTGGCTGACATTGTTGGATGCCCTGGGCAATCCCCTGGTGGATGGCTTCGGTGATGAGGCCAGCTAGGGATCCCTGCAGATCCAGGGGCAATTGAGTCGCCTGCAGGAGGTGGCTGGGTTGGGAAGATGCAGAGCTGGAAGGCCCCCGTATGGTCTGACTGGATGAAGGCCCCATCTGATCCTGAACCTGGATCTCCTCTGGGGGGGGGCGGGAACACTGAGTCCACATCAGCCCCACAGGATGAGTCTCCCTGGATAGATTTGTCCGGAGACAAGGCCCGAGGCGAACAGGCTGGAGCAGCTGGATTTTGAAATGGCTGGTTCCTTGCTGCTTGAGAACTGGCCCTGTCAAAGGCCTTCTCTATTGCCTTTTGGCGTCTGACTTCGTCCCTGGAAGGGGCAGAGCTTTTTGGGCGGGCTGCGCGATCAGAAGAAGGAGCTCTGACCTTAGATCTGTGGCTAGTTGAGGGGCCTTCACCAGGGTCATCGTGATGGTGACGTTTCCCCTTGGCCTTGGAGCGAACTGAAGCGTCAGCCATCTTGAAGCCGAGGGTTTAAAGTGGCGCCAAAATGCCTCAGAAGTTAAGATTAATAGCCCCGTTCCTCGCTAGCCGTCCGGCTTGCGCGCGAGGGATTTGAATTTGGCGCGTAACTCCAGAAGCGCCGATCAGCTGGGATTCGGATGGCCGGCTCGTAATTCAGCCGAAATAAGGGGCTATGCGGCCGTCCAGGCGCAAAGGAGCTGGGCGCTAAAAAGGGCACGAAAGGAAAAGGCGCGAATTGGCTTGGCGCCAAGACAGATGAATCGCTCACCGCGTCCCTCGGAAGATCGCCGGTTCCTGGGGCAATGCAAAAGCAGCGCTGTGCCCGTCAGCTGTAAAGCGGGTCTTCTGGAACAGCAATCCACGCTCTATCTGGCGAATGGGGACTGCGACGCGGCGGAGCAAGATAAAATGAGCTCGTGTGCACGCTGAAGGAATGGAAGCTGCCAGCCGGCAGTCCTAGCCGCTCAGAAAGCCCAGCGATCAAAGCAGGTCTTCCCTCTTCTATTCTATATAACTAAGTTTTTTTTTTTTTTTAAGAAGTTACTAAAGTACTAAGAAGAAATTACAGACACGACTGTCCAAGTACAGACCGAGTCGAAAAACTGGAATACAGCAGGAAGGGGCGGTGCTAAAAGTTCCAGTGGACTCGGTCCTATTGGTCTACAGTCGTGTCAGTACCCAGGCATGACTGCCGTGGGCGCCCTGTAGGAGAATGGTGATTTGGGTACTTAAGTCAGGATCCAAGTACTAAGGTGGAGTTTATATCATGATAGCATTGTACATGTGTTACTATACTTTTGTACATGTATTACTATCATTTTGACTGGGTGTGGGTATCTGTGATATATGCAAGCACTTACAAAGATGAAGTAAAGGTTACACAATCCCTGAATAAATGGTTCACTTATGTGACTAATGCAGAGAAACAAAAGAAAAATAACTGAAATGCTGCTGAATAAGAAATAGCAGCACCTAACAAGATTTTTAAAAGACAATAGCTACAGCAACTGGTTTGGGGAAAATCATTCTACTCTGTTTAGATTAAATCAATAGCAATAGCAATAGCAATAGCAATAGCACTTCAATAGCACTTAGATTTATATACCGCTTCACAGTGCTTTACAGCCCTCTCTAAGTGATTCACAGTCAGTATATTGTCCCCAACAATCTGGGTCTTCATTTTACTGACCTCGGAAGGATGGAAGGCTAAGTCAACCTTGAGCCTGGTGAGATTCGATCTGCCAAATTGCAGTCAGTCAGCAGTCAGCAGAAGTAGCCTGCCATACTGCACTCTAACCACCGTGCCACCACGGCTCATATCAGTGTTCTCAAATCAGTGTTCGTTAACTTCCTAAATTGGAGAATATTGGATATAACCTGAAGTTTCATAAGATTTGTACTATTATGAGTGGTGAAAATATTTAAGAACAATCTTTAATATTTTTAACTGCTTCTTAGTTGTCAGATGCTAAATGCAAGCAGAGGTTAGAGCAGCATCACTGCCTTCTACTACTACCACTGAGAAACAATTTGTGGTTAAACGTGAAGTCTAATGAGTTTTATATTTCAACAGTCATGAAGTCAGGATAATAATATCTGCCTATTACCTTTCAATGTTTTGATCCAATCTAAAGTGATGTTAGTCTGTAAGGATATTCAATGTTTATAAATGTTTACTGATGTATCTTCACAAATGGGTCTGATACCATGATAACAGATAGCTTTTTCCATTAGACCATTAGATGTGGTGACTATTTTGAAAGATACATATTTGGGATAGTAGTGTAATTTGAAAGAGTTCACAAATTCTAGGTGTTTATAGATAGCCTGAATATTTTCTGCCGAGCAGTAATTCACATCTGTTAGGCTTCTTGACAAAATTCTGATTTTTTTTTCATCAGCATTCTGTGTCCATGGCATGTTTTTGACAATCACAATTGAACAAATGATGGTGGAAGAGTCTGTGAAAATAGAACTTGACATCCAGATTGAAGGAGTTTCCTGGCAGGTAGCAAATTCTAGTTTAGATATGAAAATTGAATCAATTTACCATAATATTCACTACAGAAAATACCATTTGCAGTTCTGTGTTTTGGTAATGGGGGAAATGCCATTTATTTTCCCACACTGCTTCCTGCAGTTACAAATATTTGCATTTAGGCAATCTAGATTGCGTGGGGATTCACTAAGGAGGACCTAGGTAATTTTGCAAAAAAAGGGGGAAATGCAGACTGTCTAATTCCAAATGCACAAACTTAAATATAATGCAAGTCTGTTCAGGGAACTACTGTCAGTGGGTGCAAGCAACCAGAACTAATTATGGATAGACCCAGGTAATTATTTTATTGTTGATCACCAATGTTACAAGAATCTCACCAGACTTTTGCCTTCCCTTGGGAAACGACAGATAGAGACTTAGGGGCTTGACCTCGGATGGTTCCTCTCCCCAAAAGATTCTAAGTTCAAATGTCACTTTACTCTATCCAGAGGGGGCCCCTCCCCTTTAGTCAGTGGTTCCACCATATCTACAGCTGCAATATCAGAATAAACTGTTTATGATGCTCTTGGGTTAAACCACTTCAGAGGTGCCTTGAAATGGGGAAAAGCATAAAATAAAGTGGATTCCCCTTCTGCCTTAAGTCTAAATACGCAAGATCTCCGACCTCCGGGTGTTTCGTTGCGCATTGAAGACCCTGTTGTTCCGCCAGGCCGGGCTATCAACTTAATAATTTTAAATTGGGGTATTTTAAATTTTTGGGGTTTTAAATCGGCCAAATCTATTTAATTATTTTAATTTTTAATTATTGTTGTGTCTTGTGTTTTTAAATTGGATGTACACCGCCCTGAGTCCTTCAGGAGAAGGGCGGTATAGAAATAAAATAATAATAATAATAATAATAATAATAATAATAATAATAATAATAATAATAATAATAATTAAATCACTTGTAGGAATCATATCCATCATGTATAGAACATGTCTGTATCATATTATTTTTATCATATTTGAAATATGTAATGGAATTTACTTACTTATGTATTAAAATTGGATGCCATCTAATCTGTTCAAACAAGAGTGTCTGAACAGATTAACTTACAAAATCTTGAGACCAATGAGTCCCATGGAAATGGAATTTGGGAAAGTTGTGGCTACTTCATTGCCATTGCACTTTCTGACTATATTTTCCAGAAACACATATTTTGTAGAGTGTAAAGGAATATGGAAGGAGCATTTCCCCACTTCTTTTCTCACCTCTCTGGTCTCTGGACACAATAGCTGGTGGCAAGACTCAACAATTGCCTACTTTGGAACCAAGGCTATTGTCAGGGTTCCAAGGAACACCCCCAATGAAATAAAACTCCGAGGCCTGAGGTTCCTCAGAGTTCCAATTTATTAAAGATGTCATGTTGGCACATCTGGGAAAACCCAAATCTGAAAGCTTCCAGGTTTTCTCCACCCAGCTAACAGTTCACAGCCCTGTCTCACACCCACAAGTTCATCACATAGTCCAATCAACTCTTCACATTCAACTGGATACAATCTCCAGGCAGTCTCCAGCAGATGCAGGCAAAAGTGTCCTTGAATACAGAATGTTGTTGTGACTAACTTTCTACCGCTCCAGCAAAAAAAAAACCCTCCCAATTTCCCAGGCTAAAATAGGTGGCAGTTAGGAAGCAAAAAGGAAAACTATCTTCCAAAATTGACATTTACTGGTAAAGTAGGACTAACTGGGGGTTGCCAGAGATCAACAGGCAAGCTTCCTTCCTTCCTGGAAGAGAAGCCTTTGGGAACATGCCAAGATGGGAAGTAGGGGTGGTCTTCCATGTGATCAATTGCTCCCTCTTTTCCACCTCACACAGAAAATGGTAGGCAATTCCATGGATCAGGCAAGGAGGAGGCATAATTTTTGATGATCCCTGACAGCATCCCATAAGCAACATCAACAGGAAAGCCAACAGGAAGTTGTTCTCATTACCACTGCTTTTTTTATTCCTCTCATGATCTCATATTTTTCTATTTAGGTAAGGAAGTAACTCTGAAGGAATGAACTGGCGGATCACAGGTTGTCTAGTGCAAACTAAACATTCAGTTAATATGTATCTCCAGTACAGGCACCTTTAATTGATCATGTGAAAGGGATCATTATGCTCCACTATATGTTTCAGCAAATAATGGTTTATTAATGATTGTGCAATAGTTCTGAATCAGAGCCACTCTCCATTCAGCTAATGCATGATGTGTCTGAATGGAGGAGGACAACATCATTTGTCATCATATGATCCACTAAACATACAAATTGTATTTATGATGATAACCTGAGGTAAAAAAGAGTCGGGGGGAAAAGATATAAGATTTCTCCTCAGAGAAAGTTTGTCAGAGGAGGGCAAATTTGAAATAGACTAGAAAGGAAGGAATCTTATACTGTTAGTACTATGTGGGAAAATAGAAAAATGGCTTATACATAAAGATGGAATTTGGCAATCTTGGACTGCTGAAGAGAAGTAGGATCAGGGATTCAAATCACCAAAGGGCAGGTGGCTATGTAAGAGAAAGAATGACATCGTGTTTATCTGGCAATAGCATTTAGGCTTATATACTGCCCCATAGTGTTTTACAGTACTCTCTGGGAGGTTTACAATGTAGAAGCATTATTTGCATGTTCCTCCCAACAATCTGGGCCCTCATTTTACCAACCTTGGAAAGATGGAAGGATGAGTCAACCTTGAGCCCCATCAGGATCAAAAGCCAGTCTACCCAACAGAGATCCTAAATTAGAGTTTTGAATTACCCTTTGACCAACACTTTGGATAATTTATTAATAGAAACATTACATAATTAGGATGTTAAACAATGTTACTGCAGGCAGGCAATGGCATCTCAGAGAAAGAAAAGGGAATCAGAGTGATGCACACAGTGTCCTAGATTGTGATTTAAAGCCTGCATGTTTTCTAGGTATGTTGTAACATCACAAACATACCCAAAAGGCATGCAGTCGCAGCACAATGCTGTGATGTTGCTCTTATTATTCTGTTGAAGGAGGGAGACTTTGGAGATGTTGCTGAAGCAGAGAAAAAGTTTATCTCAGAAAGATAGGATAATTAGGCCATGAAGTCACATATTTTTTTTGGAACAAAGGCAGAATGAAGAAGTGGGGGGTCTGAACCTCTATTTTTATGCTGAATTCCCCTTGCATAATTAACTTCTAATTACAGGAAATAATGTCTCTCTGTCTTTAATGTGGTATGAATTAAAAAACATGGCCTGGTTTACAAGAGAGCTTTTGCATACTATCAATCCTAAGAACTTAGAGCATATGGACATGGACAGCCTGGCAAGAATGGGATATGGTTATGGCAAGTCACTATGTTTCTACTCTTTTCTCCTGCATTTCTTGAGCAGATTTCTAAAAAGAGTGTATCCAAGATGATTTTAAAGACCATTTGATAAGCCAGATTTAAAGATAAAAATTAAAAACAAGGATATAAAAAGTATCAAAGGCAATAACAGGTGTCTTTTTCTTGGTGAAGAGATTATTTTTCCCATTAGGAAACAAAAATGGACTTTTTCTGGAACCCTTTTGGAATAAATGTAGTCTTTAAAGCAAAGTTTCTTTTCTCACAATTAAGGGCATTGTGATGTAATCCAATTTATAGAAGTAAATAACGTAGTTCCTGTTTCTAACAAATCTGCTAGGCATTTCCACACCAAGAGGACCCTGAAAACGTCGTGCCTTCCTTGCTTATAAATTGCTGCTTGACATCTTCTGTTGCCCTCAGGGTCACAGAGATCTTTGATTAAGTATCTTGTTTCCTTTTGTCTTGAACTTTCCCTTTTGGTCAGCTTTTCTATCTCTACTTTTCGTTTCTCAACTTCCAAGATGGCTATTAATAGTCAGTCTAGGTAGGACAACCTTGAATAGTAACATAGCATTGCCCACTATTTGGTGGAAATAGCAAAATTTAAAGAAGGGTGAGTGAATGCTGAAAAAGAACTGTTAGATAAGTACAGAACTCCTAGGGGTGAAATAAAACCTGAAATCTGAGTGGAAATCAAGTTAGATTAGAACCAAAGTATCATCAACACCCATACATGTAAAATGTAAAAACATAAAAGCAGTATGATTTTACAAAACTCAGTAATAGCAGAAGTCAGTTATACCTCAAGAAGAGGGGTGGTAAAGTGGAATAACCACCAGCTGAGATGCTTGCCTTAAGCATCATAGGAAAATCAGAATTCACGTAGTAGAGGCAAGTATAAAAAAAGTTCAAGACTCAGAACATGATAATGTTTATTCGTGCTCTTCACATACCTTACTGATTATTAAAGGTGGGTGTATAGCAGAAATCATGGTTCTATTACATGCTTTTATTCCACTTGTCCCTTTATTTGTTTATCAGTAATAACTTGGCTGCTGTGTGAGTCATTATAGACTTAAGGAATGATTCTACTTTAACAATTCCAAATGAGGGAAAAATATACTTCTTCTCAATCAATGTTTTTGTAATATGTCTTGACATCCAAATAAATACTTAGATCAATGTGAAAGGTTTGGGAAAAGTATGTCATATCTCATTTGGGCAAATTCAGCGTCACTAAGGCTTTTAACTAGAGCAAAATAAAAAAATATAGAGTTCTTTTGTGAACAGTTATTGCAATCGATACTCATTTTTTAAAAAAAAATTGACTGCAATAAATACTTTCTGAATAGGAAGATTTTTTGTTTTATTTCTCAGTTGTATAAAGTTTGTTTACCCCCTTCAATTTTCTTGTTTTGCTTCCATTCTATCATCTTGTAGCCCAAAGTGACTGATTAAGCAGCACGGTAGTAATATTATTTTCAAAATATATCTAATTAAGGTAGCCCAAAAGTGGAAAAAAGCAATAGTTGGAAAAGAAACTACTTCAGAGTATGGCAGGTGGGAAAAACAATGATCTCATGTCAGGAAAAAAATAATTATCAGAAAATGATTTTAATGAAAATTGTTCAGCCCATTATAGTCTTTCATTTTGTCTTCAAAATTGAGAGGCATTGATCTTCAATTCACATGATTTTTTAAATACATGCTTTCAATTCCATTCCATAATTAGCTTTTATAGACTTGACTTGATTTTGATCTTTTTCTACTACTGAAAACTTCTTGTTAACTTTTGTAGCAACTTTTGCAGCAACTTTTCCCCAAGGCTGATCTTGCCAACTCTGTTTGTGGGGATTTAGCCACTCAGGCCCTATTATGATGAATGAAAGATCCAAGAACAAAAGCTTTTTGAGCAAAACAGAAATTAGAAGGAATGCAAACGGGCAATTTATAATTTATACAGAGGGGACAAGGTTCTTGCCACATAATCAGTGGTGGGATTCAGCCAGTTCGCACCCCTTCGGGAGAACCGGTTGTTAACTTTCTGAGCAGTTTGGCAAACTGGTTGTTGGAAAAAATCATTAGGGCAGAGAACCGGTTGTTAAATTACTTGAATCCCATCACTGCACATAATGCTTCTTATAAACTGATTTTGTTTTGATGAAACTTTAGCAATCAACCGTTTTTTTCACTATCAGCAGTTTTTGAAGCTGTGAATAAAAGGATTACAGTCTAATGTCCCCCCAAAAAGGATTGGAAACATACCTGCAATTTTGCATCATCTTTCATTGTAGGCATAAATTTAGAGCAGAAATGGAAGCAGAGTTCCCACTGTATGTTTAAACATTCAGTGGGTAGAACAACTGCTACTGAATTCGGAAAAAGAATAAACAGAAAAAAAGAGACCACTGGACATATCTTTGCAATACTGTAATTCATAGTAATGGAGGATCATTACAAAGAATATATTTTTCAACTCTTTTTTGATGCTTTGAAGGAGCCGACTAGTGAAAATGAAGGAGCTGACTAGTGAAAATGAAGATGTAGTCTCTATTTTATACCTGGGGCTTCATGGCTTAGTCCTTTTGTCATTGGTCATTCATAATGTTGCCTTCAGAAGCTGACAACTTAAACCAAAGAGAAATGGAATAGGAAAAAAAGAAACATTCTAGGACTGAGATAACTTGCATTCTTCTTGGAGAGTGTAAAGAAAGAATCAATAGTGCAGTGAGGATAATGAAAGCATCTGAGACAGCAAGAAATTGCCTGACTTTAATAGGTTATTGGAAGTCTTGTTAAAAACATTTTTTTTTTTTTTTGGCAGTAGACCTCATAAAAGTTCTCCACTGAGCTCTCAGGTTTGTTTGGGGAAAATGTCTCATTTTACAATTGTAATCCAGTAAAATGGAATTCATTTTAAATACTTTGCTTTTACTGTATTTTGGACCACTGCTGTAGAAGTCAGAGGGGATCAGCAATTTGGAAATGAAAAGCAAGACTGACATGAATCCTGAATAATAAATGGATATGGTTACTGTAACTGTACAGAGCAAAGTGGGAGGGGGGGGGATGACCAGATAAATCTGACTAAACTTGAAAGATTCATAAATTAACCAGGGCTTCATAAGGCTTCAAAAAGCAGATTCTGCTCCTGCAGAAAATGACTGAATAATTAGCCATTGCTGCGTATTTGTTGGTCTGACTATGTCATATCTGGCACCTGTTTCCTCCTTCCCCTTTCATCAGCCACTGAGCTTGTGATCTTCCACAGTTTTTCAGATAATATATAGTTGTATCTTTCCTTCTCATATCCTGCAAAAATGATTCTCTTTAAATAAAAACACCCTCCTTATTGTATTTGTGCTTACTCACACTGTAAGCGGTATTTGAGATGGTACTTATTTCTTAAACAAAGTGACATTGAAGCCCCACTTTTATTTGGACAAAGAGCTTTGGAGAATTTTAGGGGTTCTTAGGAAAAACAGATTATTCAGATAATTTTAGCCTTCATTTGA
Source organism: Pituophis catenifer annectens (assembly GCF_029215685.1). Lineage (NCBI taxonomy): Eukaryota > Metazoa > Chordata > Lepidosauria > Squamata > Colubridae > Pituophis > Pituophis catenifer. Next base: position 261,932,977 of record NW_027256881.1, on the reverse strand, counting down.
ACAAATAGGAGTCAGTGATCTTGGCACTGAATGGATGAGAGATACCAAGCAAAAGACTTTATTGATCTTCCTGTACTGACCAGTATAGCTTTGAATATCATTTTAATACCCTTCATTTTGGTCCTTAGTAAACACACAGACACTCACTAAAACTTTTGTGTTTTATTCACCCCCCAAAATGACTTATCTGAGCTTTGGGATCTTATTTATTAGGTTCAGTATAATGGAGATTATGGAAATTTTGCTGAGTTAATGTCACCGATATATTTTTTTTTCTTGAGATTCATTACTATAGGGCAAGTTGAAAATAATTGAATAAATATATACATTAAAAAATGCAAAATAGATGTCTCAGATAATTATTTGCTTGTTTATCCTCAAACTCATTGTGGGCAATTATAAAAGTATATTGTTATGTGAGTAGAATTCAGTTGAGACTGTAATGGCAAGAAGTTTCCTTAGTCACATAATACTATATTTAAGCTGTCTGACATTAAAAAAAAAAAAGAATCTTGCTTCACTGGATCAGTCTTGTCCAGTCTTGTCCTGTTTTGTTCTCAATGATATTTAACAGATTGTTTATTTATTTATTTTTTATTTATTATCAGATTTATATACCGCCCTTCTCCCGAAGGACTCAGGGCGGTGCACAGCCAAAGTAAAAACATAAATACAAACATTAAAATACAGTTAAAAAGATATATATGTGTTTGGCCCCATAGTTAAAAAACAATAATTAAAAACATTTAAAAATGTGTTAAGCCAGCCCAGCTTGCTGAAAAAGAAAGGTCTTAAGGGCATGGCGGAAGGCACCGAGGTCTTAGATTCTTCGTATCTCTGGGGGCAGCTGATTCCAAAGGTCAGGTGCCCCCACAGAAAAGGCCCTCCCCCTGGGGGCCACCAGTCTACATTGCTTGGCCGATGGCACCCTGAGGAGGCCCTCTCTGTGGGAGTGCACAGGTCAGTGGGAGGCCATTGGTAGCAGCAGCGGTCTCGAAGATATCCAGGTCCTATGCCATGGAGCACTTTAAAGGTGATAACCAACACCTTGAAGCGCACCCGGAAGACCACTGGAAGCCAGTGCAGCTCACACAGGAGAGGTGTTGTATAGGAGCGCCATGCGGCTCCCGTAACTACCCGCGCGTCCACATTCTGGACCACTTGGAGCCTCTGGGTGCTCTTCAAGGGGAGCCCCATGTAGAGAGCATTTTCGTAGTCCAGGCGAGAGGTGATGAGGGCATGAGTGACTGTGCATAAGGAATCCTGATCTAGGAAGGGCCACAACTGGTGGATCAGGCGAACCTGATAAAAAGTCCCCCTGGCTACAGCCGTCAGATGTTCCTCCAAGGACAGCTGTGTATCCAGGAGGATGCCCAAATTGCGAGCCCTCTCTGTGGGGGCCAAAGACTTGCCCCCAATAGTCAGTGATGGTGTCAACTGACTATATCAGGATGCCGGAAACCACAGCCACTCAGTCTTGGATGGGTTGAGCCTGAGCCTGTTCCTCCCCATCCAGATCCACACGGCCTCCAGGCACCGGGACATCACTTCAAGGGCATCATTGGGGTGGCCCGGGGTGGAGATGTACAGCTGGGTGTCATCAGTGTACTGGTGGTACTTCACCCCGAAGCCACAGATGATCTCACCCAGCGGCTTCACATAGATGTTGAACAAAAGGGGTGAGAGGACCGACCCCTGAGGCATTTCACATATGAGGGGTCTCGAGGTCGTCCTCTGCCCCCCTGCCAACACAAACTGCGACCGGTCCAAGAGAAAGGAGGAGAACCACCATAACACAGTGCCCCCCATCCCCAACTCTTCCAACCGGCGCAGCATGATACCATGGTCAATGATATCAAAAGCCGCTGAGAGGTCTAATAAGACCAGAACAGAGGAGCAACCCCTGTCCCGAGCCCTCCAGAGATCATCTACCAATGTGACCAATGCTGTTTCCATGCTGTACCCGGGCCTGAAACCTGACTGGAATGGATCCAGATAAGACATTTCCTCCAGGTATTGTGGAAAATGTCATGCGACCACACACTCAACAACCTTCGCCACAAAGCAAAGGTTGGAGACAGGACAGTAGTTGGCTAATACTGCCGGGTCCAGGGAAGGCTTCTTGAGGAGAGGTCTCACCACTGCCTCTTTCAAGGCCATGGGGAAGTAACCCTCACTCAATGAAGCATTGATAATTCCCTGGAGCCAGCCTCGTGTAACCTCCCGGGAAGCCAGTACTAACCAGGAGGGACACGGGTCCAACAAACATGTGGCCGCACTAAGTCTCCCCAAAGTCCTGTCCATGTCATCAGGGGTCACAGAGTCAAACTCTTCCCAGATAACATTCTCAAGACTATTCCTCGCTACCCTGCCCGAATCTACCCAGTCAGAGTCCAACCCCCCCCGAATCTGCGTGATTTTGTCATACAGATTTTGTCATACAGAAATCCTTGGCCCTGCCTTCCAGGGCATCCTCCCGCACTCCCAGATGTAGCAGGGAGCGGGTCACCCTGAACAGGGTGGCCGAATGATTATCTGATGATGCAATAAGAGCGGAAAAGTAATTAAACTTTATCGCCTTTATTGCCACTAGGTAGGTCTTAATATGTGACCTTACCAGTGTTCGGTCAGATTCAGCGAGACTGGCCCTCCAACCGCTCTCCAGGTGTCTTTTCTGGTGCTTCATCTCCCTCAGCTCCTCGGTAAACCATGGAGCCACATGGGATCAGCAGTGGGTCAGAGGCCGCAAAGGCATGACTCGATCTAAAGCCCCATCCCAGCCGCCCGATCCCAGGCAGCTACCAGGTGTTCAGCCAAGTCATGAGTGAGATCCTCAGGAAATGACCCAAGCTCCGTCTGGAACCTATCAGGATCCATCAGGCGCCTGGGGCGGACCCACCTTATTGGTTCCGCCTCCCTGTGGCAGGGTGTAATGGTTCGAAGGTTCAGGCGAAGGAGCGAGTGATCTGTCCATGACAAGGGTTCTATCTCTATATCCCCCATAAGAAGACCACCCAACCACTGGCCAGAGACAAAAATCAGGTCCAGAGTGCATCCCCCCCTGTGAGTGGGGCCATGAACTAACTGGGTCAGGTCCATGGCTGTCATGGAAGCCATGAACTCCCAGGCCATCTGAGACATTTCACCAACGGATGGCACCCATGACCATAAGCCTGGGTGTATCAACTGCCACCGTGGCTATCACATCGAGTAGCTCAGGTAGGGCCGTTGCCATGAGGCAGGGAGCCAGGTACATCTGAACCCCCTGACCCCACCTCACAAAGAGGGACTCACACCCGGCAATCTGTGGCACAGTGGTCTCCCTCAGACCAAGACCTTCTTTAATAATAACTGCCACCCCCCCCCGCCCCTGCCCTGGGCCCTCAGCTGATGGAATGCTCTGAAGCCTGGTGGGCACATCTCAACCAGAGGGACCCCTCCCTCTGGGCCCAGCCAGGTCTCCGTAATACCCACCAGGTCCCCTCCCCCCTCCTTATAAGATCGTAGATGAGGGGGGCCTTATTTACCATGGACCTGGTGTTGCACAGCATCAGCCGAAGGCCCAGGTCCTGATATCTGTGCAACCTAGTACCCGAGAGGAGCATTGGGAACCGGGGTGTGCAATTGCTCTCAAACAGCGAGTGCGCACCCCCGACACATGGTATGGCCCCCTGCTCCCACCGTATCTGCTCCTCCCATCCACCGTGCTGATAGTACATCCCTCATTAGGATGGCCCTCCATCACCTCCCCAGCCCCTCATCCTGCACCCTCCAAACCATTACCCCGTGCCGGGCTCGGCTCCGATCTTGGTGGATTACCCCCCCCCATCCCCCTTGGTCATCCTCCCAATTCCCCTTAAAAGATCATTAAATGCCCTAATTAAAGAACCCCTCAATCCCCGCTTTGAAACATGCCACCTCTCGGGGCTCCAAAGCCCGTCCTTGAGGTAGGCCTTTGATAGAGTGGAAGGCCATCGCCGTGAGAGGGGGGCATCTCGCAGCGCAAGCAGATCCGATCTGGTTCTGGGAAGCTCAGAAGCACAGTAAGAGAGATATTCCCTATTGGCTAATCAAAACCATATTAAGTCTAAAAATAGAAGCTATATTGTTTATCACAGAAAATACCTATTGGTTGAACTATTTTCATGAATTTCTCTAGATGAAACATGGGAAGAAATGTCCAGAAATTTTTGGTTATGATTTCTGCAATTCTTGTTCCCACCATCTGGCTGATTGTCTTCTTTTATGTCCAGAATTGCTATAAATCACACATAGGTAATTTTCATAGTTGGTTTAATACCAACTAAAAAGCCAAAAGAAAGAGCCTAGAAAAACTGAGAACCGATCTAGTAAGAAGAGACAATTACAAAGGGGTGCTCAGTTATCCTAAATGCATATTGAAACATTCACAAGACAATTTAGAAAAATTGTCAATGTAAAACAACACTGATGGGATTCAAAAATCACAAATAAATTTGCAGAACAAATTTAACATCTCAGCTTCTACCACGTTAGTCCTTTGATTTGTTCGTGTCTGAATTTCAGATGCTTTTTCCATCCCTCTTCAAGCCAACTCCGTCCCTTCCTCATTTCTCCATTCAATAAGCCTCATTTATTCCCATTAACATGGACCTAAAAAAATGATTGGATCCCATAAATACCTTCTCTCCATCTATATCCCCTTTAGAAGATATGGTTGCTTGATGTTTTTCCATGGTAAGTCACTGGGATGCCCATTGACACTAAAGAGATATAAAATCTTCCTTATTAAATGCAAATGTATAGTTGATACACAGTTTAGCTAGGAATATGGGGTCTTGATTCACATTAAATTCCAATCAAATTTTGCTCCTCTGCATACAAAAAATAGGTGGATCTGAATATTAGCAATGTCACCAGCTGGCTCACCTCCTTGGGTGTCATATATCCAATACAAAGTATATTATTATTATAATACTACCACGTTTCCCTGAAAATAAGATCCTGTCTTATATTTTTTTGAACCCTGAAATAAGTGCTTGGTCTTATTGCCATGAGCAAAAAAGCCTGATTGGGCTTATTATCAGGTGATGTCTTATTTTGGGGAAAATAGGGTATGTCTCCTAGATCTAAAGAGTTTTTCTATCAGTCATAAACTATAAGTTTATAAACTGTTATTTTTAAAAGCCCAATCTGTACCATAATCCATCAATTGGTAGAGCTAAATAGAAACCCTTGATCATTCTTTGTTCTGGGACCTGCTGCATCTTTTAGTTACTGAGAATTATAAAGGGAAGGAGACTAAATTTGTTAAGCAAATGCCCATAAACATGATTAAATATGTCACTTTATTCTTACTATCGGTTTTCCATTCTTTCTTCTCTTGTTTGCAAGAGTAGCAATAAAAACAGCTGAGGCAATGCATTGGCAAGCTCAGACTATTATTAAAGGGTATTTATCTAGTAATAAAAACCTTTTAATAGTCCTACCGATCTCACTAAGCTCATCAACAAAATGACTAAGAAGTAGGACAAGTCTTTGTTAGGGTTTTAATGAGGAGGAAAAACTAGATTTCAGCTTCTACTCTAATAATTACACTTTGCTTTCATAAGGCAAATGGGTGACTGAAAAGCTCATCAAGGTATTATTTGAATTTTAGAATCACTATTTGAGCTCTAGTTTAATTTGTGCTTTTGCATTTTTTCCCACTGAAGAGGATTTCCATTAAATAAGGTTTTACTCATTTAATACCGTTTCCCCTAAAATAAGACATCCCCTGATAATAAGCATAATTGGGCTTTTGAGCGCATGACAATAAGGCCAAGCGCTTATTTCAGGATTCAAAAAAATATAAAACAGGGTCTTATTTTCGGGGAAACAAGGCACAAAATCTTTTTATAAATGTCACTGGATTATTACTTGCTTCTACTCCATAAAAATGTAAGTTTTAGCATTATTATTACTGTACTGAGGTTGATGACTGAACAATACAAATAATTTGTTTCTACTTTAGCCAGTATTACACTTTATAAAAGAAAAAAATATATGGGATGGGTGGGTGGGTAAAGGTAGGTAGGTGGGTAGGTAGGTAGGTACGTAGAGATGAGAGAGAGATGAATATATAATTAGACTTTTACCAAAATTAAGTTTGACCTTTTAAAAATTATTTATATAATTCTAGGGCATGTTATTAAGGTAATATCTAAACAATGGATTGAATAAAATGAAGAAATAAAATGAAACAATTGCAATAAAAATGGCAATAAACGGGATAATACACTTTTTATTAATATATTTATTAATATATCTGAAACAAATCAATACATCAGATTCAGAGAAAAATGTGAATAAAGAAATGGGTCTTCAACAAAGATTGTTTCTCAATAGAGCACTATTGCACAGTGATCCATTCAGTACATCTCATTTGTTTTAGAGTGATCCTTTAACTCCATCTTAACACCCATCCCATATAATTTTTGTTTTATAAACTTTAATACTACAGTACATATTTCTTAGGGCTCTGTCCCTATCTTGTTTAACTAGATGTGACCACTGTAATCATATCCTCATTTCTTAGAAAGTTGCCTTAGATACCTTCATTCTTGAGAAAATATTCTGTGGTTCCTTAAAGGATATTCATTATCACAGTGTAATGATGCTTAGTTGGATTTATGGATTTGTGAGTAGCTTGACTATAGGTGGAGTAAATTATCTATAGACAAGATTGCAATACTCATTGTGGAACAACCTATTTGTCAATTATTGCCCTTCCATTTCTCTTTCACTAGTTTTCACAAGGCCAAGAAAAGAGTGAGGAAGATCAGCAGACAGTGCAAGTTACTGATTTGTTCAATGGCATCTGATGTCCTGCAAAAGTGATAAAACAAATTGAAACTAGAACCTCGTGTTGAGGACAAGGGGTCAGTATAGAAAAAGCTAACTATATCAATTCTCCTATCAATCTCTTTATTTGCAAATATCAATGATTCAAATACTTAATGATGCACTAAAGTGCACCATTAGTCTGTTCACATGGAAGCTCTATGATAACAAATGCTATCATTTCTTATTATTACTCTTCCTATATAACAGGATGGTTCATTTCTGTTTATAGAAACAAGTGAAACGTTTATTTAAATATTTCAGTATGTGTTAGATCAGCACAGTTCTCCCTGTATTCAGAGAGGAAAATAGGTGCCTTTTTAGACTATAATTTCCAGAATCTCAAATCAATACATAGGACAGGAATTATTGAGATTGCATTACTGAACATCTGGAATTCAAGTATCATAGCCAAGAAACAGTAATGTAGTTATTGCCTCTTTATTTTCTTATTATTAACTAATAAATTGCTTTATTAGTTTGAGATTTTAAAAAACACAACAGTTCATACCAAGCTGTTTTGAGCAAAATTTCTTCAAAATCTGGTTATACCTGAGTACACCTAATTGGCTTGTTCTTAATTGAATCTCTGCTCTGCTGGGCACCATTCAAGGACATTTGGCTCTTTAAATGGTAAACACTGATCTGTCAGTAGACTATAGTTACACAGATTGAAAAGTAAATAGCCTATTTTATACTTATACTTATTTTATATATACTTCTACTTGTATTTTATACATATTTTATACAGGGGAAACCTAGGCTGAATTTAACACTGATATAAAAAAAGAAATTTTAATGTGATGAAATGTATTATCTGATCTTAAGGGAAGAATTTCCACCCCACCCCCATCTTTTGATGACTGGGTAGCATGCTTAATGCATATACAATGATACAACTATTTGAATGAATGTTCTTAATGAAGGTGTGCTTTGACTGTAATTGAAAGAGATGATCACAAAAGCAATACATCATGAAGCTGTTAAGAAAGCCAACAAATAATGCTTTACCTTCATATGACAATTAGTACAGAGTAAATGTATCAGTAAAACCATCATTGCTATAATGCTGATAATGCCAGTAGTAATGGCTATTTCACCTCTACTATCAGTAGAAATCTCCTCTGAATACCAATTACTAAGAGTGGCAGGAGGAAACTCTTGTTTTAATGTCTTTCTTGTCAGTGGTGGGATTCAAAATTTTTTACTACCGGTTCTGTAGACATGGCTTGGTGGGCATGGCATGGCTTAGTGGCGTGGCTTGGTGGGTGTGGCAGGGGAAGGATACTGTAAAATCTCCATTCCCACCTCACTCCAGGGCCAGTAAGAAGTGGTTTTTACCAGTTCTCTGAACTACTCAAAATTTCCACTACCGGTTCTCCAGAACTGGTCAGAACCTGCTGAATACCACCTCTGTTCCTTGTGGCTTTCTACTGAACATGAATTGACTTTGAAGGAATAGAACACTGACCTAATTGGTCATTATTCTGAACCATCATTGGTCTTATGTTCTTACCATTACACCTCTATAATGCCAGACATGAATATTACAACCAGGCCATTTGTTCCAAGATGACCTGTTCTACATTAATCTTCCAAAGAAAGGGATATACAAAGAAATGCTGGTTCAGTTCCCAGAAACTACAAGTATGGAGAGAAAAGATTTTTGTCCACTTTAAAATAAGAATGAATTCCTTAGGTTAATATTTTTTAAAAAAATCAACCAAAGATACAGGTAGTTCTTACTCGATGATCAGTCACTTAGGGACTATTCAAAGTTATGACAAACTGCATTACAACCCAGTCCCAGACTTCCGATGGCCACATACATTCTACAATTATGTGATTGCATTTTGGGCACTTGGCACACATTTATGGTGTTTGCAGTTTCCCACTATCACATAACCATGATTTTTTATTGTTTTTTGTTTGTTTGTTTGTTTGTTTGTTTGTTTGTTTGCTGTTTTCTTATGTTTACATTTCATTTCTGGCAAAAAATGCTTATTGGGTAAAAAAAGGTTTGCTTAACAACCACCATGCTTGCCTAATGACTATTCACTTAAGAACCACCACAAAAAAATGTCATAAAATCAGGCATAGTCCTATGGTGACCAGTTTAACGACAGCCATAACTTATGACTATAATTGTGGGCTCAATTATAGTTAACACAGCCAAGGACTACTTGTAAAACCAACAGAGTGATGATTTTGCTTGAAAACCTTGGCTAATATTTTCTGTCAATACACTCTGAATTTTTAAAAACTTTCTTGTTTCTTTTATTTGAACACGAATGAGTTATTCATAGCTTGGCAATTTATTCTGATTTCCCAGGGCGGCTATCTGGAATAATATATAGTGTTCTACTTTATTGCATATCTTGAAATGTTGAATATGCAAAGAAGACATAGTTGCAGGATTGTTAATAATGAAATAAATGGCATTCCTGAACCAAAGTATGGTCGAAGCTCTTAGCAGCCAAATAATATTTATGATTGTTTTGTATTATTTTATTTTAAGATGCATTGCTATGTTTCAATCATTTACTGTTGAGAAATAGAAACAGTAGCAGAAAATATTGATGGATGATATGCCGGCTTGGAAATTCTGGCAGTTGAAGTCCACATGTCTTAATGTTGCCAAGGTTGAGAAACATTGGTATAAATTAGTCTCCCCTTAATTCTCTATCCTACAATAAACAATTTAGTCTTGGGAAATACATTAATGTCATAGTCATATGGTAGGAGACATAGGAGCCGTTCAATCATATTCTCAGCATACAAGGTGAGGAATCTACAAGGTCTACTTTTGGCTTCTATTCTTGGCAATTTCACAAATATCTGCCACATTTGCTCCTCTGTAGCTAATGTTCCTATGTTCCTATGGCAAACAGGGGATACATCCTATGGGAGCAGATTGGGGAAACTTAGAATTAAACTGACATGTCTCCAAAACAAGGATAAAGGATATACACCAGTGGTGGGTTTCTACCACCACCAAGAGCCTTGGTGGCACAGCAGACTAAATGCTGTTAAGTAGCACCAGCTGCCTGCAATTACTGCAAGTTCAAATCACACCAGGCTCAAGGTTGACTCAGCCTTCCATCCTTCCGAGGTAGGTAAAATGAGGACCTGGATTGTGGGGGCAATAAGCTGACTTTGTATAAAAAAGAACACCGCGGGGTGTGTGTGTGTGTGTGAAAGCCCCACTAAGCAGGTATATACAAAAGTATGAAGGCTATTGCTTAACACATTGTAAGCTGCCCTGAGTCTCCGGAGAAGGGCGGCATATAAATCGAACCAATAAATAAACAATAAATAAACAATAGTTCACCCCGGTTTGGGTGAACTAGTAGCAGAGGTGGTGGGAGGCTCCACCCACCTGCCCAGACATCATCACGAATGCTCTGTGCATGCATAGAAGAGTTGCGCGCAAGCGGAGCAAGCACACACACGCTCACAGTTCCGAACCGGTAGCGAAGGTAAGTGAAACCCACTACTGATATACACCAGCTGCCTTGAAATTTTAATAGTTGGAATGTCAAAGGTCTTTGATTTGGCATTTCCCATGGGAGTGTCATGTCTACTCACTATACATATCAGCATGAGCTTCCTTTCCTTTCTTTGGGTTCATGAATGGGGAGAGGGGTGAGTACACTATTTTTCATTGGACTCATACTGCATAGAAATGGAGGATCATTTTCACAGTCCTTTATGATCTTTTCCCAACTCCTCCCCAGTATAACTATTTGTGTTAGGAAAAAGTCCCACAGAACCAATGAGTTGTTTTTTGTTTTTGTTTTTTTTGGTTGGTTCAGAAATGGAAAAAGGAGGTTCCATCTTTTTTTTTTCCTCCACATATTCTGCTCCTGACTAGGAGGCTCAGTAGCTAAGACACTGAGCTTGTTGATCAGAAAGGTCGGCAGTTCAAATCCCTAGTACAGGTCTCCTGTCAGATCAGGGGGTTGGACTAGATGACCTCCAAGGTCCCTTCCAACTCTCTTACTGCTTCCAGCTCCTTTCAAAAATTCCCTGTCTCCAGGATACATGCTCTTTTCATTTCAATTTCTCCTATCTGCAAGAGATTCCTGAACAGGAAAGGGTACATAACATTGTAATAAACCAGGTGAATGTAATAACATTAATAAACCAGAATTTAGAGAAACTGAACTTTCAACAAATATATATATATATATATATATATATATATATATATATATATATATATATATATATATATATATATATATATATATGTTTTCTCAGGTTTTCGCGGGTGTTTGTATGTAGGTCTTTGGTTATTCGGGTCTTCTCCCACGTAAAATTGGAAGTGTCTTGGCGACGTTTCGACGAAGTCTCATTCGTCATCTTCAGGCTGGTGTTCTCGGCTTCGTGCTTCCAGGAGCAATGTGAGATCGCAGCTGTCTCTTCCTTTTAACTGCTAGTGGAGGTGTGAGCTGATTGGGTGAGAACTTGGCTGTGTTCTGATTGGGTGGAGGTGTGTTCTGATTGGTTAGGGGCTTGGCTGTGCTCTGATTGGCTGGGGTTGTGTTCTTTTTGGGTGGGGGCTTGGTTGTGCTCAGCTTAGTCTGAGTTGCAGGGGGATTTGAGCTGGTGAGCTGCGTTGTTGTTGTTGTTTGGCTTCGTGTTTGTGGCCGTGCGAGCTCTTCATGGTGGGTGTCAGTCTGCTTCATGTATGGATTGGAGGGGTTTAAAGTGGCTAATGATGCAGCTGCGGTCTGGCTTCTGGTCCTTGGTCGTGGCTCATTATCAGTGTGGGTTTGAGTCTGCTTTCTGCGTGGATGTGTGGTGGTGACATCAGGTGTGGCACTTGTGAGTGTGGGTCTGGTGTCATTCGTCGTGTTAGGGACTCGTTTGTCAATAAGGGCGGGTTTCCAAATGGCTGGTAGGCGGGAGGTATCGTCTCGTTTGTTCATGCTGTGTGGGCGTTTTTCTATCTCAATGGCTTCTCTGATTATTCTGTTGTTAAAGTGTTCAGTTTTGGCGATAGTTCTGGTCTTTTTAAAGTCAATATCATGTCCTGTGGCTTTAAGGTGTTGGACCAGGGAAGAAGTTGGTTCCTCTTTTCTGACTGAGTTCTTGTGTTCTTCTATGCGTGCACTTATTCGTCTGTTGGTTTGTCCGATGTATGTGGTGGGGCAGGCGGTGCATGGGATTTCATATACTCCTTGATTTTCTAACTCAATTTTGTCTTTGGGGTTCCTTAGGATGGTGGATATTTTTCGGTTTGTGCAGAATGCTGTCTTGATGTTATGTTTGTGGAGGATTTTGCTTATTCTGTCTGTGGTGCCTTTTATGTATGGGAGGAGGGCCTTGCCGTTTTCTTGTTCTCTGTCTTGGATTTTAGTGGGGGTTTCTTTTTGGATTAGGTTGGTGATCTTATTTCTTTGGAATCCATTGGATGTGAGTACGTTAGTGAGGGTGTGTAGTTCGGTTTTTAGGTGTTGTTCGTCAGCTAAGCGTTTTGTTCTGGAAATGAGTGTCTTGGCTACAGAGTTGATCTGGGCAGGGTGGTGGTGTGAGAGTGCGTGCAGATAGCGGTTTGTGTGTGTTTACCTAGTTTACGTAGGTAAAACCTGGCTAGAAAGAATATGCACATAAAAGCCTACGAAAAAGAAAAAGACACATTATACCTTTACAGGGGGAATATCTGAGAAGTGGGTGTGGCTCACTGACGAAGCCTTATAAGGCAGAAATAGCTATTTGAGTCTCCCAGAGAGCAACACAGAGTTGCAGTTTGTCAACAGAAAAAAAAAAGCCCTGAAGCTTGTGAATGAGATTTCACACAACCAGAGCTGCAAAACAACCTAGTTTACGTAGGTAAAACCTGGCTAGAAAGAATATGCACATAAAAGCCTACGAAAAAGAAAAAGACACATTATACCTTTACAGGGGGAATATCTGAGAAGTGGGTGTGGCTCACTGACGAAGCCTTATAAGGCAGAAATAGCTATTTGAGTCTCCCAGAGAGCAACACAGAGTTGCAGTTTGTCAACAGAAAAAAAAAAGCCCTGAAGCTTGTGAATGAGATTTCACACAACCAGAGCTGCAAAACAACCTAGTTTACGTAGGTAAAACCTGGCTAGAAAGAATATGCACATAAAAGCCTACGAAAAAGAAAAAGACACATTATACCTTTACAGGGGGAATATCTGAGAAGTGGGTGTGGCTCACTGACGAAGCCTTATAAGGCAGAAATAGCTATTTGAGTCTCCCAGAGAGCAACACAGAGTTGCAGTTTGTCAACAGAAAAAAAGCCCTGAAGCTTGTGAATGAGATTTCACACAACCAGAGCTGCAAAACAACCTAGTTTACGTAGGTAAAACCTGGCTAGAAAGAATATGCACATAAAAGCCTACGAAAAAGAAAAAGACATACATACATACATATATATATATATATATATATATATATATATATATATATATATATATAAAAGAAAACCTAAATATTTACAGTACTTAGAAAAAAAATGAATGTTTGCTTTGGCATTGAAAAGAGAGACCATTGCTATTTCTTTTGTAAGAGCATTCTAAAGTCAGTCTATCATCACACACTAAACTCTCCTTTCTAAATGCAGATCATATTTCTCTAGTCATGGTCCTCAGGCCGCTAGTGATACCTTTGGGAAGTGTATGCTGTTAAATCATTCTAGCATTCCAAAATGCCAAGGTGAAAATAATAGTTGCAAAGGTGGCCCTGTGATAGCTTAGTCCTTCATGGTGACTACCTGTGACATTTTATGATGATTGTGTCAGCCATGCAACAACACTGATGTAATATACAGCCGTGTGGCAATTTTCCATGTTTCACATGCCAGATTTTAGAAACATTTATTTTACAGATTGGAAATGTCAAGTAACATGAAATAGAAGTGTGGTTATTCACAGATCACCTGTAATGGTCGTGAAGTATACCTACATGACACGGAATGGATGTTGCAGGGTATTAAATCAGTGGCTTTTCTGAGCAGTTGCCACAAGTTTAGACTTTCTCTGATTTATACACCTTCCTTGGAATTTGATCTCTACTTTTATAGCCCTAATTTGGATGGCACCTCTTTGTGACCAGTAATTTTTTTAGATTTTCTTATGATGGTTTATGCCAGGGCTGGCTACTAAGATAGCAACCACAGGAAAGAATAAGAGCCTAATGAAAATGGGATAGTCAAATAAATATGGAGTAAAGAGTGACAATCAGGTTAAAAAAAAGAATAAGAAGATATGCAAAAAGATATCAGAACTACAGATGAATTCCAGAGATTCAACTTAAGATAGGGGAAATGCTATAACCAAATGAAGTGAGTTACACTCCTTTATTTCCCTTAATAATGTGTTACTCATCCCTGGAGGATGAGATACAATAAAAAATAAATAAATAAAATGGGATAGAAAATAAATTACACCTCCCATCCTTCTGACCTTCAGTAAGGACCTGTAGACCTGCCATTATTAGCTGCTTGGGGCCCCAAAGGGAGGTGGTTGACAGAGTAAGAGAAGATCTCCCCTCCCCCCTGCACACCCTGCCCCCTTCATCCCCATCTTTTTAATTGTAATTTTTATTATGTTATTACTAGAAATATTTATTCATTGGTTTTATTAGCTTTTAATGGTGTAATTTAATCTCGAGGGTCTCCTCGAGATGGAATGGGCAGCAAATAAATCTAATAAATAAATGCCTACATGGATTTGAATTTGGTCTTGGTGGTCAAATAGTGTTTACTAACAATACAAGAAGTAATTTCAAATATATGAGTCGCTAATGGCTACTAAGAAAAAAGTAGATGAGTTGAAAAAGCTTATTGAGAAGTATATGCTAAGATCATCACAAGGAAAATTAGACACTAAGTCATTGGGGAGACAAAGGGATAAGAATGATGTTTAAAATTACTGGTAGAGTAAAACCACAAATGTAATCATAATGGAGGTTGGGAAGAGAAATGAGACAATAAAACAGAAATGGAAGAATTTCCTTTCTCCCTCACAGACTGTATATACAGGTTGCTGAAGTCATTCATGAATTTTGTATCTTGCAAACAACCCAAATGATATTGCAGGTTGTTTTGAATAGCAATAGCACTTAAACTTATATACTGCTTCATCGTGCTTTCCAGCCCTCTCTAAGCAGTTTACAGAGTCAGCATATTTCCCCCAACAATTTGGGTCCACATTTTACCCACCTCGGAAGGATGGAAGACTGAGTCAACCTTGAGCCTGATGAGATTTGAACTGCCAAATTGCAGGCAGCCGGCAAGCAGCAGAAGTAGCCTGCAGTACTTCACTCTAACCACTGCACCACCATGGCTCATATGAATGAGATCCATAAAGATATATGACATAATATAGAGACATGCTATGGGTCTCGTCAGTCCAATTATTCCGATTAGCAGGCCCCAAGAGGAGGATCTTGTCTGCTGTTTTTCATGTCCTCTAGAACATCTTAACCTCCTGTGTGAGGTTGGCAACCTTCCTATCATTTCATAAGATCTGGTTAGGCCATTTGGCTTGGGGTCCCAACAGGGGACAACACAATGGAGGTGTTTGATTGAGTAACATCAGATCCCACCTCTTTCCATTCTGCCCCCTCCTACCCCATTAGATTTTAATATTTTTGTTTAATATTTATGTTTTAATATGCACATATAAATATACTTTTTATGATTGTAAGCTGCCCAGAGTTATCCTGCGGTAAGATGGATGGCCAATAAATTTTATAAATAAGCAAATTAATAAATAAATGGCAAGTAATTTAGCATTTTGTTGTTGTTGTTGTTTTGCTCAGTTTCAGGATTCTATTCTTTAGATTCTACCAATCTAAAAGATATTGTATGCCTTCCCATTTATTTTGGAAATAAAATAATTGCATTATTTTTAAGTGCACCACTTTGCCATTAATGATTCTTAGAGAGGCTATATGAAGAGATCGCAAATTATTCCTGTTTTGATTTTCAAAGATGATTATATTTGCGCCATGTTAAAACACAGTACAAGAAATTGCCAGAGCTCATAATTAATTCACTTGAGATACAGAAAATGGATTGTTCAATCATTCTCAAGACCAAAGGATATGAAATACAGTTTTTCTGAGCAAATAAAGAAGGGGCAGAAGGCATTCACAGAAAAAGAAATAGAAGTGTTAGAAATGGACCCTGAAGGATATTTGATTCTCTAAAATCCTCCATCACAGTGAATAAAACAAAAATATTATATAGCCTGAAGGCATTAAAATGATGTTGATAGCAAATGCAGCTGCCACAGAATTACTGAATACTTTGAACACCAATAAAGAAATGGAGAACAACAAGCATCATTTGATTTATTGAACAATATAACTGATTCAAAGTGGAGCAAGTTTAAGGCCACAGTTGGGTTTTTTTTAAATAATAATAATAATAATTCAATTCCAAATCTCGGGAATAAAGATCACAATCAGGAGATTGTTGCACAAGATGCAGGACAACAATGACAAAGTTATTCAAGAGAAGCAACAATCCATAGTGCTTGTGAATTTGACAACTTAATCAATAGATCCTTCTAGCAGATGCTATGAATGCAATGATCAACATAAAAGAGTAGAACCACTCACAATTAAGAATGAACTATTGGAGGAAAGCGTTCAAGGGAAGAATTGTTTTAGAAAAAAAAATAGTCTGTGATCTCTCAGGATTCCCTATGGCCAATCCTTCCTCTGACTCATTATTCCTAAATTACAGAATGAAGTTGAAAAGATTTCCCTGCTATGTTGGGAGGGAAGATTCCTTCTTAATTTTCATTTCAAAATATGATAATTATAATTGTTGAGAAACTTTAGACATTAAATAAGCTTATAATTAATGGTTTTAATGCACACACTTTCAGAACAGAAGATAGCCTTCAATGGGGTAAACCCAAAGGAGGGCTGAAGGTGTTGGCTTTCATTACTTTATATGCAACATCATAAAGTCACTCTTCCTTTAAGCAATGCTCTCTAGCACACAATTTATTTTAAACACTGCACTTTGGCTCTAATTAATAGTTATCTCTCTCTACTGAGGTAATCTCAGCAACTCAGGCAATAGGGTTCTGAATTAGGACCTTACTTAACTGACATCACACCCCTTGCCAGCCCATTCATATGTAATGGTTGCAGATGATTTCAATGTCAGGCTAGTACCAATTTGAACAGTTTATATGCTAAATATTAGATCTGCTTGCCCAACTGCTTGCCTCTTCTCATAACATGTACTTTGAACAATAGTTGGTGGATTACATGAGAATCCATTTAGATCTGATGGTTACTATTGATAATATATACCATTTTCAAAGGTTCACTCCAAAATTATCATTCATAAAAAATATTTACTTACTTGGAAATAAAAATAATGTTCTTAACTGTATCATCTATGGTAATTTTCTCCATTATTCAAATAGCTTTGAAGTTATACCAAATTGAGTGTGACCACTTCCTACACTTTATGCTTAAAATCTCTTGTTCCACAGTCTTACATGAGGAATTTATATCAGCTACATGATTTTTCAGGGAGGAACATATCCTACTATTTATTTAGTTATACGTACATTTTAACAAAATCTAACTCCCAATGACTTGGTTGCTTTACACTACCAAAAAGAAGGGTAAAAAAGCAAGAATTATAAGTAAAATAACAAAGTGATGTGAAAAATGACACCACGTAAAACCAAATCTTTCAGAAATTAACCATCATCCTATCTGAAGACCTGGGAAAATAATCAAGTTTTCAATGCTTTCTGTAATATCAATGGGAGGAGTCACATGGATGTAAATTAAATTATTCCCTTGTTGGGAAGGCAATAATACAGCTATTGTCCTCAAAATGATTTTAATGATTTTAATTTTTTTTATATCTGAAGAGTATCCCAAATTAATCTTAGTCATGTGAAAAAAAAATTGTGCAGCATTTACAAAAAATATTGTAATATTGACTAATATAAGAAAAAGTAATGTTACTATAAGTCACAAATTGAAAAGGAATATGTGGACACTGAAAAAAATCACATTTATTACCATTGATATAGTTCATAAAAGTAATATGGGTATAATGTTAGTGCAGGAACTTAAGCAAAAGTTGCTCTATAAGCAAATTCTCAAAGATAACGAAAGTATCACAGTGGAATATACAACTAGGCAGTCGTCCAAAGTTAGTTAGAAGACGGGCAGCTATATAAAAGTATGAATGACATACATACATACATAAATACATACATGCATACGTCTAATAGACTACACTAGACACTAGACACTAGACACTAGACACTAGACACGTGATGGCGAACCTATGGCACGCATGCCACAGGTGGCACGCAGAACCATATCTGTGGGCACACAAGCGTTGCCCTAGCTCAGCTCCAGCATGCATGCATGTGCCAGCCAGGTGATTTTCAGACCTTCTGGGCCCACCGGAAGTCGGGAAATGGGCCATTTCCAGCTTCCGGAGGGCCTCCGGGGGGGGTGGGGAAGGCTGTTTTTGCCCTCCCCAGGCTCCATGAAAGCCTCTGGAGCATGGGGAGGGTGAAAAACTGGCCTACCCAGCCCACTGGTAACCTTTTGCCATTGTGTGCCAAAAGCAGGGGGAGCGTGAAGGGGGGGTTGCACACACATGTGCATGGGGCATGGTGTGGGGGGGTTGAATTATGGGTGTGGGCACAGGCGTGCATGACCCCTCCTGCATTTCCCCCACTTTTGGCACATGACGGCAAAAAGGTTAGCCATCACTGCACTAGACACTAGACACTAGACACTAGACACTAGACACTAGACACTAGACACTAGACACTAGAATAGAATAGCATAGCATAGCATAGCATAGCATAGCATAGCATAGCATAGCATAGCATAGCATAGCATAGCATAGCATAGCATAGAATAGAATAGAATAGAATAGAATAGAATAGAATAGAATAGAATTTTTTATTTGCCGAATGTGATTGGACACACAAGGAATTTGTCTCCGGTGTATAAATTCTCAGCATACATACAAGCAATAAATGATAAATTGATAAATATACAAGTTGCAAATAATAACAATTTTGCTTTATTTTTGGTACATCACTATAGATTGCCATAAAAATGGCCAGCTTCATATGACTGCTACCTCAGAGTTATTTTTTTGACAATTACTGTATACAACAATGATGCAGTGGATTGAAACAGATCTTGGTACTCTGTAGAAGACCTGCTGATTTGGCCTCCAGTAATGGTTGCAGATGTTAAGGATTTTATTACCCACTTAAGATAATAGAAAGTCTGAGGCAATAATTTGATACCTCTTAAATTAATTAAGAATAGCCAACTCTGGTGGGCACTTCTCTTTGCTTTGCTGTTTTCAGCCATAGAGAGGCATGGTTGCATCCCTAAATATTATAGTCCTCATTTTCAAAAAAAAATGGAGGAAAGACAAATGATAGAAATATTAGATTGCTGGCGTAAATGTATATGTATACATATATGCATAGATACACATATATACATAAACATAAACACATATACATATAGCCACATATACAGTACATATACTCATATTTACAGGAAGCAAAGGGATTAGCTAGAACAGAAGAATCATTTGGAGGAGAAAAGGTATGACCAATGTTTAATCCTTCAGTTTTTAATAGAGAAATATTCTACTTGTTGTATAATTTCCCTGTACATACGTATTGATTTTAAGATAGCATATGATTCTACTCATAGAGATAAATTCTGAGAGAAATTGGATGCTTCAATTGACCAATGTTGGCTACTTCTAATTTATAATCAAAAACACAAAGCTTAAGGTCAAATGTAATCCCCAGGGTCATTTAACATCTGTTCTACCAACAAAATGGGAACTAAACTAAACTGCATCCAAGTCCTTATTGTTTAATTTTATCATTTGTCTACAGAAACAACTTGATAGTAGTTGGCTACCTAACAAATTTGGGTTTTCATTCTTCTAAATTAAGAGAGGGAAAATTTGTTTCCACTCTGTTAGTTTCAAATGAGATAGTTGTATCATCAAGGACTTCTAGAGATTTCAGAAGATCAGTGCCAGAAGGATAAGTTAGAAATATACTGTCAAGAGAAAAAAAAAACCAAAACTTTTAAAAGGAGACCTGCCATGTAAATGGGCACACAACTGAGCAGATAACATTGTTTAAATATTTGGTAGTGATTTTTCATATATCTGATAGTATGAAATTCCATGCCTTCTATTGTGTCCAGAGTGCTCAAATGAGTATACCTGCCATCCTTAACTGTTTGCCAACAAAAGGGATGGTTATATACCGTGTTTTCCCCCCCCCAAAAAAAGACCTCACTGGATAATAAGCCCTCCCCCCAAAATATATTCTCCCCCAAAAATAAGCCCTCCCTGAAAATATTTAACTGCATGTGCAGCCGGTCCCCGCCATTTTCTCTGGTTAGGGTTAGGGAGACAGAGCTGGAAATCAGGTAAGATGGCAAGAGGAGCCCCGTCTTGCTCCACGGGCCCCAAAATAATAAGATCTCCTTGAAAATAAGGCCAAGCACTTATTTCAGGGTTCAAAAAAATATAAGACAGGGTCTTATTTTTGGGGAAACACAGGACCCGTTTTTTCCAAATTATTTAATGCAAAAACAAAGTCTAAATTTTTTTTAAGATTGCATTGGAGATGTCTCATTATAACACAAATACTGGCCTATATCTTGATCACAGTGTAGTGAAAGTAGAAGCTACAGAATGGAAAATTATAGTATAGGTAGTCCTCAACTTGCAACTATAATTGAATCCACAATTACAGACATAAGTAAGTTGTTGAGCACGCTAACACATGATCACACTCAATTTTACAACCTTTTTGCAGCAACATTAACCAAAAGGCTATACCCAGACTTACACTTTTGCATCTGTGAGATACTGTTTAAATAATCTAAGCTTTAATATTCATTGCTGATAATCCTTACTTTATGACACCTGTTATAGTCTTAGTCATAATATTAATTTTAACTCCTAAAGTTTTAAAAATAAAATTACTAATGCAAAGTTCTAGTAATTTCTTTTATTTTACATCTGAGACCAAAAGTGTACAGCAGTCACTTTTTAAGTAATTTTACACATTTCTAATATTTGAAACACAATTTTGTATCTACAAAAGGTATTTTGTACCTTTTTTCTGTATAGGTTTAATATTGAATAATAGATATTTTTATTACTGCTGCTAATATTTTAAGGGTTTTTTTTACATTTTACACTCTAGACTGAAAAAGTATGCACCTTTATAATAACTATAATAACTATATTTTTTAATAGTTTAGAAGGCATCACAGAATAATGAAACTATATTATTTTGTAAAACCAAGGAAAGATGATTTCTTAATTGATGCTTCTATTGCCACATAGATGTAACATAACTGCAAGTTGCCATAAATTATACGGATAGTCATTGCTTAATGACTCTAAATGGAATCAGTATTTCTGTTGCTAAGTGAAGTGGTCATTGAATGAAACATCATGTGACTGCATTACTTAGCAATAGCAGTTCTGGTAGTTCAGGTTGTAGTTGTGTGCTTTTCCACTCACACTCACACACACCACGGGTGTTAGGAATCTTGCTAAGGCTTCAAAGCCTAAATTAGAATTTCCCAGAAATTCCCTGTGTCAGGACCAGCTAAACCCTAATGAGTCCCAAAGGCTACTCAAAATAAGTCAACACTAGTCCTCAAGGCAGGGACAAGTCCAGTCCACTAGACAAAAGCAAGCCCTGAAGCAAAGGCAAATCCACTAGACCAAGCAATTCCCCAGGGCAAAGGCAAGTCCCAAGGGCAAGGGCATAGTTGAAGACGCACAATCCGAGATTCAAGGCAAGAACCCAAAACATTTTTGTGAATTTTTTTTCACAGCAAGGAAACAGACACCTTGTTCCCAGCATCACTTCACTCCTCTTGCTCAGTTAAATAACTGCTTCCTGGTATAGCTCATCAAGAGGAGCAAGGTTGCCTCCTTGCAAGTAGTCTGGTTAACCTTTTTTTGTGCCCAACTCCTCTCAGGCCTACAAGCTCTCAGATCTGGAGGAGTAAGCAGTTCTTCTTCAACTCCATTGACCACCTGCAGCTGTCTGCCTTCTCCACCTGAAGACTCTGAGCTTCCCAGCTGCAGGTGTGCCTCTCCTGTCTCTAGCTCAGTCGGCTGCTCAACCAGTTGCTCCCCTGTTCCCATTTCTGGCTTGTATCCCTTGGTTGCCAGCGCCTCCTCCTCTGAACTACATCTGGAGAGGTGTCTGGGGAAGGATCTAGGGAGTTATCACAAAGTTAGACAAAGACACTGCCTACCTTAGGCAACTATGTCATCCTTCTCCTGCCCCGCTGTGCTTGTTTCTGCTTCAATTCTTCCTCCTCCTCCTATGTTACCCTATCACCTGTTCTTTTGGATGCCTTGCACTCTACTGCTACTACTCCACACCCCCAGCATACACACATATCGGCCCTGGCAACCTTCACTATCTTCATCAACACCATCCCATGTTGTTGATGAGGTGAACCTAGTTAAGGACTGTCAGGTGCCTTGGCTCGGTATGACTTGTTAGCAGCTGGAGGAAGAAGATGATGAAGATCAGCTGAGGGGGGAAAATGGTAGGCAATGGGGTGCAGAGTTCCCAAAAGGACAGAGATGAGGGGAGATAGGCAAGTGGGGTGAGATACTCTACAATCGTAAATGCAGGAGTACTGCCGAGAGCTCAGATTTTGATTGTGAATAAAGAGTTATTCTGAATAACGCTAAATAACACTGAATAAATATTACAGGTGCCGTATAAATAACACAGAGAGAACAGCACACACTCTGCTAGAGAGGAGTCCCCTGAAGATGGGCTCCAGCACAAATCCAAAAGCTTGAAAGATGATCCTGATGACCGACCCAGATTGGATCCTGAAATAAATAGTTGTTAAGCAAGGAATACCTTATGAGCCTCAAATGTTCTCTGTTATCCTTAACTAGCTCATAAACATTCTATGGACTGATTCTTGGAGTAAAGGAAAGCATGAATTAGCGTTGTTGGGAAAATGGCAGTGAAACAGATATGCCTTCAAATTTATTAATGCTCTGGTCCAACTAGTAAAAAACCAGGAAAACAGCTAAAACAACATTTATCACCTTGGTGGCTCTCTCAAAGGAAGTAATTACTTCTATATTTATAGACTGTATGCCATAAATACATAAAAAAGAAACTTTATAAAAAACACTGCATGGCAGCAAACCTATAATTTTTTGGCATATGGGTGAAATTTAATGAAATATTTTGTCTGACTCTTCTATTCAATTAAGAATTCAACTGTCAGAAGAAGAGAGTATTTCATCTGTTGAAAACCAAATAATTTAAAAATTGGATTTAGTAAACTAAGTTTTGTTCAGAATTTGAGTGTGCTGTGTTCTTTGGGATCCGTAGCTGGGGCAGAACAATCCTTATCAGATATGTTAATAGCAACATTCATTTCTGTGACAGAAGAACTGTATTCATCACTATCTTTATCGTAGAAAGACATGTCACACAACTTACTATGCGATTCTCGTAATGGGTTAGAGAATTTCAGCAGATGATTCCACAAAGATCCATCACTGTCAAATAGAACCATACAATCCAGACTGTTGATCCATGTAGTCCTCAGCTTACAACCAAAATGAAGCCCAAAATTTCTGTTGCTAAGTGAGACATTTGTTAAATGAATTTTGCCCCATTTTATGATCTTTCTTGCCACTGTGGTTAAGTGAATCATTGCAGTTGTTAAATTAATGGAGCCTGGATAGCTCAGCAGACTAATGCATTGTAATTTAACTCCAGCTATCTGCAATTAGTAAGTTCAAATCTCACCAGGCTCAAGGTTGACTCAGCCTTCCATCCTTTCAAAGGTAGGTAAAATGAGGACCCAGTTTGTGGGGGCAATAAGCTGACTTTGTAAAAATATACAAAAGTATGAAGGCTATTGCTTAACGCATTGTAAGCCACCCTGAGTCTCCGGAGAAGGGCGGCATATAAATCAAATTAAAAAAATATATATATAACAGGGTTGTAAAGTGAATCTGGCTGACTTTGCTTGTTTCCCTGTTGACTTTGCAAAAACTGGTCTTATGACCCCAGGACATTGTAACTATCACAAATATGAACTAGTTGCCAAGCATCTGAATTTTTCTTATATGATCAAGGGGATGCTGCAATAGTCGTAAGTGTGAAAAACGGTCATACATCACTTTTTTCAGTGCTGTAGTAACTTTAAAAGTCACTAAATGAACTGTTGTAAGTCAAGGACTACCTGTATATGCTTGCCATTAGAATAATACTAAATACTATTGAAGCAAGTTAAGTATTATGCTGCTCCTATTAGATACATTTTGAATGTTCCATTAAGGTGTGGGTGAGAGAGAAAGAGGGCATGAGTGAAAGGAGGGAACCACGGGTATATCTTCATAGTAGAGCTTTTAATGATTTTCTGTTATTTTGTGTTTCATTATAATTAAATCACTTAATGCTTTGGCCCAACAAATAGGGGTAACAGGAACGGTGTTTGCTTTTCTGTGACATAAAAATCAAGCTCCTTTTAAAAAAGAGCAATACAGCAATAAAGAACCAGAAATATGCAAGAGAACTATAAAAAATTGGTTAGGGATTTGGAGTGGAATATTTTGTTTTCTCTGGGGGAAAAAACCCCATTTTTCCCCTCTCTCATGGACACTTACACAGAAAATACCCTGGAAAATTCAATATAGCTTAAATGAAAAAGAGCCGAGCTTCAAAATGAATGCACGTGCTGACTGCATAATGTTATTAGAGACAGGCTATGATCATTATAAGCAGAAATTATTTATCAAAGGACAAAATTGTTAGTGGACTTTGAGTTAGAGTGTGCAAATTTCATTCTGATGCTCTTTTTCTTAAGCTGATTCAATTAATTATTCATGCCTAGGAATATTCCAGAAGTACTGGACAAAAATTACTACACCATGACTTCTGAACCAGCAATGTAAGATTCGAAAAAAGAGGTGGCTTCTTGAATGATCCAACAATAGATACTTCATACACGGTCCCTCTCATTCTGAAGCACCTCTATAGAAAGCTTCGTACAGTTCTAATATATATTGTGTTTCTTAGAAGCACACAATATATGTGTGTTTCAGTCTACCTTCACCCTAATGATGGATTAAAAATGATCTTATCCGTATTACTATCTGTGGAAAACAAAGTAATCTGAGAGGGAAAAGAAAACTAATCGGTTTTCAAAGGACAGATAAAAACTTAACAAGTTTTCTTATCTGTCTTTTTTACCATACAATATCTATTATTTAGCTCCAAATCTTTTGATCCAGTAGGTGCTGTCTTCCCCTTTACTTTATACAGGAGTTTAAAACAATTAGTCCCTTTTAATAATTTAAACAATGCAGCCAAAAGACGAACAGAGGTAGATGCAAGCATTTCGTATTGACTCATCAGTACCTACTTTACAATAACACGGTTAAAATCAGCCTCAAATATAAGATCTAGCAAGAACATTAATTAAGCCTATAACATATGCAGGAAAGCAACCAATGGCAAGCCTTACCCCCACGGGAGGCGTAGATTGATATAAAGCCATTTCTGCATGCACAAGGGAGACTTCAAACGGTTAATGGCAACTGCCTCAGCAAACTGCAGGAAATGAGAATTCCTATGGCACAATAGAACTTTAAACGCAGAGTTTGATCCACTTGGTGACCCGTAGATAGTAAGGAGCATCTTCTGAAATGTGTCCAAAGAGTCTTGAGTAATCCAACAATAACAGCAAATAATGGTCTTAAACTGCCTTTTTTGGCCATCGTGAGGCTTAATTAATGCTCTTGCTAGATCTTATATTTGAGGATGATTTTAACAGTGTTATTGTAATGTAGGTACTGGTGAGTCAGTACAAAATGCTGGCATCTACCTCTGTTCGTCTTTTGGCTGTATTGTTTAAATTATATAGGAGTGTTTATTATTATAGAACATTTGAGGGATGCATGTGGACCTCAGAATCTGCTTCATTTATTTCACAGATGGTCACATATATGCATTTCTTGCAAATCAGATGCCATGATAAATGACCAGTGGAGTAAATCATAGGGCTAAGCAAACCTTTGATGCAGTGAATAAAGTCAATGGTGATTTAGTTAAATTACTCCAACTGAAGCAGAAATGCTTCCAAGAGTTGCAGCAGCTTCTAACAGACTTGAATAAAAATCAAGGCTGCAAAGTGAAAGGAGGTCTCTTATCAAGATAATCTGTGTTTCCTCAAGAAGAAAAACAGTGTAGTCTCTCAGCTACAAAGCATATATGTATTCCCTCTTTTGTTTGGGACAAATTGTCAACAATCAGTTCTAAAGACATCTGAATCTATGGGTAGTTGAGTTTGTATCCTGACCTTAAGATTGCTTTGAGTGATCAAGCTCCTGTCCGTTTTTTTGGGGTCCCTCTGGGCTCAGGGTTGTACAGCCTTTAAATTTATGCTAAACAGCATAGTTGCATGTATAGGAAACAAGCTTCTAATGATTTAAGACTGGGAAATAAACTGTTGCATTGCTGGGTACTGAATACTGAATGTTCATGACAAGAAACCATTTACAAGAAACTGTCTAAGAAATGACCATTAATCACTATAGACAAGGAAATATATTTTTAAAGAAAAAAATTGTTAGGGATGAGTAAATCTATCATATTCGAGCTAGCTCTTTTTTATATACCATCTTAATGTTATTTAGTCTAGTTTTTTCAGGAATTTATGACTACTTATCTTCTAAAACATTCATTTTCTTCAACACTTTTTTTTTTTGTATGACTCTTTGGATTATAAAGAACAGACTAAGAACCTGTAATGGGCATTGGACCATATTAATGATTCAGGATATTATATCTAGATTTAGGGCAAGAGGTATGCTAGAGCCACAAACCTTTATTTGGAATAAAGGATGTATAAAATTACAAAAAGTGCCTATCCCAAAACACTACAGAGCTTTTCAAGAAAGAATGTGAGATTGAATATTTTTGACATAAATTTCTAACACAAATTTTGTTAGAAAGGTACCCCTATATAATATAATTATATCTTTTGTTCTGGAAATATGCATATAAACTCTGAAGTCGCCAAAGATGCATATAATAAATGTTTTTGTGGGGAGGAAGAAATGGGTATGCTTTGATCAAGAGCTGGCTCTGTATTTGAACTTCAATTCATTTTTCAACTTATATTATTAAAAGCTGAGAGCATGATTTGAATATGAATGGAACACCGGAGTAGAACATTTTGTATACAATTGCACATTTTAAAAAGTTCAGTTGACAGATGATTTCCTTTTAAGTGCCAATGTACTGAGTTTCTAACACTTTACAGTAAATATACTTTAACTTGCCTGAGAGTGCAGCATGAACATATTCTGGTAACCATTTTTTTCTGTGCCATGTCCTCAAAACATTTGTCTCAGGTCTAATCCATAAAGAGGCAGCTTAATATAAGTATTGGCTGTTTGATTTTTAAAGCAATTTAAAGCAGGCTATTTTTCTGTGAAATATGGTTTAGAATGTTTCATTGATGATGTATTTGCTGACTCAATTAAGGATGGGAACTGCCCTGCAATTTTTGACTGTTTTAGCTGCTATGAACAAATCTCACATTGCTCAGAATGGCTGATTTTTTATGGGTGCAGTAAACTACTGGTTTCCATCCAGCATCTACTTACATAATGCCTGACATGCGTTCTGAAATGCTTATCTTATCTTGCAAAGATTCTTTACAGATTTAGTGATCCTTTGAAAGAATAGTACACTTGTTGTCTAAATAAAGTTTTATGGGTTTTTGGAAAAAAACAAAGGACTCTGTTTAAAAAGCAGGACTAGTTTTTAACAGAGCCCTTTGCTTGTTGCATTTTACATAGAAGGTTTAAATTAAAAAGGAAAGAAAACTAGTTTCTGCTTGCTATGCATTGTCGAACTTGATATGACCAGGTACATTACAGGGTTTCTGTTGCTTCTGCCAATGAGAGGGCTACCCAAGGCTATATTTTTTATTGTATTTATTACTTTTATTGAGGGAAAAATACTATTTTCCTTTCTCTACTCTCAGCTACTTCAGTTGCTTCCAACCACAAGGACAGAACTGGATGGTCTATGATAAGGGAGAGAACATCAACCTCAGTTATTATTGAGTGGGCTTTTTGCTGAAGAAAAAAAAAAGGAATTTGTGATTTATGGGTTTCACAATTGGAAATCTTAGTAAGGGTAAAACATGAATATATGAAGATGATATACCAACCAACCAACCTGCCTTCCATTGAGAACCTCCCTTCCATTGAGGACCTGTATACTGCATGAGTCAAAAAGAGGGCTGTGAAAATATTTACAGATCCCTCGCATCCTGGACATAAACTGTTTCAACTCCTACCTTCAAAACGACATAAACTTCAGTCTCCAGTGACTTACCACTGGAGAGTGGAGTTTATGTACATTTTATATATTGCATTTCATGTAATATAATTGCCATAATATTATCAATATCATTCTCCCTGTCCTTCCCCCATAAATATATTTAGGTGATTGGTCTATATGTTTAGTTTCTTTCCTCCCTCTCTGAAAGAGGCGGTGGTGAAGCTCCTCCTCAAGAAGCCTTCCCTGGACCCGGCTATATTAGCGAACTATCGTCCAGCCTCCAACCTTCACTTTGTTGCGAAGGTTGTTGAGAGTGTGGTGGCACAACAACTTCCCCAGTACCTGGATGAAGCTGATTATCTAGACCCGTTCCAGTCGGGCTTCAGGCCGGGGTACA
Organism: Pituophis catenifer annectens; assembly: GCF_029215685.1. Taxonomy (NCBI): domain Eukaryota; kingdom Metazoa; phylum Chordata; class Lepidosauria; order Squamata; family Colubridae; genus Pituophis; species Pituophis catenifer. Next base: position 261,904,315 of record NW_027256881.1, on the reverse strand, counting down.
GCATGGAAACGGCATTGGTCGCATTGGTTGATGATCTCTGGAGGGCAGGGGTTGTTCCTCTGTCCTTGTCCTATTAGACCTCTCAGAGGCTTTTGATACCATCGACCATGGTATCATGCTGCGACGATTGGAGGGGTTGGGAGTGGGGGGGCATCGTGTTGCGGTGGTTCTCCTCCTTCCTCTCTGACTGTACACAGTTTGTGTTAGGAGGGGAACAGAGGTCGACCTCGAGGTGCCTTGTTTGTGGGGTGCCACAGGGGTTGGTCCTCTTGCCCCTTCTGTTCAACATTTATGTGAAGCTGCTGGGTGAGATGATCCGTGGTTTTGGGGTGGAGTTCCATCAGTATGCTGACGACACTCAGCTGTACATCTCCACCCTGGACCATCCCAATGATGCCCTTGACATGATGTCCTGGTGCCTGGAGGCCCTGCGGATCTGGATGGGGAGGAACAGGCTTATATTCAACCCTTCCAAGACTGAGTGGCTGTGGGTCCCGGCATCCCAGTATAGTCAGCTGGTTCCATCGCTGACTATTGGGGATGAGATTCTGGCCCCGTCAGAGAGGGCTCGCAACTTGGGTGTTCTCCTGGATGCATGGCTGTCTTTGGAAGATCATATGACGGCCGTGGCCAGGGGAGCTTTTTATCAGGTTCGCCTGATATGCCAGCTGCGTCCCTTTCTGGACCAAGATGCCCTGCGCATGGTCACTCATGCCCTCTTCATGTCCCATCTGGACTACTGCAATGCTCTCTACATGGGGCTCCCCTTGAAGAGCACTCGGAGGCTCCAACTGGTCCAGAATGCGGCTGCACGGGTGATTATAGGGGCGACTCATTGCACCCACGTGACACCTCTCCTGCCAGCTGCACTGGCTCCCCATGGTCTCCCGGGTGCGATTCAAGGTGTTGGTTACCACCTTTAAAGCACTCCATGGCTTAGGACCGGGGTATATATGAGACCGCCTTCTGCCATCAACAGCCTCCCACCGGCCAATATGCTCCCACAGAGAGGGGCTCCTCAGGTTGCCATCAGCCAAACAATGTCAACTGGTGATGCCCAGAAGGAGACCCTTCTCTGTGGGGGCACCAGCCCTCTGGAATGAGCTGCCCCTAGATGTGCGTATGATCCCCGACCTGCGCACCTTTCGCCGCGCCCTGAAGACCCTCTTGTTTCAACAAGCCAGGCTGGCCTAACATGAATATGAATTTTAATGGGTGTATGTTAGTTCTTAATTTGTGGACCAAATTTTTGTTTATTTGATTTTAATGGTTTTAAATTTTGTAAATTTTATGTGTTTTAATATGGCTGTACACCGCCCTGAGTCCTTCGGGAGAAGGGGGTATAGAAGTCTAATAAAAGTAAAGTAAAGTAAAGTAAAGTAAAGTAAAGTAAAGTAAAGTAAAGTAAAGTAAAGTAAAGTAAAGTAAAGTAAAGTAAAGTAAAGTAAAGTAAAGTAAATATAATTTACATATCTTCTACCAGATAGTTATGACTGGGTCTGGTTCTTTTGTTGTTTGAAGCAGTTTTTGTAACTGATGAGTTGAGATTCTATCCATTTCTATTGCATACAAATGTTTTAATTTGCCCAGTATTTCTAATACTTGACCAAGAGTGATAGCGGCAAACTTCAAGAAATGAGGAGAGAAAGTTCAAAGGTTTATTGTATTCATTATTCCTTGAAAAGTGAGATTGGTTAGTGACAAATGCACTGGGAACGAATTAGAGATTTTTTTCTGCTTAATATTAAGACTTTTTTTTTTTTTTTGGAAAAAGCAATTGAACTTGGAAAGATTCATGTAGTCCAGTACTCATGAGAAAGAAAAAGGTATCCCTTTGAAGCATCCCTTTTGCAAAAGAGATTACAAGAACTGAACTCTATCATAAAGATATAATGTTATATCTTAAATATGGATGAGCATGTACAGAGCAGTTTCTTCTGTACATGACTAATGGCTTGCAGAGACAGAGTTTTTGTCCATCTGGGCTTCCTTAACACAAGCAATTGCAATAATTTCTAGATAAACAAGTTTCATTCAAATCTGTACTTAAGAAAAGCTGGAAAGTTTTTACATGTAAAAAAATGTCAATCACAGTATAATAGCTGGAAGATGGTTATTCCCAATTAAGTTCCTAGTTGCTATTTTTAAAATATAAAAAGGTGGGGATTGCATTTTCTTCAACCTTCAGTTATTGCTTATTCTAAAAGAAAGAATATTAATCTTTTAGAAATAAGAAAATAGATGCAAGGATCAATGAACTATTTTAAACAGCTTTTCTCTTTCTTTTTAAAATTAAAAATCAGATTTCTCCTTATCACTATGGGAATAGAAATGAAAATACTAAATGTTCAAAGGATAATGATAATTTCCTTCTTAATGGGTAATAAGGTCAAATTAAAGTCAAAATAGATGAATGATTTTCTTTTGAAGTTTAGCACAAGCAGTATTTTGAAGGGCACAAACAAAAAGAGAGATTCTCTCTAAAGATCATCTTGATGAATAATCATAGTGATAATAATGGGAAATAAGAGCATGAAGTCAAATTATCAATCAAAAGAAATGTTTTTGGATAATTATTTTTAGTTGCAGTACAGGGCATCAATGTGTTCTTGAGCCATTCTCTTTAACTATCTTTTTAAAATTTTGAATCTTAAATTGTGCAGGGCTCTCTTCCATTAGAATGCAGCTCCTTTAACTGTGTTCAGCTCAATACTGGAGTGGCAGAAATGAATAAAAATAAATAGCAGGTTTATTTTTATTCAGTAAAAATCTTATTTTAACAAACGAGAACAGCTGTATAGAGGTAGGAAAATATGATTAATATTACATTCAAAAGAAGTCTTCATCCTTACAGAATTGTAAACACAATATTTGATATTTACAACAGACCTTGTTCGTAATTATATATCGCCGTTGGCAAGGCCTCAGTTCACCTATCAATGAATTAATGTACACTAAACTTTTCCCTGATATTATAAACTAACGCATATTTTAAGAAATGAAAATTATTCTGGAACGTTGTCAATTTCAATCAGTTGCTCAACCTTGGCAACTCTAAGGTATGTGGATTTCAACTCCCTTGCTGGCTGTGGAATTCTGCAAGCTGAAGTCCACATGGGGTGTAGGGTTTCCTGCTTGGGCAGGGGGTTGGACTAGAAGACCTCCAAGGTCCCTTCCAACTCTGTTATTCTATTCTAAATAAATGTCTTAAAGTAGCCAAGTTTGAGAAACACTGGTTTAGATAGTTGTTGCTATCACAGTTCCACAAATAGTTGGACAACTGATTCCAATCAATAATGTTGGAGAATATTATTTCACCCTATGATATTTCTCCATCTCATATTCCCGGTGTTCAACCTCTACTTGGAAGTGCTAATCATTTGTAGATTTCAGTGCCATCAATATATTAATATCATGTAGCCCTCTCTCTATTATCAGTTGCAGGTGAGAAAGTAGAGGTGGTCAGTGAATGCCTGGCCAAACAGTGGACTGAATAAGTTCCACATACTGATTCTAAATCAAGAGAAAAAAAAAGAGAAAAGCTTGATTGAATTGTGTAAAATCTGAAAAATGTGGGGAGGTTGGATCCTACTTGGTTGTATCGGCAGATTCATCTTTGTCTTTATAGGATAAGAATGCTACATGCATGGATTTCATTTCACTAGCTGCAAAATTACTTGGACAGATTTTTAATGTCTCTGGCTTGGTAATGAATTTAGATTACTGGTGGTCTTCATTTAAATGACCAATCATTTGGTGAGTTTTGGAATTTATGACAGCACTTAATATGTGGCAATTATGTGGCAAGTACGAATCCTCGTACTTATGGCTGTCGCGGTGTTCCCATGATCATATGACCATAATCTGGATGCTTGATGCTCATCATACAATCATCATACAATTGTACATCATACAATTCCATAGACAGGTGACAAAGTCAATGGAGAAGGTGGCAGGAAGTTACAGTCATGTGAGGTCATATAACGACCTGCACAGTCCTTGCTTAATGATGGTAACTGGGACTGTGAAACTGTTGTCACTAGGTGCATAGTCACATAGTTTTTTGGATTACAAATCCATCACTTAATGACATGAGTTTCCAGTCCTAATTAGCATTATTAAGTGAGCACTGCCTGTACTATTGCATGTTAGATTAGGGTTTTCCTTCAAAATCAGTTGGTGCAAAATATAGCAATCTGAAAAACATCTGATAGAGATTTTAAATTATATATCTACTCTAGGTGCCCTTTCTTTGTGGGGGGAAAAACCCAACTACTTATTGTTAGAAACTGGATCTAGCCCAATAACTCAAAGACAGACTCCAATTCTTTTCTGTAGTTTTATTGTTTATCTGTTGGTACTGGAGGTCACTGACCTTGTACCTTTCTCTTTCAGGTATACATCTGGAATCAACTGTGGAACATGTGGTTGGACCTTTTGTACCCAGGAGGAGGGGCTAAGAGGTAAGGAGTGGTTACAGGGATTATGGGATATGTGGTTAGTTAACCCTTGAAGGTCCGGGTGGTCAGGGAGATGTAGTAGTTAGGCATTTATTATGACAAAACCCCCTCTAAATGCCTAACTGGGTACCTGGGGCAATGTTTGCATACATACAGGAAATACACAAGTACAGGCATGAATTACAAGCAAACACGCATTTTTGACATTAGGTAAGCATGTTGTTTATGTGGTAGGGGTTTAGTGAGAATATCTGCTGTTTGCTCCTCTGTGTCACAGTGTACTGCTCTAATGAAGCCTATCTCTGAAAACTGCCTGACGTGTTTGTATTTAATGTCAATGTGCCTAGAACGCTGACCTATGGCATCGGCCCTAGAGATCTCTATTGCCGCTTTGTTGTCTTCGTGGATAACTATTGGATATGAGGGTTCAGCCCAGATGTCGCAGAGCAGGTCATCGAACCATACTAAATTGTTTGCGGCCTTTGATAGGCAGACAAATTCTGCTTCCGTAGTTGATGTGGCCACCAGTTTTTGCTTTCCAGTGTACCAATGGATGGGGCAATTGTTGAGTAGTAGCACGTAGCCAGAGGTGCTTTTTCTGCACCCTATGTCCCCAGCCCAGTCAGCGTCAGCATAGCAGGTTAGCTTTGGTTTCTCGGATGTTTCTGGTTCTAGGCAGAGTAGGGCATCCGCACTGAATTTTAGGTATCTGAGTAGTCTTTTTATGGCGTTCCAGTGTGTTAACGTGGGCTTGCTTACATGCCTGGACAGTAGATTGACGGCTAAGGCGATGTCGGGCCTGGTCCAGTTGGATATGTACAGCAGTGACCCTATCGTTGATCTATACAATTTGTTGTCTGTGAAAGGTTCAGATTCCTCATACATGGTCTTCAGGAACTCAGGCTGCATGGGGGTCTCGCTGGGTTTTGCTTCGGACATGTTGCATTTGGACAGCAGCTCGATGATCTTTTCTCTCTGGGAGAGGCGGAAGCCCTTGTTGGTTTTCATCACTTGGACCCCTAGGTATCTGTCAATCTTTCCAAGTGACTTTAGGGAGAAGTGGCTACCCAGGTCAGTGGCGAACTTGTCACATCTGTCCTTGTGTTTGCTGATGTACAAGATGTCGTCCACGTAAACGAGCACACCCTCGAATGTGTTGTTTTCTCTCCTCGTAAAGAAGCATTTGTCGGCTGAGGTGGCCTCGAAGCCCATGGATCTGAGTGCCTTGGCCAGGCAGTCATACCACCTTTTGCCTGACTGCTTGAGCCCGTACAGGCTTTTGTTCAGCAGCCAGGTTTGGTCCTCGCCTTTGTTGTACCCAGGCGGTGCTTTGACGTATATTTCTTTATCCAGCTCGGCGTGTAAGTACGCTGTTTGTACGTCGAACTGGAAGACCTCCAAGCCCAGGATGGTGGCCACCACCAGGGCGCTTTTGACACTTTCCGCCCTGACGGTTGGCGAGTAGGTGTCTGTATAGTCTTCGGGGTATCTTTGGGCGAAACCCTGCGCGACTAGTCTTGCCTTGTATAGGACCTTGTTGTCCTCTAATGTCTTAACCCTGAATACCCATTTGGTTCCTATTGGTTTTTTGTCCTTTGGAACTTGGGCAGGTGAGTATACCTGGAGGTTCCTTAGGCTTTCCATCTCCTTCTCCATGGCAGACATCCATTTTTCTTTTTCTTCCTGGGGGAGCCCGAGGATGTCTTCATATGAGCTGGGCGTGAAATGGGTGTCGTGGATGGTCATGACGTAGTCCTCTAACTTCTTTGGTAGCTTGTTTCTGGTTCCTCTGACTGGCCTGCTGGGGGTTGGCTCGGTTTCCTGCATGTTGTCTGCCTCATTGTCCGTCAGGTCATCTATCTTCAGTGAGGGGTGTCCTTCTTTCCAACCTTTGACGCTTGCCTTGCGATGGTTGGCTTTGTGCCCTGTGACCTCTCTGACCTCCCTTTCCCCTTGGTCATGCTCGAATGTGACCCTATTGGTTGGGATGTCATTGGAGTGTACCCTCGACCAGTTTGCGTTTTCGTGGAAACTGGCTGATCTGGAAACCACAAAACGGTTATTGTTGTCGACAAATCTGTAGCCCTTTGTGCCCGGTTCGTAACCCACGAACCTTAACCTTTTTGATAATTTCTCCCCCTTTCTTCTTAGCTGCCTGGGAATGTGGACATCAGCTGGGGCGCCAAATATGTGTAAGTGAGCAATGTTGGGCTTTCTGTTGTATAGCATCTCGTATGGCGTCTTATTGATAGAGCTTGACCACAGTCTATTCAGGGTGTAATTGGCGTAGTGTAATGCCTCTGACCAGAAATGCTGCCCCATCCCAGCATCCTCCAGGGCGCACCTCATCATGGTTTGCAACACCCCGTTTTTTCTCTCTGAGACTCCATTTTGGAATGGGGAGAAAGGTGAAGAGGTGTAATGCGCTATGCCCTGCTCCCTCAGCCACCTTGTGAATTCTTTGGCCATGAACTCTGAGCCCCTATCAGTCATTATCTGCCTTATTCTCATGTTGTGTTGCATATCTACTCTCCTGTGGAATTCTTTAAACCTTTGGAATACTTCATTTTTGTGTCTGAGGGAGTAGACGTACCCGTATCTGGTGTAGTCATCTACAATCGTGAGGAAGAATCGCTTCCTATGTCCTACAGAGGGTTTCATTGGCCCTACCAAGTCCATATGCACCAATTGGAAGGGGTATTCCGTGGTTCGTTTGGATCCCCTGGGGATGGCCTTAACCTTGATCTTAGAACGCTTACAAACTGAACACTCCAAGTAGTTTTCGCAGTTCTTTACTTTGAGACCCTCGGTACATTCCGTCATTTTCTTTACAATGGGGAAGCTTATGTGTCCCAGTCTCCTGTGGAGGAGGTGGGCGCAGTTATCATGTAATGGCTTGCCGATAGATACAGACTTGTTTGTCTTCTCATGGCTACATCCTGCCTCCTGCTGCACCCCCTCTGTTTCTGGATACTTATCTACCCTGTGGTTTGTGCTGGTATCAATGCCTTCTTCCTCCCTTGCGTTGGGTGTGAAGTAGGGAAGTCCCTCGTGTATGGTTACCTTTCCTATCTCTTTCCCTTGCTTGATCAAGTGTGCTTTTCCATCTTTAAATTTTATTTCTATATTTGTGTCTCGTGTTAGCCTTGTGATGGCTAGCACATTGTGGGGAATCTCTGGTATGTACAGTACTTCTTTTAAGTCCCCTACCTGTGTGATGTGTACGTTTCCTTTCCCCACTACTCTGACCTTGCTTTGGTTTGCCACCTTTATTTCTGAGTCTATTTCTGTGAGTGAGTCTAGCAGCTCTGGGTTACAGGTAGTGTGACTTGTGGCCCCTGAATCTAGAAGCCATGAGTTTCTCTCTATCTTATGTTTGTCATTTGGGTCATCGTGCCTGATCCCGTACATGGAGCCAGAGCTACTCTCCCTGGAGTGGTCTCTGCGCTCGTGGTGTTTCCTGGGGTTGGGTGACCACCCTCGCCCCCTTTCCTTTGGGTACCTGCGTTCAGGTGACCTTCCCCCTCTACTGTCGTGCTGTCCCCTATCCCTATGGTTCCTGGGGCAATCCTTCTTTAAGTGGTTCCTCGATCCACAAGAATAACATTCTGAGGTATCCCTGGCCCTATCCTGGAAATCCACCCTCTTTGTGGGTCTGGGGTCCCCTTTGGCTAGTTGGCGTTCCCTCCTCAGAGTGTCCTCTGCAACGAGCTGACTGGTCAGTGAGCCTAGTGTGAGGTATTGCAAGTTGAGGCTATTTAGTTGGGTCATAAAGATGTCCCAGCTGCTATCAAGAGAGTTTATGATTATGCTTATCATGCTCTCTTCAGTGATGATTTTCCCCCTCTGCATGAGTTCTGTCCTTGCAGCATTCATCTTTAAGATGTGCTCACTCATGGGGACCCCTGCCTTATGCTTGGTGGAGTGGAACTCCCTAGATAGTCTAGTGGTGGTGGCTCTGCTTTGGCTATAAAACAGGTTACATAGTTTTTGCATAATATCATAAACAGTTAGATTGTCCTCAATAGATGGATACATAGCAGATGGAATGGAGGTTAACATGATGCAAAATGCCCTGTGATGAATGCAGTCAATTTCCAGTGACCAGGGCTTTTGGGGAGGTTTGTTAGCTAGGAACAGTGCATTCTCTCTCATGAGAGCAACCCTTAATTGTTGGCTCCATTCTATAATATTACCCCCATCTAACTGCAGTTTTGGCAAATTGGCATAATTTGCCCCAGAAATGTTAGTAAGGTTACTTACTGGGGGGAGCTGTCCATGGTCCAAGTTGTGATTAAACTCACAATAAGGCTTTGGGATGTCTGTGGCCATTCTGTACTTGCTTGGATCTATGTAACTTGCTTCTCTTATTACAGGCAGGTACTGGGCATGCGCGAAGCTCATTCCGCGCTGGAGTCCATCGGGTGAGGTTCCTGTTGCTGGAGCTCCCAGGCCTAGGCCTAGGCCTGTCGGTGGGAGGCTGGACCCGCCCCCGGTGGGTCCGAAGATTCCTCCTGAAGGTGGACACCACTGCTGGATGGCCGGATCCCCGGCGAAGAAGGGCAGAAGGTGAGGGGGCGACGCGGTCGCAAGTCGAGGACTTTCGCGGGTCGGCGGCGCGGTAGCAGCGGAGGTCGTAGGTTGAGGATTCCCTGCACCCAGCGGCTCGGCGGTAATGGCGGCGGCGGCGGCTGATCCTCCCTCGTGGTCGCTGGTCCCTGGTCGCGTGGACTGGCCCGATGGGTGTCGTGGCGTTGGTGAGTAGCCGGTTCTTCTCTTCTGCCTCGGGCCTCGCGTTGCCGGTGTAGCGGGTGGTGAGTTCGAGTTCTGCGGTTGATTTTTCCTGCAGGTGGGCGGTCTTTTGTGCCGGTTGTTGGCGCGCGCGGTGTTTTTTGTAGGTTGTGACTCGGTTGCCTGGTCTCTGTTGGTTGTCCTGGCCTTCTTGTGCCCTCCAGGATTTTTCTTTGGTTTATTGAGTGCCGCAGGGGGCTCGAAAGCGGAGCCTAGGGCAGCGGTAATGGTCTCGATTGCCTTTTGCAATTCGAGATCGGTAGGCGTTTTTCTTTTTGTTATTGCGATCTCTTCGTGGTCGCTTTCAGAGCTGGGCTCTTCGTAGTCACTTTCTGAGCCCCCCTCGTCTGTTTCGGGGTTCGGGCATTTTCGCGCCAAGGGATTCAAATCCTGGCTTCCCATTGGCTGGTGCTCGTCCCAAGATGGCCGCCGGGAAGGGGGCGCGGAAATGGATTCTGCCGGCTCAGGATCATCGGGTTGGGGTGGCTTACCCTTTTTTGCTGGCTTTTCTTTCTCGGTGGTCTTTGGGGCCTCGATCGCTGCTTCTTGTTGCTCGAAGAGGCTTTGAAGGTCCGCGATGAGGTTTTCTTTGTCGCTGTTTCCCTCCATCAGTTTCAGGATGGAGAGTTTGAATTTTTTCATTTTCTGTGCTGTTTCTTCTTCCGGGGCGGTGATTTCCTTGGATGGCCCCTCTTCATCTGATTGTGAGTCCAGGCTGGAGTCCTGTTCGCTTCCAGCTTCTGTCTCCTCCATGGCTGTGGCTTTGGTTGCAAGCTTCTCAGCCATCTTCTTGGTAAGAGCTCTGGTCTGTGCTCTGTTTGCTTCTTCAGGGTAGGTGTTGGGTTCAGTCATTGTCTGGAGTTATGGGCAACCGACCTCTGCTACCATTTTGTTAGAAACTGGATCTAGCCCAATAACTCAAAGACAGACTCCAATTCTTTTCTGTAGTTTTATTGTTTATCTGTTGGTACTGGAGGTCACTGACCTTGTACCTTTCTCTTTCAGGTATACATCTGGAATCAACTGTGGAACATGTGGTTGGACCTTTTGTACCCAGGAGGAGGGGCTAAGAGGTAAGGAGTGGTTACAGGGATTATGGGATATGTGGTTAGTTAACCCTTGAAGGTCCGGGTGGTCAGGGAGATGTAGTAGTTAGGCATTTATTATGACACTTATTTGTCCTACAAAAGCTGATTTGATTGAAGGAAAAATGTTAAACAGCCTATCATTAAACTTAATTCAAAATGCATTAGCCTTTTATAGTTTTGCTGTAGTTATAAATGATCTTGATATGTTATATAAAAAGTCCTGGAAAGATTGATGCTAACAAAACCATGTGGTTTTTTTATTGCAACATAGCCAGAAAAAAACCAGATTCTACTAAAAGGCTAACTGATTTAAATCCATTGTGATATACTTATCTCCCAAGATTTTATATTGCTGCTGGCCATATTTTAATTATATTTCCTAGTTTGTATATTAAAATGAATTGTTGGTAGCAAAAACAAAGCAAAGCAAAACACCAATGTTGCAGCACAGCCCTGAAGCAACTTTGAATAATGGTGCAATTGTTTCTTATGAAAGTCTGCACTGCCATGTGTTAACTCATTTTGACTTTCTACTGTTGTTGTTTCTTTCCTACATCTCTCAAGCTGAGAATCTGTTTTCATCTCTCCTTCTAAAACTGATCAGAAGAAGTGCCAACACGAGCACCAGATCCTCCTACTTCACTCTGTCTCCTGTGCAAAACTGATTTGAATATTTGAACAAGTAGGGATTTTTCTCACTAAATGTAATTGACAAAAGGAAGCCAATCACTGGGAGCAAAAGAAACACAGCTGTCTGTTCAGCAATAATTAGGCTGAAAAAGTGCTCCCACTTTAGACAATTAATAGCATTCCTCAAGGACATGTGGTAAGCCTACATTTTTATCCAATGATTAATGAGTTGCCAACAATTACCTCATCAAGTATGGAGGTGAGTGTATATATCAATGACTGCCCTTTGGAGAAATATTTAATTTCCTGGAAGATAAATAAAATGAAGCTGTGAGTAACTTAATGACATCGAATATAAAGAGCCTATGATTTTCACTAACTAGAAATACTGGTTACGATTCAGTGTAATTCTTATTTGAATCCTTACTGAACACAAATTCAAATAGATACAAATTTTATTTGGGGGATATAGTATTTCATGATAACTTTACACGAAGGATGCATCATTAATACAAGGTTTTTGATATTGATATATCATTGATATAAGGGTAAAAATATTGGTAAACTGGCTAAGTAGTAGATCAGGTAGTAGTTTTTCTTCTTCATTATCTTCCTTCATTCAACTGTTTCTGATTTTTGAAGACTGCCTGGACAAATCTGTGCAGTTTTCTTGACAAGGTTTTTCAGAAGTGGTTTGTCATTGCCTGAGAGAAAGTCACTCACCCAAGGTCACCAGTTGGCTTTCTGCCTAAGGCAGGACTAGAACTTATGGTCTCCTGCTTTCTTAGTCTGATGCCTTAACCACTGCACCAAACTAGGTCTCTAATGTAAATAGCAATGAAGGCTGTGCAGTGCTTTGGATCTGAAAACAAAGAGGTCTTTTGGTAACATCTTGCAAGGGCACTGACAAAGAAACATTTGTCTGCAAGTCCTAAAGGTGTTTTTTTTTTTTTTTTTTTTTAAAAAGGCAATTGGACTTTCTTTGTTTTCCTTGAAGAAGTTTTGCTTCTCATCCAAGAACTGAGGAAAGCTTCTTGGATGAGAAGCAAAACATCTTCAAGGAAAAACAAAGCCTGGTTGCATCTTTGGAACAACCATGACCTAGATCAGGGGTGCCAAACTTTCGTCATCATGGTGGCATCACGTGACATATTGAGACTTTTCCCCCCTTTGCTAAATTGGGCATGGGCGTGGCCAGCGCATGTCGCGTCTGGCCCATGGGCCATGAGTTTGATAGCTCTGACCTAGATTACTGTTGAATCTCTATAGATGTTGCCTACAACTCTTTAAATCAGAGGTGTCAAACTCATGGCCCACAGGCTGGATATGTCATGCACTGGCCATGCCCACCCCCATTTTAGCTAAGGGGAAAAAGTAACGATACTTCACGTGACAATGTGTCGTCATGAGTTTGACACCTCTGCTTTCAATCAAGCATATCATTCTTTGGGATCAGCTGCAAAACACAATCCTGTGGTCCAGTATGCTCCAAAGAACCTACTTGCCCCTAAATCTGAAACATCATGCAGCTTGAACAAGGATAAATAATAAACATTATACGCTGTCAGTTCTACACCTGGGAATTACTGAGCTTAGGAAATGGCATGCATTAAATTTATTAATAAGTATGAAGTTATTAACTCTAATCAGGCTGGAAGCCAAATTATATCATTTCAAGTTTCATTATAAGAAAGATAGAAACAGCAGCAAGACTGCAAATGTTCAAAGGAATATTTCACTTTAATGAAAGTTTGAAGCTGCTTTGTGGAACAATATTGCCCCTTCTGAAAGTTAATAAAATAATCACATTGTTTTGCTTTCATTCTGTTTTGCAGTTCCTTCACACTTCTGGCTTTGACAAGTGTTTTTGGAGAACTTGGAGAGCAGAGCAGAAAGCTTCAAAGCAGTGGTCTCTTGTGACCTGCTTCCGCTGCACAAAAGCTGCTTCTGACTTTTGCAAAAAAGAGATAGGAGGCCTTGTATTGTGCTATTTTGCTTCAGTGAAGAGAATCACACCAACTCCAGAGCACAGAATCAAATCTGGTTGCCCTGCATCTTGCTTTTGCTCCTGATAAGGACTGCAACCTAAAATGCTTATCTACTGGGATTTGAAGAACATAGATCTATAATCTCTTCAGACTGAGAGGCTGACTCTTGAATATTAATACAAATTATATCAAACGGATTGAATATCACTGTCACCCAGAGTACAGGTAGTTCATGTTTAGCAATTTCCTCATTTAGCAATTGCCTCATTTAGTGACTGTTCTTATTTGTGAAGGTAATGAAAAAGTAATTCAGCAACAAAGCCTTCCATTTATGAACTTCACAGGTCTCTAAAGCAAAGGAAAGCTAAAGTAAATTCATAAGCAAAGTTGTGATTTGACTTAATGACTTCCTTTAACAATCAAGTTGCGGGTCCCAACTATGGTCACTAAATGAGGTCTATCTATATTCGTTTCTGTTCTCACCATAAAATTAAATGGAAATGGAATCACACCACAATAATATAATTTTGTTAAGTTGTATCTGGGGTATTGACCATAAGGATTTTGAATTAAAGAACTATTTTAAGAACAATTACCTCTGTTGAAAACAGTAAGAAAAGACTTAATTCTCCCACTTAAGAACTGGATGTGTGCCAACTCAATTTAAAATAATTACTTTGGACCACAGCAGCTTTCTTGAAGAGTTTAAAATGAAAACTAAGCCTTACGAAATAAGCAAATCATTTCACTACTGTAGCAATATATAAAATATGTCAGCTAATGCTAAATGACAAACAGCACTGTTTTAAACATGTATCATCCTAAGTATGCTGTTCAGTGTTTGTTTGGTAATGTTTGAATATTTGCCACAAAACCTACTAACTTTATCTTATTTTTGTAATAATGGAAAACTGCTCAATATAGCTATTAAACTATATTGTTTTTCTACCCAGAAATAAGAAAATCAAATTAAATTGGGTGTACTTGTAAGTAATTGTGTGTGTGATTGCTGCCACAATTTAAAAGCGAATCTACAGTTAAACTATAAGAAAAGTTGCTTTTGTTTAAATATATCCATTGTTTGATTTTTGTAAGGAGATTATTTTATCCTTTTATAGGACAAGTAATTTATGTATTCTCAAAGGGAATACATAAAACAATAAAAAAACTGGCTTTAAATAAGATCATATAGAATTGGTTTACTGCAGAGTATAGTTGAGGTCTTCTTCAAGACATTATGGATTTATTATACCACAGACTGTAGTAGAAGGATCTTTTTTTACTTCCTAATTTCATTAAACTGGTGTTCTATTCAAGGAGCAGAATGATGGAATATCAGAAACATTAGCTGCTAGATATGTGCAGTGCTGCACATAGATATGTCCTGTTTACAACTCCCTAAAGCAGCTTCATCTTTTCCTGGATCAGGCTGGAGATGGTGTGCATGTAAGTTTGCTAACATTTTATTTTACTACTTTTTCTCCTGTGGTTTTTATGCAGATTGACATGCAGAAATTACTATTTTCCTAGCACAGAGAGATACCTAGTAGATTCTTAATAAATATGCAGGAATAATAAATAATATGACATTTTATTGAGCAGCCTTTCCATCAATTCCCTGATGTATAAAGGAAAGATTAGGCTTTGGTAATTTATAAGATTTTTGAGTGCTCCTAATGATATAGTACTCTGTGCAACTCTTTTTAAACCCCCCAAAATGTCATTTGAAAGAGAAAGCATAAAGAACCCCTATTAAATAAATAATTTCAGTAAGAAAACTTTTATTTTCCATATTAAATAAGGATAGAAAAGATTTTGAAAGAAATTGCCAGGTTAATGAACTCAACTGGATACATACCAGGGGTAGGTTTTACTTACCTTTACTACCGGTTCGCAATGGAGTCACGCATATGTGCTTGCTTCGCTTGCACGTGTGCTCTTCTGCGCAAGTGCAGAAGCTTTTGCACATGCACAGAAGTGTTTTGATGATGTCGGGGTGGATGGGCGGAGCCTCCCTCTGGTTTTACTACCGGTTCTATAGAACCTGTCTGAACCGGGGGCAACCCACCACTGATACACACACACGTACACTCACACACACACACACACACACACACACACACAGAGAGAAATTTAGTAAAACGTGAGGTAATGATTCAGTCTCTGTTTCTGAACACTGACAATATGATATTTCATATGGTACCTTGAAATATTTAGAAGAAGATAGCATTTCTCTATTAAACAGTGCAGAATGATATACTGGTTGATTTAGAGTGTCTACAGACCTGAAAATGATATGGTCAGGCACTATGATATTCTCACAGTGTAGCCAATCCAAATTGATGGTATTAAAAATATGGCATATACTTTGCTACTGTATATTACTGAAAGAAGACTGATCGGTGGATAATTAGCTGGGTCTCTATTATCATATCCAATGTTTAATCATACCCTTGTATTCTTTGTTTTGATTACATACCTTTGTATATAGCAGAGATTGACATTTTGTCATGTCATTCCCCCAAATCATCTAAATAAAATAAACCACTTAAATCCATATAAGAATGGATAACAATGTGGAAAGTTACCAGTCCCCAAAGTTACCAGTCTCATATGAAATCTTAAATGAACCTTCAGTGTCTTTGGTATTTTCATTAGCACAATAGAACCAGAGTTAGAAAAGATGGTTACTGTAAAAGAAATGTGTAGATGAAGTGATATACATACAGACAAAAAGAGCTAATTAAACAGACATCCATTTATCTGAAATAGAATGAATTAAGTATTTAAAAGGTGGTTTTAAGAGGGGTGGCGGAAATCTGAAGCAGGAATGCCCAGAGAAAATAAATAATTCAAAATTGTAATATAAATTCTGATTGATCTATAGTTTGTCCACACATAAATAAAAGAGACTAGCATTAGGATTTTCATGTAAAGAAAAAGATCTAATTTATCTCATTTTAATTATTTCAAATATTTTTATTGTTGAACTAAAGCCAAATAACCCAACCCCACTTTTTTAAAAAAATATCTTCATATTACAGGCTGCTGTGGCTAAAACCATTACAAAGTAATAAAGAACTAATTATAATTATGAAGACGTGGGATAGATTGCAATGGTGTGACTTGCTTTTTAAAAAATCTATCCCATGTCTTCACAATTGCAATGTATTTCAATAGTGATACCACCCAATTATAGAGGATTTTGTGTGGTATTTCAGCAGGGTGAAATATGAAACTGATAACAATCCCATCCCTTCAGTACAATGTCAGCAATTTAAAAGATCACTGATCATAGAGTATAGCACAACAAGAAAGCAGTCTTCATCATACCCAGTGCCACCATAACAGTCCACCATGAATAGCTTTCCCTCAAGTGACTAAAGAAGAGTTTAAAATACTTCCATGTAAGAAGTATGTAACTAGCACATTTCTGGCTACTTTAGATTGAAAATTCAGCTTGTTTTCCAGCCAAAATATGTCACAAAGCAATCCAACCAGTGGTGGGATTCAGCCGGTTTGGGCCGGTTTGGGCAAAATGGTAGTTAAATTGCTGGCTGGCCCCACCTCTCCCTGCCCCGCCCTTTCTATAAGTCCCCATGCACCCCATTTTGGCTCCCATTTTGGCTCCCAGGCCTACTAGGCCCAAAATGGGGCACGGGGGGTGGCGCAGCACCCCCAGGCCCATTTTTGCTCCCAGGGGGTGTAGGAGACCAAGTGCTGCTTGTCAAACCCTCTGGCCACGCCCACCATGACCATGCCCACCTACCCAGTCATTAGGGCAGAGAACCGGTTGTTAAATTATTTGAATCCCACCACTGAATCCAATGGTTTCAATGGCTTCTTTTTCTTACACCCAGCTCTAGTCCAATGCTCAGGTCTATGCAAAAGCCTTGTGTGTTCAGATACCCTGTGCTATTAACATTCTTCTATGTTCTAGAAAGGCTACTTTCGTCTAGATAATTGTACCATTAGATTATACGGCTTTGGGAAAGCAAGATACAGATTGCAAAAACAAATAAGCCAATAAACAAATAAAATAAGTCATTTTCCCTATAGGAGAGAACTGCAGCATTGTTTTCACAATCATTTACATGATTACATAAGCAAGCATGCACTACTACAGTGATCGCTAACCTTTTTGCCATTGTGTTCCAGGGGCGTGGGATGGGGGAGGTTCGTGCGCGTGCATGCCCACACCCATAATTTTATGTGCCCTGTCCTACACATGCACGTGCAACCCCCCCGCCCCCCGCTCCTAGCACGCGATGGCCCGGTAGGCCCGTTTTTCTTTCTCACCTGGCTCCAGATCCTCTCTATGCATCTGGGGAGGGCGAAAACAGTCTTTCCCCCTCCCATTCGGAGGCCCTCCGGAGGCCTGAAATGACCCATTTCCCAACTCCCGGTGGGACAGGAACCCACCGGGAGTTGGGGGGACTTTTTTGCTGTCCCCAGCCTCCAGAGCCTCCTTTCCCACCGGGAGTTGGGAAATGGGCCATTTCAAGCCTCCGGAGGTCCTCCGAGGGGGTGGGAAAGGTTTTTTTCACCCTTCCCAGATGCATAGAGAGGATCTGGAGCCAGGTGAGAAAGAAAAACAGACCTTCCCCCCCCAGGCCCTCCGGAGGCAGGAAACAGCCTGTTTCCCTATTCTGGTGGGCCCAGAAGGCCCGAAAATTAGTTGGCCGGCACGCGCATGCATGCCAGAGATGAGCTGGCATGCCCACTGATATTGCTATGTGTGCCACCTGTGTCACGTGTACCACAGATTTGCCATCACAGCACTGGCAGCTCAGACTGTCAACTTAAATCGCAACTCTTCATCCACTCACTCAGGAATCAATCCCATTGAACTTAACACAAATTACTTTTGATTAGGCATGCATAAAACTCTGCTGCTGGATGAGTCAGATTGTAGTATCTCCATCTAAAATTATTGTAATTAATTTCAGAGTTCGATTAAGGTTTAGCTTCAGTAAAGGAGATACTTTGTTTTCTCATACAGGTTTTCTGATAAGGGAACATACAAGTGAGCCATATTTTAATGAAATCACAGAAAGTTATTCTCACATCAAATTTCTGTTTGTAATTTAAAAAGCAAGGGTATATGAAAAGCCTCAGGTTACCAGAGATTCTGCAGAACTAAGGACAGCTGCATAAAATCTCTGGACATAAACAGAACCAGCAATGTCATGTTATTTTCTTACTGGGTTTTATGACAAAGATGAGCATAGGACTTGTTAATATCACTTCCGGAATAATATATAGTTCTATTTAATTTTAAATATGTGTGAATTCCAAAGACCACAGAAAACTTCACAAGAGTTGTGAGATCTCAAAGCTTTCTTCATGAAAAAGATTTAATTTACAGATTTGTGGATTGAGACCCCAGGTATAGTATGAATTGATTGATTGTGTATAGTACTATAGATTTATCAAGCATTGGTATCTAGGTTGAAATTAATTATTTTCTTAAATCTAATATGTACATCTTTAAAATTCAATAAATCTCCTTCTATAATCTAAACATTTATGCCATGAATTATTGGGTTCCACTCAACATTTCTTTCTGGACTAAAGAAATTCAGTATCTTCAAGTTACTCTATATATCTACTTTTGTCACTTCCATCTGTTCTCAATATCTCTTTCATTTTTGATAGCTAACATTGTCATTATTAAATTTCCTTCCTGCTGATTTATTTCCCTTCAAGTTAATTCAGACAGCAACGTATCTGCAAACAAAAATGCTATGACTGCTTCTCTTTAACTCTTTATAATGGCTCCCCATCAGGATTGAGTTGAGTGTTACAGACCACATGTGGTGACCATCAAAATAGATTTCCACAAATTTGTGTTCTATATGGTAACTGGTTAGGCTCCCTCCATATATACAGTTTCTATAATCTGAAATTGGTGTCACTCTCATATTTCCACGATATGGTAAGACCTCTGAGCAGTTGAGAAGCCTAGTCAACAATCACCTCCCACTCTACAGGAAATACTCTCTTGCCATGTTTCCAATGAGGCTGCAGAGCAGGCAGATTCTACTGGTGGTAAAGTGTTCCTTTGTCCTGCCTTCAACTTCATAAGACACAAGTGTCAAACTTGTCATGTCACCATGTTGCCACCATGTGATCTTTCACAACAATTTCCCATTCGTGGAGCTGAGTTCGGCATGGCCTGCGTGTGACACATCCGGCCTGCGGGCCCCAGTTTGACACCCCTATCCTAAGAAATGTAAAATGCTATTCTTTCTTGTTGCCATAACCCATCAACCACAGCTGCACTGCAGGAAGTTTTGTTTCCCTTCTGTAGCTTTCCCACCCCCTCCTTGCTGCAAAAAGAATGAGTCTGGGGATAGAGTACTGACTGGCTGCCATTGTTCATATTTTTCCCTTTGGCCAGTTGGATGAAATTCTGACTGGCAACAAGAAGGAATGGAAATCACCAATGTAGACATCCAGTGATGCAAAACTGCTATTAAGTAGGGCTGCCAGTTCTCTATGGTCCACTAAATGCTAGCCAAGATATACACAAAACCCCAAACCTTTTTTCTGCCTTTAGTTGCTATCCATATTTTTGCAATCCACATCAGATAATTTATTTATTTTATTTATTTTGTCGCATTTCTATGCTGCCCAACTCCCAAGGGACTCTGGGCGGCTTAAAACAAAGAATAAAACAATGCGAACAATCCCATAAAAAATGTTAAAAAGAAAAACATTAAAACATTAAAAACTTTAAAAATGTTAAAACACATGCACTCCAATTCATGGCCGGGTCTCGCAAGATCATTATATAATCTTAATACAGAGTTTATGTTAACAATAGAAGGACTATATCAAGCATCATATCAGGGCTCATCAGTAAATTATATCTCTCCAGATACTTGCCCTTTCTCATTCCTTGTCTTGACATGGCAGAAATCTGTACAAAGCCTTAATTGCCTAAATGTTCAGCGAAGAATTTAGAGCCTTCATATATTTATGCTTCTGTCAACATTTCAGTACCTGCTTCTAATTGAAAGTAGGTTCTTATGAGCTTTCCTTAACAAGATTAATTGAGATGAAAGGGATAAAGTTACAAGAATTTAAACAGCTGAACTATTTCCAATTTAGAAGAAATTTATTCCCCAATATGTTATGTGGAGTCTATTGTAACTCCTTTCTGCAGTTTGAAAACTGGTGAAAAAGAGGTTCTTTTCATTCATAACAGAGGAATATGCAGATGGCTGCTTATGAAACCATATCCTAAATCCTATCTGTCTGTGAATATTACAGCTCCAGAATTTAGATTCCCATTTCTTTGTGCTTTTCCAGGTTAACAGGTATTTTGATGGCTTCCTTGATGACTTTAGATAGCCGAAATATAATTAGATAATGATTCTCTCTAGCCTGGGAACTACTATTTTCCACATCACCAGCTTTAGCTTGTCAAGCTGGTGGTGCTATATCTTTAGAGTGCAAAGTGAATTAGAAATTATCCTTCACTTCCTCTATTCACTTTGGACCTATCTCCTAAGTCTAAAAACCCCAGAAGTAGGAAAAAAACATATTCTCATTATCCACATTTATTTTGAAAGTTGAACTTTTAAGGAGTCACTCTGTTTATTTACTGAGTAGATTTATATCTTACTTTCTCTCCAGGAGCTCAAGATGTTTATAGGGCTATTTCCTTCATATTATTCCCACATCAACAATGCTTTGAGGTAGAATTATGTGAAAAGGATTAATTGGTCCAAAATCATCCAATAAATTTTGTAAAGATCTACCATATATAAATTTGTGATGGTTGAAAATACCATTAAGATTCTTCAATGCAATGTCAGCTCTTCCAGTTTTTCTCTTCCTGCATTATATGCCCTAGACAAGATTACAGTTCTTTTGCTCCCACCCAATTCATTATCTGTTCCCTATGCTTTTTTTCCTGCTTTTTTTCTAAAACATGGAACTTTTTGAGTAGCAATATTTCTTTCTTCTTTCTTTCTTGAACAAAGACAGTTCTTTAGAAAAAGGTATTTTATTTTCTGTTACAAGAAGCTCAAGAAGATGAGGTCAGATCAGCACTTTTGTTATTTCCAAGTCAGAAGGAACTCATAGAATACTGACAGAACTATAGAAGAAAATAGAAGAAGAATCAGTAAAAGTTCTAAGTAAGTTCTAACTAAGCTAACATGGTTCTAACTATGCCAATAAATCTGGAATGACACAGAGAATGACACAGTGACCAACCAATTGGAAGAGTTCTATCATATTCTAATATCCCAAAAGGGGACTTTACAAGTATGAGAATCATCATACAATATTATTACTTTCATCTGGTAGCAAAATAATGGTTAGCATAATTCAATGCAGATTAGGGACCTACATGGAGAAGACGTTAACTGTTTATAGGGGAAAAAAAACTTCAGTTATGCTTATCATGTCAAACTATGGACTGTACTTAGAAAAATGGGAATCCTTGAACCCCTTCTTGTCCTCTTGTGAACTTTATTTATGCTACAAGTCAGAAAGCCACAATACAGACTCAACATGGCAAAAAAAGGTTAGTTCCAAGTTGGCAAAGGAGAGACACAAGGCTCTATTCTCTCCTTAGTTTTTGAGCCTATATGATGAATATATATTAAGGGAAGCCATGTTGAAAGAAGATGAGTGAAGTTTTAAAATTAGAGGAGGAAACATCAATAATCTGTGCTATGTTCATGATGCTATCCAGAAAGCCAAAAATGCCAGCTGTCTGTGTAAAAAACACACACAGTGAAAAATGGGGACTTAAATATAAATATAAGGAAGGCCTTAGTAATTGCAACAGATACAGAAACCAACCTTAGAACTGACAAGATATCAAAGTGGTGGATAGCTTTTTTTCTTTTAGGAGTAACCATCAATAGTAAAGGAACAGACAATCAAGAAATATGCTGCAAGGATAACCATGAAAGTCTTGAAAAAAGATAATTATCTGCTAGATTGTATCTATATCTACAAAGATTAGAAAAGCGCAACCAATAGTTTTCACTAAACACTGTATAGAAGCAAAAGTTGGGCTTTGAAGAAGTAGATTAGAGTATTGATGCTTTTGAAGTTTTGCATTGAAGAAGATCCTTAAAATATTATGGACAGTCAAGAAAACAAACAAATGGATCATTGAACAAAACCAGTCCAATGTTCTCACATGGTACAAATGACCAGGTTCAAATTATTATATCTTGCACACATTATACAAAGATCTACCTCTCTGGAGAAGGTTCTAATGCTGGAAAGAGTAGAAGGGAAAAGAAGATGAAGAAGAGTAGTAAGATGGATAGATTCAGTTGCAGTGGCAATGGGTACCCCATTGGAACAGCTGAAAGACCAGATTAGGATCAGATTGTCTTGGAGAAAATCTATATAGTCATTTAGAATTGACACAAATGTGGTGACACATAATCAGTCAACTTGAAACATTCTAAGCAGTTTTATTCTTTTATTCCTTGGAAAAAAGAGAGTTCTTTAGAAGGAGATATTTCTGAAACCCCATTTTTTTCTACTTTCATTTGATCTGCTTAATCACTCATTTCCTCATTTGCATGTATGTTAACATTACAGGACAACTAAAAGTCTAACAACAACAGGAACAGGACAAGGATGTTTATTTCAGTCAGGACTTACTTGAAACAGATCATATGAAGCAGTGGTAAAATCCAATTTTTTTTACTACCAGTTCTGTGGGCATCGCTTGATGGGTGGGCATGGCTTGGTGCAATGGTGGGTTGCTCCCGGTTTGCACTGGTTTGCAAGAACCGGTAGGAAAAATTTGTAATAGTTCAGAGAACTGGTAATAACATTGGCTGGCCACGCCCCCAAACCGGTCCCTGGCCCGGTCGCCGGTCAGTTACCCCGCCCACCTCATCAGAGGCTTTTTTTTTTACTTTTAAAAGCATTTTTTTCTGCAACCTCTTAAGGTTGTAGAAAAAATGCTTTTAAAAGAAAAAAAAAGTTGGCCACACTCACCCAGTCACATTACCCCCCACCAAGCCACGCCCACAAAATAAGCCACACTCACAGAACTGGTAGTAAAAAAATTTAGAACCCACCCCTGGCTTGGTGGGCATGGCAGGGGAAGAATACTGCAAAATCCCCATTCCCTCTCCACTCTTGGGGGAAGGATATTGCAAAATCTCCATTCCCACCACTATGGGGCCAGCCAGAGTGGTATTTGCCGGTTCTCTGAACTACTCAAAATTTCCGCTACCGGTTCTCCAAACTGCTCAAAATTTCTGTTACCGGTTCTCCAGAACCTGTCAGAACCTGCTGGATTTCACCCCTGATTTGAAGGGAAGATGAAGGATAGGACAAGGGTAGAAATCATGATTTGCATTAATAGTGTATATTCTCACTTTTTATATGTATTGATCAACTGTTCCTCACTTTTCCTCTTCCCTAGAGTAAACTCAAACTGGCCCACTCCACATTTGGATCACAGTAGATGAAAAAGAGAAAACTCTTAATCTTTTATCCCAGCTTCCTCATTCAAAAAAGCCATACATGCTAACAGGAAAGTGTGCATAAAACACAGAGAGACAAACACTAACAAATCTATCAGCACAGATATCACACACATCAGCAGCCTTTCCGAACATTCTCATTGAGAAAAACAAATAAAGTTTTCCCTTCATTGTGCAATTATTTTAGACGAAAAATAATATTTAGCTGCATTATACACCTGAATATATTATATAGTTGCTTCTTGAAAACTGCTAATCAAATATGCATTTCCATGTGTATTTATTGCAATAATGCATTCTGCTTTGAATATGATAGAAATCAGCCTAAATAATGTAGTTCATAAATGAATGTCTGTGGGCTAGAAAGATACTATTTTGCATTTGACTGCCTGCCAAGTAGGAATACATTTTAGTGATGCATGGATCCACCTCAGATTAGATCTCACTAATCCAATTCATTTTTTTTAACACTTGAAAAATCATATCAACACTTCCTGAAGCAGAAGCTTCCAAAAGAGCCTACAAATTCAGTGGCAAATGAGACGTGAAAACCTTGTAGCATTTTTCAAGTTTTCCTCAAAACTTTTTAGATATAGTATGTTCACTTAGAATTTTGTACTGGGCAAAGCATTTGTGACACAACAGTAATATCTTGAGTGATAAATTCACAGTATGTGATCTGCATAAGAGCCTGAGTTTTATTTTATTTATATCAGTTTTTTTTAAAAAAAAAATCCTAGAAGGCTACATCATAAAAATGTAGTAAAATTTGAGGGAGGGAGGGAGAGAGAGAAAGAGAGAGAGATCTTCCTAATAAATTAACGGTAGTGGTGACAATTCATTGTTCAAAAACCTTTTACAATCTCTTTGTATTTTAGGAAGGCCACCAACAAAGACACCCCCTTAAGCTGCAGGTGGAGGCTGTAAAGGAATGTAAATATAGACTTAGTAAAGGGATGGATAAGGAGGAAAAACAGCAACTTACTTCTGACAAAGGAAAAAGCTTGAAAAACAATCTCAAAATAAGTTGGCCTTGATTTCTTGGATTTGGGACAGAGAGAATCTGCTACTAATAACAGTAAAGTGACATTCCTGGAATCCTTGCAATTGCTGTTTCTTGACCTGGCCTACCTCAAAGTGTTGGCGTATGATGATTACAACAGAAAAACATTGCCTGCAAATCCTGGCTTCCTTCACTTTGTCTACTTGGTGACCATTAATAGATCTTGATAATAAGCTCACATTAGAGGAACTGTGTGATCCATTTTTGCACAGAAGAAACAGTTTGATAAATACTTTGGTGCCAAATCACGTAGGATTTTATAGGCCAAAACCACAACTTGAATTGTATCAAATAACAGACATATCATAAAACAAATGCTATACAATTATAAAGACTGATTTGATGATATACAGATAGCCATATTTTATACTAATTGTGGTCCAAATTGACCTCAAAGCAATCTACAGGCTCACTGTAATCTAAGTGAGTGAAGATAAAATATGATTTACTATAGCCCAGTTCCCTACTCTTCAGAGTGGGCTGCAACTGGTGCACCAACCCAACTCGGCAGGCAAAAATACCCCAATTATGGCTCTGGTTCACTCTTAAGCAGTGAACTAGGAAGAGTCCATAACAAGAAACCTACTCTTCCAGTGCAGACTGTCACCCCAACAAGAATTTATTACTGAGCTAATAGAGATTACTTATGCAGAAACAGCAGTTCTGTTCTTTCTTGAGTTCAAATTCACCCTGAATTTATCATAAATACACATTTTGGAGGGGGAAGGGGTTCATACATAAGATCAGGAAATGAACTAATATTGAAGAATAAATGTTGCCATAATATTTACTTTTGATTAAAGAGCTTTTCATTATTATGTAAGTATTTATTAGAATTGAGGGTTTGTGGCATTCTGGGTATACTACAGGAACTCTGGATCATCGATAGATGTAAAAGATAAATTAATAGAATAATGTACAAGCTCATGTTGAGCTGGACTATAATGTGGACCACTATCTCTTAGACATAAAACACAGAAATGAAAATACACTTCAGAATTATTGTAGGCTGCTGCTGTGTATATACCTGCTATATACTTGAGATTCTTAAAGCAAAAATCAATTTTCCTATTATATTTCTTTTTTCCAGAATACGAGGACTAATTAGCGGATAAATTCCTGTAACATACCTTTTCTTTTTCCAACCTTTCAAATCTCAGTAGGTGTTAAAAGGATACATTCTACAAGTGTATTCTCCTCTCCATTAATAATTGCAGAATTAGTTATATAATTATACCAAAGAGACACTTTTTGAGGTGGTTGCATATAATTAAATTCATTTTGCTTAATTCATAAAAGCCAGTTCCATAACTATAAAAACTATGAGCAACGTAGACTTTTTAGAAAGAAATTTGGCTTGTCACAGTTGGACATGTGAACCTGTAACTAATTTATGAGAGGGTGTGTGTGTGTGTGTGTGTGTGTGTGTGTGTGTGTGAGAGAGAGAGAGAGAGAGAGAGAGAGAGAGAGAGAGAGAGAGAGAGAGAGAGAGAGAGAGAGAGAGATTCTCTATGTGTGTGAGATAGAGTGAACATTACTTATGAATAATTATTCTGAAAGTATGTCTTCAAAATTCAGTTCCTTCACAGCTATCTGAACTGAATGATGCCTCAAATTGTAGGATCAAAAATTCTCCTTAGTAAAATTTCAAGTTCTGTTTGAGTTATACAGTATTTCATTTGCCAACCAAAGCATTGTGCAATTCTCTGCACGCACGTTGTAATATTGATCAGTGTGACCTGTATGAACTGAATTACAAATGAGTTTTGGGTTCATGTAAAATACAGAATCTGTAGGAAAGAACTTTACTGATGTATAACCAAGCAGCTACCACAATCCATAGAATTGAATTGGTTTTTGTACCCCTCTCCTGTATGCTAACTAATTTCATTACCTCAAAAAATCAATTTGTGCCTTGATTTTTTATTGTTTGCCCAATAAAAGCAATTTCTATTTTTCTTAGCTGAAAAATCAAAAACACCAAATTGGGCCACTGAATTGTTCAGATTTAATTCAATAGAGAATTTAGTATCGATATCTGCACATACATATTTCTCTGTTTCTTCTTTTTATTAATGTTCTCAGGACCACTCCAAAAGTCTGGTATAGATATAATATTATTTGTATGTATGTATACATTCCTACTTTGTAAAACTAGGTAAGTATATTTTTGTAGTTTTTAATGGAGGCTACCAGAAAAACATTTACTTCTGCTTCATTGACTATGCTAAAGCCTTTGATTGTGTGGATCACAACAAATTGTGGCAATTTCTTAAAGAGATGGGAGTACCAGACCATCTTATTTGTCTCTTGAGAAACCTATATGCGGGTCAAGCAGCAACAATGAGAACTGGATACGGAACCACTCATTGGTTCAAAATTGGGAAAGGAGTCCAGCAAGGCTGTATACTGTTGCCCTGCCTATTTAACTTATATGCAGAGCACATCATGAGAAAGGTGGGGCTAGATGAATCAAAAGTTGGAATTAAGATTGCCAGGAGAAATATCAACAACCTCAGATATGCAGATGATACCATTCTAATGGCAGAAAGTGAAGAGGAATTAAAGAGCCTCTTGATGCGGGTGAAGAAGGAGAGTGGAAAAGTTGGCTTGAAACTCAACATTAAGAAAACTAAGATCATGGCATGCGGCCTCTCAATTCCTGGAAAATAGATAGGGAAAAAATGGAGGTAGTGACAGATTTTATTTTCCTGGACTCCAAGATCACCGCAGATGGGGACTGCAGCCAAGAAATTAAAAGATGCATGCTCCTGGGGAAGAAAGCTAAGGCAAATCTAGATAGCATACTGAAAAGCAGAGTCACCACCCTGCCAACAAAAGTGTGTATAGTCAAGGCTATGGTTTTCCCAGTTGCAATGTATGGCTGTGAAAGTTGGAGCATAAGAAAGGCTGAGCCAAAGAATTGAGGCCTTTGAACTATCGTGCTGGAGAAGACTCCTGCGAGTCCCTTGGACTGCAAGGGTTTAGTGCACCCTGTTATTAACACAGCTGCCTGCAATTTCTGCTGGTTCGAATCTCTCCAAGGCTCAAGGTTGACTCAACCTTCCATCCTTTCTAAGGTAGGTGAAATGAGGACCCAGTTTGTGGGGGCAATAAGCTGACTTTGTATAAAATTTACAAAAGAATGAAGGCTATTGCTTAAAGAATTGTAAGCCGCCCTGAGTCTCCGGAGAAGGGCGGCATATAAATCAAATTAAAAAAAATAAAAAAATAAAAAAAGGCAATCAAACCAGTCAGGCCTAGAGGAGATCAACCCTGACTGCTCTTTAGAAGGCCAGATCCTGAAGATGAAACTCAAATCATTGGCCACCTAATGAGAAGGAAGGGCTCACTGGAGAACAGCCTCATGGTGGGAAAGATTCAGGGCAAAAAGTAGAAGAGGACAACAGAGAACGAGGTGGCTGGTTGGAGTCATTGAAGCAGTAAGCGTGAGCTTAAATGGACTCCAGAGGATGATAGAGGACAGAAAGGCCTGGAGGAACATTGTCCATGGGATAGCGATGTGTCGGACACAACTTCATAACTAACAACAACAACAAAGTGTGAATGGACCAATAGTTCAAACTGTAGTGATCCCCAAAGTCCTTCAAAATAGAGAAAATACAATGTCAACTCTAGAACCCCATTCTTCAATACAAAAAAATGATATTACTCTTAAAGAAACTTGAGCTGGATTCAGATTATGTACATCATTGTATTCTGGGTTGAAAATTTCAGAGAAAGTGGCTTGATTTGTGTTTTGAAGTTAATTAGTTTGATTTACACTTCCCATTTTCTATAGAATTCAGAAGACAGACATCCTTTAGACTGAACAGTTGTGTAAAAAATATTGTAATTATCAGTTCAAAAAGAGCCAGTTTGGTGTAGTGCAGGGGTGTCAAATTCATGATGATACGTTGTTGTCATGTGACATATTGAAACTTTTCCCCCTTCGCTAAACCGGGGGTGGATGTGGCCAGTACGTGACGCATCCAGCCCACAGGCCCTGAGTTTGACACCCTGGTGTAGTGGTTAAAAGCACCTGGCTAGAGATCAGAAGACTTTGAGTTCTAGTCCCACCTTAGGCACCAGTTGGGTGACCTTGGGCCAATCTCTCTCTCAGCCCTAGAAAACAGGCAGTGAGAAATCACTTCTGAAAATGTTGCCAAGAAAACTCTTGGGACACATCCAGACAGTTGCCAATATTGATGCTACTTGGGGTCATCTGGAAGGATCCCTGTTACCATCTATTTTATATATGGATACTTAGTACTCAGTGAGGTTTATTTTGGACCAGATACATGAATATATCAAATATCAGAAACATCATGATAAGCAATAAATAAAATCCATTTGGGCAATTTTCAGTTCATATTTCAACCTCAAACAGCTTTGACATACCAACTGGTTATTTTTTTTTATTGTTGCTAATTAGCATTAAAAGAATTAGACTATGTTTTATAACTTTTAATAGGAGCTCTGTGTGTTTAAAATTCTTACAGGGTTACAGCTTCAATTAGTTAATGTTTGTAAAGTACTTTAGTAGAGAAATTCACCAATGAATTCCAAACATTGTTCTATTCTGTCTCTGACCCATACTTTGATCCTTTAAGAGTTAGTTCATCTCTGATTAATTAGTTCATATTTATAAATCACTTCATTATACTGCACAGTACATTTGATATGGAATAGGTTCATTAACAGACAGTAAAAATTATTTTCCATGTCTTTTAGCATAATAGTCAGATTTCATGTTGTACTAAAGCTTTTCCAGAACACAATGGCTGACTTACAAGAAGAGGAAGAATGTAGGCATTCAGGAAGAATAAAATAGAAATGTTATTCACAATCTCAATCTAGGCCAGGGGTGTCAAACTCAAGTGCTTAGATCTGGCCCATGGGCCCGCCCTGGAAACAGCAAAGCAACAGCCCACGGTGCCTCTGCCAGTGCCTCTGCCACATGTGGCCCTCCCAGGCTCCATTTTCATACAACAATGACCTCCTGCAGTCCTCTGCCAGCAAAAATGGAGCTTGAGGAGGCTGCACATGCCTCACCCAGCTCCGTTTTCGCTGGCACAGGGTTGCAGGAGGCCATCACAGATGAAAACGGAGCTCAGGACCCCATTTTCGCTGGCAGAGCACTTAGGCCACCACAGGTGCCTCTGACACGAGTGACCTCAAGCTGGCCATGCCCAACCTGGCCATGCCTATCCCGGCCCCCTGAGGTCAAACAGAACCCTGATGTGGCCCTCAATGAAATCAAGTTTGACAGCCCTAATCTAGGCAATGTAAAATGCTCCAGCGTTAAACTTTAAGGTTGGTTCCTGAAGAAGGAATGAAATTGAACATAATGCAAAATTTTTAGCTTGCACATGATAGTGTTAATAATAACAATGATTTTACAGAAATGTTCCTTCCTTGTACATCAGCCATCTGAATTCTGATTTTTTTAAATTATTTCTTAGTATAATCACCATGGATCTTAAATGGTTTCCCCTTTTATAAACAATATTAATTTTATTTATTTATTTATTTATTTATTTATTTATTTATTTATTTATTTATTTATTTATTTATTTATATTTCTATACCGCCCTTCTCCCACAGGACTCAGGGCGGTGCACAGCCAAAATAAAACATTATATACAAAATTTAAAAAACAATTTAAAAACAATTAAATAATTTTGGCCCAAATAATTTAAAACAACCCAAATTAAAACTGAATCAATTAAAACTGAGAGGACGGGATCAAGCCAGCCCAGCTAGATGGAATAAGTGTGTTTTTAGGGCCAGACAAAAAGTCCGGAGGTCTGATATCATGCGTATCTCAGGGGGTAGGTCGTTCCAGAGGGCTGGTGCCGTCACAGAGAAGGCTCTCCCCCTGGGGGTCGCCAGCCAGCACTGTCTGTTTAATACATAAACCTATTTGCTTTTATGCAAGTACACAGAGTTCTCATTCCTTAATACTGATTCTGACAAATTGAGCACATCTGATTTGAATATATATTAATTAAAAAGAATTCTAGGATGTTTAGATAGATTAACACAAAGTATTAAAAAACCATTCATTTTAATCCAGCTACATCCAGGAAGTAAATACAAGTTGCATGATTATTCAGATAAGTTTAAAAAGTTACATTTGAAGAAGAAAAAAATAAATTTTCCTTAATGACTATCCAACGCTGGAACAATCAGATTATAAGGTCACAATGATATTACTTTCTACAAATCGATTAGCAGCTCTAACACATCCAGACCTTCTGATTTTTTTCTCTTTTTATTTAAACATAAATAAAAATTCAATCAGACTTATAAAAATGATAACTCCTGATATATTGGTACCTGTACCGATTTTTATATTCTTCCTGTGTCCAAGGTCATTTTGTCCTTGTTATCTGAACAGTTAATGACTATGGTGTTTTGATTTTTATATTATACCATTTGGGAGAGGGGGGTGTTATTAGTAAATGGATGATAACTGTTTTCCATTGGATGAGAGGAGGACTTCAGGATCACAACCTGAATTAACCCTACTGTTTTGGAGGTTTAGCTTCTGACACACACATACTCCACTGCCTAATGAATGAAAGGTATGTGGGAATGGAGCTGCATGAATTGGTGTATTGTTAGGGAAGGTGGGAGAAGGGTTAGCAGGTAATCTAGACTAAGGAATTGTTGAATTCAAGGCAGAAGCATTCCTGAAGCTGGCACCAGCTACCTCACTATGTAGTTGAGTGTTTGGGTGATAATAAGCCCATTAGCCTTGAGGGGAGAAAATAAATGAGGCTGGTATACCTGGAGGTCGAGGAGAGAGGGCAGGCAAGCATATTACGATGCTGATGGGCAGAGGGAGATAGGAAAGGGGGCAGATGTCAGATCACTTGCAGGAATGGCAAAGATAATCTCCATATACCAGGTCTCCTCTCATAATGTTTCTCTCCCAGAATATCTTCATATTTAATCTCTTTAATCTTGGTCTATTTTTCTCTTTTAAACTCTCAGTGGTGGTACGGTGGTTAGAATGCAGTAGTGCAGACTACTTCTGCTAACTGTCAGCTGACTGACTGAATTTAGCAGTTCAATTCTCATGGGGTCACAGTTGACTCAGCCTTCCATCTTTCTGAGGTCAGTAGAATGAGGATCCAGATTGTTGGGGGCAATAGGAGAACAGAACAGAACAGAACAGAACAGAACAGAACAGAACAGAACAGAACAGAACAGAACAGAATAGAATAGAATTCTTTATTGGCCAAGTGTGATTGGACACATAAGGAATTTGTCTTTGGAGCATATGCTCTCAGTGTACATAAAAAGATAAGATATATATGTCAAGAATCATAAGGTACAACACTTAATGATAGTCATAGGGAAACAGTCAATATAAATCTTAAGGATACCAGCAACAAGGTTACAGTCACACAATCTTAAGTGGGAGGAGATGCTGATTCTCTAAAGCACTTAGAGAGGGATTTAAAATGTTATTGCTACTTCACTTGCTGTTCTATTTTCTCACCACATGACTCAACCATCAGCCATGATACCCACATTTGTCTCACTGCTTTATTCTTACAGTTACATCACTACAAGTAGTCCTCAACTTATGACTACAACTGAGCCCAAACTTTCCACTGCTAAGCAAGACAGTTAAGTGAGTTTTGCCCATTTTATGACCTTTTGTTACATGAACCACTGCAGTTGTTAAATTAGTAACACAATTGTTAGGTCGAAGGTTTCCCCATTGACTTTGCTTGTCAGAAGATCACAAAAAGTGATGAACCCAGGACACTGCAACTGTCACAAATACATACCAGTTGCCAAGTATCTTCACATGACCATGGGGATGCTGCAACAGTCATAAGTGTGAAAACCACACTTTTTAAGTTATAAGTCACTTTTTTCAGTGCCGTTGTAACTTTGAACGTCACTAAATGAATGGATGTAAGTCAAGGAGTATGTTACCTCCAAAGACCATTTTTTTTTCCATTTTTCAGCTATTTCTCAGCCATACAAGCTCTTTAGAAAGTGTCAGGCCTGCCCCAGTCTGGTCTCCTGGTAAAGAAATATGGTCGATTCCATGTGTAACAAAAAGAATTCTTTTACTAAAAAGCCAGGTGATTACAATAAAGCAAAGCCAGAACTGAGGTTTTGCATGTGAAAGTCCCCTAGTTAACTTTCCTCTTTTCGTTCTTCCCCCCTCTTATCTCCTAATTGTCCAATTAGATTTGAAGAAGGTGTTTTGATAACTGTCCCTGCAAAGGCGGGATGGATCACTAGCCATTACATTCTCTTTCCCAGCCTGTAGTCTTGGAGTGGTGGACCGACATCTCCGGGCAGCACAGTGCTTAGCTTCAGTTTCCCCCTTTCCACCAGCTCCCCCCCCTGCCCCCCATAGTTCATGGCAGATTGGCATCCAGCAAAGCAAATCTGACAGAGAGGCTCTTCTGTAATGCATGGCTAAAATATGGATTTTTCCAATCTGAGGCTGTATCTAAACAATATTTTACTATAGTTGCTAGGAATCAAGAATGAGCTGAAAACACAACGAATAAACAAAACACCCTAATGTTATTTCAATTAAGCATATAATGCAGTCTTCCACATAATTATGCTAGACGCTCACTAAATCCTCTTCCCTGTAGCAAATGTAATCCCAGCTCTAACGCTGAAGCCGTTCCTGAGTCTAAAAATTGAATCCCTGAGATTTGCCAGCTCTTCCAGTTCCTATAGAATTTATTCCTCTCAAGCCTGCTAACCTGCTAATCTGCACGAACAGAGGGAACTCCAAGAGGATTTTCCTCTCATTTGGCACATCCCTTAAGAAAATAATAACCCACCTCTAATTGTGAACATTTTACAGCTTTTATTTATATCAGGGGAAACAATACACACACACACACACACAACCAGCATGTACACTACAATAATAAGAACTTTAAACCATTCTAAGCTACTGAATGAGCAGTTCATTATCCAAAAAGATTTCTTCCCCTTCCCTATTCATCTAAATATGTTCACTCCGGTGTGTTTGGCATAATGGATTGGAGAGCCAAATTGGTGCAGTGATTAAGATACAAGGCTACTGAGAAATCAGGAGACTGGGAGTTCTAGTCCTGTCTTAGACACAAAGCCAGCTGGGTGACTTTAGGCCAGGCACTCTCTCTGTCTGTCTTAGAAAGAAGGAGGCAACAATCTGACCATAAAAACTGCAGGGATTTGTCCATGTAGTTGTCAGGACGCCATACTGACTCAAACTTTCTAAGAGAATATATATATATAAAAGGCCTAATACGCTTAGTTTTATAGCTATTAAATAAGATTGGTTAAATTCTGTTTAAGCAGAATTTGAAATAAACTCATAATATTATGAACATGTTCAGGCTGTTTGATACTTCTATTAAATGTGTTCTTCATTTCTGAAATCCAATATTTACACTGAATTTAAAATATAGTTTCCACATTTACCATCTTTGGAAAGCTTGGCTCGAAGTAAAAAATATCCTTTTTTTTTTCTTCAAAACTTGATAGCTGTTGTTCTTATTAGCAATATTTTTCAAAGGTAAGATATAAAACTAATTGATATATCTCTGTGTAATATGTGATGTGTCCAAAAATTTCATTACTCCATGACTATTTTTTAAAATTGAATAGCTTTGCAAACTTTATTATCATTGCTTGATAATACAGGTAGTGAAAAGGTGTTTTATTTTTCATACTGTATAGGAAGAATAGCAATGATGAGATTCAAAAAAATTTACTACCGGTTCTGTGGGCGTGGATTGGTGGGTGTGGCATGGCTTGGTGGGCATGGCAGGGAAAGGATCAGTGGTAGGATTCAAGTAATTTAACAACCGGTTCTCTGCCCTAATGATTTCTTCCAACAACCACTTTGCCAAACTGCTCACAAAGTTAACAACCGGTTCTCCCAAAGTGGTGCGAACTGGCTGAATCCCACCACTGGAAAGGATACTGTAAAATCTCCATTCCCTCCCCACTCCAGGGAAAGGTTACTGCAAAATCCCCATTTCCTCCCAATCAGCTGGGACTCAGGAGGCAGAGAATAGATGAAGGTGGGGCCAGTCAGAAGTGGTATTTACTGGTTCTCCAAACTACTCAAAATTTCTGCTACCGGTTCTCCAGAACCGGTAGCAGAACCTGCTGAATACCATCTCTGAAGAATAGATGATCTAAAAAAGCAGAACAAATCCCTACTTTTGCAACTTTCATACAGTTAGAAATACAGTAGTTATAATAGCATTGCAAAATTCTAGGAGAAGATGAGAAAACAGCAGAGCTTTGCATGTGTCAAGAGCTATGCTGGACTAGTGAAGTAGATAGAGAATTCCATTACAAAACTTGCCTAAGCCAACATTTAAATGGTGTGATTATAATATATTTTACTTTGTTATTTTTATTCTAACATTTAATGTCAATATTTCTGCATCTAGAATTGCAATACGAAAGTCCTCATTTAGTTACCACAATTGGACCAGCAACTTGGATGCTAAACAAAACAATCCTTAAGTGAAACCTAAGCTCCCTTTAGTTCAGTATTCTTTTGCTTTACAGACCTGCAAAGGTCATAAATGAGAGGATTGGTCAAAAAGTTACTTTTGCATCACTTTTGTAACTTCGAATTATCACTGATACTATGTGGTATCATTTCCAGCATTGTTCCCCACCCCACACACAAACATCTAGTCCCAATAGCATTGTAGGGTAAGATCTATTAGGTCATTATGAACAATGCATTTTATGTATTATGATTCCCTTTATGTGAATGATCCCCAGAGATTTAAAAACACTGAAATCTTTCGAAAATATATAACCATAAATGTTGGGATGCTGCCTTACAATGTTCCCGGCAATTTAATTTGAGGAGTTCTAACACTTTTCATCTATGCTCCTACATCCTATTAATTTCCTGAAATAGTCTTTGTGTATCACAAAATAAAGTACATGTGCTAGCTCATAAGCACTGGTACTTTTTTAAAAAAAATATTTTGCAGATGTTATGTTATGTTATGTTTATTATGTTTGTATACCGCCCTTCTCCCGAAGGACTTGGGGCGGTGAACAGCCAGCAGATAAAATAAAAAAAATACAAAATTTAAAACAATATTAAAATCCAATTAAATTAATTTGGCTCACAGTTAAAACACCCCTGTATTAAACCCATAATTTAACAATTTAAAATTAAAACAATTTTAAAAAGTTAGGTCAGGTCAGCCCGGCTTGATGAAACAGAAACGTCTTTAGGGCATGGCGGAAAGTGCGCAGATCCGGGATCCGCCGTATCTCCAGGGGCAGCTCGTTCCAGAGGGTAGATGCCCCCACAGAGAAGGCTCTCCCCCTGGGGGCCGCCAGCGAGCATTGTTTGGCCGACGGCACCCTGAGGAGCCCCTCTCTGTGGGAGCGTACTGGTCGGTGGGAGGCTACCGGCTGTATTTTTAGAAGTTTCATGTGTGCAATC
This sequence comes from Pituophis catenifer annectens, assembly GCF_029215685.1. NCBI lineage: Eukaryota > Metazoa > Chordata > Lepidosauria > Squamata > Colubridae > Pituophis > Pituophis catenifer. The sequence continues at coordinate 261,868,344 of NW_027256881.1, read as the reverse complement.
AGTATTGCAATATTTACAACTATATGTGTATGCTTGCTTCTCAGCTTAACCAACTTCAGTGGGTTGTGTTATATAAGTAAGAGTACAAGAATACAGATACATTAAAGAATACTGAAAAAGGCTTTGTTTACATACTATAATAAACTCTGGGTAATTTGACACAAACTGTAAATACATCATTAAATTCAGTATTCCCTTTATAATGGGGACCACATTAACCTTCTCCAGATGGAAAAATCCATATTTTTTTTAATTTTATTTTTATTTTTTTGTGGGTTAATTCTCAAGTTTCTCCATTGCCTATGTTCAACTTTATAGATTTTGAAAGGTTTCTACAGATATAAAAATACAATAAAGGTAATATAATTCTCATCATGATAGACTCTAGGATATCTTCAGGGATAAGGGACTGATGGATTAGACATAGTTAATGCTGCTGTTTAGCAAGCCCACCCATGCTTATTGTGCAGGCAAAAGAGGCACACTATTTTTAATTATTTTCATTTTTAGTTGTACTCATATGACAAATTTCTGGGTATCACATGATGGCTTATTTCAAACTGATTAATTTATAGAATTAGGTCACCTATAATAAGAAAGAAAGAAAAATCTCATATGCTTGATTTTACATCTACCCTCTTAAAATTGGGAATGCAATTCATATGTATCTTTTCTTATGTGGTGCCTATTTTTAATTTCTCCCTTCCAGCTGAGGCAAAAATCACTCATACAGAGATGTTATATCTAAAAAGCAAAAACAAAGCCACAAGTTCCTATCACTTCCAATATTTAAACAAACTTGTTTGCATGATTCTATTTTAATGCTATCTACTTCTATTTCTATGGTGCCAAATCTATATTTATAAGTACAATTCAACAATTCATGATTAGCAGTAGCTAGTAATCACCCTTATGGTGCCGGAACCAGGTTATAGGTTAGGCTTATCAAAAGCTGCTTAGAAAGCTTCAGTTGAGTCCGCAATAACTATGGTGAATATATGGTGAAGCCATAGATTTTGCTGTTAAAAAGTATTGAAATTGAAAATTTCAAAGTATTGAAATTTTATGTAGTATAGTATGTAAAATGAAGGAGAACAAATTTTAATAACTTTTTTAGCCACATGTATGCAAAAATATGCCAGTGATAAGAAGCTAGACATGTTTATAAATGGAAATCAACAAAGGATGGAGAGCACAAGATTAGCATCATGCAATTAATCTCTTCAGATGAAATATGCAGAATGGAACTTGGTTCCAAACATTATTCAAATTTGGATCCTCCGTTATACAATTACAGTTCTGTATAATATGCATTGGACAAAATTTAAAATTGTATCCTTATGCACATATGCAAATCATAATAAAGGACTAGAGCAGGGAGGTCAAACTCACGTCATCACAATGGAGTCACATGACGTAAACTGGGTGTGAGCGTGGCCAGCGCATGACACATCCAGCCTGCGGGCTTTGACAGTCCTGGACTTGAGCATAGTCAACTTTAAAGACTGTTCTCATGAATGTGTCCTAGTAAAATCTTGTTCATGACATGGCCTCAGGTTCATTCCCTAGCCGATATCTGAGACAGCTTAAAATCACTCTTGGCTATTCTGGTGTTAAAATAATGTTCTCCTCTTTATGATAAAAATACTCTATGATAGTTTTGGTAGCGTAACAAAGAAACTTTAACCACCATTCAAAGAGCATGCCAATCAAGTGACATGGGTGTTATTTCTCCCCATGGGCATTGTCTTCCAGAGTCATTCTGCTTTGGGCATGGAGGAGCTTTGCCTTTTACCAAACCAGGCTTTCCCCTTATATCCAACAATCCCAATTTAGAAACCAACATAAACATCATCAATATTTGAAGAGTGATGACTAGGGTGAAGTGGTTGAGCTGTCTTTGCTTCAGTTACACCTAATAACTGAATAACAGTTCAAAATCCTTTGGAACTCAGATTTAGCACTATTCCAGAATAGCATGAATCTGGTGTTCAGCTAAGAGTTGGGCTCCTTCTCAACACATCCCTGCAAGACCTTTGTTCAAAACCAATTAGCATCTATCAAAATTCATTTCCCTGCCCCTGTCTCAAGTTAAGAATGATGTATTCTCAGAAGCTGTTAACATTTGATGGGAAGGGAACAAAACAACACTTAGATAATACAGCAATTCCTGTTTTAATGTCTGCTATATACTCATTGGAAATAAGGTGAGTACCCTTTTGGCATAGTGCTTATGGCAGGATAGGATCGCCAATGAGGAGCAACAAATTTTATGCTGTTACACTTTGTTGCTAGCTCAAGGATTAGCAAATAACACTTGGGAAGAAGTCTCTATTGTTCATGGTTCCCCCCCCCCGCCCGCCGAACTCACAAACATTGTAGCATTTCTTACAAATATATTGGTTGAAATTACTAATACAGTATATTGCTGTACCATGAGCCATGCAAATTGTTAACGTGCTAAGCACAAGAGAGTAAAAATTATTTGCTTCACTCTGAAATCTGATAACTTTTTAAATAAAAACAAAACATTTCAAAATGCCATCAGGAGAGATGATCCCAGATTACCTGGGTATTTGTGGGACCGCCTTCTGCCACCAATAGCCTCCCACTGACCAGTACGCTCCCACAGAGGGGACTCCTCAGGGTGTCGTCAGCCAGGCAATGTTGGCTGGCAACCCCCAGGGGGAGGGCCTTCTCTGTGGCAGCTCCTGCCCTCTGGAACGATTTGCCCCTGGAGATACGAAGGATATCGGATCTCCGGGCCTTTCACCGTGCCCTAAAAACTTTTCTTTTCCATCAAGCAGGGCTGGCGTGAACCCCTCCCCCCTTTTTTAGCTTTTTAAATTGTCAATGGGTTTTAGTTTGAATGTTTTAAATTTTGGGCCAAAGTCATGTAATTCTTTTAAAAATTTTAAATTTTGTATTGGTATGTGTTTTAGTTCTGGCTGTGCACCGCCCTGAGTCCACTAGGAGAAGAGCGGTATACAAATTGAATAAAATAAATAAATAAATAAATAAATTACTTTTTTTCCCCTAATTCAAATATGGCTTTTGTGAATGCCAGTAAATAATATAAAAAGATGAAATATTAAAAAGACCTTTGGCAATGGATGGGTAAGGAAATAAGTGATTGATTTATAATTGGCTCTTTTGTCACATTTAGGAAAGTGAAAACTTTGTCCAAAGGCTTTTGTTTTGTTTTGTTTTGTTTTGTTTCGCTGTATGGCAGTCAAGCATTTTGTTAGCTGTTTGAAAAGCCTACATTTGCATACAGTTTAAAGAGTGAAGAACTGGTCTCTGCACTGATCAAACATTCCCAAAGTAATCTAAAAATATATTTAGGAAGACTGAAGAAAAAGAAGAGAGCATGGTTCCTTCTTATAAACTGTTTCTGAATTTCAGTGCATGCACCTGATTATGAAAACATTATTCATAACTAGAAGGAAAGAAAGCTTGTCACTGCACACAAACTGAGCTTTTTAACCCCTGACATTGGACTTAAGATATGGCATAGTAGAGTTTCAGAAGTTATTCTTGGATGTCAATACAGTGAGAACAACATTTTTAAATGGAAGAATTGGAGCTGTTTTTAGTCTATTGTTATCTCAATTGCTGCCAGGCAAATTGCTCAAATGATTAAAGTAATGATACTGTTTGTCAGCCCTTTAAGTTAGATAAGGTCAGGAAACAGGAACTGCTAAGAGTCTTAAACAGTTTTTAATGTGGTTAAGGTATTGCAGTAGAATCAGGCTCCCTCTCTACTTCAATTTATACATATAAGAATCACGACAGAGTTGTTTCAAATTTCTCTCACACATTTTCTCATTTTTCTCATAAATCTTTTTGTAATGGCTCTTATTTTTCATATCTTTTTTTCTTCTCCAAATCCACATTCCATCACATTATATAAAAGTTTATTAGTGAGGTTTCATATACACCTTATTTCTCCATCGTGAAAAAAAGTAAAATTTCTTTCAAGTTGTGCTTGATCCATTGACTATTGACTTCTTCCAGGGTTGTTGTTGTTTTTTTAATTTCAGCCCTAGTTTTCAGTATTTGGTTTTGGTTGAATGGTAGTTTTCCATTCAATCCAACCCTACTTAACTTTTCTAGATAAATCAAAGTTGGCTAGATGGCTAGTTTGTAATACAGCTATAACCAAAGTGGATGAATGTACCAATTGAGGTAAAAATATGTTGGGATATTACCAGGAGTGAAATCCAGCAGGTTCTGACAGATTCTAGAGAACCGGTAGTAGAAATTTTGAGCAGTTCGGAAAACCGGTAGCAGAAATTTTAAGTTCGGAGAACTGGCAAATACCACCTCTGGCTGGCCCCAGAGTGGGGTGGGAATGGAGATTTTGCAATATCCTTCTCCTGGAGTGGGGTGGGAATGGAGATTTTGCAGTATCTTTCCCCTGCCATGCCCACCAAGCCACACCATGCCCACCAGGTCACGGCCACAAGACCAGTAGTAAAAAAAAATTGGATCTCACCACTGGATATTACCTCTCTGTTGGGGCATCCAAATGTGTGTGATCCACATAGATAACTTTTCCTGTCTTCTATCAGAATTCACAGTCTAAGTGTGTATTTATTCATGTAATAATTCCTGTTTCACAAATTCAATCCTTGGTAGTGCAGCTGACTAAGTGCTGTTAAAGTAGCACCAGCTGCCTGCAATTACTGCAAGTTCAAATCTCACCAGGCTCAAGGTTGACTCAGCCTTCCATCTTTTCGAGGTAGGTAAAATGAGGACCCGGATTGTGGGGGCAATAAGCTGACTTTGTATAAAAAAGAACACCACTTGGGGTGGGGGGGGGGGGCCGAAAGCCCTACTAAGCAGGTATATACAAAAGTATGAAGGCTATTGCTTAACGCATTGTAAGCCGCCCTGAGTCTCCAGAGAAGGGTGGCATATAAATCGAACCAATAAATAAATAAATAAATAAATAAATAAATAAATAAATAAATAAATAAATAAATAAATAAATTCTTTAGAATGGCTTGGGGACTATTTTTTTTAAAAAAAATATAAAAACACACTTGCAATTTTAAACAAAATAACTAATTAACTAACTAAAGGAACATAAACTCCTATGTAACTACAGCACCCAAACCTACCTAGACAAACAAGGCAGGTCTGTAAATTGGTATCACTAGAAGCAAGTTTAAATAGAAGGCTTCACTTCTGTTACAAATCTAGAGAGTTCTTACAACAAGAAAAAAATCTGGATTGCACAAAGTTGTTTCTCATGGGATCAGACTTATTTACATATATTATTATCTGTGGAAAGCCAAGCAGAATGTACAGGGGATGGGGAAGCAGAACACTCACTCTTATACTCTTGCTGTGCAACCATACATTAGACTAATTGGGTTTGGGACTCTATCAATCATGCCACATTAACTGCATCTTACAGATGGAAAGATAAACAAATTTGGGAGATTAATGTAATTTTACACTTTTCAGATACTTGCCAGGCAAGAACAACAGGGACAGAGATAAGACTCTTTTCTATTTCCCATGTCGGGACACATAGATGACAGGTTTCACAGACATTCGAAAACTTCTAAGCCAAAATTACTTTATATTTATCTTTCAGCGCAGTTATCCAGGAGGAGAATTATAATGGCAACAGAGGCAGATGTGTTTTAATAGGCTCTTTAAATTCTTACATAGAAATTAAGTTTGGCTCTTTTGTCAGCTATTTCTCCAGGCAAAACAAAGTTATTTTCATGATTATAGAGATCTCAAAGAATATCTTTCAAATTCTAAAGGTAAAATGGGAAGAGAGCAGGGGTGAAATCTAGCAGGTTTTGACAGGTTCTGGAGAACCGGTAGCAGAAATTTTGAGTTGTTCGGAGAACTGGTAAATACCATCTCTGGCTGGCCCCAGAGTTGGGTGGGGATGGAGATTTTGCAGTATCCTTCCCCTGCCACACCCACCAAGCCATACCACACCCACCAAGCCACGACCACAGATCCGGGAGTAAAAAAAATTTGATCTCACCACTGGAAGAGAGGTCTTCTTATTGATACTCAAGAAATAAAAAGAGGCTAAAAGCAAGGCCTCCTTGTATAGGATATTTACCTTCCAAAGAATGAAGTAATGTAATATATGAATGAGTAATGTAATATATGTTCAGTGGTGGTATTCAGGCGGTTCAGACTGGTTTAGGTGAACCGGTAGTGGTGACCTGCCCCGGCACTATGCTGTCCTGTTTAGCCACGTTTTCTAAGCCACATGCATGCATGCAAGCCATGTGTGTGAGCAAAGCGCATGCACAGAAGGCCGGGCGTATGCATGGAAGGCACGCATGAGAGCGAAGCGAGCATGTGTGGGCACACACATTTTCGGTGTGCAGCGAACCGGTGATAAAATTATGTGAAACCCACCTCTGCATATGTTATTTCAAATACAGTAACCAATTCATCATGCAACATTGTGCCTGGGTTAAGTTCATTCTCCAAAGTCAAAGAGATTAGCTACAATAAAGGTAGGAAAAATTGGTGGTTCCCAGGTTCATATATATAGCAGCAGAGAAAAGATAAAATTGTTTCTGGCATCTGGACAACACAGTTCTATTTAGTGGTTTATTCCCTGGTAAATCCATAAATAAAAGTGAGGAAAGTACAGCCACAATCAATGAATAGGAACTTACGATTGAATCAAATCTGTGTGACAAAGTATATAAGAAATCAGCAGAAGAAGGTCAGTTGGTCTGGAGAGATATTTTCTAAGGATGTAGTACATCCAAGTGATCAGATGTCAAACTGATTTTTAGATCCACATTAGAACTACAATAACTTATCAGCAAAAAATTTTTGAATTTTTTTTTAATTTTATACAGAAAACATTTAATACATCAGTCATTTTTTCCGTGCGACATCTCAGTGTTTCCTCCATGATGTCATCTTTTTGCAAATTCTTCTGTCTTCATTATCACCCACCCAGTCTATTACAATATAACTCCAAAAATACAATATTCTAATCATACCATTTTTTGCATAACTATTGATTTACTTATCTATTTCTCTTTTCTAACCAATAATAAAATTGATCCCATATCTTAAAATATTCTGAATCCTCTCTTTCTTTAATCATCAAAGTTAATCTATTCATTTCTGCACAATCTAGATTTTTTTTTAATCACTTCTCCTTCTAAAGGTATTTTCTCTGCTTTCCAATTTTGTGCAAAAACAATCCTTGCAGCTGTTATTACATCTATAATCAAATAAATATTTTCTTTACAAATTTTCTCTGGAAGGATACCCAATAGGAGCAAATTCTGAAGAAGTGTAGAAGTCGTCCTTAATATAATTGGTAGTTTGCACTGGGAGTGGATCAAGATTAAAATATATCCTCAATGGATGTATTAAACCAGGGCTGTAAAACTCCCAGCCTGCTGGCTCGATGTGTCACATACTGGCCATGCCCACACCTGGTTTAGCAAAGGGGGAAAAAGTCCTGATACGTCATGTGATGCTACCATGACGACATGAGTTTGACACCCCTGTTGTCAATAGGGGTGTTGACAATAGGCCTATTTACTTCCTAACTGCTCAATCTGATGAGACAATCATTCAAAGCTTTGTGTATATTTGTTTAAGCCAGGTGTTCTAAAATGAATACAATCCTCACCCTGGCTGAGGATTTGGTGGCAACATTTCCTACAGAACAGGAAGTCAGCACACAGACAAGACTTTTAAGTAAATTATCTAAATGATAACATTAATACAGAGAAGATAGAGAAACCAAAAGGTCTCTCCTTCACTTGGAGGAAATTGATTAGAAATGAAGTTTAAACAATAGACTCGAAGTCTACAGGTTATTTCCCCACACTTCCAGCAATGTGCTTTCCTCCCATCCTCAAGATGGTAGAAAAACATGCTGCTTTGAAAATTGTGCTCCCGCAATGCTCTTCTTGCTGTGCCTCCAAAACAAGATGAATTAAGTTGCTTCCCTCATAGGAGGGTGAGGACTACTTGAGTTGCCGAAGCTTCTGTGGTGGAATCACATAGATCACAAATGAAGCAAAGAGAGAGGAACAAGGGAGTGAAGTGCTTGCTGGAGAGAAGAAAAATGTAGAGATGAAGACTACCTGGTGAGAGGCAGCTGCAAATTTACTGGTAAGGAAAGCAATCCTTACAGTTGTTATTCCTAACTAATCATTTAAACAAAAAAAAAGGAGGAGAGAAGAAAACTTTGGTGGCCAGGGAGGTTCTGTTCTCTCCAGCAGTTAAAACTGAAATGGTCATAAAAGCACAGATGCCCATGGTGGAAGAAGATTTGGTCCTTTGGTTGGGCCAGTTGCAGACTTGCAGGTTATCAACATCCCTCCAGATCCTCCTTTGATCAAATCAGAAAGTTTGCACAGGAGGCATATTGTATTTTTTAAATAGAAAATATTATTGTCCTGTCAATCACTCTGATATGATTTCAGCCACCTTTCTGAGCTGCTCCTGAGGTGAAAGATCTGTTATAACATGGATGTCAAACTCAATCGCGTCACTGGCTGTATCATGCTGTATCACAACATTTTTTGCCTTTGTGGAGCTAGGATAGGTGTTGCCTGCATGTTGACATATCTGGCCTGCAGGCTGCCAGTTTGACAGGCCTGTGTTATAAGGACATATCCTCAACAAATGTTTAGCATGTCAAATCAATGCTAAAGCAAGGTAGGGGTCTGGAGGACATATTTCATAAAATCAGAATATGTCAGGATAGTTTCTAATGAAGATGAGTCTTTGTTAGTGATAATACTAGATATATGGAGATAATTTGCTCATACTCTACAGTCATCATAACTCCAACAAGAAGAGCATGAATAAATTCTCACTAAGCCATTTAGGAAAATTGAGGACTAAGTAAATAAAAGATGGTAGACACGTGTGCTGTCCACTTATGCACATACTCATATACTATGGGTCAGTGGTGAAATGTAAAATTTGTTATTACCGGTTCTGTTTGTGTGGCTTGGTGGTGGTGGTGGTGGTGGTAATGTGACTGGGTGGGCATGACCAACTCTTTTTTTTTATTATTTTTTAAAAGCATTTTTTTACAACCTATTTGGGCGAATAGGTTGTAAAAAAATGCTTTTAAAAGGTAAAAAAAAAGGCTCTGATGATCACAGCTGTGGCGCGCAATCGTCAGAGCCTTTTTTTTTAACCTTTTAAAAGCAGGAAGTAATGACACCAGGTGGGTGGGCAGAGCCTCGTGCCACCATCGCTACCAGTTCTCCGAACCACCTGCCACAATCACTACTGGATCACCTGATCCGGTCTGAACCGGGAGCATTTTACCCCTGCTAGGGTGTAAGCAGTGGTGGGATTCAAGTAATTTACAACTAGCTTTCTGCCCTAGTGATTTCTTCCAACAACTAGTTTGCCAAACAGCTCAGAAAGTTAACAACCGGTTCTCCCGAAGTGGTGCGAACTGGCTGAATCCCACCACTGGGTATAAGGAGTCTTTATTAAGGCTCTTTAAGCCTGAATTGGTATTCCCCAGCAATTCCCTGTGCCAGCACCAGCTCAACCCAAATAAGTTCTACAGGCTACTCAAATGAAGTCAACACTAGTCCAGTCCACTAGGCCAAAGCAAGTTTCCAAGACAAAGGCAAGTTCCAAGACAAAGTCAAATCCAAAGGTAAAGCAAAGCAAGGCAAAAGCAATAGCTGAAGTTCAAGGCAAGAACACATTGCAAGAAAATGAACACATTCATTCATTCATTCATTCATTCATTCATTCATTCATTCATTGATTCGATTTATATGCCGCCCTTCTCCGGAGACTCAGGGTGGCTTACAATGCATTAAGCAATAGCCTTCATACTTTTGTATATACCTGCTTAGTAGGGCTTTTGCCCCCCCCCACCCCAAGTGGTGTTCTTTTTTATATAAAGTCAGCTTATTGCCCCCACAATCTGGGTCCTCATTTTACCTACCTCGAAAGGATGGAAGGCTGAGTCAACCTTGAGCCTGGTGAGATTTGAACTTACAGTAATTGCAGGCAGCTGGTGTTACTTAATAGCACTTTAGTCTGTTGCGCCACCAAGGCTCTTTTCCCCAGCATGTAGGGCTTCCTGCCTAGGCAGGGGGTTGGATTAGAAGACCTCCAAGGTCCCTTCCAACTCTGTTATTCTGTATTCTGCATCATCTCCATCTGTTTTCTGTACTAAATAGTCAGCTTCTAGTACAGCCCATCACAAGGGATGAGGTAATCCTCACAAGTAATCTGACTAACTTTAGTTGTTCCTGCCTTTTCTCTGGCTTAGATGTTCTTGGCAGTTCTTCTTCCTCATTGCTGACCGGCTGCAGCTGCATGCTTTCCCACCTGAGACCTCAGGGCTGTCCTGCTGCAGCTGTGTTTCAGTCAAATCACTCTCAGATGGCTGCTTGGAACAATTGACCAACTCCCCTCCTGATGTGCCTGGAACTGGTTCATCTTCCTCCCAGCTGATATATGGAAAGGCATTTGGGGAAGCATCTGGAGGAGTCATCACAGCAGGCCAGCTACAAGAAACAAACTGCAGAAACACTGATCTATTCTAATATTGCTAAAACTGCAGAAACACTGATCTATTCTAATATTATAATAACTTGATAAGTATAAAAACTTGATAAGAAAGGGAAAAAACATAACTCTACATTCCATTTATAGGAGATAAACTTTGGAGATAAACACAGGTCTTTCACACATGCTGAAATGCACATTGCATCTGCAAATTGGATAAACCATTTCTACCATAACTTTGTAGATCAGGCAGTGATTGGCCAAAGACAAGAGGAAATGATGTCCAATTAACATGAATGGTCTTCAGTGGCTCCTGAGAAAGTGGAAACAATTATGATCCAATGTTTGCATAGATCAGTGTTTCTCATGATGACTGGGGAATTCTGGGAGGTGAAGTCAATACACCTTAATGTTGTCAATGTTGAAAAATACTGGTATATTTGTGCCTTTATACCAATTAAAACCAATATTTAGATAGGATACAGCACCACCATAAATATATTTTTTTTAGAGTAGTGCACCTTCTGACTAAGAATTGTTTACCTATATCAGTTACATGGGGTGGGACTTTCAAGGATAGTTACTCTAGCCTTTGATGATGCTTGTATATAAAGAAGAGGACAAAACAAATCCAGCAAATCTAGTCTGGCTAGGTGGTTCAGTGACTAAGACGCTGAGCTTGTCGATCAGAAAGGTCGGCAGTTCAGCAGTTCAAATCCCTAGTATAGGTCTCCTGCGTGAGCAGGGGGTTGGACTAGATGACCTCCAAGGTCCCTTCCAATTCTGTTACTGTTACTAATTACCAAGCCATCACTTTCATGGACAGCAGTTCAAATTGCATGCAAGTTGTTCTTTGCAAAAACTTCTGGATCAGGAAGAGTTAAATCCAATTTTCCACCAGTTCAGGCTGGATTTAAGAAAGGTTTCAGTACATTCGATCAATTCTTTATTTGATTTGGAAGCTACTTGAAAGGCCACCTAGGGGCCTTTATGCGATATTTGTCATTCTATCCTCAGCTTTTGATTATCTGGGCACAGATAGACTGTGGGGAAAACTGCAAACCTCAGACATGGACAGAAGGTGGATTGCTCTGTTATATACACTTTATAAAGACATATCTATGCTAATATATGCAATATTGAGTTTAACACACACAAAATATAGCTGAACGAGGTAGAGATGTAACTTGGCACCAATTGTTTTGCTTTAATATTCATGATATATGTACAGAGTTTTTATCCCCTCTCCCCCAGTTGTTTCCACTGTCTACAGGCAAATGTAAAATCTTTTCTTTACAGATGACATCAACAGATGACATGGCATTCCTCTTAACTATCAAACCTAGTTTGACATTATCCACTGTGCAAATTCTGCAATTCAAATCATTTAGCATTAACTACAGGGAATCCTCAACTTACAACAGTTCGTTTAGTGACTGTTCGAAGTTACAATCTCACTGAAAAAAGTGACTTATGACCATTTTTCCACACTTATGACCATTTGCGGCATCTCCATGGTCACATGATCAAAAATTCAGATGCTTGGCAACGGTTCATATTTATGACCATTGCTGTGTCCCAAGGTCATGGGATCACCTTTTGTGACCTTCCGACAAGCAAAGTCAATGGGGAAGCCAGATTCGCTTAACAACCGTGTTACTAATATAACAACTGCAGTGATTCACTGAACAAGAAAAGCCATAAAATGGGGCAAAACTCACTTAACAAATGTTAGCGACAGAAAAGTTGGGCTCATTTGAGGTTGTAAGTTGAGGACTACCTGGAGTCTTTGTTTTTTTTCAAATGACAAAGAATGGTTGAGGATATTGGAGCAGATGAATCCTTTTGTGTCTATTGGTATTTACTTTTCACACTCACTGTCATGAAGTTTGCACTTGATGAATGCTAAAATGTAGCCCCCTGATCTGCAAAAGCATGGTTCTCCTTTATTATCTTGAAAGGAGGTAGGCTAGTCCCCACCAGCAATTTTGAAGGAAAATTGCCCTCTCCTTTAGAGCAAAGAGCAAAGTATGAGGAATAGACAAGACCAGTGGTGGGTTGTCCCTGGTTCGGACCAGTTCTATAGAACCAATAGTAAAACAAGAGGGAGGCTCCACCCACTGACCCCGACATCATCAGAATTGCTCACAGCCTGTAGGCGTCAGTTTAGGATAGCCACAATGTTACTTGATTCATGCTAAAGACCAAAACATTGGCAGATACCCAACTGATCAAATAATACTGAAGGAACCATACATAAAAGATAGCTGAACTGACTATATCACCCATTTTTCAAAGGTATTTCATAGCTGTGGAAAATTTGTCTCAGCCAGAGCAAAAGCAATAATGTAGGGTTTGGTTAGCTTCTGCAGACTCTTTATTGAACTGGCCTTCAGTGTAGAGTTTCTATTTGGTTTTATGTGCTAAAATTGTATAATGGCATGTTTCTGCATCTGTATTCTTTGATAAGCTCCTCTCTGGAGTGAGCTTTTACAGAAGAACATTTCCAGACTCTGCCTTCAGCATACAATGAAAGGAAGTAGAGAGGGCACAGTACAGCTCTGCAGCACAGAGCTTATTTATTTGTGGAGAACCTCCAATGGAAAATTTAATTCACTATGTGCTATACTGCTGTCCCTAGAATCAGATTTATCTATTCACTTCTACGGAGACTTACTTGGACTTCACGGAGCAAATTATTTGCTTCCTGCTGGCAGATTTTGGTCCCTTTGACACACACCAAGTTGGGTGATTTGCACTCGCTGCAAAGATGATAAGAAAAAAGAATGTGCAGCTACAGCAGTAAATTATGCAGGATATGAGCATTGTTCATGATGTGCAAATTCTGTGTTAAAGGATAGCTGATTGTGTAATAGGATGACTATTCTGGTTGGGTGAGCCTTTATAAATAATTATTTTATTATGGAAGTCATTTTATTTTGAAATTGCTAAATCGAAATGTTTCAATAAAGAATAGTAATAAATGCACTCTTATCTGTCTTGCGGTCTTTATTTGGTTTATACCAGTGGTGGATTGCTCCCGGTTCACACCGGTTCACAAGAACCAGTAGTAAAAATTTTTAGTAGTTTGGAGAACTGGTAATAAAATTGGCTGGCCAGGCCCCCGAACTGGTCCCCAGCCCAGTTGCCACTCGCTTACCCCGCCTAACTCATCAGAGGCTTTATTTTTTTTTACTTTTAAAAGCATTTTTTTCTACAACCTCTTTGGCTGAAAAAATGCTTTTAAAAGTTTTTTAAAAAGCCTCTGATGATCACGCGGCTCAGCTGAAATTTCAGAGGATTTTAAAAGCATTTTTTCTGCAACCTTTTTGGCTGAAGAGGTTGTACAAAAAAAACAAAAGGCCTTTAAGAGCCTCTGGTGATCCCAGCTGACTTGTCTGATCATCAGAAGCTTCTAAAAGCATTTTTTTCTGCAACCTCTTCAGTGAAGAGGTTGTTGGAAAAAAAATCAGGGGTGAAATGCTCCCGGTTCGGATCAGATCACCTGATCCGGTAGCGATGGCGGCGGGTGGTTCAGAGAACCAGTAGCAAAAATCCCTGTATCCCCCCCACCATGCCCAGCTGAGCCACACAATCATCAGAGACTTTTTTTTTTTACTTTTAAAAGCATCTTTTCTGCAACCTCTTCCAATGAAAAAATGCTTTTAAAAGTAAAAAAAAAAACCTCTGATGATCGTGCGGCTCAACTGGGATTGTCAGAGGCTTTTCAAAGCATTTTTTTTCTGCAACCTCTTGGCCGAATGCTTTGAAAAGTCTCTGACGATCCCAGCTAAGTTGCCTGATCGGCAGAGAGGCATTTTTTAAAAAGCCTCTCTGACGATCCCAGCTGAGTTGCCTGATCGGCAGAGAGGTATTTTTTTAAAAGCCTCTCTGACAATCCCAGCTGAGTTGCCTGATCGACAGAGGATTTTCAAAGCATTAGAAAAAATGCTTTGAAAAGTAAAAAAAAAAGTTGGCCATGCCCACCCAGTCACATTACCCTCCCCACCAAGCCACACCCACAGAACCGGTAGTAACAAATTTTACATTTCACCCCTGAAAAAAATGCCTTTAAAAGCCTCTGGCGATCCCAGCTGATTTGCCTGATTGTCAGACGCTTCTAAAAGCATTTTTTTCTGCAACCCCTTCAGCTGAAGAGCTTGTAGGGAAAAAAATGCCTTTAAAAGCCTCTGGAGATCCAGCTGACTTGCCTGATCATCAGAGGGTTCTAAAAGCATTTTTTTTCTGCAAGGTTTAAGGTTGTAGAAAAAATGCTTTTAAAAGTTAAAAAAAAAAGTTGACCATGCCCACCCAGTCACATTAACCCCCACAAGCTACGCCCACAAAATAAGCCAGGACACCTTCTCACCCACGGTGTGCCCTGAGAGCATGAGAATGGCTCTCACTATTCTACCATGCAAGGCGAATATGTACATCAGTTCGATATTCAGACCGCGTATTTGCACGCCCAACTAGATAAAGAGCTGATGAAGGATTCCTCAGGGAGTAAGCCATCGGGAAGACGATGTTTGGTTGTTGAACAAGAACCTATATGGCTTAAAACAATCTGGTAAGCGATGGTACGAGTATCTCACTAAAAGCCTGAGAGAGATGGGCTTCTCACCATGGTCGGCTGACAAGTGTGTTTTTGTCAAGGAAGATCAGGGCATTAGGGAAACGGTACTGTTGTACGTTGATGACATCTTATATATTTGCAAATCAGAGAACAGGTATAAGAAGTTCTCTGAGGACCTAAGCAAAAGTTTCGCTTTAAAACCATTAGGTCGCATTAACAAATTTCTAGGGGTGTGATTCATAAAAACCGAGAAGGGGTTTTGGCTCTCTCAGGAAGATAAGATTCTGTAATTGCTTAAAAAATGTAGCATGGTAGAGGCGAAACCATGTGATACCCCTATGGCAACAGACTTCCTTAAGAATATGTACACTCTGACCAGCTAGCCACACCCACCTAGTCACATGACCTCCAAGCCGCACCGACAAAATAAGCCACGCCCACAGAACCGGTAGTAAAAAATTTAGAACCCACCCCTGGCCCAGCCAGATTCCAGACCTGAATCCAATTGAAAATCTATAGGGTGATCTGAAGAGAGCTGTGCACAGATGCCCTCACAATCTGACAAATTTGGAACGCTTTTGCAAGGTAAAGTCAAGGCAAGATGTGCCATGCTGATAGGCTCCTACCTCATAAAATAAAATGCTGTCATAAAATGAAAAGGTGCAACAAAGTATTAGTTTAAACGTGTGCGTCTTTATCAGTGGTGGGTTTCAAATTTTTTTTACTACCGGTTCTGTGGGTGTGACTTGGTGGGCGTGGCATGACTTGGTGGGCTTGGCTTGGGCATGGCAAGTGAAGGATATTGTAAAATCTCCATTCCCACCCCACTCCAGGGGAAGGATACTGCAAAATCCCCATTCCCTCCCGATGAGCTGGGACTTGGGAGGCAGAGAATAGATGGGGGCGGGGCCAATCAGAATTTTTACTACCAGTTCTTCGAACTACCCAAAATTTCTGCTACCAGTTCTCCAGAACTGGTCAGAACCTGCTGAAACCCACCTCTGGACTTTATGCAGCCACATTATTCTAGGTTTTTTTTTTTTAACTGTTATTTTCCCCCCTAAAAGATGTCAGTTTGTTTTTCAATTGAATTGCATGGCTTATATGTTATACTAGCTGAATGCCCGTGCTCTGCTACGAAACTATGTGATGGGGCTTGATAAATTGACACTTAAAGCTTGAAAATTAATGAGTAGTTTAAAAAGTGACTGTATTATTTCGTTAGAGATGGTAAACTACATTTCTGTTACAGATGAAGATATTATTGTAAGTGTAACAACAATAAAATAGATGGGTTTAAGCCCTTTAATCCCAGCAGCAACCATGGCTGTTTGGGGTTATTAGATGTATACATTTTTACAGCCTGTCTACTGACTTGGGGATGAGTTTGACGATACTTGTGTGCAGCTTCCCTTACTTGTTTTCCTAATTGCATCTGTCAATCGTTTTCTGCTTTTTTTGCCTCTTTTCCAGGGGTGAAATCTAAAATTTGTTACTACTTGTTCTGTGGGCATGGCTTGGTGAGGGGGGGGGAGTAATGTGACTGGGTGGGCGTGGCCAACTTTTTTTTTTTACTTTTAAAAGCATTTTGTCTACAATTTTAAGAGGTTGAAGAAAAAAATGCTTTTAAAAGCCTCTGAAGATCCCAGATGAGCAGTGTGATCATCAGAGGCTTTTTTATTTTTACTTTTAAAAGCATTTTTTCAGCCGAAGAGGTTGTAGAAAAAATGCTTTTAAAAGTAAAAATAAACAGCCTCTGATTATCGCATGGCTCAGCTGGGCATGGGTGGGGGCAGGGATTTTTGCTACTGGTTCTCTGAACCACCCACTGCTATTGCTACTGGATCGGGCGATCACCCCTGTTCTTTTCCCTTTAACTAGTGTTACAGTAGAAGGAACAGATTCATCTGAACTGAGGAGGAAAATAAGGGGAAAAAATTCTGCCTCTGCCTACCAGCATCCATTGCTATTCATCTGGCTAGGGTCCTGTCAGAGAGTTGAGGGGTGTTTGGAAAGTGAAACAGTATTTGTTGTGTGGACAAGAAGGAGACAGGAAGGAGCCTGGCCATGGCTTAGCTCAAGTATTCTGTATTAAAGCTGCTTCCTGCTGTGAAAGTAAAACTTAAAATGAAACTCCTCTCCTCTGCTTGTGTTTTGCATTTGGAACAGATTTCTTTTCAGGTGGGGAAGGGGAGTAGAACTCCTTAACATCAGAGTGTGTTAATAATAATATAGGAAATACTAATGCTCTGATGGTCATTTCGAAAAATCCTTTCTTAGTGAGCACCTAGAAACCAAGAAAAATATATGTGGCAAATTTCAAGTTTGTAGGCTATACAGTTCTGGAGATTTCATGATGTGTGATTGGTTTTCACTTTTATATATATAAAGATGGAAAAAATTCTGTGGTGATTTATCTTGGTCTGATTTATATATATATATCTCAAAAACCTGGCATTTTAACAGGGTGTGTAAACTTTTTGTATCCACCGTACTTTCCACTTCTTCAGCCCAAGCTATGTTGCCGAACTCAATTTCTATCTTAAAATATTCAGCACTGTTCATTCAGCTAGACTTCCTGGAAAAACATCCCTCTCCCAGCTGGTGAAGGAGGTAGTAGTAGTTATGGAAGGATGATAGGAAATAATTAATGTTAGAATCCTGAGTTGTTGATTGGCCATATTGCAGTGCCCCTGTCTGATCAGAGTCACACTGATTGTACAGTGATATTGTGCTCCAGAATGGATGTATAATATATAAATCTGGCTGATAGACAGAAATGGAAAGCATGTGTACATTTAGAAGGTTGGCTGTAACTAAAATACGAACAGATTGCTTTGGCTGATACTCTACATATATTCACATCAAAAGTCAAACACAATTTTTATTAGCACAGTGTGCTTATTTTGTAATTTAAAACTGAGCACATCCAGCCTTGTTATGTATTTGGCTTCCTCACAAATAAAACCTGAAAAGATTTCCTGGAGAAAAAGAAACCCTGAAAGGACTAAAAAGATCAAACCACATTTATTTATATTGTCAAAACTTTTCATGCCCCTAATTTATTAATCTAAAGCTATTATAAAATGTCATTTAAATTAAAAAGACAATTAAAAAGACAAACTATAATGGGTAGGAAAGACCAACATAAATTCATTTGGTTTTAGGACTAACACATGCCAACAACAGAGCCTTAGGTGAAGACAGTCAATACAGATAGTCCTCGACTTATGATCACAATTGAGCTCAAAATTTCAGTTGCTAAATGAGATATTTGTTAAGTGAATTTTGCCACATTTTACGACCTTTATTGCCACTTGTTGTTAAGTGAATCACTGCAGTTAGTAACCTGGTTGTTAAGTGAATTTGTCTTCTCTGTTGACTTTGCTTTCCAGAAGGGGATCACATGACCTTGGGACACAGCAATGGTCATAAATATGAAGCCGTTGCTAAGCATCTGTATTGTGATCACGGGGATGTTTCAAAGTTCATAATTGTGAAAAATGGTCATAAGTCACATTTCTTGGCGCCGTTGTAACTTTGAACAGTCACTAAATGAACTGTTGTAAGGCAAAAACTACCTGTACAGATAAAATCAAGTGCAATGTTCTCATTGAGTTTCCCTTTTTAATAATTAATTATTAATAATAATAATAAAGGCCAACCTCAGTGCAAAATCATTACATTATGGTGTGATACTGCCTGTTATTGTATACAGTTGGATACTAACAAACCTACTAGTTCGGCTGGGGAAAAGGGAAGGTGTGATAATGCCAGGACTTCCTCATCTATAAATTATTAGAACCAGTTTGAGACAACTTCAAAGAGCCATTAGGTATTAGATATTAACAATATCTTATAATCTGTGCCAACACTTCTAATGGCTGAGTTTGTGTAAATTCCTTCTTTAAAGGAATCTCCCTTATCTCAAAGGCTCCCTAAGCCAAGCTTAGCACAACCTTCTTAGGCCATTCACATCATCTATATTCCTGATTTGTAAATGTCCTAATTAGAATATATTTACCAAGGGTGCAGTAACTAAGGTGTGCTTAATGGGGCTTTGCAGAGTTTAAAGGGCTGTTTCAATTTCACAATGCTTTAGTCAATCACCCCGAAAAGGTAGATTCATGGATAGCAAGGGAAATGTGCATGAAAGCTGCAGATCAGAGCAGATGGCTTTGAACCTTTTTGAAGCCTTTCAATACTTTACATAGTGGAAGAGAATGGCTCTCTAGCACTGACATGAGTAGCTAGCCAAGGAATTTTATCATCTCATAAATTCTTTGTTCTTTAGTGGTGGCCAGGATAAAAGGGCTTTGCATTTCATTCACTTTATCAGCTCTCAATTTCTTTAATATGGCTTGCCATAAACCTTGATTTTGCTTTCTCATTTGCTGATGAAATATTACACTTATGCAATGATCTTGCCCAGCAGAACTCAGAGTTCAGCACTGCTCTGAACTTGGGCTCAGGACTGATTAATCCAGTCAATATTCTAAGGCCAAAACAGTGTGCAGTCTTTTATAGACTGTATGATTGTGGCAGATTCTCAAAATGGCTACAAATGCCTGCTTAAATTTGTAGTATCGTTATCTCCCAAGGCTAGCCTTCTTCAGCTGCTCTACTAATTGTTTCCAAGAAACCTCAGTCTGAAAGAATTAAGTCTTGCCAATGATATAGGAATGTTTTTTTTAGAAGAGACCAATCTTGCCAGCCATCTCTGCCAATCCTCAGAGAACCATATGGCAACACAGCAAAACCATGCCACCCCATGAAGCAAAGCACTAGGTAAAAATCAGTGTCATGTCAAGCTTGGCATCCAGAATAGGCAGTGAAAAAATCAGATTTTGGGGGGTACTTTCTGCATTGAATCATCTGCCTAAATTAGATTTGTTTCCTGGTTAATTGGGATGCTACCATGCTGTTATTTTGTCATTTGTTCCTGTCTTAAAGGTGGTATGGGAAAATAGTTTTGAAAAAGAGTAATGAAATAGTTGAAGATATCTGTATGAAACCTGGCAGATTAATGTCTACTAAATGATATTATATCCACTAATATTATTGGTATTTCCATCTCATTTTGTAATAATAATAATAATCATCATCATCATCATCATCATCATCAGTAGCTATTGCAGCTATTTTGATGCTTCCTCGTGATACCCTTTGGATGAATTATTTTGCAAAACCAATTTCAAGACTCAAAGTGGCTCAGGTTGAACTGATTTGCTTAGATTTTGAATTGTAAATCTAAAATAACCCTTTCTTCATTGCTCTAACTGTATATTTCACAATTGAAATTCCTATTCCTATTCCAACCTAAATAGTGTAAGCTATTTTGCAATAGACTGCCATGCCAGCAGATACTGGCTAAGTATGCATCATAGCTCATTTATTTTCCTACTAACTTCTCAGTATCTGACAATAGAGCTAATTTGGTGCAAAAAGTGATAAATGACTCATCTCCTTTATCATATATCACTGATTCTCCAGAATGTTCTGCGTAATGAGTAGAGCATGACAATTCTTTCTTTTCCCTTTAAGATCACTCTTTGTAGAGGCATAAAACACTTTCATTGCTATAAAAAGTATCAGATGGTTGCAGAATGTCACTGTAAGTTATTTCAAAAGAGGAGGAAAAAAGCATACATTTGGAATAAGAAATAATTCACATTGTCAAGTGATATTCAATTTGCCTTTTTTTCTCACGGAAGTCAACACTTCTTTAGCAATATTTTTAGACCAATGTGAGGAAAGTAACAAGCTTTTGTTTAACAATGAAGTAAGAATCATTGGCCAATGAGCAGGACTACTGAACCCATATGGCTATCTTTATTTGCTAAATTGGGGACAAACTATCAGACCATGAGGTAAAAAGTACACTGTGTTCAAAATAACTAAGCAAACATTATTGGAGATCAACCATCAGCTTATTTTTCATTGGTTTTTGTTCATTGTTCATTGTTCATTGTTCATCTTATCCATTTACCTTTCCTCGTTATAACTGGTACAATTTTACCATAAATGCCTGTTCAGGTTTTAAAGGTAATAGCAAGCCTATCCACTTCCTACTTGTCATGGCACAAAACATCTGTACTTATTACCCAATTTTGAGGGACATGTCCTCATGACATTAGCACCATGTCACCCATCAGTATTCAGTATGAAATCAGAGCAACAGACTGATCTCCTTTTCCTCTGCTGTACTGATCATCTATAAACCATAGATCATACAGTAACTGGACCAATACACATCAGCCATTTTTAGATTTTGATTATTAAATTTAGTTGCTGCCCATCTTGCGGTTTGTGGAAACTCTGAGCAATTACCAGTAATAGAAGTGCAAATTAATCAGCAAAATATACTTAGATTTTGGATATACAGTATTTGCTTAGATACAATCCTTAACAATCCATAGGAGTTATTTTAAAACCTGATAGCTTTTATGTTGGCTTCAAAATTCCAAGAGTTTCAATGAGTTTCTCTATCTAACTCAATAACTTATTTATTTACTCTAAAAATGTGTCTGTCTCATTTAGTCATAATGGTGTATTCAGACACCCAGATGGATTAAAGCCTGAAATCCTTTATATCTCCAATCTGCTGCTGGAACAACCTTAGAGGCATATGTGATTGTTCCAGTTTAGAGCATGTATTTTCTTCTTCTCCTGCTATACATCTGAAATGGACATTCTAAGGAAAAGGGTGTCAAACTCGTGGCCCAAGGGCCAGATGTGTCACGTGCTGCCCCCACCCCCATATGGTTTTGCGAAGGGGAAAAAAGTCCCAATACATCACATGATGCCACCATGACAATGCGAGTTTGACACCCCTGTTCTAAGGCATCCTGGAATCCTGGGCTCTATCTAACAAAATGAAATTTAATGTATATAGAAGTAAGGTTCTACACATAGGCAAGAAAAAAACCACTGTGCTGATACTGAGTAGGTCAAACTTGGCTCAGTGTCAGTAACTGTGATAAGGATCTTGGAGTCTAAGTGGACAACCACTTAAATAAGAGCCATGGTGGCGCAGTGGTTAGAATACAGTATTGCAGGCTACTTCTGTTGACTGCTGTCTGCCTGCAATTTCACAATTCAAATCTCACCAAGCTCAAGATTCACTCAGCCTTCCATCCTTCCCAAAATGAAGACCCAGATTTTATGGAGCAATATGCTGACTCTAAACTACTTAGAGAGGACTGTAAAGTACTGTGAAGTGGTATGTAAGTCTAAAGGCTATTGCTAAATGTGAGCCAGCAGTGTGCAGCAACAGCTGAAAATAAAGCAATGCAAAGCTAGGTTGAATTAATAGAGGGAATAGCATCAAGATCATGTGAAGTGTTAGTACCACTTTACAAAGCCTTAGTATGGCCACACTTGGAATACTGCATCCAGTTTTGGTCACCACAATATAAAGAAGATATTGAGACTCTGGAACGAGTATGGAAAAGAACAACAAAGATGAGTAGGGGGCTAGAGGCTCAAACATATGAAGAACATATGCAGGAATTGGGTATGTCTAGTCTAATGAAAAGAAGGTCTAGGAGAGATATGATAGCATATTCCAGGCTTTCACAAAGAGGAGGGGACTATTTTCCAAAGCACCAGCAGGTAAGACAAAAACCAATGTATTGAAACTAGTCAAGGAGAGAAGCATCCTAGAATTAAGGAGAAATTTCTTAACAGTGAGATCAATCAACCAGCGGAATGGTTTGCCTTCGGAAGTTGTGTGTGGCCCATCACTCCACGATTTCAAGAAAAGATTGGACAGCCATTTGTCTGAAATAATATAGACTCTTCTGCTCAAGCAGAGAGTTGGATGGCCTACAAGGTCCCTTCCAACTCTGTTATTTTATGTTCTTTCCTAGTGGTCAGGGATAGCAATCTACTTAGTTGCAATTGATTCAAAGTGTTCATTGAGATAAACACCCTCATTATCTGGTTATTGGATGCACTATTTTCAAGAACATTTCGGTTCTCGGTTCCAGAGACTCAGATACCCCAACGGTTTCTCTTTTAATTGGATTATCAAACTCCCAAGACATTAATATATTTGTCAGCTGAAAATAATGCTATTTTGGTTTGCACATATATATATATATATGTGTGAAAAAGTATGCTGGAAAAATTCTAAAATAGGGAAAGCGCAATGACCCACATAAAAATAAATGTCGAATGAGGGGTGTCAGAGAGAAAAGACTCTTTGTGAGACAAAAAAATTTGTAGTGGATTTTGACTTTAAGAGTGAAAAAATAAATAAATCTAGAGCCACAGTAATACTTTGAAGGTCTCTGGTTTAGGTATCTCTGCTTTGTATTTCGAACCTGTTCTTCTGATCAGTCAGGGAGACTTTGAAGGGGAAGAGAAGTTGGCATAAAATATCCTGATCTTTTATTTCTCTCCTCAGGAAATAAATGGCCTTATGAAACTATAGCATATCTTTCATCTAGAGGTCATTCAGATTACACCAGATAAAAATCAAATTTAAATTGGCTGTTATTTTTTTATAATTGACCCTGGGAGAATAGGGAAAGAATGACAAGGAATTCCCTCGCTTAAATTACCCTGAATTAAGTTATGTGTGGGCATCAACACTGCTTGGCCTGATTGCTAGAACACTGTAAGAGCAGATTGTGAGACACTCGTCTCAGGTGCAAAATCGAATTTGGTGTGATGGCTGCTGTTTTCATGGTTTGTTCCATTTGTTGTTAAAGATAATGGTTCTTTAAAGGCCTTGTGAAGGGAATGGGGATGTTAAGTGTGAGAAAAGCAAGAATGCATACATATAACTGTTTAATTTTGCAAGATATTGTCCTACCTAGAGTTAATAATAATATGCTATTCAGACAACCGCTCTGGAAAGGAGAAATACAGGTAAATGCTGACACTGGAAACAAAGAGATGAAAGGGTGATATCTGGGCTTTTATCTGTCAAGAAAAAACTGGTTTATCATAGGCAAGCAGGGAAAAGGCAAGCTATACAAGTGCCTGAAAATAAGATTTACTCCATTTAAACACAGTGATTTATTATTCTTTTTATATAGGTGGTTCTAGCCCTACTGAGCTTCCCTCTTCTGCTTCAAGCTAATTATAAGCTTTTCACATTAGAAGAAGCATTGTATGTTTTTAATGTACCAGTTTCCCTTTGTTCTATCCACATCAGAGAACACAGCATAATTTGGGTAAATATGAAGATCAGCAACTATTCTTGATAATTTTGTGGTGGAACCCTTTATCTATAAAAAGTAAATCATTCCTTTAGCTTATTTTTTTTCCCACCAGGTGTTGTGATAATGATGTTTTAATACCCTATAGAACAATACAAGTATGCTAATTGCATAAAAAATATGCAATTCTAACTCTGTTTATGTATGACCTTAATTAAGCATATTCTGATGATCTTCTAGGATCTCAAGGAACTGTAGTATAGAAAATATTTTGTATTCTTAATTTTTATCATCAGAAGATTTTGAAATAAGTTAGACAGAAATATCCTGAAGTCTGTTACTCAGGGATTATATCATGCATATACTATGATATCAAAGTACCAACAGTGGTGGGATTCAAATTTTTTTACTACTGGTTCTGTGGGTGTGGCTTGGTGGGCGTAGCAGGGGAAGAATACTATAAAATCTCCATTTCCACCCCATTCCAGGGGAGGGATACTGTAAAATCTCCATTCCCTTCCCACTCCAGGGGAAGATTACTGCCAAATCTCCATTTTCTCCCAATCAGCTGGGGCTCGGGAGGCAGAGAATAGATGGGGGAGGGGCCCATCAGAGGTAGTATTTACTGGCTCTCCAAACTACTCAAAATTTCTGCTACCAGTTCTCCAGAATTGGTCAGAACCTGCTAAATACCACCTCTGGTACCTACCTACCATACCAAGGTCTGTATCCTTCATCCAGTTTTAGTTAAAAATTACATTGCTCTCCAACAACTATTCAAATATGTCAGAATCAAAATGGTGGTCATCAGGTAATTTCCCATACCACTAGACACTTGTATGTAGTAAATACAATTATCCAAGGCACAAATTACAGTTCATGACTCTAATTGAAATTTATCTGTGATAAATTTCACGATACTTCCAAAGAAGATTAAGAAGTAATTTAAGTTCTAGCAGAGTTTGAAATTTAGACCAAAATATTTCCTGATCAACACCTTGGACTTCTAAACTGGAACAGCCTATAATACTGTAGTGGTAAACTACTTAGAAACAAATAATAAACCAACTTAGAAGCTGAAAGAAATGAAGAGAATGGTTCAGCAGTTGTAAAATTAAACCCTTGTGCCAAATCACTCTATAAAGCATGTGATTTTATAAGATCAGACAGCAAAAGTAATAGCAACAATGCTCTAAATGACTTTTGTGAGCAGTATGAATTGCCCACAAAATTCTACAACAAATTCACATAATGTTTCCAGAGTCTATTGTTTATTGGTATTGTTGCAAAATATAAACTGTTTCAAGTAAAGCTGCCTTTTGCAATTGACTGATGAGGATTTTGTCAATGCCAATGTTGTTCAAGTGGTGCTCCAGACGTTTTAGTTTTGCACCCAATAAACCTATTTCTATTGGTTTGACCTTTGCTTCCTTTTGCCATAGCCATTCTACTTCTGTTTGCAGGAATTTGTATTTTATTATTTATAATTCTTTCTCTTCTACTTTGCAATCCCCAAGTTTTGCAATCCCCAAGCACTATTCAGAGTTTTTTGTTTTTCTTATTGACAATTGTTAAGTCTGGGGTTTGGGAAGTGCTTCTTTGTTTGAATTCTAAAGTCCCAAAGTATTTTACATTCTTCATTTGCTATCACTTTTTCTAATGTGTGGTCCCACCCGTTCTTGTTTGCAGGCAAATGGAATTTCTTGCTGCTATTCCAATGCATTGTTGTTGCTACTTTGACATGCTTTTGTTTGTAGCCAATCTGTGTAATATTCTTGCAGCAGCTATAAAGGCGGTCCACTATTTTTTTCAGGCTCTGTGATGCTACCTTGTCCATTCTGGCTTTGTATGCATTTGTTCTTAAGGCTTGATCTTGTGCAGAGTTTCTTTTCAATTTTCTTGCTCTTAGCCATTGCTGGGTCCATGCTGTTATCTGATTTGCCTGATAGCTTGTGTGTGTAACTTGTAATGATCATGGTCATCCAGAATATTGTTATTTCCAAAGGGAATCTTGATTCTTTCACTTTTCACCACTTTGCCCAGTTGATGTGAGGGTGCCTGTCTAGGTAGCTCAGTGGCTAAGATGCTGAGCTTGTCAATCAGAAAGGTCGGCAGTTCAGTGGTTCGAATCCCTAGTTTAGGTCTCCTGTGTGAGCAGGGGGTTGGACTAGATGACCTCCAAGGTCCCTTCCAACTCTGTTACTGTTATTATTGTCTAGTTCAAACTCCATTGCAATGTCTTAGTTGTACATACAGACAG
The DNA here is from genome assembly GCF_029215685.1 of Pituophis catenifer annectens. Lineage (NCBI taxonomy): Eukaryota > Metazoa > Chordata > Lepidosauria > Squamata > Colubridae > Pituophis > Pituophis catenifer. The sequence goes on along the minus strand of NW_027256881.1, from coordinate 261,841,820 downwards.
TATGGAGAAGTGATTCTATTTCAGGTGATGTTTTTCCATACAGCTTCTGATCATCCATGTATAGGAACCAAGATAGCCTAACAAGATGTTGTTAATGTTTGATAGCCATGGCCTGACTTGTTCAGCATTGTTGGAAACAGTCCAGTAATATACAGTAGTGGGGATAGTGAGTCTTTTTGAAAGATTCCTCTTTTAGTATTAAGCTCTTTCAGTCAAACCACATGTTTATTGGACCCATGTCCCTCCTGGTTGGTGCTGGCTACTCAGAAGGTTACACGAGGCTGGCTCCAGACGCTTCCTTGAGTGAGGGTTTCTTGCCTCCCGCCTTGAAAGAGGCGGTGGTGAGGCCCCTCCTCAAGAAGCCCTCTCTGGACCCAGCTGTTTTGGCAAACTATCGTCCAGTTTCCAACCTTCGCTTCATGGCGAAGGTTGTTGAGAGTGTGGTTGCGCAACAGCTCCCTCAGTACCTGGATGAAACAGTCTATCTAGATCCGTTCCAGTCCGGCTTCAGGCCCGGGTACAGCACGGAAACGGCATTGGTCGTGTTGGTTGATGATCTCTGGAGGGCTCGGGACAGAGGTTGCTCCTCTGTTCTGGTCCTATTAGACCTCTCAGCGGCTTTTGATACCATCGACCATGGTATCATGCTGCGCCGGTTGGAAGGATTGGGAGTGGGAGGCACTGTCTTATGGTGGTTCTCCTCCTATCTCTCCGACTGGTCGCAGTCTGTGTTGGCTGGAGGGCAGAGGTCGACCTCAAGGCACTTGGTTTGTGGGGTGCCACAAGGGTTGGTCCTCTCGCCTCTCCTGTTCAACATTTATGTGAAGCCGCTGGGCGAGATCATCCGTGGTTTTGGGGTGCAGTGCCATCTGTACGCTGATGACACCCAGCTGTACATCTCCACCCCAGACCACCCCAACAATGCCGTTGAAGTGATGTCCTGGTGCCTGGAGGCCGTGCGGGTCTGGATGGGGAGGAACAGGCTCCGACTCAATCCCTCCAAGACTGAGTGGCTGTGGCTGCCGGCATCCCAATATAGTCAGCTGGTGCCATCGCTGACTATTGGGGGTGAGACATTGGCCCCCACGGAGAGGGCGCGTAACTTGGATGTCCTCCTGGATTCACGGCTGTCTTTAGAAGAGCATATGACGGCCGTGGCCAGGGGGGCTTTCTATCAGGTTCACCTGATACGCCAGTTGCGCCCCTTTCTGGATCGGGACTCCTTATGCACGGTCACTCATGCCCTCGTCACTTCCCGCCTCGACTACTGCAACGCTCTCTACATGGGGCTCCCCTTGAGGAGCACTCAGAGGCTCCAACTGGTGCAGAATGCGGCCGTGCGGGTACTTATGGGGGCGACATGGCGCTTCCACATGACACCTCTCCTGCGCAAGCTGCATTGGCTTCCAGTGGTCTTCCGAGTGCGTTTCAAGGTGTTGGTTCTCATCTTCAAAGCGCTCCATGGCTTAGGACCCGGTTACTTACGAGACCACCTTCTGCCTCCGATAACCTCCCACCGGCCAACACGCTCCCACAGAGAGGGCCTCCTCAGGGTGCCGTCTCTCAGGCAAAGTTGGCTGGTGACCCCCCGGGGAAGAGCCTTCTCTGTGGGGGCACCCGCCCTCTGGAATGAGCTACCCCCAGGGATACGACTAATCCCGGACCTCCGGACCTTCCGCCGGGCCCTGAAGACTTTTTTATTTCAGCAAGCCGGGCTGGGTTAAAATTCTTTTAATTGGGGAATTTTATGGGCAAGGGGTTTTAAATTGGAGAAGCCAAAGATAATTTAATTTCGTTTTAATGTATTTTAATATTTGTATTCTGTGTTTTTAATTTTGGCTGTTCACCGCCCCGAGTCCTTCGGGAGAGGGGGCGGTATAAAAATTTAATAAATAAATAAAATAAATAAATAAATCACCATTGACCAACACTGGGCCTTCTGTTGTCCCATTGAACTTTGCACAAAGCTTCTGATGTTTCCACTAACTCCTATATTTCTAGATACTTGATTATCCAGGGAGTCAAATTCTATTTACTCCAAGCTACATTCATGTTGGTCTTCCTTCTCTTTTAGTTTTCCAAAATCATCTTGTCAATTAGGAACTGATCTTTTGTTCCTCTGCTGTTTGGGCAGTTTCCTTTCTGCTCAGGTCGAAAGAGCTTATTCTCAACTAGATGCTGTTGGACCGCAACAGCTATCACACTAGTGAGCAATTTGAGAGTTGTTGGTAAGCAAGCAATTGACTTTATTTTGTGCCTTCAACTCAGTGCTGGAAACTGCCAGGACAAGCCTTGAGGTTTTCTTGGCAAGATTTCAGAAGTGATTTGCCAATAAATACGGCCTGCCAGACTCATTGAGAATTGTGTAAATTTAATAAATTGTGATTATATTAATATAGTGTAATTGTTAAAATTTAACTACTTATAAGTATAGAATTTGTAGGCTATTTTTGAGATGATATTATTCTAGCAGGGGAATCCATTAGGTTTAGCCCAGTAAATTGAGAGTTACTATGCAGGAGAAAATTGGGGAATTTATTTAATTAGCTTATTTATTGCTAAAAGTAGTCTATGTTTCCGAGTTTGTATCACCTTGAGTAAAGGAAAAAAAAAGTATGGCTACAACAAAGATGGGACCTAATCAATCAGTCAATATTATAAGTAGATGAGAAATCAATTCCTATGTTCCTTGTATTAACTTTCCTTCCCCGTTATTGCAAACTCCTAACTGCATGCTGCGAGACCTAATTTTACCAGTTGTTACAGCACTAGCTATTCCATTAACAAAAATCAGCAAAAAGTGCCATTTTAGCACTAATAAAGATACATTTTTTTTAAAAAAAATGTTTTATAGAATGGTTTCTACTGTATGGATTATAATGCATACATACTGACTACAGCAATTTCACTTTTCTAGTGTGTTAAAATTCTAGCTTTTAAAAGAGACTGAAGAATGCTTTGCCTCTGAAGCTGATACTGTATTTCTTAAACTTCTATACTTTCTGCCTTCCAAGAAAAATGGAAAGAACCAGAGTAAAATACAGGATGATAATTGCCATTTGATGAAGTCATCTGGAAATTCCAATGTTAACTGTCTTGTGTGAAAGCGATGTGGCAGAATACAAGTGGGGTTACCAGAGTTTTCTCGGAAAACTCTTTAGTTCTACCAATATGCTCAGTTTATCACAGTAAAGAATAAAATTAATTCATAATTAGCTTTTCCACTTCTATTTGTATTAACTTGTCATAATACGTTTATCTTGCTAAGTCGAGCTGACATTATCATTTGCTTTGGTTTCAGCTGAAATATGTGGAATTACAAAATGGTATACAGAATAATCACATTTATTTATTTGCCAGATTTAAATGTTATTTTTTCACTAGAGTTTACATGGGAATCGCCTCTATTTTTGTCCCTGCAATCCCAATCGTATAAGGTTGGCTAGGCTGAGAGAAAGTGATTAGCTCAGTTAACATTATGGACAAAGACAGAAAAATTATCATAAATAATTTTTAGAAAAGCTCATCTAGAATCCTCAGATTGAAGCTGAATAAAATTGTGGAGTAGCTCAAATCCAGTAATTTGAGTTTACATGTCTGACATATTCTACTTGTAATTACAGAGTGCAGCCACAGAAACCTGGTTTAGAATATATTGCAAGTTTTAATTAAGACTTGAGTCATGCATAGGTAGACTCTCACATGAACCATCTTTTCTTCCATTGCATCTACAGCATGAAATTGAAGAATTTAAAGGCAGATTTAGCAGATTTAAAAGTAATAAACAATGTTTCAGTTTAGAATTTTTCTAATTTCTACTGTCACATATGGACATCATGTTGGAGACTTAGGCATGAATCCATCTATAAAGAGTAGCACTAGCACTAGCACTTAGACTTACATACCGCTTCATAGTGCTTTACAGCCCTCTCTAAGTGGTTTACAGAGTCAGCATATTGCCCCCAACAATCTGGGTCCTCGTTATACCAACCTTGGAAGGATGGAGGCTGAGTCAACCTGGAGCCTGGTGAGATTCGATCTGCCAAACTGCTGGCAGCCAGTGATCAGCAGAAGTAGTCTGCAGTACTGCACTCTAACCACTGCACCACCGCAGCTCTTAGATACAAATATAAATTTATCTCAAGAGGAAAATCTACCTGTTCCTCTGATTTGGAATATTATATGCAATAGGTTATAAACAACATGCAGTTTTGAGAGAAATATAGCAAATAGTACAAAACAAATAATTATGAAAGGGCAGATCTGTACCTAAAGGAAAGATAAGATACAATGCATTATACAGTTTCCCATAATGCTGGTAGACGGATAGATTTAAAGAGGAAGCCAAGTATGGCCATTGGATTTATATCCCACCTATATTTTGTACAACTCAAGCCCTCTTTTCCATACATTAACAACGCAAGAGTTAGAATGGGCTGAGAGAGAATGATTGGCTCAAAGTCATGCAGCTAATTTTCATGCTTAAGTGGGGAATGTGTGGGGTGGGGGTGGGACTAGAATTCACAGTCTCATGGCTTCCAGTCCAGGACCTTAGTTACTTCAGCAATGCCATGTGCTAAATAAATAAGTTACTACATCAAGAGCTGTGGCAGTGCAGTAGTTAGAATGCAATACTGTAGGCTAATTCTGCTGACTGCCAACGGTCAGCAATTTGGCAGTTCAAGTCTCACCAATTCAAGGTTGATTCAGCCTTCCATCCTTCCGAGGCCAGTAAAATGAGGACCCAGATTGTTCAGGGCAATATGCTGACTCTGTAAACCACTTAGAGAGGGCGGTAAAACACTATGTAGCTGTATATAAATCTAAATGCTATTGCTATCAAACTAGCTCTCATTTCATTTTGAGCTTGATTGTGCAGGACCTGTGATTTCACGTTACATTTTTTTTAAAAAAAACACCAAATGAAAATCCTTTTATAAAAGCATGTAAAACTACTCAAAGAGGAAAGTTTCATAGTTTTGTTATTCATGACTGCTTTCCAAAATGCTAAATAATGTGCTCATGTGACATTTGTGCAATTATATCCCAAGCAGCTTTTACCTATTTTAGTAGAAACGTTCATTAACTAATCCCTTTGCTCCAAACACCTGTTTGTACAAAAACAGTCTACATACACTATAAAATAAGAAGACAAAACCTGAGGTGGTAAAATGAACTATTTTGCCTCAGAACACAGGGTACAATGCTGCCATTTTGATTATACCCCTATGTGTCAGGGGAGGACCTACATCAGGGAGTCCATATCCTGATATGCTGATTTTTTGCTCCTGGAAAATATAAAAAAAAACAGAACTCCCCTTTAGGCTGAAATGACGATGTGTGCTACATCATGTGCCATTTCAGTACCTTTCTGCAGTACAGTGTCCTGCTTTTGCTGTCTGTATAGAACTTAGAGAGAAAACACTGACTACTAGGAAAGCTGCAGTTTCCATGCCTCAGTACTACCTCAGTTGATATCTGTACACAGTCGAGTAACAATTGCACCACCTATCTTCCATCAGTTCTAGCCAAGGCAGAGAATAATATATTTTCTGGTTGGTAAGAATTAAAGTTCCTTCTCCTGGCATTTAGTTTATTAGCTCTTCCTCCCTTAGCAAAGGAAGTGCCCATCTTATAAAAATGACTTTGTCCTACATTTTTGAGTATGCATACAATTATGCAGATGAATATGGATCACATCATTTTTGCACTAGTCTATGAAAAGGGCAGGCTGACTTATTGGATTTAACCTCCTTTGTTTGTTTTAAAATAACCTGATTCAGCAAGTAATTTATTCAGGAAAAAATGTTGTCTTGACATGCTTCAGTGGCTAGGATATTCGGTTGAAAAACAAAGGAAGAAAAACACCCAAACAACAACTTCCCAAAAAGAACAGATTTTGCACATTTTAAGCTCCAGGGGAAAGGGCCATTAGTACTTTGCTTTGTGCTATCTTTTAACTCATGCTACATTGACTGACAACTGGAGACAACTGGACTTTCTTGTTTTTTTCTTTGGAGATGTTTCACTTCTCATCCAAAAAGCTTCTTCAGCTCTGACTGGATGGTAGGGAATGGAAGGGTTTAAGGAATATAAATTCTTCCATTCCCCAGTATCCTGTCAGAGCTGAAGAAGCTTTTTGGATGAGAAGTGAAACATCTCCAAAGAAAAACAAGAAAGTCTAGTTGTCTCTTGAAAAAGCACCTTTGGGACAACCATGACCTGAATGACTGAGAATCTCCATAGACATGTACCACTAGCAATTAACCACCATGAAGGTGTCCTATAACCTCAGATAGAAGGCGTTGCTAGACCCATGATACTAATTGAGGAGACGGAGCAAAAATATTTTCCATTCTAGTTAAAATGATCATGTCATCCATGTTGATTTACCAGCAAAATGCTTATTTATTGCGGGGTGGGGGGGGATTAGAAATAATTATCCCTATCTACATAAATCTTAATTGTGCCTTCTCACAAAAGGCATCTCTTTTACTCTAAACCACAGGTGTCAAACTCGCAGCATTAGGTTGCCATCATGTGACATTTTTCCCATTCATGGAGCTGGGGTGGGCGTGGCCTGCACATGACGCATCTGGCCCGTGGGCCAGCAGATTGACATCCCTGCTCTAAAGACAACTTTTTCAGCTTCAGTTTAGGGACAAGGCTGAACCATTTCAAAGAGAAATATGGATTGTGGGGGGGGGGGGAAGAGAAAAAGAACAAAAAGATGACATTGGGATGACAAGGACATAGTAAGAAAAAGAATGGAATGGAGAATGCCGATCCATAGGGTCAGATATGACTGAATGGCTGATGACGAAAACTTCTGTTGCTGCCACCAGCTGGATTTCTCATATAATTACACATAAATTCCCATTATCCTTCACAAGCTCAGGATTGTCACTTTCTATTTTCTCTCATTATCTGGTGTTACAGAAGTGTAACTGGTGACTGATTTATTTATTTATTTTTGACAATCACAGTTCAGCAAGGTCCGGCCTTAGAATTTAGCTTCCTCAAACAGGAAAGGAAAAAAAACCCTACAAGGGTTTTTTCCCTTCATGAGGGGGAAAGATATAGTGACTTGGCACATTTTTGGATTTATGACCTTGGATATATTAGTACTGAGCTCTGACATTGACCTGACAGACACCCAGATCAAAAAAGGCTATTTTAGGTCTTCTACAGAGTCCTCTCTGCTATTTCCCTTTCATCACTTCAGAACAGGTCTTCCTTCAGTAATGTCCTTGTCATCATGTTCAAATTGTGGGACATGACAGCCATTCATATTCAGCCTTTCCTACATACCCTCACTTCAAAGAGGGAGCTAAAGCGAACAAATCTTAAATGACTGTATTCTAAATGTGTGTTGGTCTATATATAAAGAGAGAGAGAGTTGAAAAGAAAAGAATGGGAAAAGCAAAAGGCCACCATCCCAGCCCATTAAACAGACAAAAAGCATATCAAAAGAAGAGAAAAAAAAATATAGAACATCATATGGAAGAAACATTAAAAGCCACACTGGTTTTACACATATACATATTTCTAGCCTGAAATAGAATGGCATAATTTTAAACATCCATATCCAATAGTTCTGTGCAAAAAATACACATCTGTAGGAGGGGTAAACTAGGTAATCTATAAGGATTTATTTCATTATTATAATTAAGAAATTTCATTGTTATAATTAAGAAACTAAATAATGTCAGTACAATACTGCATAGACAAAGGATTCAATATTTTTACTGGTCTATTACTTTTAAAGACAATGCTACTTCCCAGAGTTTTAGATATTTATTTAAAAATCATTGTGCATTAGTTTCCAATGTTTTTGCTATGATAAATCCATTTCTAAAAAATAAATTAACTATTAAACTATAGTACTCTGCCACTTCTTATATTTTAATTCTGTTGTATTAGAATTATTTGCCAAAAGTTGTGTAATGTTTCTAATTTCTACTGGAAGTGGTAATATGGGTCAATCTAATTACAAATGCCTCCAAAAATAATAATCATCTTTTTTAATTATTTGTATAGTAAATTGTTGATGATTTGGCAGAATAATTTGAAATAAATTGCAAGTTCCCTTACTTAGTTCAAATCACCTTTTCCCATACCTTTCTTTTGCTTTTTAAAGAGCCTATTGTTCACTTAAAATTAGAGAAGCTTTGTACAATTTTTCTATTTAAAAATGGTCTTGACTGGGAAAATTTCAGAAACATACAATGTAATAATAGCGCTTGATTCACGGAAAGTTAGGTTGGAACTGATTGTAACTGAATCCTTAACAATTGTGGAAAAAAAGGTTGTACATTCAGGCAGAACTCATTTAATGATCACATTGTCTACAGTAGTGATAGTTCCAGTCCCAATTGTGATTGTAAATCAAGGACTACCTGCAGGGCAGTTATTATGCAATTCTTTTTCTGTTTTATTCACTGCTATGTGAATAGTAGAGTGATGTTTGAAATATTGCTGGAAGAAAATGCAACTGAATTATCACCGAAGGCAATACAAATAACTTAAAACTTAATTGATCTTATTTTCCCATATAAAAAATTCTGACTTAATATGTTCTTTCTGTGAATTGAAGATGTTGCAAGTCAATCACAACAATGTTAAAATCATTAGGTTTTTGCCGTGTTTGCTTTACATGAGCAACTCTTACAACATTTTTCTCCTCTCCCATATCCTACACTACCAAAAATGTTGGGAAATATTGTCTCCAGACAATAGAATTATGAATATTTTTAAATCAGTCTATGATTTCTGCATATGCTTGCTTCCTGCAGAATCAGGAAGCAAGTTTTTCTTTCGCATAAATTTTATAATCTGTATTCAAAAGAGATATTGGTCTATAATTCTCTGGTTTTTTAGGACCGACTTGTTCTTTTGGTATCAAAGATATGTAAGCTGTTGTCCATGATGGGGGTATTTTACCCCCTTGTTGAATATTGCAAAATAAATCTCTAAGTTGTTCCACCATTTCAGCTTGCAAGGTTTTGTAATACACTGCAGTCAAACCATCCGTACCAGGAGCTTTGGCTGTTTTTAACTGTTTAATTGCTACTATTATCTCCTCCTCTGTTATAGGATAATTCATTCTTTCCTTTTGTTGACCAGTAATTTTTGTAACTCTTTTATCGTTTAAGTATTTTTCTATAAGTCCATTCTGCACCTCCTCCTTGGCATATAATTTGGTATAGTAGTCCACAAAAGCTTCTTTGATTAATTTTTGTTGAAAAATTTCTTTCCCTCCAATATCAATACTATCTATAGTCCGTATACTTTGTTTTTTCCTCAATATGTAAGCCAACCATCTGCCCGGTTTATTAGCGTTGCAAAATGTATTATGCTTCGCATATTGTAAGTTTGTTGCAACTTGTTCCGCCATAAGCATTTGAAATTGGTCTCTCAAAAGTTTTATAGCACTGCTTATTCTTTCATCTGTTGGATTTTTAATAAGTAACTGTTCTTTATTCTTTATTTCTATTTCCAATTCAGATCTTTTCTTTTGTCGAAACAGTCTATGTTTAGAGTTCATGTAGATAAGTACCCCTCTCATATAAGCTTTACTTGCGTCCCAGACAATTTCAATTGGGGTACCTTTATTCAGATTTATTTCAAAAAATTCTTTCAGATGCTTTTTAAGTTCTTTATGCGACCAACAGGTTGATGCCAGTAATCCAAAAGGTGATTCATGAGGACCAAGCGGGATTTATCGAGGGCAGACACATGAAGGACAATGTAAGGCAAGTAATAGATTTATTGGAATATCTTGAGAAGAATAAACAGATTCCTGCAGTGCTGGTCTTTTTGGACGCAGAGAAGGCCTTTGATAGAGTTGATTGGAATTTTCTACTAAAGACTTTAAAAAAGATGGATTTTGGGGATCAATTTATACAGGCGATTTCAGCAATTTATCAAGAGCAAAAGGCACAGATCATCATTAATGGAAGTTTGACAACAGAGTTTAAAATTGAAAAAGGAACAAGACAGGGATGTCCGTTGTCCCCACTTTTATTTATTCTAACACTAGAAGTCTTGTTAAATACAATACGGGACTCTAATACCTTGAAAGGAATAAGGATTAGGCAAGAGGATTACAGAATAAAGGCATTTGCAGATGATCTGGTTGTTACCCTATCACAACCAATGGAATCAATAATCCTGATGAAGGACATTATACAAGACTATGGTAAAGTCTCAGGTTTTAGACTGAATCCAAAAAAGACTAAAATGATAGTTAAAAACATGACACAAGATCGTAAACATGAACTTGAAAGGAGGGTAGGTTTTGAGACTGTACCTAAGGTAAAATATCTAGGAGTTCAGGTTGCAGAATCAAACATGAAATTGTTTCAAAATAACTATGAGGTGTTGTGGCGAGAGGTGCAGAAAGACATGGAGACTTGGAAAAAACTGCAGCTGTCTTTACTTGGAAGAATAGCAGCAGTTAAGATGAATATTTTGCCAAGATTTCTTTTTTTGTTTCAAATGATTCCGGTGCTTAAAAGTGATAAACAATTGAGAGTTTGGCAATCTGGAGTGAATAAGTTTGTCTGGAACGAGAAGAAGCCGAGAGTGAAATTGAAAATTATGCAAGATGTTCCAGAAAGAGGAGGTCTTAAACTTCCAAACCTACAGCTATATTATGATGCGGCAGCTTTAACTTTAACAAGTGATTGGTTTGGAAGGAAAAAGACTGGAATATTGAATGCAGAAAGTTTTGATCTTGAATTTGGATGGCATGCTTACTTATTTTACGACGACAAAGTAGATAAAGTATTTAAAAGTCATATACTTAGAGATTCTTTGATGAGAGTTTGGAAGAAGCACCGACTCAAATGGGATTATAAAATACTGCTATGGCTGGATCTTGGTCATACTTTGTGGAATACAAATATAATGTCACTCGGGGGGGTTTTATATAAAGAGGTTCTTTTTACAGATGCGGGCAGATGGCAGCTGAAGACATTGCAGACACTGTTGGATGAAGGGATTAATTTAACTTGGTTACAATATAATCAATTACAACTGAGATGGAAAGAGGACCAAAAAACTGGTATTATGTTGCATGAGGAAGAATTGGTTAGACATATAAGAGAGAAAGGTCCAATGCATATCAAAAGGCTTTATAATGTTTTGCTAGAAAGAGATTCAGAAACTGAACTAGTTAAAGACTGTATGATTAAGTGGGCACAGAATTTTGAAGAACCAGTGATGCTGGAAACATGGGAAAAAATTTGGGTTCAGAATGTTAAATTTACACAGTCGCAGAACCTGAGGGAAAATTTCTACAAAATGTTTTATAGATGGCATTTAGATCCCAAAAAGTTGTCATGTATGTACCCTAATGTTCAGCCAAAATGTTGGAGATGTGAATGTTTGGATGCTACGTATTATCATGTTTGGTGGACCTGTAGGAAAGTTAAGGCTTTTTGGATAAAAATTTGGTGGGTCATGCAGAATGTTTTGAAGAAAAAAATTCAATTTTCTCCACAACTGTTTTTACTGGGTATAGTTAGGGGTTTTACATTGGGTGAAACAAAATTGATATTGTATATGATAACAGCAGCAAGATTGTTGATAGGTAAATACTGGAAGAATGAAGCTTTGCCCACTATTGAGGAATGGACTTTGAAGATGGCCAGTTTTGCAGAGATGGCGAAGATTTCAGCATATTTAAAAGACTGTTCACAAGAGACTTATGAGTGGGAATGGAAAAGGTGGATAGAATATGTTCAGAACAAATATCAAACTAGAAAGTATCAAATAGCTTTTACTTGAAAATAATGTACTAGAAATTTTTTAAAGTAACGAGATAAAGAGAAAAATTATACAGGGGAGGGAGGGGCCCAAGTTTATATATAAGTGCTATATTAGGGTTCTTCATGATTATGAGTATATCATAGGGAAGTCAGGGGGGGGAGGGGAGGGTTAGGGAGGGTTAGGGAGGTTGGGAAGTTTGGGGGGAGGGGAGGGTTAGGGAGGGTTAGGGTGGTTGGGAAGTTTGGGGGGGAGGTGGGGGGGGGAAAAGGGTTGAAAATGTAATTGTAAAACTTTTGCAATAAAAAAAAAAAAAAACCAGGAAGCAAGTTTTTCTTGTGAAGCAGTGCAAATTTACAAGCAGCAGTCTCAGACACCTAGGCCAGGGGTGTCACATGCAGGCCACGCCCACCCCAGCTCCGCAAAGGGAAAAAATGTCATGAAACATCATGTGACAGCAATGTGATGCCGCAAGTTTGATAACTGTGACCTAGACTATTCAAATTAGAAAATAAACCAACTATTTGACTCAAAGAAATTTCCATTAAGCAAATAGCACCATTATTGTTTTCTTTGTGCTATAGAGGTTAATAGCATTTCAAATTGTTTCAAACAGAAAATAAGTCATTGCCCTACTATGAAATGTTATCCATCTTTAAAAAGTGAGGAATTTACTGGAAAGATTCTTTTCAATCAGGACTTGGATTTGCAGCTTTTCTGCTTTCTTTCATCGTATTCTATTCTATCTGGTGCTGCTCTGAGGCAAGAGTTTACAAATAAGAACTTCCATAGCTACCAAAAGTACCCTTCCTTCATTTCTACTAAATTACAAACCCATGTGGTTGTGAAGCTGTGGATGTGGATGTGCCTTCAAGTCAGTCTAGAGTTCTGGCAACTGCTTGGGGAAGTCCATGTACTTTTCTTAGAAAGATTTCAGAAGCAGTTTGCTATGGCCTTCTTTCTAGGCCTGAGAGAAAATGATTGGTTCAGGGTCACCCAGCTCTGACAGTAGAATATAGTCTCTAATTTCAAGTTTTCTAAAGTAGGTTTCCCTAAACTCAGCTACATTTTTTAAAAAAAATCCAGTCTCCAATCTTTCCTGAGGTTGTTGAGAAGATGGTACATTCTCAGTAGCAGTAACTGCCCTGTTCAATCCATATTCAGGCCCAGACACGACATTGGTATGACATTCATTGCTAGATGGATGTTCTTGTTGGGATTTGGATTGTAGGGTGGATGTGTCCTATTTTACCTTCCAGTGGCCTTTAGTACCATCAATCATAGAGTCTTTCTGATGTACCTATGAGGGATTAGAGATGTCTACTCTTTTCTGAATAGATAATTCCAGCCAGGTGGGACAGGGAAAAAGATATAGCATCCTTGAGGACTATCAAGGACTTGATTGAGGACTAGATAATATTTAGCTTGTCTTTAACTTGTGTATGAAGCTGCTGGATGACATTATTCATCAGTCTAAATCAAAATCAAAAATATTCATTGCCAATCCACAACAAGTTGGAGATGCTGTCTAGGTCTCAACTCAGTTACTGGAAGCAATAAAGTCTGGATGGGATCCAATACATTGAAACTGATAGGATCCAAACAAGATCCTAAGTAGTTGCTGCTTCTCCAGAGATCGCCTGTTTCCCCTCTCCTCTTCCTTTGATTAGTGATTTTAATGAGCTGGGGTAGTATTTTGCCTGAACAGCAGTTAGAAACTTGGATTTCCTCTGGACATTTCTGGATGAGCAGATGGAGCCTGTGGTCTTTTATCTAAAATGAGAGATCCTGGCAATTTTATCACATATCTGGCAATACTATCTACTCATACAATATTATCTTTTAACATCAGCAATGCTGTTAGGTTTAGCTTGCAGCTTACTCCTAACTTGTTGGTCAGGCAATATCTGTTTCTTTAAGAAACAACTGAGCCACGTAATCAGGGTTTACTGAACCCTGTAATTAGGCTACAGTGCATAAATAAGCAGCACAGAGAAGCGTTCGTTCTTCCTGCTTTTTCCGGATTGATACCTGATTGTATCCTGTTGCTTACTGAGCCTATTATATGGTACTGTATACCAATAGTTACTAAAGTCTGTTTGCTTTGGTAAGGGAAGATACTTACTGGACTGATATTACTGTTTATGACCTTGGACTGTTTTACACTGAGACTGCTTGTTATCTATAAAGTATTATTCTCACACGAGCTGGACGTTTATTTCCTTCCCTGTGTGTTTCTGCTCTGCTCGTTGCACAAGCAACAAATACTTTTTACACACACCCTAACATTGGTTATGGGCCCAGAACGTTCCAGGGCTCTTTAATTTGTTTTTGTGGAAGTGAGAAGTGCAGGCAGTGGGTGTAGTAGTCAGGATGATGGCTTTTGAGCAAGGTACCAGTTATTCTACCATAACCCGGTTGGATGGAACAAACTATGTTACCTGGTCCACAAAATGCTGTCTACTTTTGCGAAAAGAAGGACTGTGGGACATGGTTAATAATCCACCGGACATAACTGCACTGAATGCTGATGATGAAGAAGATGCCAAAAAGATAGCGAAGTTTCACAGGGACAACGAGCGTGCTTTATGCATCATTGGCCTGACACTGGGAGACCAGCAACTTGTCCATTTCCGGGGCGAAGAGTCTGCTGCGAGGTGTTGGTCAAAGCTAAAGAAGCTCTACGTTCGTGACTCTGTGGGTGTCCATATCTACTTGACACGGAAATTATTTCGCTTACATCTTCAGAAAGGAGGAGACATGATGGCTCACCTGGACTCCATGACAGGGCTTTTCCAGGAGCTACATGAGAAAGACCTTGTGTTTACTGAACTGCAGCAAGTTTATATTATTCTTTCATCGTTGGATGACAGTTATGACTCTTTTGTTTCATCATTAGAAGTATTGTCTAGAGATGAACTAACATTGGCCAGTATAACTGGTAGGTTACTGGATGAGGCCAAACGTAGGCAAGAACGAGACCAGTTAAGGATGCAACAGCAACCAAAAGTGGAAGCTGTATATGAGAATGTTAATATTGTTAAACGCTGTTATGCTTGTGGGGCTAAGGGGCACATTGCAAAATATTGTAATAATAAGAAAGTATCTGCTAGAAACTCTGCTAAACCCAGGAAAGGGTGTAATTTAGCAACCAGTTCATCTAATAATATAAAAGATGATTGGTGGGTGATTGATAGTGGTGCCTCTCAATCCATAACAAAAAACAGAAAACTGTTTCTAAATATGAAGAAAAGTACTAAAAAGGTCAAATTAGCTAATGGCTGGAATGTGACTGTAGCTGGGGAGGGACTTGTTCAATGTTCTATTAGTAAGCACCCTTTACCCATGCTTTATATCCCTAGTTTGAAATATAACCTTTTATCTGTAAAGTCATTACTACATTCTGGGTTTACAGTAACTTTTAAAAACAACAAATGTTTGCTGGAATGTGAAGGCACTGTAGTTACTGCAGAATTAGAAAATGACTTATTTGTCATTAGGGATAAGTTATTACTGTTAGTTCAGTCAAAAGCTAAATTTGGAAATGTAAAGCCTCATGATGAATGCGTACATTTATTACATAGAAGGCTTGGTCATCTGAATTTCAGGTTGTTGAAATTGACTGTTAAGCAGTCTAAAGGCATCAAGTTAAGGGCTTGCAGCAAATACCTGAACTGTAATACTTGTAACCAGCATAAAAGTAAAGTTACACCTGCAAACCGCTGCAATGGGTTTAAAACAACTAAACCTTTGGAGGTAGTCTTTTTAGACTTAATAGGACCAAAGAAACCCAGTTTAGGGGGAGCATGCTATATTTTGAGTATAGTTGATCACTTTACCAGATATGGTTTTTGCTACCTTATGAAGTCCAAAAGTGATACGTTCCAATGTATCACAAATTGGCTTTGTTTTGTAGAAAGGAAGCAGAGGTTTAAGGTGAAATGCATTGTTACTGACAATGGAACTGAGTTTACTAACCATCAGTTGGCTAAGTTTTTGAAGGATGCTGGGATACAGCATAAACGTTCTGCCCCTTTTCGGCCGGAACATAATGCATATATTGAACGAAGAGGCCAGACCCTACAAGCTATGACTAGGACTATGCTGGCTGATGCTTGTTTACCTGATAAATTGTGGGGTGAAGCAATACTATGTGCCAATCATATTTTAAATAATGTGGTGCACTCCTCTACAGGAGAAATACCTTTTACTTTATGGCACGGCAGGAAGCCGGATTTAAGTTATATTCATACTTTTGGTGCACCAGCCTGGGTGCATATACCGGTTAGTCAGAGAAGGAAGGACCAACAGAGAGCAAAGAAAATGATTTTTCTTGGCTATGAGGCTAACCATAGGTCCTATAGGTTCTGGGAAAAAGGAACAACAAAAGTTTTGTGTAGCGCTAATGCTAAATTCCTAGAACATGAAGGCTGGGACAGGTTAGAAAAAGCAGACTATGGTTTTACAGATGTAGATGTTAAGATAGACCATATTCCTGATGATAGTTCATCTGAGATGGATGATAAACCATCTATTAAGGTGGAAGAACAGGAACAGGAATTAGGGTTAGGGGAGGATGAACCCAATATACCTGATGTTAGTCCTGTTATGCCTAGACGATCTTCCAGGGACCGGCATCCACCAGATCGCTATAAAGCCACAGTGGTTTGCCAAGTAGATATCGAACCATCCAGTTATCATGATATAAAATTATATCCAGAAAAGGAGCAAAAAGCCTGGCAAGAGGCAATGGATAGAGAAATTGATTCATTGAAGAGGCTTAGTGTCTATGAAGTTGTTAGAATACCACCAAATGAGAAACTTATAGGCTGTAGGTGGGTCTATAAGGTAAAGAAAAGTGTAGATGGGGTAATAACCCATAAAGCTCGGCTTGTTGCACAAGGGTTCTCACAGACAGATAGAGACTATGATGAGGTTTTTGCTCCAAGTCTACGAGCGAGCACTTTGAGAACGATGCTTGTTTGGGCAGCTAGAAATAAATGCTCAATTACTCATTTAGATGTCGAAACAGCTTACTTGAACGCTCCGTTGAGGCATACAATATATATGAAGAAACCTCCTGGTTATGATACACAGGATAGCACTGAGTGTTGGAGGCTACAAAAAAGCCTATATGGTTTAAGGCAATCAGGTTACGAGTGGAACCAATGTATAGTGCAGGAATTGCATAACATTGGGTTCTATGAGGGCGTAGCAGATAAGTGTCTGTTTAAAAAAGAACAGGATGGATGTGTTTCATTCTTGTTACTCTTTACAGACGACATTGCCATAATTACCAGAACTGACGCTGAGGCCAGAGAGATTATCAGTCAGTTGCAAAAAAAATTTAAACTTAGAAATCTAGGACATATACGGCATTATCTAGGGCTGGATATCCTGAAAACATCTAGAGGATTTAGAATTTCACAGTCTAATAAAATCTGCAAATTGTTGAAAAAATATGGGATGGAATTATGTAAACCTGCCAAGACTCCTATGGCACAGGAATTCCAACAGGATAATTTGCAGAGTCCACAGTTCAGTAAAGAACTGTATCAATCATTAATAGGCAGTTTGTCGTATTTGAGCAACTGGACACGGCCTGATATAGCTTTTAGTGTTAATCAACTAGCACAATATAGTTCAGAGCCTACTGATAGGCATTGGCAGGCTGCTAAACGTGTTCTTAGGTATCTTAAAAGAACATTGCATTTTGCTATGTATTTAGAACCAAATGCCAATATGATATTAAAGGCATATGCTGATGCCAGTTTTGCCAGAAAATCTACGTCTGGAATAGCAATCATGTTGGATAACTGCCTGATTGGATGGAAATCAATTCGCCAGAAACATATCAGTTTGTCTACCATGGAAGCGGAATTTTCTTGTCTATCACTTACATGTACTGAACTGATTTATTATAAACAGTTGATGGAAGATATTGGATTCAAAATGGATTATCCTATCACGGTTTATGAGGATAACCAGGCAGCCATTAAAATGGCAACGAATCTTGCTGTAAAGACAAGGACTAAATACACTGATATACGTTATCTGAATGTTCGGCAATGTGTTAAGGATAACATGATTACATTGGAATATTGCGCATCAGAGGACAATATTGCCGACAACTTTACTAAAGCGCAAGGTGCCATTAAACACACCAATTGTTGTGAAAGATTTGGATTAAGAATCTGAAATGTAACTGATACCACTGTACAATGTATGATTTGGATGTGTATTTTTGTTTCTGTATCTATAGTGTATATTGTCCTGCCCAATGGGGAGAATGTTAGGTTTAGCTTGCAGCTTACTCCTAACTTGTTGGTCAGGCAATATCTGTTTCTTTAAGAAACAACTGAGCCACGTAATCAGGGTTTACTGAACCCTGTAATTAGGCTACAGTGCATAAATAAGCAGCACAGAGAAGCGTTCGTTCTTCCTGCTTTTTCCGGATTGATACCTGATTGTATCCTGTTGCTTACTGAGTCTATTATATGGTACTGTATACCAATAGTTACTAAAGTCTGTTTGCTTTGGTAAGGGAAGATACTTACTGGACTGATATTA
Organism: Pituophis catenifer annectens; assembly: GCF_029215685.1. NCBI lineage: Eukaryota > Metazoa > Chordata > Lepidosauria > Squamata > Colubridae > Pituophis > Pituophis catenifer. Next base: position 261,823,478 of record NW_027256881.1, on the reverse strand, counting down.
CTGTTTATGACCTTGGACTGTTTTACACTGAGACTGCTTGTTATCTATAAAGTATTATTCTCACACGAGCTGGACGTTTATTTCCTTCCCTGTGTGTTTCTGCTCTGCTCGTTGCACAAGCAACAAATACTTTTTACACACACCCTAACAAATGCAATCTACATGGAATTCTACTGGCTGTTAGTAGTTTTCTGAATATATTTTAAAGTGCTGGGCTTTTGGGTTTATTGTTTTCACTCTTAAAGACCTTAATGACTTGGCTCCTAGGTTCCTGCAGGGCCACCTTCCCCAAATAACAATGTTCAATATGTTTATGATAGACTGGAATGCTCTGAATACATAATGTTGTGAAACCACATTTAAAGGGTTCTTAGCATAGCTTTAGAGCAGTCCCCTCATAAATTCTGTTCTTTTTCCTGTCTCCTACTATTAGCCCTGTGAGGTACTCCAGACAAGCATAACCAGTGGTGGGTTGTCCCTGGTTCGGACTGGTTTGCAAGAACCGGTAGTAAAACCAGCAGGAGGCCCTGCCCACTGCCCCGGATGTCGTGTAGATTTGTGGGATAACAAGTCCTCAACTTGGAACACGTTGCTTAATGACATTTGAAGTTAAAATATTAAAAAATGTTTTTTTTAATTTATTTATTTGTCAAGCATGTATAAGATAACAGATATAAGTATAAACATGATTATGAATACAGGAAATGGATACAAATAAATGGGGACAGTATGACAGGGACGGTAGGTATGTTGGTACGCTTATGCATGCCCCTTACAGACCTCTTAGGAATGGGGTGAGGTCAACAGTAGACAGTCTAAGGTTAAAGCTGTGGGGGTTTGGGGATGAAACCACAGAGTCACTCTGTAGCTAAAGTCGTATTTTCTGCAATCGAGTTTGGAGTGGTTTATCTTAAGTTTGTTATCTATTGTGTGCTCGCATATTATTGCGGTTGAAGCTGAAGTAGTCATTGACAGGTAGGATGTTGTAGCAGATAATTTTGTGTACTACACTTAGGTCAGACCAAAGGTGGCATAATTCTAAGTTGTCTAAGCCCAAAATTGCAAGCCTGGTGGTATAAGGTATTCTTCTTGTGAAATATTTCTGGACTCGCTCAATTGTATTAATGTCTAATATGCAGTGCAGGTTCCAGACAGATGAGGTGTATTCAAGAATTGGTCTAGCATATGTCCTACTTTGCAATACAATATTACTGGAGAAGAAGCTTTGCAAGATTAGGTTAACAACTCTTAATGCCTTTTTGGTAATGCTGTTACAGTGAGTTCTAGTACTTAGACCATTTTTTTACATTTACAATCATTACAGCATCCCCATGGTCATGTGATCAAAATTTGGACATTTGGCAATTGATTCATATTTATGACAGTTGCAGTGTTCCAGGATCATATGATCAGCTTTTTCAGCTTTCTGATAAGAAAAGTCAATGGGGAAGCCAGATTCACTTAACAATCACATTACCATTTTAACAACTGCAGTGATTCACTTAACAACTGTGACAAGAAAGGTCATAAAATGTGGCAAAACTCACTTCACAACTGTCTCGCTTAAGCAATGGAAATTTGGGGCTCATTTGTGACAGTAAGTGGAGGGACTACTCTATACACTGACCACATGAGGTCAGTGGAATATGTTTTTCTGTGGTAGTGCTCATGCTGTGGAAGATCTCCCATCAACAGTGGGCGGCAGTTAATGGTTCATCTGGCTCCATTTTGAAAAGCATTTAAGACAGAATTATTCTCAAAGATTATTTTTTGAGAGCTGAGGTCGCCTTCTGATGATTAGCTGGGTCTGAGTATTGAAACAATGTCCTGTGCATTATGTTGCACTGTTGATAAGGCTTTTCAGGTTATGAACTGGATAATGTAAATACTTGGTTGTTTTCTGTCTGTGTGTGTGTGATTTTTTTTTTTTTTTTGAGCTTTAGCATGTGTACCCTGTGGGTGGTCTTGTTGACAGTGAGGTTTCAAGCTGCACGGGGAATGTGAAAACTATACTCCTGTAGCTTGTTTATTGAACATTGCTGTCAGGATGCCAGTGAAGACGTGTGCTCTATATTTATACATGAGAAAGAAGGAAAAGTTTAAAACTGAAAATCAGAGTTTATTTTGTTGTTCTTGTTTAAAGTCTCTGTGGTAAATCACACTGTATATTGCTAGGGTTCAATAGATATTTGTGTAGGCAGGTGAAACATTTTCCTTAAAATGTTGCTTTCATGTTTCTTACATGAACTTTTAAAATGTGTTTTTTAAAAAAAAAAAAACACTATTTAACTAATTTGGGTAAATTTCAGGATTTACAGTCAATATGGATTTAAGACTATACTTCTTCTGTGGCCCTAGAACAAAAACTGAAAGAATTGATTTCCCATAATTCTCCCCAGCAAATCATTAGAAAAAAAATGCATACCTTTTGGCCCAAGCAGAACAGAGAAAACTTCAGGTGTTCGCGATTTTATTCTGAGTATGAAACAAAAGAGAAGCCATTTTGTGCACGCTCACACCCGCTGAGACACTCAATAGTCTGTCCCAGACTTTGACAGAAATAGATGGAGTATAAATATATAATAAATAAAATTTCCTAATTGCACTTGGGAAGACATGTTCACTTTTTCAGTTGCTGCATTAAGATTTAAAGATCTAAAAAGGAATAAATATCTCTAAGGAAAAAACTTGAAGAGACCATTTTATACCATTAGTTAAGTGTAAGACAAAGCCTGATTATATACATATCATATAAATGAGTATTTCACACCTTAGCCACAATTATTGTGATTTAAAAAGACAGTAACATCTTACAAGAATTTTACAGTTGTCAAGTCAATCAAATTTTAACAAGACTGAAAGCCTTAAGTGCAGCATCATGTACATATTTCATCTGGTGTTTTTTTGTCCAATTTCATCTGGTGCACCAGTTGCACACTTTTCTAGATACTGGGTGGCTTCAGATAGTCACTCACTTCCTGATCACCTCGTAGCTTGATTACTACAATTAGCTCTACATGCAGTTGCCCTTCAAAACTACCTGGAAGCTTCAGATGGTCCAGAATGCAACAGGGTGGGCAGCGATGGGCATGCTTCACTATGTCGATGTTACACCTCTTCTTCATGAGCTGAACTAGATATCAATTGCTGTTGAATTAGGTTAAAAATTCAAGTTGCTACCTATAAAGCCCTACCATTTCCTTCCTACTGTACATGGTCTTGCAGCAACATATTCAAAATAGTAGTGTATGCTTCAGTCTTCCTGTATAATAGCACTGACTTTTAACACAGTATCTCCCAACCTAGTCATTTCTTTTCCAGCACTTCCCTCTAATTTTGCAGTGATATTTTCCCTAGGAATTGTATCTGGGACAGATGACCCATCTTCTCATTGCATGGGCCAGCCTTGATCACTTTCAAAGCGTATCTTTGTAATTACTTTGAAACAAGGCTGAGCGGCCATTCAGCCTTATGCATAAGTCTCTGCTGTTGTTCAACTACTGCCATCTTCTGACGTAATATATGTTAGTCACAAATGTGATTTGTCACCTGTCATAAGGATGACTACTGTTCCAGTGCTCTATCTGGATAGTATAATAAAGAGTCATTTGATTTCCTTGGTGCTTCTTCTTTGACTTTTTCAGTGTATTACTAGTAGTTTGAATGTCAGAATTTCCTCTAATAAGAATTAAAAGTTTTTCACCACCTCTACTTGATAAACACACACACACACACACACACACACACATACAGAGAGAGAGAGAGAGAGAGAGAGAGAGAGAGAGAGAGAGAGAAAGAGAGAGAGAGAGAGAGAGAGAGAGAGAGATTAGATGACATTCAGTCTTTGTGTCTTGAATTCACTTATAATCAGAATTGAGAATTAAGCAATAAATCTCTTGAGTAAATGAAACATGACCTTAATCTTTCTTCTTTTATAAATTTCTTTTATTTGGCTTCAACGGAATATAACAAAGGGCAAATGAACATGTACTGGGCTCAAAAGATTTCCACTGGATCTTGCTGAGTAAATACAAAAGAATGCTTCAGAAAGAGAATTGATACAATGCCTTACTGGTTGGAGAAATTGTAATAGAAATTGATGTATTGAAATAAAAAAAAAAAACAAAGCAAAAGAGAATATGCTCAGAGTAAAGCTACACTCAATTTCATTCTAATTAGAAAACACGGGGAATTGCTTCATCATAATTCAAATCTTTACTTATAAAGTTTTATTGCTTTCACTGACAAGTAGTAGTTTTCAAAAGTATAACTGCTAATATTTTGAAATTCCACAGATTAAATCTGGAATTTGTTTTACAGCAAAAGACATACCTGTTCAGTGAAGGCCAAGCCATAATCATATTCTTTATGTAATGTACAGCTTGCCATTTTATTCTTTTCAGACTCCCATCCCCCAATATGCTAGTTTATTATCTTTTCTTCTTCTCAGGCTAGCTACTTGAGAGGCCACATGTCTCTGTATGTTTCCACTTGCCTGGAAAAGTCAGATAGAGTGAAGATGCTCTGGGTCGACTGTCAATCATGCCAATCACCTTGTGCATAGTATAACTTGTGGACATGTCACTTTGTGGAGGAATGTCTTGTTGATGGCCCCTGTCCTCTTGAATGATATTCCCCTGGAGATCCATAGTGGTCCCATCAAGGCCTGGGAAACCTGGATGGTTTCCCAGGCTTTGAGCTATACAGGGATCTTATGCTGGCTGAGGAACTCTGTGTTGAGTCCACAAGTCTTAAAGTCACCAGATTTGGAGACCCTTGGGTTAGGATGTTGGTTGAGACTTCTTAGTTTGGGGGTACTTTTATTCTGTTTGTGTTATGAATCAATTCTCTGGTCAATTCTATTTTCCTGCTTTGATATAGATTGTTTCTTAATTCTCTTTTAATTGCAAGCTACCCAGAACTGCTGTAGAGTCAGGCTGCCTCAAAATTAAAGTATTAAATTACATGCTAAGCATGTAAAGGAAGAAAATTCATTGGCTCATCCTTAGGCTGTGAAAGTGTATTTTTGTGTCTTGTGTTGGACACAGATAGATTAGTTGTCTATTTAACGATTCAGGGAACAGCACCTAAACTAAAGACAACACTGTCAAATTAACCTTCTGCAGAGTTCAGGCTGTGAATATTCTACCTTCTCCATCTTGGATTTGTATTGTTTTCAGTCTCACAATGTAAAATTGTTATAGGGGCAGGTAGAGTTAATTTTTTTTTTAAAAAAAAGTATTAATTTTAGTTTTTAGCAATAATGAGTTATTTGACTGTTCATATGATTCTTATGATTAGAGTTATACCTTAATGCTAATATTAACCCTCATCCTACAAAACCATGACTTCTTTCACCAACCTAGGACTAAATGCAGGTTAAAACTCAAATTATTAAATTTAGTTTTAAAAACATGTTAGAATAGAATAGAATAGAAATTTTTATTGGCCAAGTGTGATTTGTGACAAGGAATTTGTCTTGGTGCATATGCTCTCAATGTACATAAAGGAAAAGATACGTTCATCAAGAATCATAAGGTACAACACTTATTGATAGTCATAGGGTACAAATAAGCAATCAGGAAACAATAAATATCAATTTAAATCGTAAGGATACAAGCAACAAAGTTACAGTTATACAGTCATAAGTGGAAGAAGATGGGTGATGCAGAAGGTTTTTAGTGGGATCAGAAAAGGGGCTGGTGGGGAATATTTTAAATGTCTTATGATTCACTAAAATAGTGTGGTCTTGTGAGTTACTTATCTGTAAATTGAGCTACATCATTATCATCACCATAGTCATAATAATCAAAAGCAAAAATAACTTAAGCAGCATGGGAAGATTCCTATATTCATGGAGTGATGTTTTCAAATAATGTAGAATCCTTTGTGATTCATAAGCAAACCTTCAAAAACATGGACTTATTTTTAACAAGCATAACAAAGATATAAAAGTAGAATGCAAAAATGGTGAGCTGCTTGAAAGCTAAATCCTATGAAGAATGGTTAAAGATACAGGTTGTTCAGTCTAAAGAAGAGAAATAGGCCTTCCTATGGTTGAAGCTCTATCACACAGAAGAGGGTGTGGATTTATCCTTCAAGTCTCCAAAAGGTAGGAGAAGAACCAATGGGTGTAAGCCTTCTAGCAAAATCAAAATAAAGAATGTCCTGACCATGATAACTACCAAGCATTGGAATTATCTCCTGGAATCATGAATGTTCCTTTCCATCACTGGTAGTTTTCAAGCAAAAGTTGGACAGCCATTTGCCTAAAATGTATCAGGATTAGGAATGGTCCTTTCTAACCTTATGTTTCTATAAAAAAATTAATGTCCACAAACAACCATAGAGTTGTTCCTCCATTCCCCACAGATGGACCATAGCTCTATTTATGTATACAGGATTAAACCAGACAGGGCAGACTGCACCTACATACAATAGGTTGCTTCAAAATGGGATGCTTTGGGCTTCTTTAAATATTGCCTCACAAATCACAATCCCTGTTAATGTCTCAAATAGTTAGGTGTCAGCTCTCCCAGGTAAACCAGATGGGAAATAGGCATAAATGAACTAATTCTATTTTATTGTAAGGCTACAATAACAGGATCTTGCAAATCTGAAGGCACAAACTTCCCGCCACCACTTTTAACTGCTTGAGCCATCAGGGCAGTTCCTTCCTAAGTTTCTTTTTCTGCCTGTTAAGCAACGGGGTGTACCTTCCTTCCTTTCTTTTTTTTTTTATAAATATTTTTTATTGTAGCTTTTCTTTTCCAAACCTCTAATACATATTCAAACAGACAGTGTCATTTTTATATACTTTGAATTAATAGTTCACATAAAATCTACATTATATACATATATATACATCCTCAACTTCCTTATGAATATTACCTAGTTTTGTTTCTGTTGTCTATCCACCTATACCATTTTTCCCAAACCGCATAATATTCTGAATCCTCTTTTTCTTTTAATTCTAAAGTTAGTTTATTCATTTTGGAACATTCAAATATTTTTTGAATAATCAATCCCTCTGGTGGTAAGTTATATTCTTTCCAACATTGCGCGAATGCAATTCTTGCTGCTGTTAGGATATGTAGGATCAGATATCTTATTTTTTTATCAAATTAATTTTAATGTTTCCAGATTTAACTTAATTTGGCAATTTATTAAATCTTGTAGCCAGTCTCATATTTTGGTCCAATACTTTTTCACTTCGGGGCATAACCACCAAGCATGAAAGAAGGTACCTTGGTGTTGGTTGCATTTCCAGCACTTGGGGCTTAGATTTGGGTACATTTTAGCCAGTCTTGCTGGAGCTAAGTGCCAACGATAGAGCATTTTATACTGATTTTCCTTCTAGGCCACCAATTTTGTTAACGTGTAATTTTTGTTCCAGATAGTTTCCCAATTGTCTAGGTTTATGTTATGCCCTATATTTTAAGCCCATGCGATCATCGGTTCTTTTACCTCTGCTCTATCAAATTCTAATAAATAATTGTATAATTTGAATATTAATTTTCTTTCGGGGCCAATCAGCAATTTATCTAGTTGTCTTGGTTCCAAGTTTATTCTGTATTCTTCCACATCTTTTTTGTATCTGGATTGCAGTTGTATGTATGGCCACCAATCAATCCTTACTTGACTGTTTGTTTACCAGGCAGCATCTCTTCTCTTCTTTTCCCAAGATCATTCTCACATCCCATTCCATTAGGCTTGCCTTCAATAAGATCCTATACTGGGCAGGGAAGCCTGCTCCCACAAGGAGGTGGAGGGGGAGGCCTGTGTAGTTATTCATCAAGTACAAAAAACATCATGAGGGTGCCCCAAAGCACCTCACCAATGTGTGCTGAGAAAAACATAGGTTGAGCAAGTAAACTTACTTGACATCAGGAAGCAGTCTGAGATGAGTGCTGAATGTCAAGCTGATAGTCCATGAAACACTAGGAGAATCAAAAGAGATTTTATGTTGAGTATTATTGTTAAATGGTATTATCACCATAAATGGGAACCTTAAAGGCAGTTACCTTCAAATGAGCAATAAGAAAGATATACAGTTGTCAAACAGATGTAATGGCCTGCTCACTAAGGAAACATTGTTCTGTTGTCCACAATGTTAATCAAAGAGCTGGTGTCTCTGTATATCCACTGTATATCCACTGACCTAAGCGTAGCACATAAAATTATCTGCTCTAATGTCCTATCTGTCAATGACTACTTTAGCTTCAACCACAACAATACACGAGTGCACAAAAGATACAGATTTATGGTAAACCACACAAAACTTTATTGCAGAAAATATGACTTCAGTAACAGAGTCATTAATGCCTGGAATGCACTACCTGACTCTGTGTTTTTTTCCCCAATCCCCCAAAACTTTAACCTTAGACTGTCTACTGTTGACCTCACCCCTTTCCCAAGAGGTCTGTAAGGGTCATGCATAAGTGCACCAGTGTGCCTACCGTCCCTGTTCTAATGTTCCCTTTTATATGTATCCATTTCATGTATTCATAATTATGTTTATACTTATATCTGTTATCTAATACATGCTTGAGGAAATAAATGAAAAATGAAATGAAATCTACCTACTCTGAATTTACTCACAATGTATTTCACATTGTTTGCCTTCCTGTATAACAATATAACCTATTCTTAGGCCTCTTTGGGGAGGAAGAATTATTGCGCTAAGAATATATGTCTGAAGTTGATCCCTTGATGGCAGTGTTGTTTTATGTTATGCTTCATTGTCCCAAGAGGCCTAGGGACAATTGTCTATTGTCAATTCTTGTTGGTAGCACTAGACATAATGAAGATTTCCAGAGAAGTAATGACAGACAGAAGACACTCTGCGAAGAGCAGAGCCAATGACCACAATGGAATGAGAAGCCAGTAAATGGATCCACATCTTGGAATTCTTTCTGGACAAAGGAGAGGATCTGGGATCATTCACAAGTGATCCATACAATGACTCCCTTTAAGGATATCATTAAAAAGTGGTTTCCAGTGGGTTTCCAAGCCCTGGAGACTGGGGAAAAGTCAGCTTTGCCTAAGCTGCAGTTTGAACTCTTTAAGTTTAAAATGATGCTGGGTTTGCATACTTCCTTAATCGTTTCTGGAAATTGCTTGTAAATGGCTTTCTGGATATTAAGAACCTTTAGAAACACAGATTTCACTACACCAAGTGAGTCTCCTTCAATCCTTAGTAAAGGTAAGTTTTATGCAAGTTTAAAGTTCAGGTTACATTGAAACTTGAAACTAGAGTCATAAGAAGGCAATTTCAGGAAGGAAGGGAGTGGGAGGGACTGATCGCTATTATTGTTATTATCCTTATCATAGCAGTCTTCCTAAGGAGTGAAATTTTCAATGGCAAAGGACAGGTGCTGTAATGAGCAGCTAAAAGAAAGTCGTGGAAAGCAAGTATAAATATTGCTTGTCTGCATTCTGAGCAATGTGAGAACATTGTTCCTTTTTCCACTAGTATGAAAATTTAATGCCCCAAAGATTTTTGCTTGAAATCAGTTGTTTTGATAACCTTGTTGCATGTACATAAATTCACAGATATAACTGTGAAAAATCAATCAATAATCCTAACCTATCGTAGGAAGTTAGCACCCACCCCTTTCCTAGAAGAATGAAATATTTTAGGAAATATTAAAAAGGCAGAATATTATGTTTCCCTGGTTGAAAAATGGAGAAACATGTTTTAAAGACAAAGCAACTCCCACCTTCCTGCCTCCCCCCCACACCCTTTGTTAATGGGCCAGAGGCAGAAACTCAATCTTTGACAATAGGACCCATCTGCAACACAATAGCAACAGAAACTCAGCACATGGCACCTGGGAAGATTACATCAGCCAGCAAGGCTAGCTAAGACCCCCCACCCCCTGGAAGTCTGACAACCAATCAGGAAACTCTTTCGGGGGCCCAGGAAGTTCAAAGCCAGAGAGAGCATAAAACCCGGGGACTCACTGCGTTTTGCCCCCTTTTTCTGTTCAGGAACTCCATGTGATCCTGTCCACCATTAAACCATCTTTCCAAGCAGTCTCCATGTTTCCAGTGTCTTTTTCCCCACTTGGAGCTGAACCCAGAAGGATATTTCTTCCTACATTATTTGGCGGGGGGAAAAGCAAAAATAAATGAATGCAATTTACTGGTATATGAAACTCATTGGCAGGCAAAAAAAAAAGGAACAAGAACCCATTTTCTTTTTATAATTTGTGAAATCCATGGGGAAGGAGGAAAGTGAGAAAGGGGAGATTATACTTGCACAGTCATCCCTCCATGGGGGTGAGGGGAAGGAAGCTGCTTGGTTCATCCCTCCTCCCACAGTTAGACAATTCCCGCGTCTTCTATAAGCTGAACACAAATCCTTTGTAATTGGAGCAGCCTGATTGGATGAAAGTAAAGAGAGTGCACCGCTTTTGAATTTTGCTTGATTTTGACCGAAGGTGGAAGGTGGAGAAACAAGAACTATCATGAACCCCGAGGATAGGTGGATGATCTCTTTGCCATGAGATTGTATGCCTAACACTCTACAATTGAGAGTAGAAATGAAGGCAAAAGAGTTTTAGGATTCACGATGGGACATTAAAAAAGAATCTTACTGGAGCTCACGTGAGGCTGAAGATATGAACTCGTCTGGCCTTCGCTTCAGAAGTATTTTGACATCTCAGCTTTAGAATAATACTGCAAACTTCACTAGGAAAACTCAGGGGTTATTTCCCAGGTTCAAGGAAGCCTTTACCCTGAATAAAAATGGCTTGGAGCATTGTGAACATACTGTGCTAATTGGGAATGAAATGTGTCAGGCTTTAGCAAAAAAAACAAACAAAAAAAAAACCCTCTGTAGTTTTCCTTTTTTCGTCATTTTTGTTGTTGATTAAATACTGTATTATTATTATTATTATTATTATTATTATTATTATTATTATTATTATTACTATTTTGAATCTGAAACAACAAATGGCATGTGAAAATGTAAGTACATATCTCCAGTCTGCCTATTTGAATAACCCTTGCATTTCTTGGGAGGCGAGGAGAGTGGTCTATCAGGCTGTGGCTACCAGACAGAGTACCAGTCAAAATTATTTGACTCCCCTTGTATTCATAGATCTGACACTTGTCTTCCTTGCATAGTTTTTTTCTTACAGGTTGGTATTGATTGAGTCCAAGGACTAATTCTGCCTTTAATGGAATTGCAACAGTGTATGTCAGAAATGTTTTACCACTTGCCCAAGAGCATATTGTGTTGTGTTGTGATATTTTGTGTTATGCTGTATGCTATGTTACTTACGTTGACCCTTTGAATAGACAAAGCAGTACCTGCTTCTGACAGGTAGAAACTCGGCAGCATATAGCAATCTCAACCTTACATTCCATTTGTGCTATAAATTATTTTATTATCTTGGATTCTGTCAGCACACCTCTCTATGGTGAAAGGTAAAGAGCACGGCAAATGATGAAAGCAGTGTGATGCTATTGAAAGGAAGTGCCAGCTCTTTTGTACATATGTTGTAATATTATGTATAGCAATGAGAAGAGACAGAGCTTGTGTTTTGATAGCACTATGCTGGCTTTGTCATTCTGAGAAATGACTGCTATTCTAAAAATGTCTGTGGTTTGCATAATGCTTTTTTTTTTTTACCAATGGTTACTATTAATTCATTGTCAAGTTCATAGAGTGTGAATTTGTATCTTTTCAATATGATAATATCAGATCTGAAACCTATTTTAGACATTGAATGGTACTTTAGACATTGAAGTTGTACTCTGCCTAAGGGGCATCTGACTGGTTTGGATATTAGGAAGAAAATAAGTTGGATCTGATAGTTTAAACAGATCTAAAAGGCAATTTTTATATTTGGTATTTTTGGAGGGAATGGGATAGCTTCACTGCTGAATAAATGACATTCTTATCTATCTTACTCTTGTTATTAAGATTTGTAAATAGATCAGCTATAAGAGATGCATTCACAAGCAAGCAGGCAGACAGATTAAGATTCTTCATAAAAGAAAGTGAGGACTACATATATACAGTGATGAGAATGATGACAATGACAATGATGATGATAGATATACATATAGACAGGCATAGTTCTCCACTTACAGCTATTTATTTAGTGGCCATTAGAAGTTACAAAGGTATTGAAAAATGTGATTTAATGTGGCAAAAAGTTCGTAAAACCAGGCCTGGCTCACTTAATCACTAATTTGCTTAGCAGTTGAAATTGTGGCTGCAATTGTAAGTAAAGAACTATCTGTAACCACTTTCCTCTTGTACTTTACGACAATTAAAAGGAAATACTAAACAATAAAATATATAGGGCTGAAGATAATACTTCACATATTCATGGTAAACGTTCCTCAAATCCTGAGTTTTCAGAATATCCCAAATCTTGATTTGTTGTTCTGATTTAAAAAATGCTACAAAAAGGTTACCGTTTGCACAAATTGTTTCAGACTTACTCTTTTTCATTGTTTTTTCAGCAGCTGACGCCTTTGTGGTGGATTGTCTGTTGTTGTTTTGTAAATCTGCCCTTGGTAGAGAAATTTATTTACTGTTTTACAAGTTGTTGTTTTTGTTTTTGTTTTTTTACTTTTTGACTTCACCTTAATGAAAAAGCACTGGAAACTTAGTTTTTTTTCTTCCATTTGAAATCCTTCTCTGGGGTGCTGCTTTATGTTCTTAATGAGCCCAACGCTTCCTTTATAATTTTAGAGGTGCAGAGGGCTTTCTAATTAATGTGAACTATTGCAGCACAGGTTTTATCAAGGAGAAGACTAAAAATCATTGTAGTGTAAACCTGAAATGACAGTTCTCTCTAGGAAGATGCTGATTGTATCTAACTGTGTTTTTCATCTTGGCTCCTGTGTTGAACTTCTAAGAAGACTCACGGTAGAGCTTGACTGCATTTGTAATTAATAGCCACTGAATTGTTGAAAGGTCTGTTTCAATCTGTGTGTACTAGCACGCTGTCCTGACCAAAACCATTCTGATGTTTGGTTAATAGGAATGACAGTTTCATTTATTTAATGTATGTATTGCCTAGTTTATTATGGTAGAAGCTGCAAAAACAATTCAAATCTCAGTCCACTGAAGATGTTTGTTCATTTCCTCCTGAATCTCTACATCAATGTCACTGAGCTTGCATTCAATGTAGAGAAATAATGGTACATAATGTAAACAGTAATAGCTATAGCAATAGCACCACTTCACAGTGCATTACCACCCTCTCTAAGTGGTTTACAGAATCAGCATATTTCCTCCAACAATCTGGGTCTTCATTTTACCGACTTGGGAAGGATGGAGGGCTGAGTCAACCTTGAGCTGGTCAGGATGAAACTCCTGGCAGTGGGCAGAATTAGCATGCAATACTACATTCTACAAGTGTGCCACCACAGCTCAAGGTCAGACTAGCGGTAAAGAATAATTCACATGCTTATTACCATATCTCAAAGAAATTGATGGAATAAAAATTTAAAAATGTGGAGATCCAACCTGCAAAGCTTTATCAATGCCTTAAATTCCTCATACTTCAGCTGTTGTACAGCATAGGGGAAGAATGATATGGAGTAAATGCTCCTTCAGGGCTGCTTGTTAATTTTCTTACAGATGTCTTTCTGACAATCTGCCAAAATAACCTCACAATGCCCCAAAACACAAAGCAGCCTAAATGTACCTCTGTTGAACAAATGGTAGTAGGGCAACCTAATCAAGAAACAAGGTGTTATGTACAAAATGAGAGCTTCCACTTCTTTGCTCTTCTTTTCGATACTGAGCTTCTAAATGCATTTAAATAATTAGGGATATAAAGAAAATTAATCAGAGTTCACTTGACAACAAATCTGAAAGAACTGTACACTGTTGTCAGTTGCTAAAGAATTGACAACATTATTCAACAGACTAAACTACTGCCAACACTCAACACCCATTTTAGAGGCAAAAATCTGGACATCCAAATGTAAAATGTTTAAAACAAAAAATTTCACATATGTTTCTGAATTATTGGCTTAATTTGTGCCTTGAAAGAATATTTTGATATAGTTACATCTAAGAACCTATCAGGGAAAGCTACATTAAAGGCATACATGTTGGAAAAAGTTACATATAAGGGTTTTTCATGTGAGGGAAATAAAATAAACCCTTACATATAAGGGTTTTTCATGTGAGAAAAATAAAAGCAACTTAATAATAAATGCTAATTTTAAATATTATTATTATTATTATTATTATTATTATTATTATTATTTAATCTTTAGTGAGATTCACAGCCTTTGAGGCTGGTTAATAGCTCAGCAGCTCGAGTCCTAACCAAGGACCTAGGAACTGTTAAGGTATCGTCGGAGGATGTAAGCTGTTCCAAGTAAGGTGGTTTTTTGTAGAGACAAAATGTTCAAGTCCGGCAAATTTAGAATTTCTAAATAGCGGGGTAGCCCTTTGGGTATTGCTCCGAGGGCTCCAATTACAATCGGGACAACACACGATTTCTTTTTCCACAGTCGCTCAACTTCAATTTGTAAGTCCCGGTACTTTGTGATTTTTTCTTGCTGCTTATCTTCAATTCGTGCATCACCAGGTATTGCAATGTCAATGAACCATACTTTTTTCTTTTCAACTATTGTTATGTCAGGTGTGTTGTGGACCAAGTGCCTGTCAGTCTGAATCCTAAAGTCCCACAAGATCTTGAGTTTCTCATTCTCTAAAACTTTCTCAACCTGATGTTCCCAGTGGTTTTTGCTGTACTCAAATCCAAACTTCTGGCACAATTTCCAGTGAATGATTTTAGCAACACGGTCATGGCGTTGTAGGTAGTCAGTTTGTGAAATTTTGCTGCACCCACTGATCAGGTGGTCAACTGTCTCTTCTTTTTCATTGCAGAGGCGGCATTTGCTGTTGGTGGTAACATGTTGAATTTTTGCCTTCATACAGTTTGTGGCTAGGGCTTGTTCTTGAGCTGCCAAAATAAAGCTTTCTGTTTCTTTTTTCAGTACTCCTGATCTTAACCAGTTCCAAGTTAGTTTCTGGTCAGCTTTGCCTTCAATACTTTTCAAATATTGGCCATGCAGAGCTTTGTGTTTCCAATTTTCAGCTCGCTGGTCAATTACTTCTTTCTTATTTATTATTATTATTATTATTTATTGGTTAATCTTTAGTGAGATTCACAGCCTTTGAGGCTGGTTAATAGCTCAGCAGCTCGAGTCCTAACCAAGGACCTAGGAACTGTTAAGGTATCGTCGGAGGATGTAAGCTGTTCCGAGTAAGGTGGTTTTTTGTAGAGTCAAAATGTTCAAGTCCGGCAAATTTAGAATTTCTAAATAGCGGGGTAGCCCTTTGGGTATTGCTCCGAGGGCTCCAATTACAATCGGGACAACACACGATTTCTTTTTCCACAGTCGCTCAACTTCAATTTGTAAGTCCCGGTACTTTGTGATTTTTTCTTGCTGCTTATCTTCAATTCGTGCATCACCAGGTATTGCAATGTCAATGAACCATACTTTTTTCTTTTCAACTATTGTTATGTCAGGTGTGTTGTGGACCAAGTGCCTGTCAGTCTGAATCCTAAAGTCCCACAAGATCTTGAGTTTCTCATTCTCTAAAACTTTCTCAACCTGATGTTCCCAGTGGTTTTTGCTGTACTCAAATCCAAACTTCTGGCACAATTTCCAGTGAATGATTTTAGCAACACGGTCATGGCGTTGTAGGTAGTCAGTTTGTGAAATTTTGCTGCACCCACTGATCAGGTGGTCAACTGTCTCTTCTTTTTCATTGCAGAGGCGGCATTTGCTGTTGGTGGTAACATGTTGAATTTTTGCCTTCATACAGTTTGTGGCTAGGGCTTGTTCTTGAGCTGCCAAAATAAAGCTTTCTGTTTCTTTTTTCAGTACTCCTGATCTTAACCAGTTCCAAGTTAGTTTCTGGTCAGCTTTGCCTTCAATACTTTTCAAATATTGGCCATGCAGAGCTTTGTGTTTCCAATTTTCAGCTCGCTGGTCAATTACTTCTTTCTTATTTATTATTATTATTATTATTTATTGGTTAATCTTTAGTGAGATTCACAGCCTTTGAGGCTGGTTAATAGCTCAGCAGCTCGAGTCCTAACCAAGGACCTAGGAACTGTTAAGGTATCGTCGGAGGATGTAAGCTGTTCCGAGTAAGGTGGTTTTTTGTAGAGTCAAAATGTTCAAGTCCGGCAAATTTAGAATTTCTAAATAGCGGGGTAGCCCTTTGGGTATTGCTCCGAGGGCTCCAATTACAATCGGGACAACACACGATTTCTTTTTCCACAGTCGCTCAACTTCAATTTGTAAGTCCCGGTACTTTGTGATTTTTTCTTGCTGCTTATCTTCAATTCGTGCATCACCAGGTATTGCAATGTCAATGAACCATACTTTTTTCTTTTCAACTATTGTTATGTCAGGTGTGTTGTGGACCAAGTGCCTGTCAGTCTGAATCCTAAAGTCCCACAAGATCTTGAGTTTCTCATTCTCTAAAACTTTCTCAACCTGATGTTCCCAGTGGTTTTTGCTGTACTCAAATCCAAACTTCTGGCACAATTTCCAGTGAATGATTTTAGCAACACGGTCATGGCGTTGTAGGTAGTCAGTTTGTGAAATTTTGCTGCACCCACTGATCAGGTGGTCAACTGTCTCTTCTTTTTCATTGCAGAGGCGGCATTTGCTGTTGGTGGTAACATGTTGAATTTTTGCCTTCATACAGTTTGTGGCTAGGGCTTGTTCTTGAGCTGCCAAAATAAAGCTTTCTGTTTCTTTTTTCAGTACTCCTGATCTTAACCAGTTCCAAGTTAGTTTCTGGTCAGCTTTGCCTTCAATACTTTTCAAATATTGGCCATGCAGAGCTTTGTGTTTCCAATTTTCAGCTCGCTGGTCAATTACTTCTTTCTTATTTATTATTATTATTATTTATTGGTTAATCTTTAGTGAGATTCACAGCCTTTGAGGCTGGTTAATAGCTCAGCAGCTCGAGTCCTAACCAAGGACCTAGGAACTGTTAAGGTATCGTCGGAGGATGTAAGCTGTTCCGAGTAAGGTGGTTTTTTGTAGAGTCAAAATGTTCAAGTCTGGCAAATTTATTATTATTATTATTATTATTATTATTATTATTATTATTATTATTATTATTATTATTATTATTATTATTATTATTATTTTAGTGTTTATCCCACGTCAACTAGTTTTGTCTATAAGACTTTACAGTCTATTTTAAAAGTTATTAAAATTTATTCAACATCCAAAGGACTGGAATACTATCTTTCTAATGCAAAGAGACCTAAATATAGATGTGAATTCAGGGCAGCAATGGCTAGCAGGCAGGAAATTATTAAGTAGAAAGAATTAACCACAATTCAGCTAGAAATTGATTCCTATTGCTCCTAGTTTGCAGAGGGGCAATAAGTGAAAGAACTGACAAAATACTACAAATATTGGCAATATCACACAGATATCATATGGTGATCCCATGTGGTTTTTCCTATAGAGATAAGAACCTAACCAATCAGCTTTCCTGTTCTGTAATGAAAGCACAGCAGAGTCTGCCCTATCAATTCTTATTGACTCCTTCAAATCTTTGGTGTTCATAGATTCTGAGTAATTGACCGAATTATAGTGTAACCAGAACTACAACATTTATATTGACAATTGAACATCACAGTTCAGATTTAAATGATAAATATGAGATCTTCTGAAAATGTCCAGGGATCATTTCTGAACAGCAGAAATTTATATATATTAAAGAGACCTAAAACAAGATGGATCGACGACATCAGCAAGTATTGCGAGACCAATTGGCAAAAGAAAACTCAGGACTGTATTGGTGGCAAACATACAAAAGATGCCTTCATCCTGCAGTGGATAGATAATGATGATGATGATGATGATGATGATGATGATGATTTTTTTTAATTTGATTTATATGCCGCCCTTCTCCGGAGACTCAGGGCGGCTTACAATGCATTAAGCAATAGCCTTCATACTTTTGTATATTTTATACAAAGTCAGCTTATTGCCCCCACAATCCGGGTCCTCATTTTACGTACCTTAGAAAGGATGGAAGGCTGAGTCAACCTTGAGCCTGGTGAAATTTGAACTTGCAGTAATTGCAGGCAGCTGATGTTAATAACAGTGCTTTAGTCTGCTGCACCACCAGGGCTCAAGGTTGTTGATGATGATGATTGATAATATATGGTTTTATTTTGATATTGTAAGCCACTGCCTTCAGTCACCTTGCAACAAGATGAGCAGCACATAAATTTAATAAGTAATAAATAAATATTTTGTTGATATATTGAATATGACAGCTTTAAATTTTGGCTTTTAATTAGAGGTTTAGGAGCAGCTTTAGACATTAGAAAACAAATTAGATATTATTATTAGAAATAATAAATATGCACTTACTGGATACTATTATTTATTCAGAATTGATCAGATTTTATTTTGGAAACTTTAATTGGCAGCCAAGTTACTGAAAGCTGTAAATTCAATATTAACTGTGGTAGCTCAGTGGTTAGAATGCAATACTGCAGACTAATTCTCCTGACTGCCACCAGTTCGATTCTAAACAGCTCAAGGTTGATTCAACCTTCCATTCTTCTGAGGTTGGTAAAATGAGGACCCAGATTTTGGGGGGAAATATGGTGACTTTGTAAACCACTTAGAGGGGGCTGTAAAGCACCATGAAGTGGTATATAAGTCTAAGTGCTATTGCTAAGCGTTATTGCTATATCATATAAACATATATTTATAGGATTTGGCACAATTACTGAATTTTGCTCTGCAAAGAATGAGACATTGTTGAAAACTCTGGAACTTTTCCTTTGATGGTGTCAAAATGTTTTAGATTTCATCTTCCAGAATCTATGATAACTGAGCATAATTGACAGTAAATGTTGACATCAGGATTTCCACTGTCTCCAAATCTAACTCATCAAGAGGAGCACAAAAAATTCCTCCATGATACAGGCAGCCAACTATTATAAGGCTATACGAATATGACTTATCAATATCTAACTAAATATATTTCAGATGCAAAATCTTTTCTATATTCCATTTTCCAGCTGGACACCCACCCACTCCTCCAATGAAGAAAGTAATTATTAAGGACAATTATTAAGGACTTCGCTTTGGAAATCTAACCCACAATTATTTTCACATCCCATCTTTATAGTGAAGCTCTAAATCCGACAAATACAATACTTGTTGATCAGTAGAAGGCACATGCTGGATTGGAATGTCAGATAAAATATCTAATTCTTGTATTTATTCTGCACTCTATGGTTTAGCATGGGTTAAATCCCTTAAACCCATCCCATTCCCAACTCCGCCTTACTTTTGACTCCTCTCTCCGGGTATATAAGTCCTTGTCTGTAAAACTTCTCCCTCAGATTTAGATGAATACCTATGAGATATAGAAGCAAGGTTATAGATGTATATGAATAGGGTAAGTTATATTCTCAATAATAAATAAATAAGTTATTTCTGTTATTGATGAAATACTGAGAGTTATTGGGCTAGATCCTAGAAATTTAACATGGAGGGACTTAGTTTTAGATAAAATCTAGTACAGCTCATAGCTCTGACTGTCCCATCTCTTATCCTCAAAAATGTGCAGTTTGGGATCAAGGAATAAAAACACCACTAGTGAGCTACTAAAAGGAGGAGAAATAAGATACTATCTGTAAAATTAGTTCCTAAATTTAATGCATTCATTCTAAACAGAAAATCAAATAACAAAATCAGGCTTGATACTTAATTTCTCTTCCAATTCCGGATAAAGCAGTAGTGCAGATTTCTCGGGATATGAGCAAGAGAAGAGGTCATTCAAATTCCACATTCTTCTTATTCTGTCTCCAATTAGTGGCAGAGAATTCCCAAATGTTCTTAAACTGATGGAAGGAAACCTGCGGGGAGCGACAATAGCCAAGAGAGTTGGAAAAATAAGTTCTTATAGTTTTAGATTTTCAGTTAATGAACCCAAGAATACTACTGGGGAAACCTATGTGTAAATTAGGCTGGCATATTGTATGTATGCAAAATATGTGTTTGAGTAATAAAATATCTCTCTGGAACAGAAGTAAACATATTTATTATATAGTTCTTTTGTCACTATGGAGAATTTATTGAATCTTAACTCTCACTGCAACATGGGATTGAAATAAACCTGTAGAATGTATAAGATTAAGTATCGGAAAGCAGCTTTAAGGAATTCTTGTTTATTCAGAAAATGTCACAACTGGCTTTATAAAAATATAACCCAATAAATGCTGTTGGCAACCTTTGAACTATTCTCAGTCTAGTTAATGCAGTAATGAGGATCAAAACAGGCTGTGATGTAGATGCATTTTATTTAGTTATGCATCCTGCAGTAGGTGTATTTTATTTAGTTAGTTAGTTTTTCAGAATCAGTATTAAATCCCAACAGTCAAGGAAGATCTTTAAGCAATATTTTGATTTTGCTATCATCACCAAACTCTTTCCTCATTTGGACATTTTTTTGTTTCCCCCCTCTGCTTTTAAAACATTAAAGCTGGCCCTGGGTTGGAAAGCTGCTTTACTGGAAAGATCTGACAAATGGATTATCTTCCAGCTACTAGTGAATTTACTCTCTTCAACTCTGCAACTAAAACCTTCCAGCAGAAGGGGGCTTGAAAGTATGAGTTGCCTCACTTCTGGAGCATCCAATAAGAAAAAGAATATTTCACCTCTAATTATGAACTTGAAATCCAATTGTGCCTTTGCTTATAAGATTGGAAGTAATATACAGGTACATGGCCAATGATTGTACACACTGGTACTATCAGAACTTTAAATCATACTAAGCCATTGATGGTTAATAATGAAACAACATTCATCCCCTAACCTTCCAAAACATTTTCACTTCGACTGTCTTTCCAATGTTTGGTTGTTGTAACTGGTTGCTTGCTGTGGACTCCATAGACCAGATTTGCTTTTCTCTTCTTGCAAGCCTTTCAAGGTAATCCAGACAAAAAGCACAAACCATGAGTACTAACACTGTTTTTATTGCAAGGTTATTTCATCCATCCATTCATCCTTCCTTCCTTCCTTCCTTCCTTCCTTCCTTCCTTCCTTCATTCATTCATTCATTCATTCATTCACTTATTATAAATAACTCAGTTGCCACAAACCTGATGTTTTCTCTCCTTCACCTCTTGCTCATGAGTAGCCCTTCTGCAAGACTCATTGCTCTGCTAATTTCTTTACTTCCTTCCTCTTCCTCTTCCCATTACCCAGGGGTGAAATCCAGCAGTTCTGACAGGTTCTGGAGAACCGGTAGCGGAAATTTTGAGTAGTTCGGAGAACTGGCACATACCACCTCTGGCTGGTCCCAGAGTGGGGTGGGAATGGAGATTTTGCAATATCCTTTCCCCAGGAGTGGGGAGGGAATGGGGATTTTGCAGTATCCTTACCCTGGAGTGGGGCGGGAATGGAGATTTTGCAGTATCCTTCCCCTGCCACGCCCACCAAGCCACACCACATCCACCAAGCCATGCCCACAGAACCAGTAGTAAAAAAAAATAGGATTTCACCACTGCCATTACCCCAAATATCTTCATCTTCATAGACCCACCTCAAAATTTAAACCGGGAGGCAATCTTTCAATGATAATTCTAAAATCTAGGCATCACACAATTCTTTTCTCATTTTAAACAAATTATCATTTTCCTTAAATTTTTATTTTGAATATGGTAGGCAATTTTTGGTGAGAAAAAAGACATTTGATTTTAATCAAGACAGAAGACAAGCAATTGAGAGAAATTAGCCCAGATTTTCTCTCAGATTCTAGACAAAAATTCAAAGTAATCTAAGAACATAAAAATTACAAACGGCCTTTTAATGAGAAATGTTTTTTTTTTTTTTAGTAAGAAGCTCAGCTTTGAAACTAATTATTGCTAAAGATGACAAGCAGTTAGAAATAGCTTGCAGCAATTCAGGGATAAAGTCTAATTTAAAGTGAATAATTAAGAGATCATTTTAAGCTCTATTTTCAAATGTCAAGAAAGCCTATATATTAGGGAAATAGCAAGAACGAGAATTTTTGATATTTCAAAATGCAGATCTGGAGACTTGTTTGATTTTTGAGAACTTTTATATTTTAATATTGTGTTAATTGTCTAAATAAAAACTGGTTTTTGTGTTCTAACATAACTGGCATTCTAGCCTGCGGTTTAAGAATAATTACTTGATAGATCTTCACCTCAGTTAATTGAATGTTAAATTATCTTAAAAAGATGACTGTTCTGTTTGGAGTATTCCGTAAATAGGTAAACACAAGCACTAATCAAGTAACCAAGCTGTATGCTTATGTTTCCTCCACAATGAATAGTAGCAAAAGCAATAGCAGTTAGACTTTTATTTATTTTTATTTATTCATTTATAAAATTTATTGCCACCCACCTTACCATAGGATAAGTCTGGGCAGTTAAATATAAATAAAAAACAACATACAAACTAAACTTAAACAGTTAAAAAAAACATTAAAACCAAGGATACATGGAGAGAGCGGGGGTGGAGTAGGGGGGAGGTAGATTTGTTATTACTCAATCAACCACCTCAATTGCGCTGTTCCCCCACTGGGGCCCCAAGCTGATTGACAAAGCCATGTCTTTAGGCCCTTACGAAAAGATAAGGGAGTTTGGGCCAACCTCACATCAAGGGAGGCAAGATGTTCCAGAGGGCAGGAGCAACAGCAGAGAAGGCCCTCTTCCTGGACCCCACCAGCCAAAAATAATTGGGCTGATGGGACCTGCAGCATGCCTCCTCTGCTGGCATGGGGCAATCCCAGTGGGGTGAGATGTTCCCTTAAATAACCTGGACCCATGCCATGAAGGGCTTTAAAAGTGATCAACAACACCTTGAATTGCACCCGGAAGTAGACTGGTAACCAATGCAGCTTGTGGAACAGTGGTGTTACAGGGGCCATTCTTGGGGGGCCCAAAACTACCCGTGCTCAGAGGTGGGCTGCTGCCGGTTCGACCAGTTTGCCCAAACTGGTTGTTCTGATTCTAGACGGTTCAGAGAACCAGTAAGTTGGAACACTGGCTGGCCCCACCTTGCCCATTTTGGGGGCCATTTTCAGGCCATTTTGAGGGCCATTTTTAGGGTGTTTTTCTGGCCAAAATTGGTCCAAAAAATGCCTGAAAATGGCTCAAAACACCCAAAAAACCAGGCAATTTTTTTGGCCATTTTCAGGCCATTTTTCCAGCCAAAATCAGCCCAAAAATGAGCCTGAAAATGCCCCCCCAAAAAGCCTGAAAACAACCCAAAAAAGCTGACTGTGAGAGATAGAGAAGTCGGGTGAGCCGGACCCAGACATGTCCCGGGTCCCCTCATCACAGAAACAGCAACCTCACACTCTTCTCCCCTCTGCTAGCCCCCTTCTTCACATGGGATCACCCAGCAATGGAGACGGGTGCTCCCATTTCTGTGTGGCACTCTCCCCTCAATGCTAGCAGCCGCTGCTGCCCCCTTTTCCCTCTCCATCTCTGCTGCTGGGTGATCCCATGCAAAGAAGGGGGCTAACAGAGAGGGGAGAGTGTGAGGTTGCTGCTTCTGGGATGAGGGGACCCGGGAAGCGTCTGGGTCCAGCTTACCTAGTTTCTCTTCCTCTCACACCCAGATTTCCCAGTCTAGCTTGACGCAGTCTCTTTCTCTGTGTGTGTGTGTCTCTCTCTCTCACACACACACACAAACAGGTTAGATCTTTCTTTCCTCCCCCACCCCCAACCGGAGACTC
The DNA here is from genome assembly GCF_029215685.1 of Pituophis catenifer annectens. Lineage (NCBI taxonomy): Eukaryota > Metazoa > Chordata > Lepidosauria > Squamata > Colubridae > Pituophis > Pituophis catenifer. Next base: position 261,799,714 of record NW_027256881.1, on the reverse strand, counting down.
CTGGATTTCCTCTCCAACCCTGCCTGTCCCATACAGGTACCACCCACACAAGTGACATAGAGTTGGCCATGCCCACTCAGTCACATGACCCACTCAGCCATACCCACCCTTCCCTCTCTTAGGGAAGAGAACTGGTTGTTAAAAAATTTGGAGCCCACTACATTCTGCATTCTGCATTCTGCATTCTGCGAATACCCTTCAAGGGTAGTCCATGTAGAGTGCATTACATGAGATGAGTAGGGACCCATGTAGGAATGACTGAGCTGTCCGTAGTGCTTTATAACACCCTCTGGGTGGTTTACATTGTCAACATATTTCCTCCAACAACCTGGGTCCTCATTTTACTGATCTCAGAAGAATGGAAGGGATAGATCAACCTTGAGCTGGTCAGGACAAACTCCTGGCTATGGGCAGAGTTAGCCTGCAATATTGCATTCTAACCACTGAGCTACCACAGCTCCTACTGGGCCACCAGACAATATTTTACTCATGCTCTTATCTGAACAAACTTACCAGTTTGATTTAAAAAAAAAATGTTGATTGAAAGTTGGCATGATGATTCCAGACCCCTGTGTGAAGTTGGAGAGTCATTCTTTTTAATGCATTCTGTTTGTTTTCAAAGGAGGGGTAATCATATTTAGAGAGCCTGAGGCTTCTATGCAAAGTAGTGACTCTTTGATCTAAACCCAGCATGCAAAGGAAATTATGACAAAAAGTGGGAGACTGCAGCAAGAAGAAAATTGAAAGAGTGGCAAGAGGAATTTACAAGCATCAGACTGAATAGGAAAGAGAAATCTGATCAGCAGTATCAGATATATATTGACGGTCATGCTCATTTGGTTCTATGAGGAAGTTATTTGGTCAATACAGCTTCAGGTTCAAAAGGTTGTTTTTATTATTTACAAATATATACATACATACGATAATGAACAGGGTGTCCTGTTACATTTTTACCTTAACTGTATGACTCAGATGTTGAGAGGAGAGAGAAGTTCATGTGTTGTCTCGCTGAGAGATAGATGAGAGAGAGAGAAAAAAAGGGGAAGATATCCAAGTGGTTTCTAGGTAAGAGTCCAATAAGAGAGTTCATTGGCTGATATAGTCACATGTGATGTCTGTAAAGACTTAACCCCTTCTAGTCTCTGGTGCATCATATGCAGGCAATATCTGACAAGCTGTACCAGGGGGTTTAAAAAAAAGGTAAAGGTTTCCCCTGTCCAGTCATGTCCAACTCTAGGGGGAAGTGCTTATGCCCATTTCCTAGCTGAGAAAGCCAGTATTGTCTGAAGATGCTTCCATGGTCATGTGGCCAGCAGGACTATAAAACAAGGTATGGGGATGCCATTACTCTCCCACTGAAGAGGTGCCTATTTATCTACTTGCATTTGCATGTATTTGGACTGCTAGGTTGGTAGGACCTGGGGAAGGTAATGGGAGCTCACCGCACCATGTGGTGCTTGAGTCTCAAACTCTCAACCTTCTGGTCAACAAGCCCAGCATCTTAAGGATGCCAAAAGTAATTCACAGTCCTTCAACCAGTGGTGAAATGTAGCCGGTTCTATCCAGCTAGTGGTGGGAGGCTCCGCCCACCTGCCTAGATGTCATCACATCCGTTTTTGACATTCTGCGCATGTGCAGAGGTGTCGCACGTGAGCGAAGCAAGCACACACGCTCTCCCATTTGCAAACTGGTAGTGAAGGCCAGTGGATTTCACCTCTGCCTTCAACGTTTTCCAACCTACACCATTTTAAGATACCGACTTAAAGCAAGGCAACTTTACCCCTTTTCCTCCCTCACCTGATTAGTGAATTAAAGTTGCTGCTTTGAAATGAAACTCAGAGTTCAGAAATTAAGCTTAAGTTCAGAAATTATGCTTTTCTGATAAAAATATAGTGTCATATTTTACTGGAGTTTATTTCTTTACTTATTTCCAATGAGAACCAGTGGTGGATTGCTCCCGGTTCTGTTCAGTTCTATAGAATTGGTAGTAAAACCAGCAGGAGGCTCCGCCCACCCACCCCAATGTCATCAAGGGTGATCTGCGCATGCGCAGAAGCACACACGCATGTGCAATGCAAGCACACGCATTCCCATTGCAAACTGGTAGTAAAGGTAAGTAGAACCCACCCCTGTTGAGAACATTTTATTTTATGAAATTCTGAAATTCTATCAGTGGGAAATGTTTCATGGTCAGCTGCATTTTAGACAAAAAATGAGATGGAAATGGGATCCTAATAGTGAAAATCAAGAAGTCTCATTTTACTTAGCTGGTAATTCATCAAAAATGACATTTTCTGAAAGGATTATTTGATTCTTTCTTGCCCATTTAATCCCTATCTTTTACCTGGTGTAATATTTCATGATTTCCAGAAAACTACTTCAAAGCTATTTTAATTAAATTGATTTTCTATATTTTTCATTGTTCAATTCCATTTCTGAAAAAATGTCATTACATGCATATTTTGTCATATCTTCATTTTTACCCCTTTTGCCTAATATACTTTTAAGAGTAACCTTTTCAATAACACATTTTTATCTACAATTATGCATATGTTTCAGCTGGGAAGGGTATTACAAATGCTAAAGGATAAATCATTTCAGTAGCACGCATTACATCGGATTTAAAATTATTTATCTCACAACCTTACTTGGAGTTTCTGCTCATGCCTGGATTTTATATAGCTATAAAATGCTTATGGAAACTATATAGTTAAATTTTAAAAAAATCTTTCCACTTTAACAGAACAATTAATAAGTCAGTTACACCTAAAAGTGTTTGTTTGTTTACCCTTCTGGTTTTTATTCGGATATAGATTTTGTCAAAGTAATTTGACTTGCGTATTATTTTAAAGTTCTCCAGTTGTCACTGCTTAAAAAAATGTGTCTAATTCTGCTAAGCACAATATTCTTCAAGGCAATTCCCAGTAAATTAATCTGAAGCCACCCAAGAACTACACCAGCTTAGTCTATGAGATTCCTTCCTTTTAAAGCCATATAACTTTGCATTTCTGAAATATCCTTCTTTTTAATGCAAATAGGAAAGTGTGAACAATTTAAGAAACAGCATGATCTTTCCTTTCACTTTGCTGAATTCCTTACTTTGCATTTTTATTGTAGAATATGAATATAAATTCAGAAGCCTGGATGCTTTCCCCTTACATGATGTGTAAGAACTCTCTTTTCCCACATATTTGATATTCAAGAGTGGCATAATTTAGAATGTGCTTGTGTTATGTCTAGCAGGGTTTAGTTATAGTTGTAGTGTTGTTATTGGATGAAACCGATGACGTCATCAGCACAGAAGATTCTTTTGTTAGCTATTGGCTGGAGCAGTTGAGCTGTTCATATATAAGAGCTGTCAACTGCCATTTTTCTAGCTGAGCCGTTACAGTTACAGTTACATGGTGAAGCAATAAAGAGTTTTTGGATTTTCTTTGGTACATGCTATTGGGAACCAGTGTATTGCCTAAACATATCAAAATATTTCAAATAGAAAAAAATGTATATGTACTTATACCTTCAATTTATGTTCCCAATAAGAACAGATGGCATTTCTATATCTATCTACTGTATATCTATCTTGAAATACATTCTTGTGTCCATTTTCTTCAGAGATGCCAGTTGTCTTTATTTTGCATAATATCTGGCATTTTGCTACCCCAAAAGTTAAATTTATCACTCTTCCTTAAAACAAGGGGATATGAAGCAATAATGTTTAGTTGTAGACTGCACTCCTATGCTTCCCTACTTATGAATCAGTTCTACTTAACTCAACAGGGTTTATTACTGGTTACTACTTAGAACATATTTATAGAATTGCACTTCACACAATTCTGGAATATGATTTTGGAGAATGCCACCGTTTTATTTGCCCTTATTTGTTTGTTTTCAAGTCTTCTCCAGGAATAATGGGTTATCATTGTCAAGGCACAGATTTTCAGAGGGTAAAATCTCTCCTTTTTTTAGGGAAAGGTAAAATGCAGATATATCATTAGGTACTTGACCTTATAGGCAAGAGTCAAAGGTTCATTAACTGAAAATTTTAATCAAGCCAACATGATTTGAACTCATAAATGTGCATTTATACATATTTTAAATGTGCATTTAAAATGCATATTTTCATATCAATAAAAATATATATATTTAAATGATTTTAAAATTTATTAGCTGAAAGATAATAAGGGTTTCAAGAAAGTTTATAAAGCATAGAAAGAATTCTACCACAATATAAATGTATTCACATTCTTTGATGTCCAAGTATTTCTTAAAGACCTGAATGTTATCAATTTTTATAATTCCATTTGGAGCACCAAAGATCAAGGGAAGAACCAATCTCAGGATGTTTCCAGATAGGTCAGCAGTACATACATACACATACACACACACAGAGAGAGAGGCAAAATATAAAATGGCCAATCAATGTGCAAATAGGATAAGATGGACTTAAGAATGAATTGAAAATATACGTGTACATATACATATAATAAAATGGCCAATCAATGTGCAGATAGGATGAAGTGGATTTAAGAATTAATTGAATCCAGCCTGAAACAGATTGACCCACCATCATTCTTAGCCAATAGAATGTATATACAAAATCTGTATAGAATGACTCCACACCAGCAGTAGGACAGGAGTTTCCACATAAACTTATTTCCTTTCTAAAGTCCTCATTCAGCCACATGGTTGTTGCCTTCATCCAGTTGCTTGTTACAAGCTGGATCCAGTTGGACCTGCTTTCCTCATCCTACCTTGGTGCTATGCAAGCAACTGTCATTTTACTTAATTCAAGGGAATTTTATTTTACTTGTTGCAATATTTTGTTTTAGGACTTATTTACTTTGTTAATTTTTTTTTTATTGAAAAAGTTTTCAAATACAAGTTTTTCCCCCTTTCCCCCCATCTTCCTTAATCCCCCCTCACCACCCATCCCCCCCTGTGACTTCTTCTTCACAACAATAAGCTAATTCATAATTAATTACATAATATTTTACCATGCCCTTACTCACTCCTCAAAGTACTGACCCTTAGCATAATATTCTTATAAGTCCGCTTTTCTCCGCTTTTCGCAATAATCTACCCTTTTTCTCCTCCCCCAAACTTATAAAATATTATTATTATTACAACAACATAACCTTTAATCTTTTATATATATTAATATAACATTTCAAAGCAGCCTTCTCCAAATTTAACATTTATTCAGTTCTATCCAATTCTTCCACTCCCCAAAATATATGACTTAAAAATCCTTTTTCTTAAACTAATCAATCACTAAACTAGCCTATTTCAACCCAGTTTCCTGCAAGATTACCATACACTACAATTCTAAATATAATCCACTGCCCACTCTGCTAAAATATACATATGTCTATATATACATTCCATTTTATAAAAAGAGAAAAGACAATAACTTTAAATTTATAATTCATAAATTTATAAATCCATTTAGTATCTTCTTTGATGTCTTTCCACTAGATTGTTAAATCCATCATCCATAATAGGGTAACATAGCATCCTGGTGCAACAGTTTATTCAAAATCTTCAGTCATCTTCTGCCCCCATCAATAATGAATATCTTCATGTATATATAAAAGTAAAAACAACCACCCGAGTGACATTATAATTATATTCCATATAGTTGTAATTGTGGTTTTCATCAGGATTATAAATTCCCATCATCTTAGTGGGTAACAGCCAGATCTTCTGCATGCCCCAGCATAACTTTCTTGCCTTGTAACTCAAAATAGTTATAATATATTTATCGGTAAAAGAAATCCAAAATAGATAGTTCAAATCCAACAATGTAAGGCTCTTTCCACATCCCAAAGTCACGGCATTGCAGAGATCTGCCACTTTCCTCAAGATAGTATTAAACGATAATTCGCCTCCAATATCTTTTCACATATTCATTTATTTTTTAAAATCCCTGGCTTCACTGTTGCTTGGTTTAGAAACTACTATTTCTACGAGATCTGTTTCTTTTCTTTTTCTTTTGCGGGTTGCATTTCCATCCAGATTTCCTTCCTACAAGTTGTATATCAGCTGATCGGTTGTCATTCTGCTTTATAAATTGATCTTGTTGGTTTTGTTTTATTATCTCATATGTCTTTTCCATCACTTGTATATCAACTAATTGATTTACGCACTTGTCTGTAACTTGATAATTCATCACATTAGAATCAGATGACACTGCTCTCAAATTTGTAGACAGTCCAGCTGGGGTATCCAAGGAGTCCGAAGACAGTTTATCTACCACAGCCTCTGTAATTTGATGTTTTCCCTTTATTTCCAGCTCCTTTTCCTTGTCCTGTGTTATGCCTAAAGATGTTAAATTTATTTTTAAAATTTTTTGATAAAATTCTTCTGCTTTTTCGACAGTATTCAGTTGGTATCTTACTCCTTGGTATCTCAATATTAAACCAACTGGGACGTCCCAGTTGGTTTAATATTGGTTTAACAACAAATATGGCAATGGTCATCACTGCTATCTCATATTCAGACAGGACAAGAAGATGACACTATGTATACCAACATTTTCTGTCATACTTATGAGGAAATAAAAGAATTAGAGATGTAAATTACATTGTAATTATTAAAATGTAAATTATGATAAAGTAAGGGCTCTTTTGTATTCAGAGGTGGGGGGGTCGCAGGAATTCGGGAGACCCTCTAGCTAAGATTCTGTGCAGTTCAGAGAACCCCCAAATTCCACTCCTGGCTGACCCCGCCCACCTCTCCCCTCCCAGGAGTCCCCATGCAGCCCATTTTGGATGCAGGTAAGTGCAGGGTGCACACAGCAGATCAGGGAGGGCAACAAATGGGCCTACCGGAAGTTTGGGAAGGCCAGAAACAGGCTCGTTTCCAGCTTCCAGATGGCCTCCGAAGCCTGGGGAGACCATTTTCGCCCTCCCAGAGACTCGGGGAAAGCCTCTGGAGCCTGGGAGGGCAAAAATGGCCCTCCCACCATGGCACAGGAGGCCAACTAGGCCATGCCCACCCAGCAACCGGGCAGAGAACCCCTTGCTAAAATTTTTGAAGCCCACTCCGTCTATATTACCTGCAGATGAAGAAATCATGAACAAGGAAACAACTACCACAAATTCAATAAACATGCCAAGAGCAATGATAGTTCAGCATTTTACAATGACAAGTCAGATTTTTAAATAACTATTTAAAGAATACACACGTATAGCAACAAAGAAGTAGTGCAAGATCGGGAGATGTGGAAAGACCTGACCCATGGAGTTGGACACAACTGATTGGATAACATCATCATATGTAGAACTATAACACTTTGCCATAAAAGGTAGCAAATTACATGTGAGCAGTAAAATAAGTACACTATGTTTTGCATCTCTTTGACTCTGTGAATACTGTAAATCTTTTAGCTTTGTCATCTGTCATGTGAGGCAGCTCCTCACATGTTCTTCTTTTTATTGGTTAGCCTTCTCTGTTCATTGAGCATGGAATCATTACTCCACAGCTGAATATTCCACAAGTGAATAATTCTGCATACTGAATACTGAATTGGAATTTTTAACAGTGCTGTGCAAAGATCCAGGAAATTACCTTAAAAGGATTGGAAGATATATGCTTTGGATGAAGAGTCTCTCCAAAATTAGATTTCTTTTGTTTTAATCAAGGGAAGTCAGCTGCTCATTCCCTTAACCAGTGTTTCTCAACCTTGGCAAATTTAAGACATGTGTAAACCTAAATGCCCAGAATTCTGGGAGTTGACGTCCACAAGTCTTAAAATTGCCACAACTGAGAAATAACTGACTAAAATAACTAGTCTTCCAATTCCAATGGAAAGCAAAATCCAAGGTCCTGATCAGTAATATATATATATATATAGTATTAGAAAGAAAAGTTAAGGTTGTAACACAAGAATTTCAGGAGGGCTTTCTTTTCAAATTGAACTTATTTTTGGTGGAAATATCTTCTTTTGTTTTCTACTAAGGCTAGAAATGGGGATGGGAGCTTGGTATTTTTGTGAATCTCATAAATTTGACAGTTGCCACCTTATCTGTGTCAGAAAAAAAATGTCTCGCAACAAAATTTCCATGTTGAATGGGATTGTAAACACAACTATATTTTTTTTTATCCAAGATAACTTGAGCTTCATAGCTTGGTATAGATCAGGAGTGGGAATATAGGAAGGATGGATTTGAAGAAAAAAAAAAAGGACATTGAGCAGTTCTGTATAACCTTATCCCCATTTCTGCTTTCAGTGTTCATGGACTAAATAATGATCTATTCCAGTGGTCCCCAACCCCCGGTCCGCGGACCGGTGCCGGGCCGTGGAGTACCTGGCACCGGGCCGCGCAGCGGCCGGGGGACATGAACGCTGCAGCGCAAAGGCTCCTGGGCCGTGCGCAAAAGCTCCTGGGCCATGCGCAAAAGCTCCTGGGCCATGCGCAAAGGCTCCAGGGAAGAGAGCCCCGCGCAGGTACGCACGTGTGGCCCAAAGCCCCCACCCCTGCGCGCGCTCAGCGGGCCACGGTAAAATTATCAAAGGCTGATTGGTCCGCGGCGATAAAAAGGTTGGGGACCACTGATCTATTCTACAGTTTGATTCAAAAACCAATGTCATCTTGAATTATACAAATATTGGGCTTTAACATATTGTAAACATGATACAGAATGAGGTGTCAGGATGAATTTATTTAGTTCCACTATCAACACTCCATTGTTGGCTTCATTGCCCTCTATATCTTGAGGATAAGTTTCTGCAGTAAAAAACAAAACAAAACATTTGTTTCTATGTAGGCCTCATTAAAAAACAACAACAATGATGTTTCCAGTGATTATGAAAGGAATAAAAATGCAGAGAAAAATTTCCCACTAAGCATTTCATACCCAATCCATGAAAGGTAGAGAGCACAATACAATATTTCAGGGATCCCATGCTAATATGTTCATCTCTGTCTTTCTTCATGCATACACATTGTATCCTAAAGCAGAACATTTAAATCCTGGGCATCTGTGAGGGGTAAATGGGAAAATGCTGAGATGTTATATTAACGGTATCATTTACATAATGATATCATAACATTTTGCTATTCTATGGTGGGTAACAGATGTCTGTGATTTGAATATAATTATTATAATTCTGTTCTGTGCAACAGAATTTTAAAAGCCTAATCTAGAGGTTATCACCATATAAATGATAGTAGCCAATTCCTTATAATGAGTTATAGACCATCTTAAAGATACCTGTCTAATGCTGAGTTCATATTTTAAGCAGGACTGCACAGCTTTTTTGGGTAGGTGGATGGGAAGATTGAAGACTGCACTTGACCTTTCCGCCACATGCTAGGATCTGCAGTCTAACAAATGACTGACTCAAAGGCAAAAATGGGCAGGGAATAACCAAAGGTTCATTTATTTTAATTTGAATAAAGTCAGCATGATTGCTTTCCATCTATTTAATAATATTCATCTGTGACTGTTTGAGGACTAAATTCAAGACTCTGTTAATTCATGTGTCTCTGAATAATGAGATATGCCTTGTACTTTAAAGCATGAACATAACAATTAGTTGCTTTTTTGGGGGGGTCTCTTCTCCCTCTTCAATCTAAATGTAGATTGCCCTATTTAGATAATATCTATCTCATAGGTAGAGGATAGATAGATAGATAGATAGATAGATAGATAGATAGATAGATAGAAGAGAGATTATCTATCATCTATCTATCTATCTATCTATCTATCTATCTATCTATCTATCTATCTATCATCTTTTATCATATGTTCTCATATGTTGTCAGAGACCAATAACCAGAGTCAGACCTGCCCCAACTCAGATCTTTAGGGGAAAAAAGACCCTTGACTCCTTTTGGTTGAAGTAATATGTACTTTTACTAAAGTTGAGTGGTTACAATGAAAGAAAGGCTAGATCTGAAAAAATGTAACCTGTGCAAAGATTATACTTTTTCCCTTTCCCCTGGCCCTCCCCCCTTATCTGGTCCATCAGTGGCACATCTTTTAGATACTTTGGGAACTTGGATGTTTGGCAGCACATCATTTAGATACTTTGGGCTTGGAAGTTTGGCACCACTCGATGCAGTTTCGCATTCTGTTCCCAGGCCAGGTGTCCTTGGCAGCTGGTTTATTCCAGTCTTAACACTTCTGATTTCCGTCAAGGCTGTCTTCCTCCCTCCCAGTGTTTGTTTTCACATTCCCATGCCCATCTTCACTACTCTACATTCCTTTGCCTCCTCACCCCCTAGCATTATATGGTAGGATGCCAGCAAAGCGTCAAGTGAATATGGCAGATCCAACAACCAAATCCATATGTGAAGGGTTCAATTTATTGCTTTATTGCTCAGGCCTATGTATGTATGTATGCATGCATGTATGTATGTATGTATGTATGTATATATATTAACATACAGTATGTGTGTGTGTGTGTGTGTGTGTGTGTGTGTGTATATATATATGTTTTTCTTCTAGCCAGGTTTTCCCTACGTAGCCAAGGTTTTTTTGTAGCTCCAGCTCAGTAGAATCTCATCTACTCGGTTCTGGGCTTTTTTCTTTTCTAACACCTAGCAAGCTCTCACTGCTAGGTGGGAGACCTAAATAGATCCATTTCTAGCTCGTTAGCTTTCATCAGTAGGCCACACCCATCTCCTCCCTGTAAAGGCATAGTATCAATTTTCTTACTTCTTCGTAGGTGTTTTTCTTCTAGCCAGGTTTTCCCTACGTAGCCAAGGTTTTTTTGTAGCTCCAGCTCAGTAGAATCTCATCTACTCGGTTCTGGGCTTTTTTCTTTTCTAACACCTAGCAAGCTCTCACTGCTAGGTGGGAGACCTAAATAGATCCATTTCTAGCTCGTTAGCTTTCATCAGTAGGCCACACCCATCTCCTCCCTGTAAAGGCATAGTATCAATTTTCTTACTTCTTCGTAGGACTTACTTACTTACTCATATATATATGAGTCTTATTAGATTAATTGTTTGCATGTGGAAACACTAGATAAGGTTCAATGGCATTAAGGGGGGTGGGGTTGGATTTCACTCTCTTGTAACTATGTAGAGACTCTAAACTAAATCTCCATTTGACACTGCCTGCCAGCCTTTTTCTAACATCTGTATATATAACAGGTTTTACAAAAACAGCACCCGTCTCCAGAATCCCATAGGAAATGGAGCTCTGTAAAGCTGACCTGCATTTTCCCATAGCAAAGGAAATAGTCGTTTGTGATCTTAATTAATGAGTAAGAAGTCTCTTTGTATCAATAGAAGCAGAAAAAATTAAATAATACTGTAAGATGGCAAGCGTCTTCCAATATCTTCCCAGAAGTTGGAAATCAACCCATCAATCAGAATAGAGCTGGAAAGAACCTTGGAGGTCTTCTAATCCAACTTCTTGCTCAAGCAAGATGATGATGTGGACAGGATTTTGGGGAGACTTAGTGCGGCCACATGTTTACTGGACCCGTGTCCCTCCTGGTTGGTACTGGCTTCCCGGGAGGTTACACGAGGCTGGCTCCAGGGCGTCATTAATGCTTCGTTGAGTGAGGGTTACTTCCCCACCACCTTGAAAGAGGCGGTGGTGAGGCCTCTCCTCAAGAAGCCGTCCCTGGATCCGGCAATATTGGCCAACTATCGTCCTGTCTCCAACCTTCGCTTTATGGCGAAGGTTGTTGAGAGTGTGGTCGCACGACAGTTTCCGCAATTCCTGGAGGAAACATCTTATCTAGATCCGTTCCAGTCGGGTTTCAGGTCTGGGCACAGCACAGAAACGGCATTGGTCGCGTTGGTTGATGATCTCTGGAGGGCTCGGGACAGGGGTTGTTCCTCTGTTAGACCTCTCAGCGGCTTTTGATACCATCGACCATGGTATCATGCTGCACCGGCTGGAAGAGTTGGGGGTGGGAGGCACCGTGTTGCGGTGGTTCTCCTCCTTTCTCTCCGATCGGTCGCAGTCTGTGTTGGCAGGGGGGCAGAGGTCGACCTCGAGGCCTCTCATTTGTGGAGTGCCGCAGGGATCGGTCCTCTCGCCTCTCCTGTTCAACATTTATGTGAAGCCGCTGGGTGAGATCATCCGTGGCTTTGGGGTGAGATACCACCAGTACGCTGATGACACCCAGCTGTACATCTCCACCCCAGGCCACCCCAACGATGCCCTTGAAGTGATGTCCCAGTGCCTGGAGGCTGTACGGATCTGGATGGGGAGGAACAGGCTCAAGCTCAACCCTTCCAAGACTGAGTGGCTGTGGCTCCCGGCATCCCGATATAGTCAGTTGACTCCATCACTGACTATTGGGGGCGAGTCATTGGCCCCCACAGAGAGGGCTCGCAATCTGGGAGTCCTCCTGGATATGCAGCTGTCCTTGGAGGAACATCTGACGGCTGTAACCAGGGGGACCTTTTGTCAGGTTCGCCTGATTCGCCAGTTGCGGCCCTTTCTTGATCGGGATTCCCTGTGCACAGTCACTCACGCCCTCGTCACCTCTCGCCTTGACTATTGCAACGCTCTCTACATGGGGCTCCCCTTGAGGAGCACCCGGAGGCTCCAGCTGGTCCAGAACGCAGCAGCGCGGGTAGTGACGGGAGCAGCATGGCGCTCCCATGTAACACCGCTCCTGCGCGAGCTGCACTGGCTCCCAGTTGTCTTCCGGGTGCGCTTCAAGGTGTTGGTTATCACCTTTAAAGCGCTCCATGGCATAGGGCCTAGCTATCTTCGAGACCGCCTGCTGCTACCAACGACCTCCCATCGACCCGTGCGCTCCCACAGAGAGGGCCTCCTCGGGGTGCCATCAGCCAGACAATGTAGGCTGGTGACCCCCAGGGGGAGAGCCTTCGCTGTGGGGGCACCTACCCTCTGGAATCAGCTCCCCCCAGAGATAAGGAGAATCCAAGACCTCAGTGCCTTCCGTCGCGCCCTTAAAACCCATTTATTTAAACAAGCCGGGCTGGCTTAAGATGAAATTTTTAACTGTTTTTTAAATGTTTTAAACGTTTTTAATTGGTAAATGAGTTTTAATTGGGCCAAATTTATATATCTTTTAATTGTTTTTAATATTTGTTCTGCATGTTTTTTAATCTGGCTGTACACCGCCCTGAGTCCTCAGGGAGAAGGGCGGTATAGAAATCCAATATAAAATAAAAAATAAAATAAATAAGCAGGAGACCCTATGTCATTTCAGACAAGTGGCTGTCCAATTTCTTCTTAAAAACTTCTGGTGATGAAGCACCTACAGCTTCTGAAGACAAGCTGTTCCACTGGTTAATTGTTCTCACTGTTAGGAAGTTTCTCCTTAATTCCAGGTTGCCTAATTAGTTTCCATCCATTGTTTCTTGTCTTGCCTTCTTGTGCTTCAGAAAATAAGTTGACCCCCTCTTCTTTGTGGCAACCTCAAATGCTGAAACGCTGCTGTTTCATTCCATTTCAACTGAATGAAATACTGTTGAGATACCATTTCAACAGTATTTCATCCAATTGAAAAATGGGGAAAAAAGCACTAGAAAAAAAATAAATGTACACAAAGTAGACAAAATGTATTAAGAAGCTTGTTGATAATTTTATTATTCTGTAAATAGACTATAAATTCCATCTCTGATCTTAATATAACTGGTACCTTTGAACAGTTTATTATGGAAATTATAGTCTTCACATGGCAGAAGAATAGTTTAAGCAGCCATGAAGAACAACTATTAGCTTCTTGGCACACGGCAAATGAAATACAAATGATGACATGGAGTTCTTAACCTATTTAACAAAATGCATTCTGTTCCTAACAATTGGCAAGCAAAAGACAAAATCCATGGAATAGAAAGAGGAATTCACCCAAAGTGACAGACATTAATAAAACTATGATGTGCATGTTTAGAAGTGAGAATAAAAGAGAAATGAGCATTGGGTCATTTTGATGTATTGGGAAAACTTTTCTAGAGGTAAGAGATTATGGGAGAAGACCTTTCTAGGCTTATTGCCATTTTGGTTCTTCTACAGCCTGCTCCAAACCAGAATCTCCCAAAGAGGTTTGAACTATAATTGTTATTCCCTGCTGTAATTCCCTGCTATAATTGTTATCCATTGCTCGTGTTGCATGATAAGCATGAAAATGCAATAGGCACAGGCTTAAAGAAGGCTCATCTGCCATAATAACTGAATAACTGAATAATATTATCTGCCATAATAACTGAAGATAATTCCATGCTGGAAAGGGAAAAAATAGATAGGCATTTATTTATTTGTTCTTGCTTGAAAGGCTACATTGTCCAAGGCTGTGATTTATTCAAATCAGTAAATCAAATTGCATTCAGTGGAATTTATTTTTTGAGTAAAGATGAATGGGACAGTGAAATGTGAAATTCAGTTGCCTTGATTTCCTCTTCATGAAAGAAAACATTATACTATTGAATTTATGCAATAAGTGATTGGACTAGAAAAGTCACAGGTTTCTCTCCACTCCATAATTTTAGAAATTTGTACAAGCTATTAAAACAGACAAAAAAAAGGGTGATGGTTTTCATTCATATGTCCTCATTGCCACAATGAAAAGATGCCTTACTAACCAGTTCTGATGATGGGTCCTCACAAGATTATTCTATTTTACTATCTTCCTCTTTAGAACAGCCTGAAGTCAAGTTTAAAAGTTTTTGTATAAAAGCAGTATTATCCCTCTTGTTCTGACATGAAACTTCCCAATCTAGGGTATTAATGAACAATGATTACATGAGTGATATAACTAGGGACTAGGAACTACCCAGATCCTATTGGATTTGTAACCATCCATTTGTTACAATCATGTCCCCTTCTACATCTGGTTTCTGGGTACCATGGCACTATTATCATTTCTGTGATGGGAACTAAACACATAAGCTCAGGGGATCAGAACCTCACAACTCCCAACAACTGAAAAGCCTTGAAAGACGACGGCCTCAATTCCCAATCCTTTGTCATGCTGGCTGGTGATAATGTGAGATGAATCTCAATGCCAGTAAGGTTGGTCTAGAATGCCAGTTGGATTCTGGGCTAAGCTTCTCTGCTAATTCTGTTGCCAAGAGTCAGTGCTCAATTTCAGCAGGATGGCTGTTTTGGGATCATTGGGCAGAAGCCTGCATGGAGCAAGGTAGAAGGTGGCAACTGAAGGATCTCTCCCTGTGTGTTTTACTCCGCTAGCCAACTTTAGGGGGCAGTGCTCCTCTCTGTTTTTGTAAACCATTGAGCCAGTGCTGTCCAAAGATGATTCTTCAGTCATGTGGCCAGCATAACACTGCAGTGCAGTCTGTACAGTATAGTGATACATAGAATGCTGTTACCTTCTCACAAAAGTGGTACCTACTTGCATTTTTACATGCTTTCAAACTGCTCGGTTGGCAGGAGCTGAGGCAAGTTTATTTCATCATGTGGTGGTAATGGACTTGAACTGCTGAAGGAGGAAGGGGGATAAATCAGAGCAATAAAGAGTTAGTAGCTGCTCAGAAAGATAGTTTTGCACTAAAGCAGGATCAAGAGGAAAAGCAAAGCCTTGAAGTTGCTTATTGGGGCCTACAATGCAACCTCTTTGAAAAATATAGGCCATTTGTTCATGGGAATCTCGATCTTACTAACTCCTGTATCTACAAGAGATTGAAAGATCAATATTTCTGTAGCAATAAAGAAACAAACAAACACTATACTCATTTCCTTGGGATAGGGATAAAATAACTGTATTCCAAGTCAACAATGTCGAAAAAAAATACTGGCTGGCAGAGCCTAAGTAGGACACTTGTTGGAGGGCCAGAGGTATATCACACATTCAGGAGCACATCTGGAGTTTGATCTTTTTTTTTTTTAACCAGTGTAAGACACTGAGTGGCAGGAGAAATAGCAGGGAATCCAAGAGATCTGTTGGAGTATCTGGAGTACTAAGTACTCCAGTACTAAGAAGTATCTATTATTGTCCTGCAATAAAAGGACAGCAACATTGGCCAACTTTGTTGCTGAACTGCATTGTTGTCATACTTTTCTCCCAATACAAGGTGGCATATTAAAACATCTAAACGGATGAGCTCCATATGGCAATCCCACTAACCTTCAACAAGCTGGCAACCATTACCCTCCCGCCCTCAAATAAACCCCCTAATGTATTGCTCTGTTCCCAGATTTATTTGAATTTGGAGGCAATGATCATACAATATAAGTCCTTAAGCCTTTCCTCCAAGGCAGTACTAGAAAATATCATTAGACAGCAAACAAGTAATATTCAAGAATATAATAAGACAAAGAAAGAAAGATCCTATGTCTCTATTGCCAGTAAGGGAAGCTTAAGCAGATGACCGGGCAGATCCCCTTCAAAGCCAGCAAACATGCAGCAATCTCTTGAATAGATCAGCATTAATGTTCCATCCCATGGGCAGTTTTGACTAGATGTACATAGGTTCTGAACCTTAATTAAGTACATCTGCTTTTCAGTGGATTCATCACACAGGATTTTAACAAGGACAAGCCTATCTTATCTTGTCATATTTTGCTCTCCTGCCAAGAATGAGAAAAACAAGGCTAAAGAGTCTTTGTTTATACCAGGTGGTGATGAGACCATCTCAAAGTTAAAGAGTATCTGTTATCAAGGTTAATTGGATTGAAGATGAGAAAGATCATCCTACTCTACACAGGTGCCATATCGAGGACAAGGCAGAACAAAGTGTAACCCAAATATAACTGTTCAATGACTAAAATAAATGCATGTGTGTAACTCTTTATGAAATACTTTGCCATTACATGTAAATAGTCTTTGCACCTAAGGAAAGAGTACATACCTCTATCTTGTTTCTCCTCACCATTCTTCTGATAAAATTAGCAGCACCAGATCTAGGGGAAAAAAGGAAAAAAATAAAATTAAAATATATAAGAAGAAATTAAAAGAAAATTCCCTACAAGCCATGTATAAAATTCAATTACATTATTGAGCCATGCTGACACAGTGGTTAGAATGCAGTATTGCAGGCTAATTCTGACTGCCGGCTGCCAGCAGTTCGAGTCTCATCAGCTCAAGGTTGACTCAGCCTTCCATCCTTCCGAAGTCAGTAAAATGAGGACCCAGATTATTGGGGGCGATATGCTGACTCTGTAAACCACTTAGAGAGGGCGGTAAAACACTATGAAGCTGTATATAAGTCTAAGTGCTATTACTATTGTGAAGATGCCAAGCACCAGAGAAGAAGACTGAAAGCAGGTTTCTCCTGCAGTTTCGGCAGAAGTGATTTGAGGTGACATAAATTGCTTCCTTGAGAAGAATCAGGTTGCCTCTTTGCTTTGATGAAAAGAGTTATGTTGCCTCTATGGCACAAATCTTTTTATAAAAGCAAAACTAAGTCACTTTGCACTTGTCTAAAATATATAATACACGTAGCTGAAGAATCATTTTCAACAGTGAAATAATCACTATCTTAGGATCTGTAGACATTCCAGCTAGGGCATTTGTTCAAACATGTCATAAGCCATCACCAGTCACCTATATACTATTGATGTTAATACATATTTATGTAGCACTTGACATAGACAATGTATTTTACAAGCCATGTCTCATTCATCTTCTTTAAGCATTATCATTACTTTGTCAGTGTTTTTCTCTTCAGCATTTTTTTCTCTTCAAACTGGGAGATCTGAGTTGCACAAGGCTACTCAAGGAATCCTTGTCAGAAATGGAAATGAATCTAAAAATGAATTTTGTCCACCATACAGCAATAGGAGTGAAATGAACATAGGACACAGAATCACAGAGCTGGAAGAAACTTCAGAGGTCTTTTAGTCAACCTCCTGCTCAAGGCAGGAGACCTTATACTTGTGATGGTGAACCTATGGCACATGCAGAGCCCTCTCAGCAGGCATGCCAGCCATCACCCCAACCCAGCTCCACCGCACATACGTGCATGCCTCCCACCGGCCAGCTGGTCTTTCGGTCTCTGCCATGCATGTGGGGGGCATGCACATGCATGGGGGTATGCGTGGGGCACTAACATTGCATTTTGAGTGTTCTCGCACAACTCCCATGCTCTATTTTGGGCCTGGAAGGCCTCCTGCACCAACCTGGAAGACAAAACGGGGCACAGGGGGTGGGGCGCATGCGCAGGGGATGCTTGCATTGCATTTGGGGGGTTTGTGCACGCACACATGCATTCGCGCACAAGCGTGCACGCTTTGAGCACTTGGTACCAAAAAGGTTAACCATTACTGCCTTATACCATCCTGGTTAAATGATTGTTTTTAAAACTTCAAATAATGAAGCACCCACAATTCCAGGAGGCAAGCTATTCCACTGATTAGTTGTTCTTACTGCCAGAAAATATCTCCTTAATTCTAAATTGGATTTCTCTTTAACTAGCTTCCACCCATTGCCTTTTGTCCTGCCCTTAGATGCAATCCCTGCCCTTAGATGCAATCCCTCCTTCTCGGTGACAGCCCCTCAAGTATTGAAAGATAGTTAATATGTCACCCTTAATCCTTCTCTTCAATAGATAAACATAGGCACAACCATTCATCACACAATCTAACTTCCAGATCATTTATCATCTTTGTTGCTCTTCTCTGGGCGCTTTCTAGAGTCTCAGAATCTTCTTTGTATCATAGTGATCAGAATTGTTTGCAGTACTCCAAATGTGACCTCGTCTAGTGTCGCATAAATCAGCATTATCGCTTCTTGTGATCTTGATGCTATTCCACTATTGATGCAGCCCAGGACTGTACTGGCTTTTTTGGCAGCTGCAGCACATTGCTGCTCATACTTAAGTGGTGGTTGTTAAAGTTTGAAGAAATCCAACCAGCACACAAGTAAATAATTCAGCAGGATTCATTTATAGAAGAAAACTTCTTCATATACAGTAATATAAAGCATGATGCATATATACAATACCCATGCAGCAGAAGCCAGAACCAGAACTCAGAATCACAGAACCATGGAATCAATATACCATATTTTTCAGAGTATAAGATGCTCCTTAGTTTTGGGGGAGGAAAACAAGGAAAAAAAAAACAAGAAAAAAAATTATCGGTATTCATCTGGCTAGCATCCTTGCAGCAAACAACAAACAGCCTGATCAGCTTCAGCATGTTATTGCAGCCTGATTTAGCATGAACAGCTGATTGGCAGTTGGATCGACCTCCCAGAATACTACAAATCAGCTGTTCCAGGCTGTGGGGATCGGCAGAGCCCATTACCACCTCCATGCGTTGCATTTTTGGCCTCCGTACATTGCATTTTTGGCCTTTGCATGCTCCATTTTAGACCTGTTCCAGGCTGCAGGGATTGCCACAGCACATCACTGCCCATCGCCACCTCCTTGCGTTACATTTTCAGGCTCCGTGCATCAGGTTTTTGGCCTCCGCATGGCCAATTTTTGGCCTCTGCACATCACATTTTTGGCCAGTTCCAGGTGGCAGGGATTGCCCCCACCACCAATCCCTGCCACTTGGAACCGGCTGAAAATGTGATCACGGAGGCCAAAAATAGGGTGTGCAGAGGCCAAAAGCGTAATGCATGGAGGCCAAAAATGGCCAAAGGGTAGGGGCCAGAGATGGATGGGGCTTTGGCAACATTAGACGCACCACAATTTTCACCCACTTTTTTTTGAGGGGGGGAAGTGCATCTGATACTCCAAAAAGTATGGTAATCACAGAAGCAATAATAATCCTTACATATATACATTCAGTCAAGCTAAGTCATGCCCAGGCTCCGAGCCATTTTCCCTGGCTCACAAAAGATCCTGTTTCTTAGTCACCAAACAGTTCCCAGTGGCTAACTTGTTCTTATGGCTATCCCAGCTCATAATTACACTGACAATGCTCCATGAGGATACCTAGATCTCTCTCACAGGTACTACCATTAAGCCAGGTACCATCTATTCTGTACTTATGCATTTGTTTTTTTCTGTTTAAGTGCAAAATGTTACTGTTCTCATCACTAAACTGTATCTTGTTGGAAAGGGCCCAATTATCCCATCTGTCAAGATCCTTCTGAATCTTGAATCTATCTTCCAAAGTGTTAGCAATTCTAACATTTTGCAAGATAGATTCAATTCTATCTTGATGTCATCTGTAAATTTGATGAGTTCCTCTTCTATAACCTTCTCTAGAACATTTATATTGAACATTCAAGATGTTGAACCTTGAGATGCCCTACTGCAAACTTCCCTCCTTGTACATGTAATCTCATTGAAGAATACCTGTTGGATGCGACTGCTCAGAGAATTGTAAATCCATCTGGGGGTGGTATTATCTAACTCACATTGCTCTGTCTTATCAACAAATAGGCTGTAATCTACTTTGTCAATGCCTTATTTTTGTGTTAAGTATCTCTGAGGGGAAGCATCCTCAGAAAACAGAGGAAACTTCCAGTTGACGTTGCAGCGAGAATGGCTGAAAAATAGCGGAGCTCCGCCAGGCTCTGTGAAATGCAGCTGGCAACTGCTTGCTGGGAGACCCTACTGGGTGGGGGGAGAAAGGAGAGGTACTTTGTCGATCATGAGGAAATTGCAATTTCCTCATTGATCCAAAGAAAGCTCTCCTGAATGGCAACAGGGACAGCCCACTTTGCCTGCAGACATGGTAGCTATTCAGATCTGTAGAAAAAAAAAAAGGCTTCCTTTTTGAGAGATGTGACCTGGGAATAGGGATGACCAGAGGTGGGTTTCAGTAGGTTCTGACCAGTTCTGGAGAACCAGTAGCGGAAATTTTGAGTAGTTTGGAGAACCGGTAAATACCACTTCTGACTGGCCCCACCCCCATCTATTCTCTGGCTCCCAAGTCCCAGCTGATCGGGAGGGAATGGGGATTTTGCAGCAACCTTCCCCTGGAGTGGGGAGGGAATGGAGATTTTACAGTATCCTTCCCCTGCCACACCACGCCCACAGAACCGGTAGTAAAAAAAATTTGAATCCCACCCCTGGGGATGAGTTTATACTTACAATCAGAATATTGCAAAGGAGCACAGCCTCCCTCCATTTCAGGAGGCATTTCTGGTTAGCATTTCAAAAGGACAAAAAAGTTAACTTTCCAGAATTTCTTTTCTTATCCTTTGCTTTTTACGTTTTAATTTAAGAAGAGCAATTTCTGCAGGACGAGAGCTCTAACCTATTTATTTTGACTTTTGCTTTCTTTTGCTTCCCACTCTACTCCATCCTGGAAAGTGAAATGCATCTAGTAAAATAGAATCTGTATAAGGTATCCTTTCCCAACCCAGAGGCTCCTTGATGCACTGGCATAAAACTCCCAATATCCTCAGCTAGCAAAAATCCTAAGCAAGAGAATAGCAGAAGGTCTATGCTAAAGCTATGCTAAGCTTTATTTTTTTTGTGCAATGCAATTTTTTTCAATATTCACAGGGAGGCAGCAAAAAAGATAAGCAGGTCTTTGAAGTTCAAACCTTTATAAAAGTACACAGGGGACTCACAGCTTTGTGATTACTGGTATTTTCCT
This sequence comes from Pituophis catenifer annectens, assembly GCF_029215685.1. NCBI lineage: Eukaryota > Metazoa > Chordata > Lepidosauria > Squamata > Colubridae > Pituophis > Pituophis catenifer. Next base: position 261,778,309 of record NW_027256881.1, on the reverse strand, counting down.
CCTCAATCCTGAAATGGAATTTTCTGTTACTGCAGTAATTGTGTAAGTGCATACCCAATGAGTATTTATTGATTTAAAAAAAAAAAATCACTGCCACTTCTTTATTGCTGAACCACCCCAAAAATGGAGGGATTTGTTTCCTTTCTAGAGAACACGAAATTAGAAATCAGTGTGGAATTTATATACACCAAGGATGAAAATCCCCCCCCAAATAAATAAAATTAAGAACATTGTCTTGCACAATGTTTCATTGTGGCCAGCAGGTGGCTCCCTTAGCACTTTGGATTCACATTTTAAAAGCGGGAGACAGAATCCAAATAGAGCAAGAAAAATAACATTTTTCTTCTATTATGCATCTTTACACATGCAGAATATAGGAGAAGAAAGACAGAGTATTAAATATATAACAATTACTTTTATATATATTATTTCAGTTATCAAATATACTGTTGGGGCAGGCCAGTTTTCAGACAATCACTTAGTATTGCTATTATTTGTTGGACTAGTTTGACTTTTAAACAGGTTATATAAAACAATGAACACTTACACTAATTAATTATAACTTAATCATTAAACACTATTTTTTGGAGCTGCATCTATTTTAATGTAAGACAAAATGCATCAGAGGTCAGGAAAACCATGTATATTAAAGTGTTTGCATATGTTTAACATCAATCAGCATTTGAATTAGACACGGTGACACCTTTTTTCCCCATATCTATTAAAAGGCACTGGTACTAATTTACTATCCTAGCTTTATAGCTGACTTAAGCAGGGGTTCATTCTTGGTTTGAAGTCTCTTAATGCAAATGTCCCAGGAGGAAAGAAAAATTTGGAATAATTAACTTCTACTTTTCAAGTTCTTTCTTCAACGTAGAATCCACTTGTTTTCATTGGTATGGCTAAGTCCCTCCCAACTCAACAAATGTGAACTGAAATATGAATTAGAACTAAAACAAAGTTATTAAGAGCAGATCCTAGCAGGCATACAGATGTCTCCACTTATCCTGTTTATTGCTATTGCAGCTGCACCGAAGGACCATAGCACTTATTTTACACAAGTGCAGAAGAACTTTTTAAAGAAGTAAGGGACTTTATTCCTCACTCTTAAAACCTGGAAAAACTAGGAAATCCATAGCCTGCATCCACTTTACTGGAATTGGTGACTCTGACATTTTGTAGTCTCTGGCAAATGAGAGTTTTCCTGAATTAATCAAAGGACATTTTGTTTCTAAGTTTTTAGTCTACAGGCAAAACTGGATTAGCTGGTGTCACTTCACCTTAACCAGCAGATACCTGAAATTTTTAAGTACAGTGGACTGAAATGTCACTTGAGAAAATTGAACTGGGCATTTTATCTCCAGAAGAAGCAGATGGCAGATGTGCTTCACAGCCAGAGCTTAATGAGAACAAATTCAGCAGCCCACATATGGATTGGTACAAGTATGAACTTTATTCTTCAGTCTCTTTACCTAGTGGTAAGCGCCTCACTTTATATTTTATTTTGGGGTGCCATCTTATAACTAACAATGGAGCAATATGTAGAATTGAATATATAGTAGGCTTTTGACCATCAACACCGATAGCTGCCAAAATAGATATAAACTGGATGTAAGATCATGGTTAAATAACTGCAGAATTTATACCTGATGACATTGGTTTTATTTAAATGGTCACATTTTAAATATATTTATAGGGACTATAGAAATCTTGCAATCAATGAATGCAGCCGACCTGTATTTACTTAGACCCTTTTCCATTATGCAATATGCATGCTCTTTTAATTGGTGGATGGTGATTCATCCTAGTGTTAACTCTGCCAATCAAAAAATAATGTGCTTCTTTGGTAGTAAGCAGCTGGCCTCCATCTACTGAAGGTACTTCTCTGGCACTTCTAAGAGGAAAGAAGGGAGCATGACCTAATCATGTACAAAATAAGGTTGTTCACATTGCTGCTTTGTATATTTTCGAATGAGATGTCATTGCATCTATGTGTTTATGGCATAAGAGATATTCTTTGTTTTCTGTGACTTTAAATCTGGTCTTTGCATGTAACAGTATAATCTTATGCATGCATGCTCAGAAGTAATTCTCAATGAGTTCAGTAGATCATATGGTTGAATGTATAACATTAACACTAAGGTCTTGCAAACCAAGGAAGAGATACTATAGATCTTGCTAATTATAATGTTCCATCAATATTTATAATTTAAACTCATATCTTGACTAACCTATTGGATAATAAATGTCTTAATCTTGATGATACCACACAGCACTTTGTTTTGTCACAGGTGGCCTGATTTTAATTTTAATAGCAAAAATACACACAAACACACAGACAGATAGACAGACAGACAGACAGACAGACAGACAGACGATGATAGATAGATAGATAGATAGATAGATAGATAGATAGATAGATAGATAGATAGATAGATAGATACTGTGGATAGAACTGTAGATAGATAGATAGATAGATAGATAGATAGATAGATAGATAGATAGATAGATAGATAGATAGATAGATAGATGTGTGGGTGGGTGTGTATTGTGTATCATCAAGTGGTTGTTTTGACAACTGCAACTAGATCTGGTAGGTAGTTGTTGCAGCAAAGAGTATTTTACCTATGGTGATGGCAACTCTGGACTAAATTGTTACACAGATCTACTATACATATTTGTTTCTTCTTAATTTCACCTGAGAATTTAAAATAAAGTGCACTGAATTGTCAATTGAGAAGACTGAAGTGGACACTTTTTCTTTAGCAAATGAAATAAATTTACATACATGTGGGGTAGGGAGAATCTACATGACTTGCCATACTACAGTACATATCTTGCCAGAGTATTGTATTGTATTGTCTTCGCATATTAGTAATTGAATTTGCTGTTCATAAACTGCCTCACTCACTCATACTTCAATTAATTATTCTCCACAATTTCCATCATGTTGCAAATAAGAAGGAATAGAGAAAGGATACTTTTCAAAAGGAAATGGAGAATTGCAAATATTCTACTCTCAGTTCTGCCCTACTTATAATTGTCATGCCCAACACTGATATCAAAATTGTCATCTAAGACCAATTTTAAGGACTGTCTTGAAAATATGAGTTGAAAGAAATCCTTTCTGAAGATTCTTTGAAGTTAATACCCTGAAGCATTTTTTTTTTACTTTCAAAACCTCTTGGATCATCTTATTATGTATGGTTTGTTAGCTGTTTTGCAAAGCAAGATTAAATCCAAAACCCTATTAAATACAATGTTTAAAAATAAAAGTAAGGGTACAAACGGTAATTCCTGTCTACAAGGAGGACTTTGTAAAATATCATATGTTTTGTTTGTGCTCATATGTATAAGGTAAAGGTAAAGGTTCCCCTCGCACATATGTGCTAGTCATTCCCAACTCTAGGGGTAGTGCTCATCTCTGTTTCAAAGTCGAAGAACCAGTGCTGTCCGAAGACGTCTTCGTGGTCATGTGGCTGGCATGACTAAATGGCAAAGGTGCATGGAATGCTGTTACCTTCCCACCAAAGGGGGTCCCTATTTTTCAACTTGCATTTTTTACGTGCTTTCAAACTGTTAGGTTGGCAGAAGCTGGGACAAGTAATGGGAGCTCACACCGTTATGCGGCACTAGGGATTCGAACTGCCGAACTGCCGACCTTTCGATCGACAAGCTCAGTGTCTTAGCCACTGAGCCACCACGTCCCTTGCTCACATGTATACAATTCTTCAAATTCTATTCAGTATTTTCGAGGCTCCATGACTGAGAGAAACAAAATGGTTCATGCCTGGTTCATTATTGTATTGAGAGGATTTTCTCTGCTGTAATAGGAAGTCTATTTCATGATATATGTCATCTCACATGATTCATAGGACATATCTGACGTAGGTTTTCATTTGATATATAATCACTTGTTACCTGAGCAAGTACAAGCAAATTAAACATATGACACCTGAACGTAAGCAACATAAGTGTCTTATTTACATCTAGTGGGAAAAAGAACAATCTCATAGGAATAAGAAACAATTCTAAAGCATAATTAGCATCTGCTTATGAAAATAGAAACAGTAGAAAGGCTGTGAGTTTCTCCAGTTATCCTGTGACTTGTCCAAGTACTGTTATTAGGTCCCCTTCTCACGTCTTTGTTTTCTCTTTTCTCTTTAAATACAGGTAGTCCTTGACTTATAGCCACAATTAAGCACAACATTTCTATCGCTAAGCAAGGAAGTTAAGTAAAATTTGCCCCATTTTGCAAGCACAGTTAAGTGAATCACTGCAATTAGGGCCTTGGTGGTGCAGCAGACTAAGTGCCGTTATGTAGCACTTAGCTGCCAGCTACCTGCAATTAGTGCAAGTTCAAATCTCACCAGGCTCAAGGTTGACTCAGCCTTCCATCCTTCCGAGGTAGGTAAATTGAGGACCCGGATTGTGGGGGCAATAAGCTGACTTTGTAGAAACACTGCTTATGGGGGGCCAAAAGCCCTAATAATATACAAAAGAATATAAGTGGCATTCTTATATGCCGCTTATATTCTTATATGCTGCCCTGAGTCTTCAGAAGAGGGCGGCATATAAATTGAACTAATAAATAATAAATAAATAAATTGTTAAGTTAGTAACACAGTTGTTAGGTGAACCTGGCTTCCCATTGACTTTGCTTGTCAGAAAGTCGCAAAAGATGATCACCTAACTCTGTCACACTGCAAACATCCAAATTTTGATACCGTGACCATGAGGATGTCATGTGAAAACAGTCGTAACTCACTTTTTTTTAGGACCATTGTAAGGAATCATTTCAACCTAACAGTAAAATGATTACCGGTAGTTCATGTGATTTGGTAATGAATAGGTAGATCTAACCAATCTGGCATTGCAACATTAGGAGAACTCTTAACTGTCTTACTTCCTTACTTCCTGTTTCCCCTTCTAATTCTGTCATATGGATGTTGCTGCTTTTATTTCTAAACACCATCACATTATTACACTTACATGCCCATACTTAGTTTTTAATAGATTGCTATTTTTGATACATGTAATTGCTGATCATTTCTCAGTGTCCAAAGCCCTAATTTTAAAATCTTTATTTGTGAAAGTTGTTGTAAATTGGCTTTCAAGGCAGTCAATGGATCACAAGAAAGAGTTTAATCTTGAACAGACAATTATATATCTTTCTCTTCCTATTCAATGACAGTGAGTTGTCAGCCAGTGGGCTTATTAAGAATGGTCAACTCCCACTTTATTTGTTCGCAAGTACAGTATATCTTCTGCCTCTCTCCTGTAGCACAGAATTTTGCTCATCAACTTGCTCAAGTTTATCAAGTCTTGCTTCTTCACAACATCTGGCCATTTGGGACCAGTTGTGGAAGGAAAGGTGAAGAATTAGAAGTGCTCATAGTGCTTCTGTTCATTGAAGGTTTCTAAAATCTCTAGTCTTGTCTCTTGACAGGGTGGCACTGCCACTGAAAAACATGTCGGCAACCTCAGGGTCTTCCTGAGACTGCAGCTATTGCTCAGTGGGCAAGTGTAAATTGTGGCCAGAGGGCCTTTTGGTCAGTTCTATTGCAGACAAACCATTGATTGATGGATGGATGGATTGACTGATTGATTGAATTTATCTGGCTACCTAGTTTACATGTAATGATTTTAGACAGCTCAGAACAAAACCAATAAAACAACAAAGAAACCACTGTATCACTCTTACCAATGAGTATAATGGCATCTGTCTATTCTATATGGCATTGATTAGGTTTATTTCATCACATTTATTTCATGATTATATCATGGACATTTTATTATATTATTTTATGGATGTAGTATAAACCACTGTACATGTTTTCAACTGAAGCAGGTATATGTTCAATATATACCTTTCCCTAGCTTGGAAAAGTGAAGAAGAAACAAATGTGGAATTGCTGCTAAAATCTGGCTACATTCCATCCAAGAGCTCATTCAGATGGCTTATTGTAACATGCTTTATTAAATCTCATCCCTGGGCTTCTCTCCAGTTCTTTTGCTCAGCATGGGATATAATCAAACAAAGCATCCATTAAACAATGTATAGCAAACACAGAGTGCCCATTGGATCTAGCCAGGTCCCTAACCTTTATTACTAGTGAACCCAACAGGTGGTCAGGACTGGAAGCCATCTTTTGCATTGGGCCTTCAGGCCTGCCACATTTACTGCTGTAGGAAACTGGGAGGGGGAATTGTATAGAACAGGGGTGGTATATAGTCATAATAACATTCCTTTCTCAGAGAGTCAAGGGCATCTTGCCCTGCACCTGGAGGGGGTGTGGCTGGGAAGCATCTCCAGTTGGGACGGTGCTTTGACTGGACCATGTGATGAACATGTGGGTGCTGGGCAGGGACTTGGACTTTCCTTTGGGTGGGGAAAACCTGGGAACTTTCAGATTTGGGTTTTCTGAGATATGCCAATATGACTTCTCTAATAAAATGGAACTTTGAGGAACTTCAAGCCTCTGAGTCTTCTTTCGTTGGGGGTGTTACTTGGAACTCTGACACGGGTACTTTTCCTCCCCTACAGCATACTTAATTCATCTCAAAGTACCTAAGCACTGAAGGAACTTTTTCCTGGTACGATATCATGCTCTCCTAGAGTGCTCTGTAATTTGATATGTATAGTTTGCCACATACTAACCTTTATGGTCCCCTACATCCATCTAATGCTCCTACATCTTCTTTCTGATTCTTTTTAGACAATTGTTTTAATGTACAGTTTTCAAAATATTTTTAAGCTTTTTATTATTTTAGGCTCCGATGTACCTTTTATGCTTTTTAATTATCCATACCTCAGAAACCATATGCTTGACTGTAATAAAGATTTATTTTGATTTGATTTGAACAAGTTTTATTATTTATATATCACATTTGTATGTCATTCATTCATAAGGCTTTCCAGAACATCAGGTGGCCCCCAAATGTACCAGGGATAATTGTCTCCAACCTGACATACAATGATATATTTACTATTTAAAAAGTGAAATGACTTAGCTTGGTAAAGTGTTGTTTGTGTGAGCAGAAACTGTGACTGACAATCTCACTGCTTTCAAAATGAGGTTAACTTCTAAAAGCGCTGTATATATACATATTTAGAAAAAAAATCTACTCTTTAGAAATGTTGGGGTATCTCCCTGCATCCTGTTATTGGCTACTGTTCTAGGTAATCATAACTATTGGACCATGTTCCATTTACAGTAGAGTGGTGAATAGGAAGCATCTTTCACAGCAAGATTTTTGCAGTGTTACTTATTTCACATATAACATATTTCATCTGGTAATGTACTCCACTTTGATTCCAATTTGGGACTTAGCTTCTCTAAGTATAGTTAACCACGCACCTTTTATAAAGAATAATCCATAGCATTTTGATACTACTGAATCACCGTATCCATTCGCAGAAGGAAGGAGAGAGTCCAGAGTTATTTTACGAGAAGAGTCCTCCATTCCTTTAACTGCAATAAAATATTGCGGTTATGCCACCAGACTCCAAATTTTGGGCTTAGACAACTTAGAACTACGCCGACTTCAGTCTGATCTAAGCATAGTACATAAAATTATCTGCCACAATGTCCTTCCTGTCAATGACTACTTCAGCTTCAACCACAACAATCATGAGCAAATAAGAGATACAAACTCAAGGTAAACCATTCCAAACTTGATTGCAGAAAATATAACTTCAGTAACAGAGTGGTCAATGCCTAGAATGCACTACCTGACTCTGTAGTTTCTTCCCCAAACCCCTAAACTTTAACCTTAAACTGTCTACTGTTGACCTCACTCCATTCCTAAGAGGTCTGTAAGGGACGTGCATAAGTGCATCAGCGTGCCTACTGTCCCTGTCCTAATATTCCTTTTTACTTACTCTTTTCATGTATTCAAATTATGTTTATACTTTTACCTGTTATCTTATATATGTTTGACAAATAAACTTATGATTATGATGATTATGATTATGAAACCTGCCACATTTGGAACTTTTAGGGTTGAGCGTTGCAATTGCTACTATTTCAATTAATTTAAAAGAGCCTTCTGTACTCTTAGCAGATTTTTGTATCATTTATTAGACTTGACTTTATCTATAAGAGTCCCTCTCTATAAAGTAGGCTCTTTGCCAGAAATAATTGAAAGCTCACACAGAGATTTGACACGCTGAGTCACTGCCCTCTGCCCTCAAGGTTCTTGGCTTATGTACTCACATGGCAAAAACTAGATGGAAACTAATCTGGATATAGAAGTTCAATATTTCCCAAGGGTATAGTATATCATGCCTGCTCTTCCTCCTTCTGATGAGCTATTTACTTTTAAGTTAGGAGACTGTTATACAAATCTTAGTCTATTTAAAGAGCAAATGTCCAGTGATTTATGACTGTACAGGATAGGTTGGCATAGTTTGGTTAAGGCTGGCCCTATTTCCTACACAGTATAATAGATAAAGATAAATTTTCTCAGAGCAAAAGATGACTGATACACGCAACTCTCTAATTTCACCACACAACTACTGTATTAAATTAATGGACTGTACCAAAAAATATTGCATGTGACTAAAATCAGTAAATGAGTTGCTTCAGAGGAGATTCCCTGTTGCCTTGCCTACTATCTCTTCTATTGTTCTGTCAGCAAGGATTACTTTTGTGTCTAGGTTGTTCAAATGTCTTACCTCTCACTTTATTTAAGCCCTTTCTTGTCTTAGGGGAATGTTTAATGGTCTATGCTAGAAGTCTTAAATTAAGCCAATTTCCATTCCTCTCACTACCCATAATGATATTCCACGTTGGTAGTGGGATTTCTGGAAGTTAATTCCATGAAATACTAAGAACCCTCTTGCATTATAATTAGAAAGGTCTACTGTGATGAACTAATGAGCAGTATTTAAATGAATCAACAGAGTATTTTTGCAAAACAGATGGTTTGGTGCTGATTCTAACATGAGATTTGACCAATCTTGAGAATTACTCTGGCAAAAAGGGATTTATGTACCTTGCCATAATTCTGAATGATGATCACTTTCCGTTCCAATGATTTCCAGGCTTTAAAATCTACTCCAAAAAAAAAAAAAATCCCTACTCTGTATAAAGTTTTCTCTCTCTTCTGCAAGAAACATTTGCAAATTAGGGAAAAAGATGCTGGACAAGAGAGTTTGCATTCCAAACATGTTTTCCTTGGGAAAGCTCAACAGATGAGATTGCTCATGGGGTCTGAAGTCTGACTGATCACCAGACGTATGTTGGGAAAGACATTTTCATTTTGTTGGTCTCTGGAAGTGAATGACTTGCTTGTTGTAGGACTAGACTACTGACAGTCTGCCTATACCCATACAGAGTGCCTAGAAATGCCTTACTCTTGGGCATTTTAATAAATGAAGTTAGACTGACTAGTACCAGGGACAGAGCTTTTATTTGAGTGATGCCTTCCTTTGCGGCTGTCTTCTGCAGAAAATGAGGGTGGCTTCACTCCCATTCCAATCCTGTTTCTTTTAATCTCTGGAATTAATTCATTGCTTCATTTCACTTTGTGCCTGACAATTGTGAAAGGTTGCAATTAAGTTCATTTGTCTTTTTTAATGGGACTTCGTACACTAGGAGCAGAAAGGTAAAGATGTCCCAAAAAAGGAGTGCATGAATGATAAAATGGTAAGATAAATAAACACTTTGAAGGATTCACATAATTGAGTCTTTTTTTAATATTACTTATCTCTTTTTATTTATAACTTACATTTTTAGTTCCTTTGGGGAAGATAGCTTGGAACAAATTATTTTTGCCTTACAAAAAATCAGTGTAGGAAGCAGAGTGTTATAAATAAAGAGGAGTCTAAAAAGTCTAAATATTTTTTTAAAAAAGAGAATTTGGCTGCCTGTTCGTCTCCACTGGCAAGTGTGAACAATGCTGTTTTACTTAAAAGTCCATTCTGTCTGACATCATATAGCCTAAAAGTAGACATTTGCACAAATGTTGTTAATTTGGCTTGTATTTATCATGTTTACTTTTTTTCTGCACCCTCCTCAAACTCTCCACGAGAAAGAGTTAGATAATAAGGTCAAATGCCTTATTTATAGATAACACATTTCTCAATCTCTGTATTTTGTGATTTAAGCAGACTCAGAATTGACTTTAACAAGGTGGGGTTGAAAAAGATTGTCATACATAAGCAATCACTTCATATGCTTTATTTCTACTACATTAACTTGGGTCAGGAGAAGAAGACAAATTAAAGATATAGGAATAAAAATAGCATTTTGAAAATTAAGGAAACTTTGTGCTAATGATTCTTAAGAATCTATTTCAAGATTTGTACAATTTGATGATCAAATAAGAGTCATGGGTAAATATGATAGCAAAGTTTGCAGATTACACTAAACGACTGGGCTATGCAATGCTGTAGAAGGGTGCTCTGATTTCTCAATACTTTAGCCAAAAGATTCCCAAGTTGAAGCAGGGAATTAAGTAATTCAAAGCTGACCATGTGCCTTGCAAGCTTGGTGGCTTTTCTGACACTTTTAGTGCTTAGAGTAATGAAACTTAATTTCCATGTATTCAGAGATTGAGTCTGATTGGATTCCTCACACCAACATGAGAATAGTAATAGCATTTAGATTTATATACTGCTTCACAGTGCTTTTACAGCCCTCTCTAAACAGTTTACAGAGTCAGCATATTGCCCCCAACAATCTGGGTCCTCATTTTATCCACCTCGGAAGGATAGAAGGCTGAGTCAACCTTGAGCGGTTGGGCATTGGACTGCCAAACTGTAGGCACCAGCAGTCAGCAGAAGTAGCCAGCAGTACTGCATTCTAATCACCACAACTCACCACCACAGCTCATGAAGGTAGTCATTCAGTTTTATTATATATTTGATTTATTCTGGAGTGGCAGGCTTACACTGCTTTAGGCCAATGGTGAAATCTGAACCGGTTTGCCACCGGTTCGCTGGCTGTGCATGCATGCTGTGTGACAAGTGCGTGTTGCATATACACATACACACTGCGCATCAAAATGAGGCTTGGGAAGGTAAGTAGACAGCGAGGGGAGGGAATCAGCTGTGGCATGCGAGCTTGGGAACCTTTTTAAAAACTTTTTTAAAGCATTTTTTACTACCAGTTCTCTGGAACAGGTAGTAAAAAATGCCTTTAAAAGATTTAAAAAAGGTTCTGACAATCACAGCTGTGGTGCGTGATCATCAGAACCTTTTTTTTAATTATTTTTTTAAAGCATTTTAAATTACCGGTTCTGGAGAACCAGTAGTAAAAAACTGCTTTAAAAAAAGTTTTTTAAAAGGTTCCCATGCTCACGCACCACAGCTGTGATCGTCGGAACCTTTTTTTTTTTTTTTTACCTTTTTAAAGCATTTTTTACTACTGGTTCTGGAGAACCAGTAGTAAAAAATTCTTTAGAAGTTTTTTTAAAAAAAAGTTCCGAAGATTAGCTAAGCAACGCGCGATCATCGGAACTTTTTTATTATTATTTTTTTTACTACTGGTTTGGCGAACCAGTAGCATTTTTTACTACTAGTTCAGGCAAACTGGCCCAAACTGGTAGCATTTCACCCCTGCTTTAGGGGTCTCCTTCTCTTTCTCTTCAATTCTACATCCAATCACAAATGCTCACTTTTCTCTCTTTTTGTTAATGGAATGAATGGCATTCTTGTGCAACCTATCAACAAGTAGAAGTTTAACCTTGTTTTCAGTTCTCCCACTGTTGTCTCAAGGCTGGTCACTTCAGCTTAAGTTCTTGGATCAAAACTTTCCTTATGTTGGGGTGGATTAAAGTCGCTCAACAATGAGTGAGTGGAAGTCAGAAGAATACAGGGGTTGGCTTCACTGTTTGTTTACTTCTTTAAGAATGGGGTTAGCAAGGAAATTCATGCTATTTTTTCCATGATCACTTCTTTTTCTGTGTCTTAAATGGTTCTGTGACATTATATCTCATTGTGTCAGCCTGCTTTTTATGATGACTACTTCTAAGTTAGAGTATGGTCAGGAAAGGCAATGCTTCATGTTCGCTAATGTGCTCTGTCCAACTGGCAAGCCACAGAAGCCAATGAATGTAGTAGTTCTCTCCACGAAAGGACAACTTCTCACCATCCCCTACAACTCAATGGCTATAGGTAGAACAATTCCAACAGCTATATCTAGCCACAGATACAGGTGGCCCTCAACTTACACGCCCAAAATGTCCATTGTTAAGCAAATGGTTATTGAGTTTTGCCTCATTTTATGATCTTTCTTGCCATAGTTGTTAAGTGAATTATTGCAGTTGCTAAATTAGTAAACACAGTTCTTGTGAATCTGACTTTGGTTGTCACAAAAAGTGACCCCAAGATACTGTAACCGTCAGTTACAGCATCCAAATTTTGATCGTGTGACCATGGGGTTGCTACAACAGCCATAAGTTAAAAAATGATCATAAGTCACTTTTTTCAGTGCTGTTGTAATTTTGAATGCTGATTAAGTAAACAGTTGTAAGTTGAAGACCACCTATATCTGTGGCTAGATAAAGCTGTTGAAAAATTCTTTTCCTCAATTCAAACAAGGACACATTTTTAAAATAGTTCCTCAAGGTCCCAGTTGACAGGTATTTGAACATGGCATGACAATTATGTATTTATAGCTTTAAGAAATAAAAGGACTGCCAAGCTAGGCCAGGCCAGGCCAGGCACTTAAAAGACTTGGAAACATTCTAAAAGGAAAAGATATGATTCCTGCCATAAAACAGTAAGCAACTCAAGGCTTCCCTGGATCTCACAAATGGGAAAGGCACACTCATTGTAAAAATGCCAGAACACAATTGGGAACAACATGTAGATGGACCAGAATAGATCACACAATTTCCTCATGTTTTCCTCCCCACCATCCCCACACTCAAAGGGTGTATTTTGAAAAATTCAGTCTCTAGCATGGTCTCAGAATAAAGGGTACTCTAACAAAAAACAGAGAAATGTCTTTTATATACAAAAGCCAAACATGCTTTTTAGGAAAAAAAAATAACATATATTCTGAAGTATATTTTGGTTCAAAGGTTTTGTCCATTTCAAAAACTGTTCCCTAGCAATTTTCAAATGTACTTGTACATTTAAGGTATTTCTTTTGAAATTACCTAATGTTCCCTTAACTATTTTTCTTATGCATCTCACCCCAATTAACTAAACCACTAAGTATATTAGTCTCACTTTGTAAGATTCTTTTGCTACCTTTCTCAGATTTGTAGAATTTGCTAGTTGTGTGCCACCACACACTCATGTAATATTTTCATTGAGGTCTTTATCATATCCCATTTCTTTCCTAACCTTCATATATTGTATGTCCAAAGAATGCATGAGGGGGCAAGTTACACAATTCACTTTCTTACAACACATAGAAATAAGTATGGACACTCTTTTTTAGCCATGCAAAAGATTCATTAACTCATTCATTCATTCATTCATTCATTCATTCATTCATTCATTCAATCAATCAATCAATCAATTTATATACTGTAGCTCCCATCTCATATTTAGTTGACTCTGGAAATTTTACAAAAAAAATACATAAAATATATAAAATGTACAATATAAAAATAAAACATATAGCAGCAAAGAATAATCTGATCTAACTAAGTATCCATGCAGCCAGGAAGAAATGCTCAGCCTCATGAAAGGTCAACAGAGATGGGGGCCAATGTCGCTGGTCATGATACCTGCATATCACATTCTGATCAAAGACATAAGGTCCACCCTCCAAAACACAGGATTTTTTTGTTTGTTTGCAATAATGGAGTAGAAATAGAGGAAAAGACCAAGGGAGCTCAGGATTATCTGTGTTTTTTCCCCAGCTAAGGAAAAACCCTTTATGTTTAGGTTTGATCCTTCTACGGCCTTCTCTGTTTAAAACTCTTTGTCAAGAGGTTTGGAAAGAAGTTTCTACATCTGCTCTCTTGATTTATGGAATTCTTCACTTAGAGGTCTTAATAACATTTCTGAGAAACCATAAAAATACCTTGGTAGCATAAGATAACTAACAATATTAAGGGCTACCCCTCTTGATATAACACAGGCAAAGTTTTCATAGCAAGCTATGCTAATTTCTATGACAAAAGGCACCCGTCCTGTTTTTTGACAGGCAGAGAACTTCAATGCTTAAGGAATAAACAGCATGATGTCCCTTTTAAGGTAGAGTTTTTATCTGTTTTCAAGAAATTGGGTTTTTGTCAGCTATTCTGGAGAAAGGGGGCCCCAGGGGGTCACTAAATGGAGATCAAGTATATAATAAAATAATAAAGTTGGGATAAATTAGCTTTTTTTAAAAAAAAAGTTCAGTGTGATAGCAAATCCAAAAATTGCTTACCCCTAATTAAAAGTTCTCTATCATGTCAACATTAACATTTGAAAACTAGACTTTGTTCATAACTTTCAAGTTATATATTAATTTATTTATACCAAAGTTCTCCTGATTCATGTTTTTATCTCCAGGTCCACACACCAAAGAAAATGTAATTTCTATACAGAGCCCATTTTAACACCGCACTTAATAGAAAATTCATAGAGTTTACCTCAATGTAAATGGGCAAGGACTATTTCTCATTAATAAATCACACATATGCACACGTAACATCTGGAATGTTTGAAAAAACTATTTTTTATGAATTTTTAAACATACCAGTTAGGCTGCTCTTTCTTTGACTGAAGTTGTTCTTTGTTGTTTTCAGACACATCTATGCATTGGTCATACAAACGTCTTTGTTTTAAACAGCTAACATAATGCACACTTATTTTGATATAAAATGGTATATTAATGAACAATTTAGAATAATGTAAATACAGCAGTCTGTATTTCATAAGAAAGTTTCCAAAAGTGGAAGATATTTTCCTTTCTTTTTTCCTCTTTCTCCCTGGAGCTCACGAAAGGATCGTTGGTCTTACCTGATACGTTCCTTCTCGTTGAGTGGAGACAGCAGCCAGCGTGGGTAGTGCCCATCCAATCAGCTTGAAGGACTGAGCCTGTCAATTATTCTTAGTCCCGCCTCTGTTGCCGGGCAGCCCAGCTTTGGCGAAGACTGGAAGACAGACTCGGTGTGTGGGACAAGAAGAAACAAGGTAGAAAGACAGAAAAATGCCGAGTCCAGCCTGAAGAAGAAAGGGAAGGGTCTGGCTGCTGTCTCCACTCAACGAGAAGGAACGTATCAGGTAAGACCAACGATCCTTCTCCATTGAGAGTGGAGACAGCAGCCAGCGTGGGACATACCCAAGTTCACTGTCCCGGAGTATGGGGGGGATTACGCTGGACCGCATTGTCCTCTCCGGCAACAACTCTTTGGAGAACTCGACGACCAAACGAGGCTTCAGCTGATGCAAATTGGTCGAGTTTGTAGTGTCGGATGAAAGGACTAGGAGAGGTCCAAGTGGCCGCCCTACAAATTTCCAGCAAGGAAGCCTGTGTAGCCCAAGCTGCCGTCGTAGCCGCGCTGCGGGTGGAGTGAGCTGTCAAGCCTGAAGGGCGCGGGAGGGATCTAACATCATAGGCTGTGGCAATAGTCTGGCGAATCCAACGACCGATGGTTGAAGGAGAGACCTTACTGCCTTGAGATGTAGGTAAGAAGGAGACAAAAAGCGACTCCGAACGACGGAAAGGAGCCGTCCTCTTCAGGTAGATTCGCAGCGCCCGCCGGACATCAAGAGAGTGCCAACG
Organism: Pituophis catenifer annectens; assembly: GCF_029215685.1. Classification (NCBI taxonomy): domain Eukaryota; kingdom Metazoa; phylum Chordata; class Lepidosauria; order Squamata; family Colubridae; genus Pituophis; species Pituophis catenifer. Next base: position 261,762,629 of record NW_027256881.1, on the reverse strand, counting down.
ACGTTCCCGAGGATGCGTGGGCCGAGGGCAGAAATTTGGCAGGACAATTTCCTGGGCCCGGTGGAAAACAGAGTTGACCTTCGGCACGAATGTAGGGTCCAAACGGAGTACCACTCGGTCTGCATGGAAGACACAAAGGTCCGAACGAGTGGACAAGGCGGCGAGCTCAGATATGCGGCGAGCCGAAGTAATGGCCACCAGGAAGGCAACCTTGCATGTGAGAAGTCTGAGACTGGTGGTCCGAAGTGGTTCGTACGGGGAACACGTAAGAGACTGCAAGACCAGAGGAAGATCCCAGGTCGGATAGCGATGCAGAACAGGAGGACACAAGTTCTTTGCTCCCCGAAGAAAACGGCGGATCAAGGGGTGTTGAGCCAGAGACGACAAGGAGCCGCAGGTAAGTACCGAAGATAAAGCTGCAATGTGCCGGCGGAGAGTGTTAGGAGAGAGACCCTGGGAGAGACCCTTCTGCAAAAACATCAGAATATGTATAATTGACGGTTGTAGAGGCGAGACACCGCTCTGACCACACCAGTTGCAGAAACTCCGCCAGGTGGCAGAGTAAATGCGTTCCGTAGAAGGCCGTCGGGAAGAAAGCAAGGTGTGCACAACATCTGCCGGGACTTGTACCTCTCTCAAAGTGCACCGCTCAATCTCCAAGCGGTTAGATTGAGCCAGGCCGGGTCTGGGTGCTTCAGGGCGCCTTGCGAGAGAATATTGTCCGAGAGAGGAATGCGCCACGATGGGGTCACCGATAGGGACACGAGGTCCGCAAACCAGGGTCTCCGAGGCCAATGAGGTGCCACAAGGATCACTTCCGCTCGCTCGGATAGAATCTTGCGGATGACCCTGGGAAGAAGGGCCGTTGGGGGAAATGCGTACAGAAGGCCCGACGGCCAAGGAGTCCGAAGAGCGTCGACGCCGGCCGCTCGAGGATGTGGGTACCGTGAAAGGAACAGCGGAAGCTGAGAGTTCTCGTGAGTCGCGAACAGGTCGATCACTGGACGGCCGAAGCGAAGAGACAGTTCTTGGAAGAGGAGCGGGAGGAGGCGCCATTCCGCGTTGTCTATCCGCCGACGACTCAACCAGTCCGCTTGAACATTCTGTACCCCGGAGATGTGTTCTGCCCGAAGGGAACACAGGTGGCGCTCTGACCAGACCCCCAATGCGACTGCCAGGGTTAGAAGAGACTTCGACCTGGTGCCCCCCAGTTTGTTCAAATGAGCCTTTGCGGCGACATTGTCCGTGAGGACAAGGACGTGGGTTCCGGAGACCAGATGACAGAATGACTTTAGAGCAAGGAAAACAGCCTTCAGTTCCAGCCAATTGATGGGATGCCGAGCTTCCGAGGGTGTCCAAGTCCCTTGAGCCAGATGACCTTGGCAATGGGCTCCCCAGCCCAGAAGACTGGCATCTGTCGTCACCACCACCCTCGAGGGCTCGAGGAAGAAGCAACCCGCTGAGAGAGCGGGGGAGCGCCACCACCGGAGGGATCTTCGTACCGCAGGAGGAAGAGGGATCGGCTTCGATGAAGTGCCTCTGCCAGCCTTCTGCAAAGGCAAGAGAAACCATTGGAGTTCCCTGGCGTGAAGTTGAGCCCAGGGAACAATAGCTATTGCGGATATCATCTTACCTAAAAGTTGAGACAAGATATAGGGAGAAACCACCCGACTCCCCTCAACTCGGGAAATCAACTGCCTCAGACTAGCTTGCCTATCGGGAGAAAGAAAAACTCTGCCCTGAAGAGAGTCAATTAGGGCACCCAAGTGCACTAACCTAGTGGAGGGGGAGAGATGGCTCTTCTCCAAATTAACAGAGAAACCGTGAGCTGCCAGCGTCTCAATCGTCATACGAATATCTAAGGCAGCCTGTTGCACAGAAGGAGACAACAGCAGAATATCATCTAAATAACACAGGAGGCGGACTGAACGGAGACGGAGCTGAGCCGCCAAGGCAGCTAACACCTTCGTAAAGGTGCGGGGGGCAGAAGAAAGGCCAAATGGGAGAGCCCTATATTGGTAGTGTGCTCCGTTATAACAAAACCTCAAAAACTGTCTATGGGATGGTAGGATAGGGATATGAAGGTAGGCCTCGGTTAGGTCGATGGAAGAGAGGAGGTCGCCCCTCCGAATACCGTCCAGAATAGACTTCAATGATTGCATTTTAAATTTTCGGTACACGACGTATCTGTTTAAACGTTTAAGGTCCAGAATAGGACGCCACCCCCCCGATGATTTAGGGACTAGAAACACCCTTGAATAGAATCCCGAACCTTCCTGACCGGGAGGCACAGGTTGGATAGCCCTGATAGACAGGAGATGCTGAACCGATGAGTCCATGAGGGACCTCCTAGCGGAGTTACGAGAAATCGGACAGCAAACAAAGGTGTGAGGGGGGGGAGCGACAAATTCAATGGCCAACCCAGATCTTAAGGTGGCGTGGACCCACTTATCCGAAGTGGATTCTTCCCAGACCGCGGCAAAAAGGCCCAATCTGCCGCCAATGGGAGGATCCAAAGGGCAATCATCGACGGCGACGGGCGAAACGACCTCCTCCCCCTCGAAAGGGCCGCTTGAAGTTAAAGGGACGCCCTCTGAATGACCTATCAGAAGAACCCCGCTGCCTGCCGAAAGACCCATCTCTCCTAAATGTGGGAAAGGGAGAAGAATAGGAGGACCCCCCATCCGCACCTCTGGAGGAAGAACGAGAGGGGTAAGGTGAAAAACGGGGCGCTCCTCTCCGGAAAACAGCTGCTAACACCTTCTTTTTGTCCCTGGTTTCTGTGAGGAAGGGATCTAAAGCGTCCCCGAAAAGCTTCGTGCCCTTAAAGGGAACCGAAGCCAATCGCCACTTGTGCCTGGCATCAGCCTGCCAGTGACGGAGATACAACAAACGACGAGCCGTGACAGCCGAGGCCAAAGATTTTGCGGAGAACCTGGCAGCATTCAGAGTAGAGTCGGCTGAAAATTGGACGGCCGCCACAATTTTATTCAGGTCTTGTCTGATACGAGTGTCTCCGGGGGCCAGCTTTTCTTGTAACTGACGTAACCAAAGTAACGTTGTCCGATTGAAGAAGGATGCCGTAGTAGTTGCTTTAATCGCCCAGGAGGAGCTTTGAAAGGCCTTTTGAAGAACCTGGTCAGATCTGCGTTCCTCAGGGCGGAGACCTTCGTCCGGCTCGCCTGGAACATTGGAGTTAGGAAGAAGGGCTGCAACTGGGGCATCCACCAAAGGAATCTGAAGAAGAGCCTCAAGATCCGAGGATACTTGGAAGTTTCTTTTGTCATTAGAAGAAGGTAGGGGGGCAGATGCCGGGGATTCCCACTGTCGTTTCACTACGTCCAGAAAGAGAGGAGGAGTAGGAACAGATGTTATCGGCCTAGCTGGTTCCGCGAACATCGGGTCCAAAGATCCAGAGGAAGACTCAGGAGGTACCGGATCAGCGTTTGGGGAGGATAAACGGGCCGTATTAACAGCCTTGAAAAGCAATGATTTGAACAAGGCCTGAGGAAAGAGACCTGTGAAAGCAGGCTGATCCGGGGGAAGGTTCTCATCTTCCGACAGGTCAGAATCAGGATCTCCTTCGTCGATGAAGGCTGAAGGATGACTGTAATGGGAAGAAGTAGGAGAAGCGGAGCGGACTGAATGAGAACATCCTTCGTCACTGTGGTCCACTGGAAAGGGAGAAGGCTCTCTTACCGATCCCTGTCGACTGGAAAAACCCGAACGGGCAGCCAAGGACTTTTGAACCGCTGCTTCAATCATCTGCTGCAGCTGATCAGGAGGAACGAGTGGATCCAAAGGGCGGGCAGGGACAGAATCAGACGAATGAGCCACCTGTACTGTTGCTGGATCAGGAACCGGATGCTGAAGAACTGAACCAGGACCCCACAAATTTTCCTCAGAAATAGTCACTGGACAATCTTGCAGAGACAGCTGGTCAGGAGTAGGCGAATGGGGTACGGAGACTGGAGGAGGATTAGAAGGAGCAGGTGGCGGAAGAGTGGAAGGAGGCAGTTGAGCGCATGCCTTGTCACATAATCTGGTCAAAACTTTGTCTCTACGTTTTTCCGCTTTGGAAGAAGAGGATGATAAATCACGAGAGGAAGACTTGTGATGGGAGCGTGAGGCCTGAGAGGACCTGGAATGAGACCTGGACTCTTCCATAGGAGATTGCTGGGTAACAGACGTGGAGTCTGATTGGCCAACTCCTCCTGCACTGGCCTTCCGGCCGTGCTTAGACTTAGAAAGGGCCTTAGGCATAGCACACAACAAGGTTATAATAACACTCCCCCCGCTCACGCACCAGACAGTGTCTTAACAATCAGATCCTGAACAGATATCAGGGAGCGAAAGGAACTCCACGGGAAAAAAGGCCTCGGGTAAACTGTTTCTTAATTAAAGCAACCCAGGCCCAACAGATTAAAATGGGAGCGTAACAACTCCACGAGCTGGAGGGTTGGTGGGGGGAGGGAGGCCGTTTGAATGTGAATGAATGGAAGGCAATCAGTTAAACAGGCAATAGACAAATTAAGGCCACAGTCCTGTGACCGTTGTAATCAAGAGCACGGGTGGGGGCGCGAAGCTCCACTAATCTTCAATAGTGGCCAGCGCCTAAAGCAGAAATCGCTGTAGCAGGGAAAAAAGGGGGGGCGTGAAGCTCCACAAGGCGCACTCTGGAAGGCCTCCGGGATCGGGCCACAGAAAACCAGAAGGGGGGGGGGGGCGCGAAGCTCCTCAGCTGCAAACACGCAGCGAACAAACTGTTTGGTCTGCTTAGAGAGGCCACGAGGCAATTACAGAAGGCTGCAGATAACGTGCACAATGGAGTAGAGGTGGGGGCGCGAGGCTCCTCAGCAGAATCACACAGTCTCCACGCTTTGCATTTAAATAAATCCTGAAGGGAGCGAGCCGGCAGGGAGTGATAGCAGGAGAATCGCCGGCCGCTAATTAACGTTCTCCTCCAACGGCGGGAAATTCCTCTTGACTCAAAATGGCGGGCGCCGCTATTAGAAAGCCCGCCGAAACCGCCGATGATAGAGGGGCGAGGAGATCGCAGCCGGGAGGATGTCCCTCGAAGATCAATGCCCAAGGAAGCCCTCCCTGGAGGAGAAGAAGGGCAAGGGGTCCCCACGCCCCTGGCAGAGCCAGGGAGACTGAAGTTAATAAAGGGCTATTTCTTACTCACAAACTTATAACACTCGATGTCAAGACGGTCCAAGTCAGCCAGAAAGATTAGTCAATGTCCAAATCGAAGCCCAGAGCACAGTCAAACAGTCCAAGTCCAAAAACACGAAAAAATCCAACACTAAAGGGGTAAAAGGAGAATTTAGCCAGAGAGAACGTCCCACACACCAGCCAGCGCTGAAGGACTGAGCCAAAGCTGGGCTGCCCGGCAACAGAGGCGGGACTAAGAATAATTGACAGGCTCAGTCCTTCAAGCTGATTGGATGGGCACTACCCACGCTGGCTGCTGTCTCCACTCTCAATGGAGAACACTCATCCAGGCATACACAGACGCAGGGACAAAATGTCAAGTTGTAAATAATGACAGGAAGTATTTTCAAAGAATGTATACACTTTATTTGTAGGCTTTAAAGATTCTTTAAATGGATGTTGAATGCAAATTTCTGTTTATTACATTTTTCCTTTGTTTGGGAGTAAGTTGTCCTTGTCCTTCAGATAAATTTATCTAGTTGAATGTATTTTAGTCTCTTCTTCTTTTTGCTACTATCAAAAGAACACAGTGTTCAAAAGACTGCATAAAAAGGAAGTAGTGAAATGCCAAAGGAAGTCAGATATTATACTATTTCCATAGTTTCCTAAATAATATGCCAGCATACCCAACGCATAGCAAATTCACATTCTTCTTTTTTGCTTTTGACAATTTCCTTTTTATTTAGCTGTTTTCATTTTCTTTGGTAACATCCCCAACTTGTTTATTTCTTAGTTAGATTTTGATTTTGATTCTTCTTTTAGGAGGTCAAGGTAGATTATACAGCAATTCCTCTCCTAATACATGTTAGCTTTGTCCTACTTATTCATGTAAATTTTATTTTCTCTGGCAGAATCAAAGTGTTCTATATAGAACTTCTGCAATGTGACAGTTCTGGATTTCAGATACAATATTTCCCCATTTTCTACCCGATCAGGTAGAAAGTAATACTGTATTTTAGGAATAAGCAACTGGGTTTCCAGTAAATATTTTTCAATATTCTCTGGAATTATGAATAAATTTATGTGTGCCACTGTATCTATGGGGCTCATTGACTTTAATATTTTTCCAGCTGTTTATATACAGAATAATAGAGTTGGAATGGACCTTGGAGGTCATCTAGTCCAACCCCCTTTACCATTTTAATTGAATCAGAATAGAGCTGGAAGGGAGGTCTTCTAGTCCAACCACCTGTTCAAGCAGGAGATGCTATATAACTTGAGACAAGTGACTGTCCAGTCTCTTCTTAAAAACCTCCAGTGAGGAAGCACCCACAACTTCTGAAGGCAAGCTATTCCACTGGTTAATTGTTCCAACTGTTAGGAAGTTTCTCCTTAATTCCAGGCTGTTTCTCTCCTTGATTAGTTTCCATCCATTTTTCTTGTCTTGCTTTCTGGTGCTTTGAAAAATAAGTTGACTCTTCTTTGTGGCAACACCTCAAATACTGGAGTACTCCTATCATGTTACTGTCAGGTTTCGCTGCTATCTTAAATAAACTTCATTCTCAAACGCAAGGTCTCTAATGAATCTTTTTTTTTATTTAAGAATAGAGAGAGCGACATCCCTGAACTCTTTGTGCAGCCAAAACTGACAAGAGATCCATCTCTTCGTCCCAAGCACTTTCTTTTCACAGGAATTCCCCCCTCCCTCTGTCACCCAGGTAACATTATCTACTAAAGAGCAGGAAACTAGGTAAAAGTTCATGTCAGCATTAAAGCAAAGTTTCTCCCTCTCTCATTCATGTCAGCACTGGAGGAGAACATAATTTGGAATGCTGAAAAGAATCCTTCTTTTCTCTAGACTAGCTATACCCGATTCCTGCAACCATTCTTCATGTTTTCGTTTCCAGACTTCTAATCATCCCAGTTGCTCTTCTCTGCACTCTTTCCAAAGTCACAACATCTTTTTTGTAGTGTGGTGACCAAAACTGGGTGCAGTAAATTGCTTACACAATCAAGATGCACCAGTTTACCCTGCCACTAGCCTGGATGAGATTATTCATTTATTAATGAAACTGATAGGCTGCCCCCAAACTATTACAACTCTGAGTGATTAATGACACATTGGCTTGGCATCAAGAGAGAGAAAGTTGTTAACTACCATTGGTTTCTCACAGGCTTACTCCTCTATGGCTGGGCCATCTGAAGACTCTTGTTTTGTTTTGTTTTGTTTTGTTTTCCTCTAGCCTTCCTGATTTTTATTTTTATTTTTATTTGTGCCATGTGTATTTTAAGCTATTATTTCTCTTCATCATTAACAAAAGACAATATGGGTAGTAAATAAAATATTTCTTTTTATTTTTCTTAGAATTTCCATAAATGTCTACCATATGTAAACAAGCTTCAATAAATTGCTTGTTTACACTACTTAGAATAGCCCTTCTGGCCCATCTTTCTTTTGTTTAGCCACTGTTTGCTTTTTTTAATCTTCCCATTCTATATTTATCTAATGAGGATTAAATTCTTCAAGGCAAAGACCATTCTCTAAAAAGTACTGTAAAAATGCCATGCGCAACATAAAAATGGCTACTATAAATACATTTCAAATAAATTAGAACAGATTCCACTGTTGTAGTTGGATACAGTGCTGAGTTTATAACAAAGTCATAGGCAACAGCTAAAATACGTATCAGTATTTGCTGTTGTAGAACAAACTGCTTATAAGAGATTAGGCTCTATTTCTCCACCACATAAAATCAAATGTATTTCTTTTCAATTTCAGACTTGATAGCTATCTTTTATCAGGCTGGAAATGAAAAAGAACAGCAAAGATGAATTCTTCATATGTAAGAATTCTCTATATAAGTATATACATCTGGAAATCTCATTTTAAAGTGAATTTAAGTGTCATTTCAAGAATAAAATCACTTTTCTTTAATCATACTGCTAGTTTTGGTACTTTGAGGAAAAGTACTGACCATAATATTTACCCTCCACAGAACTAAGAGAACCTCAAAGTGATGGAATTGTCTATTATATATTAATGTATTGTGTAGTTTTGCAGAGTATTAGCATATTAATGTATTGTGTGGTATTGTACACTATTAGTATAATGCATAATATTATGAATTGTGTATTCCTCCAGCTGTATTTCAGCTTTACTTGTTAGTGTTATTATCATTTTCATTATCATTTTCTCAGCAGAGAAAAGCACTTGGCTGACATTGAATGGGTCCGAAAATTGAGCATTAAGCCAAATTAATATTCACCTTATCTGGAATTTCTGTAGGGTATACTGAAAAAAAAAATCAGAATAACACAATGGCAAATTCTCCCCTATCTATAAATACAAAACCTGAATGAACATGTTCATGTGGCAACCACAAGTGGAGCTCAACTTGAACGAGTGACAATGATGAAAATGAGGTTAGATTTATGTCCCACATTTGTCCATGAACTCATGGTGGCTTTATTTATTCCCACAGCAACCATTTCAGATAGGTTGGGGTGAGAGAGAATGACTAGCCTAGTATCAAACAATATATTTCCATATTTGAGAATAGGCTTTAACTAATCAACATCTCATTCACTAGATAGCTTCTTCAATTGCATGAAAATGGCAGAGACGATATGTCAGGCCTGAATGACTCAAAGTGATAGTAGAGGATAGACAATAAGGCATGTAAAGAGACAACACTGGTGGATCTTTGGATGACTCCTGTCCATGTATTTTTAGCCTATGTATGATGTGAATATTTATTTAGTTAGTTTGTCAAACATGTACGAGATAACAGGTATAAGTATAAACATGGACATGAGCACAGGTAATGAGTGCCTGTGGGACAGTGGGACAGGGATAGTAGGCACGCTGGTGTGCTTATGCATGCCCCCTTACAGACCTCTTAGGAATTTTATTTTATTTTTATTTATTTTATTTTCAATTTATATACCGCCCTTCTCCCTGAGGATTCAGGGCGGTGCACAGCCAGAATTAAAAACATGAAATACAAATATTAAAAACAATTAAAATATATATAAATTTGGCCCAAAAATTTAAAAAAACCACAAACCAATTAAACATTTAAAAAATTTAAAAAAAATTTTCCTAAGCCAGCCTGGCTTGCTGGAAAAAGTGGGTTTTAAGGGCACGGCAGAAGGCACTGAGGTCTTGGATTCTCCTTATCTATGGGGGCAGCTGATTCCAGAGGGTAGGTAGGTGCCCCCACAGAGAAGGCTCTCCCCCTGGGGGTCACCAGCCTACATTGTTTGGCTGATGGCACCCCAAGGAGGCCCTCTTTGTGGGAGCGCACAGGTCGGTGGGAGGTCGTCGGTAGCAGCTGGCGGTCTCGAAGATAGCTAGGCCCTATGCCATGGAGCGCTTTGAAGGTGATAACCAACACCTTGAAGTGCACCCAGAAGACCACCGGGAGCCAGTGCAGCTCACGCAGGAGCAGTGTTACATGGGAGCGCCATGCTGCTCCCATCACTACCCACGCTGCTGCGTTCTGGACCAGCTGGAGCCTCCGGGAGCCCCATGTAGAGAACATTGCAGTAGTCAAGGCGAGAGGTGACGAGGGTGTGAGTGACTGTGCACGGGGAATCCCGATCAAGAAAGGGCCGCAACTGGCGAATCAGGCGAACCTGATAAAAGGTCCCCCTGGTTACAGCCGTCAGATGTTCCTCCAAGGACAGCTGCATATCCAGGAGGACTCCCAGATTGCGAGCCCTTTCTGTGGGGGCCAAGGACTCGCCCCCAATAGTCAGTGATGGAGTCAACTGACTATATCGGGATGCCGGGAGCCACAGCCACTCAGTCTTGGAAGGGTTGAGCTTGAGCCTGTTCCTCCCCATCCAGATCTGCACAGCTTCCAGGCACTGAGACATCACTTCAAGGGCATCATTGGGGTGGCCTGGGATGGAGATGTACAGCTGGGTGTCATCAGCGTACTGATGGTATCTCACCCCGAAGCCACAGATGATCTCGCCCAGCGGCTTCACATAAATGTTGAACAGAAGGGGCGAGAGGACCAATCCCTGCGGCACTCCACAAACGAGAGACCTCGAGGTCGACCTCTGCCCCCCTGCCAACACAAACTGCGAGCGGCCGGAGAGAAAGGAGGAGAACCACCGCAATACGGTGCCTCCTACCCTCAACTCTTCCAGCCGGTGCAGCATGATAGCATGGTCGATGGTATCAAAAGCCGCTGAGAGGTCTAACAGGACCAGAATAGAGGAGCAACCCCTGTCCCGAGCCCTCCAGAGATCATCAATCAACGCGACCAATGCCGTTTCTGTACTGTGCCCAGACCTGAAACCCGACTGGAATGGATCTAGATAAGATGTTTCCTCCAGGAATTGTGGAAACTGTTGCGCGATCACACTCTCAACAACCTTCGCCATAAAGCAAAGGTTGGAGACAGGGAGATAGTTGGCCAATATTGCCGGATCCAGGGACAGCTTCTTGAGGAGAGGCCTCACCACCGCCTCTTTCAAGGCAGCGGGGAAGTAACCCTCACTCAACGAAGCGTTGATAACACCCTGGAGCCAGCCTCGTGTAACCTCCCGGGAAGCCAGTACCAACCAGGAGGGACACGGGTCCAGTAAACATGTGGCCGTACTAAGTCTCCCCAAAATCCTGTCCACATCATCGGGAGTCACAGCATCAAAATCCTCCCAGATAACATTCTCAAGACTATTCCTCATCACCCTGCCCTGATCTACCCAGTCAGAGTCCAAATCCCCCCGGATCTGACTGATTTTGTCATACAGGTATTGTCTGAAATCCTCCGCCCTGCCTTCCAGGGGATCCTCCCGCACTCCCGGATGGAGCAGGGAATGGGTCACCCTAAACAGGGCGGCCGGACGATTCCCTGATGACGCAATAGAGGCGTAAAAGTAATTAAACTGAGGTTCATGGTAAACAGTTTAATGTTGAAGCTATGGGGTTTGAGGATGTAACAACAGAGTCGGGTAGAGCATTCCAGGCATTGACCACTCTGTTGCTGAAGTTGGATTTTCTACAATCGAGTTTAGAGAGCATACAGAGAAGACAAGAAAAAAAAGTAAGAATGAAATTCAAGATATGAATCAAATACCCTGTGAGGTATTTTGATTCCTTTGATTATGACAGGAAACAGGACTGAGTGTCAGGGTTCCAAGTAACATTGAGTTCTTTACGCTGACCTTTCTCCATGTTTTCATACTACCTGCTTCCAGAAACATTGCTTATTTGAAGGAAGAATCCACTTTCAGTAAGAATCTTGTGCAGCTGGGATGCTTGTAGGAAAAGCTTCCTTATCCTACTTGGTCAGACTACATTTTAAGGAACATAAATGGCAGTTGAAATAGGGCTGCTCAGTAAGCCATTTGCAAATTTGGCATGCTCAGACAAAAGGAGAGACAAATGCTTGATACATAGGCCATTCTCAGAGGAAAAAGAATAACTACATCCTGAACTACATCCTGAAAATTTTCAGTTCTTGCTCATTCTACTTAAAAAGTCAAAAATCCATAGCTATTTAAAAAATGTGCAAGATCTTGGATAATTATAACCACCTGGAGAAAAATGATGCAAAGTTAGAGGACTGATAATGAAAGATTGTTGCATATTTTTGCTGCTGATTGTAATGACAGACATTATTAGGATTCTAGATTATACTATCTGTTATTATTTTATTTGTCAGATTTATTTACAAAACATCCAGCAACTTGATGGATGTTTTATCCTTTACTGAGAAATGGGAGGGTAAAACCTTGAAAACATGTGGTTTTGTTTCAGAAGTTATTGTTACTGTATAAAATTAATGAGCTGTCTAGACAGAGATCATCTGAGTCAGCAAGTGGACAAACATCTGTTCTGAAAAGCAAATAAAGTTTTTAGATGAAAATCAGAATTCAAATGGAAAGCTAGTGTGAATTGAATGGCATATTGTAAATAATGCAATGCAGAGTACAGATCATTATGAGACATTAATTATCGTTATTAATTTAGCCAATTCAACTGGAATTATTATTGTGCTACAATCAGCCAGATGTATAGTCTGGATTTGGTAGTTTTTATCTACTTATTGAGTAGTATCCCAAGCACCTGAGACAAGGAGATGTTCTTGTTTAACAGAATAACAGACTTGGAAGGGACCTTGGAGGTTCGTAAGTGGCTCAGTGGCTAAGACGCTGAGCTTGACGATCAGAAAGGTCGGTGGTTTGAATCCCTAGTATAGGTCTCCTCCGTGAGCAAGGGGGGTTGGACTAGATGACCTCCAAGGTCCCTTCCAAGTCTGTTACTGTTACTTCAAGAGGTTTTTTAATCCAACCCCCTGCCCAAGCAGGAGACCCCCTTCCATTTCAGACAAATGGTTATCCAATCTCTTCTTAAAAACCTCCAGTGATGGGGAACCCACAAAAGGCAAACTGTTCCACCGATCAATTGTTCTGTCAAGAAATTTCTCTGTATTTCTAGTTTGGTTCTCTCCTTGATTAGTCTGATGGTATTGTAGAAAGTTAGCATCCACCTTTCTCCTAGAAGAATGAAATATTCTAGGAAATATTAAAAAGGCAGAATATGATACCTTCCTGGGTGAGAAAATGAGAAACATACTGTTGGAAAGCAGCCCCCACTGTTGTTAATAGCCCCAGAAAGACTGGTGCCAACCTATCTACAAGACAAAAGACCTTCACCCTCAGCTTGCCCAAAGCCCCTTCATTACATCACCCAGCAAGATGCTTAATGATGCTTAACGCATTGTAAGCCGCCCTGAGTCTCCGGAGAAGGGCGGCATATAAATCAAATAATAAAAAAAAAAGATTCAACCAAGCCTGGACACTCACACTCACTCTCTCTCCCTCCCTCCCTCCCTCCCCCTCCCCCCTCCCTCCCCCTCCCCCCTCTCTCTCTCTGTATGTATGTATGTATATATATATATATATATATATATATATATATATATATATATATATATATATATATATGCATATTCTTTCTAGCCAGGTTTTACCTATGTAAACTTAGTTGTTCTATAGCCCTAGGTATTTTTCTATAAATATCAGCAAATATGATTTCCTGATTTTTTTTTTGAAAACTATATTTGATATTGCTTAAGTTGATGAAATGAATGCTGACATTATAAGGTATTATGAATGCAAGATATGGATGTAATCTGTCGCTGATATTGTTGGTACTTCAAAAAAATATGATGCTGAGAAAAATTGGCTCACTGAAAAGAATAAACAGGTGATGGAATACATAATAGTCTCTATCCTGCCAGGTATTTTTGTCAGAAATACCACAGCAATGAGCTTCCTGATTTAAATCTCTTAGCAATAGAGCATTTTGTTCTGTTTGACATGAAGGCAATTGGTGAGCCACTCTGGGAGTAGAAAATCAACAATACACCAGCTGTCATTTTATTTTCTATCACTAGTCAGAACTAAGCTGTTTTGAAAGCCAGGGCATTTTCAAGATAACTCTGTTTTCTGTTTTCTGTCCCTTTACGTTGTTAGAATAGAGCTGGAGAGAAAAGCTATGGCTAAGATTCCCAAATGAGGTAGTTTAAAGGGCCCAAGATCAATAACTTGTTTGATTTGTAACAACATAAGAAGGTCCTTTGGAAATGCTTTGGGAAGGCCAGAAAGTGGCTGTATGTACAATCTCCAGCTATTCTCTTGATTTCTGTCAGCAGAAGTCCTTGGGAGGCATCTGACTTGGAACATTTGGAGCTTTCCCAATTATTATGAGTATTAGTTTTTCATAGACGTATCTTTCTCTGATCTCCTGCTGAAACCATCCAGGAAATTTTAAAGAAATGATTGCATGGTATCAAATTAGAAAACATTGTTTACATAAAGCTACGTGAACAATGTGATATAATATATAAGAAGGAAAATCTGGAAAATTGTATTGCTACAAATCCAGACATCAGTTTAATACTGTGAAGAAGATCATCCTAAAATGGTCCACTTTCAAACAAACAACATTGATTCAAGAAGAGTAATAGTAAGATGTATCCTTGTTCACACAGTGAGTTATTGCTTATTTATTCCCTATGACTACCATTAAGTGTTGTATTTTATGATTCTTGACGAATGTATCTTTCCTTTTATGTACACTGAGAGCGTATGCACCAAGACAAATTCCTTGTGTGTCCAATCACACTTGGCCAATAAAGAATTCTGTTCTGTTCTGTTCTGTTCTGTTCTGTTCTGTTCTGTTCTGTTCTATTCTATTCTATTCTATTCTATTCTATTCTATTCTATTCTATTCTATTAATTTCAGATGATACAATCAACTTGGAATTAGGATACTAATGGTCATGATATCTATGTAGAATGCCTTAAGCATCCCAGAAAGATTGGGATGTTGACTGCAACAATGATGTAGGACTAGGAAATCCAGATTAAGATTCCCTACTCAATTATGTAGCTCACCGCATGACACTGAGAAAACATCCTCAACCTACTGTAGCCTATTCAGTATAGTAACTGATGATTTGAGGCAGTAAATTTATAAATCCTAGCCAGTAGCTTAAGATCTATTGTTTAGTTATAGGTTTCATAGTGTAGGTTGGTCCTTTAAATTGAAAAGTAAAATAATCTGTGCATATCAATTCATCCTCCCAACACATAATACATCTATTTCTCAGCAGTTCCTCACAGAGTTCTACAAGACCTGAAAAAAAATCATCAATTTTCAGCAGAAATTGAGTCTTATGTTTTTTCTCTGATTTTTCAGAATTGTCCAATTTCCTCCAAGGTTCTTATTTTTACCATGAATTACACAAACAATAGATTAGGTTGTGACTCATTTACACATACTTACTGCCCAAATGTAAGGGAGCAACAATTATTTCCAACAATGTGATGTTGCCTTAAGATCATCCGCAACCCCACCCATGTCTGACAGCCTAAGTCACCCTTATTTTACTAGTATTAAAATAGTATATTCTCCTTATTCAAAGACTTTCCAAAGGTAGCTTCAGAGTCTATTAGGAGAAAAATGAGCAGACTGGCAGTGACAGAAACCGAAGGTGATAGGGTTGCAACAGAGACACCAATTTTGTGTGAATAGCATAGTGTGAATAGCAAACAGCTCAGTGGTGGGATTCAGCAAGTTTGCACCATTTTGGGAGAACCGGTTGTTAACTTTCTGAGCAGTTTGGCAAACTGGCTGTTGAAAGAAATCATTAGAACAGAGAACCGGTTATTAAATTACTTGAATCCCACCACTGAAACAACTGATTTGCAAAAGGGTATTGCCAGTTTTAATGTTTTCAGATCAGATACCAATGAAGGTCTAAACAGAAGACATCCTTATGATAAAAATCTACATTTATTTTAAAAAGTCCAAAAATCCAAACTGTCTGGTCTGGTACAGCAACCAGACAGGACAGATACAGATTCCAATGGATAGTTAGGACTGTAGAAAAAACAATTGCAATCAGCCTGCTTTCCATAGAAGACCTGTATATAGCACGGGCCACAAAAAGGACTGAGAAAATATCTACAGACCCTTCATATCCTGGACATAAACTGTTTCAATGTCTCCCCTTAGGATGCTGCTATAGGACATTGCATGCCAAAACAACTAGACACAGGGAGAGTTTTTTCCCTCATGCCATCATTCTGCTGAACACTTAAGTCTCACCTCACAGTATTGTCTTATGTCCATTACCCATGTTGTATGGCTGTAGCATTATGATTAACCTTCCCATCTTCTTTACTACCACCTCTTATTGGCATCATTGTTATGATTATTATTATCCTGAGAGCTTTTGGACTGGAGACAAATTCCTTGTGTATCTAAGCCCATTTGGCCAATAAAGTATTCTATGCTCTGCCATGCCATGCCATGCCATGCCATGCTATGCTATGCTTAAGATATCAGAGAGGTTGATCTTTGACCTGCCATGTTGTGCTAAAATAGTGATAAGGGTAAATATCATGACACCTGCTTTTCTTGGGCAGGTTTTGTTTATTTATTTATTTATTTATTTATTTATTTATTTATTTATTTATTTATTTATTTATTTATTTATTTATTTGATTTATATGCCGCCCTTCTCCGGAGACTCAGGGCGGCTTACAGTGCGTTAAGCAATAGCCTTCATACTTTTGTGTATTTATACAAAGTCAGCTTATTGCCCCCACAATCTGGGTCCTCATTTCACCTACCTTAGAAAGGATGGAAGGCTGAGTCAACCTTGAGCCTTGGAGAGATTCGAACCAGCAGTAAATTGCAGGCAGCTGTGTTAATAACAGGGTGCTTTAAACCACTGTAGTACCAAGGTTTTACAGCTCTTCAACCTCTCTTTTCGTCCTCTGTCCCCAACCCTGTTACTTAGTTTAGACCTCAGCAAAGGAAGTTGATAGATTAGTAAGAGTTAGCTACAATATTAACTGTGTAGCAGATATTGGGTGCCCAGTTAAGACAAAAATGGGAAATAAGCATTTAGCTTATCTGGCCATTAGCATTTAAGCATTTAGCTTATTCTTTAAAGAAATGTCTTCTCCAGTGGTGGATTCAGCCAGTTCGCACCACTTCGGGAGAACCGGTTGTTAACTTTCTGAGCAGTTTGGCAAAGTGGTTGTTGGAAGAAATCATTAGGGCAGAGAACCGGTTGTTAAATTACTTGAATCCCACCACTGGTCTTCTCCCTACTCCCTTTTTGATATATCATTTGCCTAAGAATGTTGAAGAACTCCAAAACTTGACCTACTCTTCTTTTATTAATTTTCACATTGTTTTTTTAAAGCTTGTGTGTGTGTGTGTGTGTGTTTGTGTGTGTGTGTGTGTGTGTGTGTGTGCTTTTTCTAAAATGGAAATGTTTGTGTTTTGTTGTCTTCTTTCTGGTTTTCATCGATCTTTTGCTTAAGGTAGGAAATGAAATGTTGCGGCTGATTGGTTTGCAAAGAGTCCATTCAGAGGTGGTATTAAGCCAGTTCAGACGATTGCGGGTGGGTAACAGTGATTGCGGGTGGGTCTGCCCACCTGTCCCAGCATAAAGATGTCCTATTTAGCCATGTTTTTGAGACCGGGCTCATGTGTGGAAGGTACACATGCAAGTAAAGCACATGCGCAGAAGGCGCGCACGCACATGAAGCAAGTGTGCACATGCACGGCAAAACGGTGATAAGCATTTCTGAAACTGAGCCCATCATGCTATTTTGTACTGCCTTATCAGTTCCTCTGTTCTCCTTATGTCAGGAAGGGAAATGGAGTAATTGGAATGTGATGTCTCCAGTCCCGTGAATAGTGTATTTACCTTCACCAAGAAGGATGAGCCAAACAGGCTTCCATTCTCAAAACTCATCTCTAAATCTCTAACAGATTAAACTTAACCATGTATTGGATGGGTTTTGTTTTAAAATCTAGTTTAAAATATGGAAATCAAATTATTATGAAAAGACTCCTATTGAAATTTATGACTGACCTGAGATCCTCAAATCCTCGGTCATTTTACAGAGCTGAATCATTGTTCAATATTTGACTTGAGAATATGTTGTGATTGATTTTGAAACATCTAGAAAAATGGGCATGGATTCTTTTTTAATTCCCTCCACCATGTGGGGAAAAAGTAAAATATTGATTGCCGATGTGCAAATGTGTATCTGTCCTAACTGAATTGGGATTTATTGATTAAAAGACAAAGTGAGTTGTAACTAAAATTAAAATTCAGCTCTTGGGATCATTCAAGAAAGAGTGCAGCACTGAGATGCACCTTATTTTATTTTATTTTTTTACTGTTGAGAAGGTCATTTGCTCGTGCATAAAAGAGAATTGAAAGTTACCAAGCATAAAAAAGCCCCATAGCATTATTGTTGTTATTGTGAAGTGTCTTTTTGAGCAAATGAAACAAACTACAGACAAGTTTTGTTTCCCAGGAGAAAATTGTTGTATATAAATGTTTTCTTTTCAAACTCTGTCTTTCTGCCTCTGTCTCTCTCATTTCTAAATTTTATTTTCTATCTTATTCTATAGATACTCTTACAAAAAATTTTTAGAGAACTTCACTGTGTATCCTATTCTGTGGTTCTTACAAGTTTCTATGGGTTTACTATGTACACTTTTTCTTTTCCCTCTTTTTGTTGCTTGGTGTTATCAGGGTATAGCTAACCCCATCCAGTGGTGGGATTCAGCCGGTTCTATCTGGTTCGGGAAAACTGGTAGTGGTGACTGCAGGAGGCTCTGCCCACCCACATGGATGTAACGCTCGAGCAATGCTCATGCACAGAAGGCCATGTGCATGTGCAGAGGTGGCATGTACACGTGCATGCTCACATTTGCGAACTGGTAGGGAAGGTAAGTGAATCCCACCTCTGACCCCATCCCACAACTGAGATATATTATTGTTTTCCTGATCAAGCCAAGTCTATGCTTCAGGCTCCCAGATTTGGCCCCCTTGGCTCTTACCGATGCTAATTGGCTATTGGTGCTGCTACAGAAGGAGATGTGATTGCTGGACCCTGTCTCTCTGGTGACACTTTGTAGCTGGATTCTAAGCTATCGGTAGCTCCTTGCTTTTATTTATTATTATTTATTTTTTATTTTATTAAATTTCTATACCGCCCTTCTCCCGAAGGACTCAGGGCGGTGAACAGCCAGAAGATAAAACACAGGAAATACAAAATCTAAAATAAATTAAAACAGATTAAATAATTTAGGCTGAATTTTAAAATACCCCATAATTTAACAGATTAAAAATTTATGTTTAAAATTTAAATTTAAAAGAGGAGATGATTTTGAATCAGGCCTTGCTGCTTCTGCGCTTCCAGATATCTCTTATTGATTGCTGATTCTGGTCCCACATAGTCGTCAAACCAGCATTGATATTGGCATATTTTGCACTGCCCCATACTTTCCCCCCCTCTCCAATGCATGCCACTGCAATGGCTCCTTTTGATATAGCCACAAAAGAAAAAAGAAATAGGGACTTCACAGGATAGTATGACCCAACAACAGCACAACATGACCCTTGTTAGAACAGGGACATATTCAAAGAAGCACAGAGAAAGTAACAAACTGCATCATGACATTATGATGCGAACTCCATGGCTCATGCTCAGTGATGGGATTCAAAATTTTCTACTACCAGATCTGTGGGCGTGGCTAGGTGGGCGTGGCAGGGGAAGGATACTGTAAAATCTCCATTCCCTCCCACTCGAGGGGAAGGTTACTAGAAAATCCGCATTTCCTCCCGATCAGCTGGGACTCGGGAGGCAGAGAATAGATGGGGGCAGGGCCAGTCAGAGGTAGTATTTATTGGTTCTCTGAACTACTCAAAATTTCTGCTACCGGTTCTCTCAGAACTGGTCAGAACGTGCTGAATACCACCTCTGCTCGTGCCCTTATGTCTCATTTTAGCACATACCGGTGCTATGCTAGTGTTTATGTTGAGATGTCATGACACATATTTCCACATTTTTCTTCATTGTAATTAAAAGGAGGTCCCTATGTTTGGTGGTGGTCCCCTTGACCAATGACTGCAACAATGTTCAATTATGCTATCCCAGACATTATTAATTGATCAGAAACTATGCTATTGTTTGCAAAAGTATAATTATTGGTCTTGGGGAATAGGGGGGGGAGAAAGAAGGTATCCCCAAATATGAACAGTCTATAAAGCTGTGCAAAATCATCTGAAGGAAGCATTCACAGAGCAAGCAAAGCATTCCTTCCAACTCAAAGTGCTACATCTTCTTGAAGGCTTGGCATTTGAGGGCTTCCTTATATTGTCTGATAAATCTAGCTCTGCACATACTTCCTATAGGATTGCTGCTATTTTACTTCTGCAAAATCTCTGGATAAATTTCTAGGGAAGCCAGGATTCCCTAATAATAAACAGGTTTTTTTAAAAAAAATGTTCTAAATTTAGAGGAAGCGAATGACGCAACGCTTTTCCAGAGTGTTAAAAATGGCTTTTGTTTATTCTTTTGATAAATACATTATTTCTCCAGAACTGGAAGAGCAACACTGTATACTTAAAAGTTTATAGTGGTATATCGTTGTTGTTAATTAATGATATTGATGATAATAATAACAATAAGCCAACAACAAGCAATGACCAAAAACTGCTGGGAAGTCTATTTGTTCATCTTATAATATACAAGCATACATGCGGAATCATAAATTGATGGATAAAAATGTATATGAATGGACATTTGAATTTTTCTTTCATTTACTAGGAAGAGAAAAAAATTCCTTTGCATTTTTGAAAGATTTAATATTATGAAGAAGTACCTTAGAAAGGGAGTTCTATATTTTTGCATTCTTTAATGTAAGAACTTTAGCTGGTCGATATTGTGTTTTAGTGGTGGAAACATAAGTTTTGTTAAGTCTTAAGATTTGGGATTGAAAATTTATTTGTGCAAAAGTCAAATTAACTTTGGCAAAGCAATGTTGAGGCACTCAGAAGCTTTTTCCCAGTAGAAACCTCAGTACTGGTGTCATCTGGTGAATATATTTTTAATGGTGGTGGTCTCTGAGCTTGGTTGTTTTCTTGAAGATGTTTCATTACCCAAACTAGGTAGCATCATCAATGCTAGTCATGAGTGGGTTAGGTATTTTATACACACACACACACACACACACACACACACACATATATAGCTGGTATGCATTACTGCATTCATGTAAGATTTTTTAATGTATACTAAAATGTGGTTACTATTTGTGTATTCTATAGTCACAATGCCCTCTGTGCATAGACATTCATTTGTATTTTAAATTAGTAAAATATTTAGTTTATAGGGAATAATAATTTAGCTGAAACAAATGACTGTAGACATAGAAGCATAATTAGTTATTTTCTTTGGAACAAAAGTTTTGTGGCCCATTATCAAACTTCATCATCTATTGAAATATTTATGATTTGGGAATCTAACATGAACCCCCAAAAAAGATGTTTCAATGTTGATACAACTACACAGTTCTAATGCCCACTTCATTTTTTTTCTTTTTACTTTCATTTCCATTTTCTTAACTGAAAAATGATAGAGTCATTTTATTCTGAATTTAATGTGGCAAAATGCTACACTTGGCTTTAAAATAAACTGTCTAGATTATGTGTAGCTCGTTTAGAAGAAAGACATAATTGAAGTCAAAATTCAGTACCTTGTGTAAAAATAGACTCACCTTAGGAACATAAATTTCACAAAGTAATAATGGTTTGAAATGTTCCTTTTCAACAATAATATTTTTTCTCAAAATGATCTGATGTAATTGTTTCCTCAGAGAGCAAACCCTGTGTGGGAAAGGCTTCTGTTAACCTGATTTAGACAAAATGCTCCCTGAAGCGTATATTACACACATACCTTTGTTTTATTTTAATTGAAGGTACATCCATAGATTATGGATTTGAGCCAATAAGAAAAAGAAATGGTAATTTTGCTCTGGCCATTTCTCAGAAAAAATACAGATGTTTTTAACTTTTCAGTAACCCATAGAAATGCTGTGGGGGAGGGGGAGGAGTGATGATGATCTGTCAAAAAAAAACAGTGAAAACCTCTGTCTTCTAGTGATCACAGTGTGACAACATAATTATTTTTTTAAAAAAATAAACTATGCACTTTACCAATTTCCACTTTTTTTAAAAAAAAAACAGTCATTGGCAAATAGATTCACACTGTGCTGATATGAGCCTGACATAAATGAGATGTTTAAACTGTGTTATGATTTCGTCACTTCCCTTCAAGCCATAGAATGTCTTCTATTTGCATTAGAAATTGGTTGAAAATTTCCTTCATTTGTGTGGTGGTTTGTAAATTTCTTTAATTTGCATTATAAACTGTTTACTATTTCCTTAAGAGTCCTTTAGCAATATAGTAACTAGTCTTTCAATGTTAGTTCTTTAATTGCATTGCAGTCTTTACTATAATATTCAAATGCAGTGATCAGATGCAATTATAACATTGTAATCTGCCAGGAGATTTGCTAGTTCAACCTCTGGTGTAATGTAGAAGTGTGGTAAATAATAAATGAATGAAAGCCAGTTTGAGTTTAAATACATTTTTATATGAAGGCATATGAAATCATAATATTAATACAATTGCTGATGTTACCTAGCTCAGTAATGAAAATTATTACCAATCATTTACTACTACAAATTTTACTACCAAATTTTCTTCTTGAGAGATAAAAAGATATCCAAGGAAATAAAACAAGTTGCATAGCACCAAGTGAACAAAGGAGAATAAACCCATAGTATTTGTTTACCCAAGAGTGTTGAAATCTAGCTTTCTAACCAAACCATTCTGTTTTTGGCTGTATAAAGTGGAGAGGTTGTGTGCTCTCTCCACTTGTCTTCTCTCTCTATACCAATGACTGCATCTCAAACGATCCATCTGTTAAACTACTGAAGTTCGCAAATGACACAACAGTAATCAATTGTGGTTGATGGGTTGGAGGAGAGTTTCTAGCAAAAAGGAACAATTGCAGAGCTGTTTAACATTCTATATTTTTATCTTTTTGTACTATACATGTAAAGAACATTCTAATTTATCAGATCTTCAAGTCTACAATATTTCTAAGTCAGACATCAATCCCAACCTACCAGACACAGTTTTGAACTTGGATTTTCATGATGCAGCACATAGGAACACCAAACTGTGTGTGTCATTTCCATCCAGTTCAGCCTAAATATCTGGTCTGCTAAATTTAAACCACGTTTAAACCAAAAGCACTGGATTGAATTCAACAAATCCTAGAGCAGCATCCATTCACGGGGAAGGTTCTCCCAGGGCTGCTAATGGAAAGAGAAAGATTATTTTTGGCAGCATCCCTTTCCATAATGGCAATTTCACACTCATGGAAAATGTGCACTGGAAGGTAGAGAAATTTTAGAATACTAATTTAAAAATACTGCTAACTCCCCACTGTTACCTAACAGTAACAGAGTTGGAAGGGACCTTGGAGGCCATCTAGTCCAACCCCCTGCTCACACAGAAGACCTATACTAGGGATTTGAACCGCTGAACTGCTGACCTTTCTGATCAAGAAGCTCAGCGTCTTAGTCACTGGGCCACCTAGCCAGGCTATGAAGTGCTGGACAGTCACATTTATTGCAAGCCTGTTGGAATATTGTATATTTTATTGGTAGGAAATTAAATTAATGAAATCAAATAAAATGTGTCATTGATCACTCAGAGTTGTAATAGTTTGGGGGCAGCCAATCATTTTCATTAATAAATAAAGAATTTCATCCAGGCAGGATAAAGTGGTGCATCTTGATTGGGTAAGCAGTTTACTGCATCCAGTTTTGGTCACCACATTACAAAAAAGATGTTGAGACTTGGAAAGAGTGCAGAGAAGAGCAACTGAGATGATTAAGGACCTGAGGACTAAAACGTATGAACAACAGTTGCAGGAACTGGGTATGGCTAGTCTAGAGGAAAGAAGGATTATGGGTGAAATGATAGCAATATTCCAGTTGAAGTATTGAAGTATTGCCACAAAGAAGAAGGGGTCAACTTATTTTTCAAAGCACCAGAAAGCAAGACAAGAAACAATGGATGGAAACTAATCAAGGAGAGAAGCAACCTGGAACTAAGGAGAAATTTCCTGACATAGTTAGAATAATTAATTAATCAGTGAAACAACTTGCCTCCAGAAGTTGTGAATGCTCCAACTCTGGAGGTTTTTAAGAAGAGATCAGACAACAATTTATTCATTTATTTATTTTATTAAATTTGTCTGAAATGTTATAGGGTTTCCTGCCTGAGTAGGTGGTTGGACTCGAAGACCTTCAAGGTCCCTTCCAACCCTGTTATTCTGTATTCTGAATCCCACCAATTTCAAATGAAATTGAAATGCATTATATTGTTAGCCATACTGAAGACCACAGTGCAGACAAGAACCTTGGGTTCTTCCTTTGCTTCTTCTTCCCAAATTTAAATCAATCTTTTGGGACTTAAGAGAGTGAAAATCAAAATATATATAATAGTCAGCTAAGCTTCCCTGATAGAAACTGATTTCACCTTAATGAAGAAAACTCAAGGCATCAGTAGGGATGAGGAGAAATAGGGCTGAGATCATCTTCAATTCCAGAAAGGGTAGGTTACTTATTTTACAGGTTTCTGGTTCGGTATTAAAAATAGAAAAGAAAATCTGATATTCTCTATCTGAAACACTTCCCGTTTTTTAAAAAAAGAAGCCTTATTGATTTAGGATCTGTGGGCTGAACTTTTCAGCTCCACAATTCACAGATGTGTTTGATGCTTCTGTAAGTCTGTCAAATTCACTATAAGGGAAGGGGGCAAAAGACTCTTCCCCTTCTTCATTCTGTTTTCAAGTGAGTGCCTAAATGAAGTATGGTGCTTTGGACTTAAAGTATAAAATTTTCCTGACATAAAATCAATTGGAACATGCAAGACAGAATCACTGTCCATGAATGCAGGCAAAGGAATTTTTTTTTTCAAATCAACTCTTCAGATCCTCTTCCAATCATTGATTTAATACAATCTAAGTTTAGAATGGTATTATTCTGCACAGAAACCTTTAGCAATCCTAATTAAACATGAGAAATAGTTGTAATTGCAGTTTAGTCAAAAATAAAAATAATTCCTGTATAATTAAGTCTTCTATACCATTGTACATTAAAAAAAAAACTCTCATAAAATGGAATCTATGGTTCAACTTAATATCTAGGTGATAAAATAGGAACAAGGAGGGTTTTTCTTGTCCAGTTGTAGTTTTGTTTATTTGGAAAAGCTTTCTTAGAATTGTTGAATTGGATTAGTACACATTTGGTTTGCTACAGTGCGTATGTGTGTGTGGCTGTACACTTGGTCTAGCACTCTGTATTTATGTATTATTGCTTCCTCTTGTGCTAAACTTTGTTTTAGCTTCTGCTTATTTATTCTGGTTGAAAAATTGTATCCTACCAGCTTAAAGAGTGAATTTTGCATGGAAAAAAATGTGCCATAAAATATCGTCATTGCATTTTATAGCTTCCTGCGACCCCAGTTGAATTCAGAATGAGAATGTATAGGACACACTCTATGAGGGTACATGATTCTGAGGTAAACAACATATACATTATACCAGGATATTACAGCAGAAATGGCAAAAAAAAACCAACCCAAAAACAACGGAGTTCAGTTATTATTTGCGGCTACTAAAATTTAATTAACAACTAAAAAAATTCCACTGAGATGACTCTTTGAAAACAACTATGATATGGGTACACCAGTAACACACCAAGTACTTTAAGATTAATTGACGGCAATTATTTTAGAATGAAATAGTATATAAAAATTACAGATGTTTTGTACAGATGGCCTAAAAGCTTCAATAGGAAAATAGGATCTTGTGCAGCCTGAAATTCAACAGGTATGAATTAAAACTTTTAAGGAAGAGGAATATTAAACCATATTGAATGGAGGAAATTGACTCTTACTTGAAGGTAAGAGTAAGAGTTGTTTGCTTGGAACTGCTGCAGCACAGATTGAATGAGAACTCCTGCATATGATGCTCCTGTTCAGTCCAGACTGTAGCAAGACTAAGCTACCCTTAAACAGAGGCTTGTTGTGTGTCCAGATTTTTGTCTATAATTTTGCCTTATAATTAATTTTGTATGCATTCTACTTTTTATTGTGCACATGAATATCGTAAGCGCACACATACATCTGCACAAAATTAGAAGGAACATAGCTTTATTTAAAAACCTACAATTGATACATTTGGAGACCTCCTATTCTGGTCTTTAAAGTATCCATACCATAATTTTATCTTTTTATAAGGGCCTGTCAGTTTTGTTTTAACCTGCTGAATAGTCTTTTCAGTTTGTTCCCTCTTTTTGTCCCCCATCCATATCCTAGGTCTGTCGTACAAATCGTTTAGAATTTATAAGTTTCTTGGTTGATATAATGATATGATCCAATAAGGTACAAAATGTAGGTTCATATCTTGGATGGGATTTGTCTGCTGTAATTTGAGGACCCTTAAATTTAACAGCCATCCCAAGTTTGATCCTGCTTCATTTCCAAGTCCAGCTGCTCTTGGCTGAGAATGAATTCAGTTCCAGAAGGCAAATAAGATTTAACAAATGGAACATGAATATGTCAACTGATGGATATATTTTGTTCAAAGGTAGCAAAGGTAACAAAAGAGACTTGAAAGAGGGAGAAAAGGCATCCAAAAATTGCCTCACTTAAAAATCACTTAAAATATTATAATACAATAATAATATAAAGGTATCCATATAGCATAGAGGAGGAGGAGGAGGAGGAGGAGGAGGAGGAGGCTTTTACTATCCTCTTGAATGTCAGAAAGAATGTGAGGCAGGTACACCTCTGCAGAGAGTGTATCCCGCAATATGGTGACAGCCATTGAGAAGGCTTGGCTTCTGCTCCTTGCTCCTCTAATCTCTGGCTAAAGATCATGAACAGCTGAATGTTGGTTTTGTGGGATTTGCCATATAAAATAACCTAATTGAAATAAGTGCTAGTTTATGTGATTATAAGTAGTGCCGATATGCATTTCTACAATAACGGCCCACTCCAGGGGTGAGACCCAGTGTTTGTTTTTGTTTCAATAATCAGATATGAAGAAACTGAGCAAAAATGTTGTTGACTGTCTCTAATGAGATATAAAAGAAATCAAACCATTCTTTTCTGTGGGAAAAAGTACTTTGGGAGAAGATATATTGGCCTGGTGAAGTATAATTTAAGTTTGCTCTGCGGCTTACCCCATCTTTCCTTTTTATGTCTGTAGAGGCTTCCTTTGAAAACCAGATAAAACTTTTCTCTGCTGTATGCCTAAATTTCACTCTGGGAATAGGAAATACATTTAACTTATTTTTCAAAAAATATCACACCAATACTTCAATAAAAAGCAAGATTTTAAGTTCTTTCAAGGTATAATTAATGCAAACTACAAAACAAAATTAAAAAAAATCAATATTAAGAGTGAGGCAAACTTTGAACATGATTTGTACTCAAAGCTGAAGAGAATTCTAATTCAATTTTTAAAGAATGAGTAAATATTTGTCTTAACGGATTTCATTCTGAAAAACATGCTAAGCATTCCAACTAATAAAACAATGAAATACGGTAAACAGAAGCACCTTAGAAAAACCAAACAAACATTAACATTATATTTTCAACTCACACCCCAAGAAGCAATGGAGTGAAACTAATCAAGGAGAGAAGCAACCTAGAACTAAGGAGAAATTTCCTGACAGAACAATTAATCAGTGGAACAACTTGCCTCCAGGTTGTGAGTGGTCCAACACTGCAAGTTTTTGAGAAGAGATTGGACAGCCATTTGTCTGAAATGGTATAAGGTTTTCCTGCCTGAGCAGGGGTTTGGCCTCCAAGATGTCTTCTAACTCTGGTATTCTGCTATCCTGTGAGAATCCAAGATATTTTAAAATTCATACAATTTGGAGACAAATAATTTAATGGCATAGAAATCTAGCTAATAAAGACAGTTTTAGATACTCTTTTGTTTCATTCTGCCTCTATAGTTTTACCATTTCTTATTGTAGAAACCTAGCTTTGACCTAGACATATTTCATGGCTAGAATTTTTGAAAAATAATACTGTACATGCAAATGAAAATGCTTTTGAAGCTTCTACTGATATGATCAAGGAAGGAAGGAAGGAAGGAAGGAAGGAAGGAAGGAAGGAAGGAAGGAAGGAAGGAAGGAAGGGTGGGTGCTTTTCTTGCAGTAGTGGTACTGAAATTTGTGATATTGCCCAAATGTTACTTCAAATTACTTCAAGTTAGTGTTGACTCTTTGCAACCACTTAGATTTTTCTCCATGACAACCTTTCCCTAACCTGGTGTTTCAGCTTTTCCAATGGTACACAAATCACAATTGTAACTGAGTCCATCAATTTTGCTGATGGTTGTCCTCTTCTCCTTCCTTTAACCTTTCCCAGCATTACAGCCTTGTCTAGAGAATTAGGTCTTCACATAATATATCCAATGTAGAATACGTTTTAGGCTGGTTAATGCCTCAAGTGAGAACTTGAGTTAATGATTTGTTTGATGATCCATTTGCTTATTTTCTTGGTGAATACTTCAAAAAGGTTTCTGCTATTGAAAATGCCATCAGTAAAGAGTAGGAGGACCCAAGAATTGTGTTCCATTCCTTGTATTGATTTGTAATTTTTAAACCAATATTCTTTGAGACTAACAAGAATCAAATTAATTGCAAATAGTACTTGCTGATTTTAGCAGAAAACGTATTGCTTGGAAATGCAGAGCTCTTGGGAATTATGTTCTCTTAATGGCTTCATCCATTCTCTCCTGGTTTAAATTGCTCTAATTTAAAGGTGCAACTACTGTTGCAAATGGGAGTCTCAGGAGGGTGGATTTAAAAGGCCAATTTCAATAACTGATTTACATCTAATTAATCCAATTTGAAATAGGCATTTTCCAGAACAATTTTGCAAGCTGGTTCACTCATGTGCTTGTAATGTTTGTATGTTTGCAACTGGGGAAAAAAGTAAAATTAGGTGATAATTACCAATTTGTGATTCTGGTATAAAATCTGTTGCTTACATTCAATTTGGAGTATTTCATTTTAATAAGCAGCACTGTGGATTATTTATAAATCAACCAACTAACAATTTTCTTTATATACTTCAAACATCACCCAAATTTGAGCCATTAATCCTAAATGCTTTTTGCATATCATAATTAAGTTTGCATAAAAGTAACAGATTTCTGATCAACTTTGTGCATGCAAAATCAGTGAACAAAGTGACTTAATTGATAACTAATGTGTTGTGCATAATTTGGAAGCTGAACAAATATATATATGTGTGTCTCTATGTGTGTGAATGAATGAATGAATGAATGAATGAATGAATGAATGAATGAATGAATAGGTTTATGAGATTGGAATATTCTAGATGCAACAGCTAATTCTTACAGAGAAAATTCAGAGAATAATAATAATATAACTGCTGTGCTTTAGACTATAAGTTATAATATTCACAATTTAGGGACTGGATAGAATGAATATTAGTTTGATTTATCTTTTAATGTTAATCAGTCACATTTTCCAGATTAACATGCCAAGTGGAACAATTATTTTGAGGATCTTACATTTCTTTAAAATTTAAAGATTGAAAAATAAACTAATTTAAAAATCAATACAAAGTATATGCAATAGGGAAAATTAGATTAAAACACATATATTAAGTGAAAATACTTGCAAACAGTATATATAATAGGAGCAATTATATATAAATCATAAACACAGAGATCTGTTAAAAATTGTGTGGAAGTACACAGAACTTTTAATGGTTTCTGTTTCTTTTTAAAAATATGCACATTTATGTAGACATGAGATAGAAAAATCTAGTTTTGAAAAAAAATCTAAATGTTCTAGAAAACAATACCGACAGAGTTAGCCATCCACAGAACTGAAAACTATACAGAACAAGCTTGTGAAAATCTGTTTGATTTGTTCAAGGAACATAAATTTCCACTTTGGTTGGGTTTGTCAGAGACCCATAGGAAGTCTCAGGAAATTTTGGAAAGAATTTATCTTTAACATTCATATGGTTGTTTTTTTTTTTTAAATGCTAAGTTGTTATTATAACACTCAGAATGCACAAAGCCAATGAATCTAGGAAGCCAACAATTCGATACAGAAATAGAAAATATAGCTGACATTAATTGCTGGTATATTTTGGGTTGGTTTCGTAGATGGGATTGATTGATAGATTTTTATTGTTTGATTTTGTGCTGTGAAATTGTTTATGACTCCTAGTGACCACACAGTGACTCCTAGTGATTTTCCTAGTGACTCCTAGTGATTTTCTCCATGACCATCTTTCCTTGACCAGGTCTTTCAGGCCTTCTAATGGTGCACTCATTACCACTGTAATGGAGCCCATCTCTCCAAGGTATTCTCAAGAATCTTCTCCAATTCCAATGTTCAAAAGCATCAACTATGTTACAATGTCCAACTTTCACTTCTACTGAGGTTCATGGGAAACATCATGGCTTGCACAATTCTGATCTCTGTAGGTATCAACACATCATAGAATTTGAATATCTTTTGAATAGCATTTGAATACCTTCCCACCCAGTGGTGAAATCCAATTTTTTTTTACTACCGGTTCTGTCGGCGTGGCTTGGTGAGCATGGCAGGGGAAGGATATTGCAAAATCTCCATTCCCATCCCATGCTGGTATGGGGCCAGCCAGAGGTGGTATTTGCCAGTTCTCCAAACTACTCAAAATTTCCGCTACCAGTTCTCTGAACTGCTCAAAATTTCCACTACCAGTTTTCCAGAACCTGTCAGAACCTGCTGGATTTCACCCCTGTTCCCACCTCATCTTCTGAATTCCTAACTTTGGAAGTAGAGTATTAAACTAGATGTGATTTGATGCATGAAGCAATTCATAGATCCTAGGGGATCTCCACTCTTGATCCTAGTTTAGTTCCCTGCCACTAGAGAGTAATGAATAAAAGCATATGAAATTTATGAATGCACAAATGTTAAGGGCTATGTTTATAAGGTTTTCATAGCTGTCCTACCAAGTGCTAGTCTGTGATATATTTCTTGACTGCTTGTTCCTTTACTGTTGCTATAAAAGCCAGATTGCCATCTTTAAGGTTGGTTGTTCTATCTGTTACCATTAGTTTGATCTTCTTTACATTTAAAGAATGTACAGTTGTATCTGTACAGAATGTATCTGTTCTAACATGACCACGGCTCTGCATGTTAGTATTAATGCACTGCTGTTTATAAAAGAATAGCAGTGTTTTCTTTTAATAAAACTTCCACCATAGATTGATATTTGGATATTAGGAAAAGGAGCACAAAAATGTGCAAACGTTGAGCGCCCTCTCGTGGTTTCTAAAATCCTATCCTTGCAGTTGTATACATATTTTCTCAAAGGTATATTCTGTCCTTCAAAATCAGTAGGGCAATTACATATAGGATTGCAGCCTCAATAAATCATTTTAAACAACTAGTTAATCAAAAAAGTAAATAAGCATTCACATTAGAAATTATTAATAGCTGTGTCAATGACTGTGACAGCAATTAATTGGAAAGAGCTTGAACTTGCCACATTTTGATTTATGTTCTTCAAAAAGTTGGTTAAGCCAATACAAGTTCTGAAATCCAGTGCTCACAAAGCAAAAACATAAAAATAAAAATGGAATAATATGTTCCATCTGCTCAACAGACTTAGAACCATAAGCATCTGATACGAACCACAATGATGAAAAATGATGAAATGTTGCAGGAACCAATCTGGGTCAGTCACTGGGACCAGATGATGAAATGTGTTTTGTGAAATCACAACACAAATCCAAGCCTCATACGCTTGTGCCATGTCATTGGGTGCAAGTGCATAAATCACATGGTGTTCACAGTGTGTCCACCCACCTGCCTTCTTTTGAATTCCTAATTTTGGAAGTAGACTATCTAGATTCAGATGTGATCTGAGGTACAAAGTAGTCCTTAGATCCTGGTTGATCTCAGTTTACTATAGAGTAATGAATAAAAGCGTATGAAATTTATGAATGCATAAAAGTTAAGGGCTATGATTATAATTAGTTACACACTTTAACCACCAGTGAATGCTGTGCAACTTAAATCTGAATAAACAAGCAGAAGGCTGGGTTGTAAACAATTAAGAGAAAATGACTTTAAAGTGTAGAACCTGACTGCCTTATTTTTGCTCAAGTTTTAAAGTAATTATTTTAGTGGTAACAAAGTAACAGATTTGGAAGGGACCTTTGAGGACTTCTAGTCCAACCCCTCTATACCATTCCAGGTAAGTAGCTGTCCAGTCGCTTCTTAAAAGCCTCCATTGATGGAGCACCCACAACTTCTGAAGGTAAGCCATGCCACATTAATTGTTCTAACTGTTAGGAATTTTCTCCTTAGTACTAGGTTGTTTCTCTCCTTGATTAGTTCCCATCCATTGTTTCTTGTCTTGCCTTCTGGTACTTTGGAAAATAGGTTCACCCTCTCTTCTTTTCTTTTCTGTTCTATTCTATTGATTCTATGCCCTCTGGTATAGCTGACACAATCGTCTATATATACCTTGAATTTCTTGCATGTAGACTTTCTAAAGATGAATATAACTGAGAAAGAGTTGCCATTATTTAGGTGACCTAATTCTTAACTAGGGACGCGGTGGCTCAGTGACTAAGACACTGAGCTTGTCGATTGAAAGATCAGCAGTTCAGCGGTTCAAATCCTTAGTGCCGTGTAATGGGGTGAGCTCCCATTACTTGTCCCAGCTTCTGCCAACCTAACAGTTCAAAAGCACATAAAAATGCAAGTAGAAAAATAGGGATCACCTTTGATGGGAAGGTAACAATGTTCCGTGCACCTTTGGCATTTAGTCATGCCAGCCACATGACCATGGAGACATCTTCGGACAGCGCTGGCTCTTCGGCTTTGAAATGGAGATGAGCACTGTCCCCTAGAGTTGGGAACGACTAGCACATATGTGCAAGGGGAACCTTTCCCTACCTTCAAAAGGCAAAGATTAAGGAAGGAAAAGCAAATTTCAACTCCAGTAACTTGAATGATTTTATAAACCAGATGATATATTTTGAAAGAACTCAAAAGTACCAAACATTCTCCAAAACTATACTTTTAAGTATGTGGCGAAGCAGATGGCAGCAAATCTGGATCAAAAAGTTTGTCATCAGACTTCTGAAAAAAGGAAATAAAGAAGGAAAATGGTTCTCGTTCTAAGAATAACATCTTGAGGAACAATCAGCATCTACATTCAATGAAATGTTAGTATTGCTAATGGGATTTCATCCGGTAAGAGAAATGGTGGACTATATCAGTCAATAATAAAGAATGTCAAACTTAGTTAAAGGAAATCCAGATGAAATGTTGACCGAATTGAAGATTTTATAGTTACAAAAAGCAATAAAGCAGATACAAAAGAAGATTCAGTTTATCACACCTTTAATAAAACGTCATGAAATCACCTCCCTGTATTTATATCTATTCACTGAGCGGTTTGATCTGTGTAATTTTTTAATGGAAAACCTTTAACTGCAGCTCATATAGTATATTTTTATTCAGCAGGTGATATGCCTGTATGATGTATATACTTTATTTTATTTTTATTTTATGTATTCCTCAAGCAAAAATTACAAATTCGAAAGAGCAATTTTTTTAAAAAAAAAGTGACATAGGGATAATAGGGATCTTAGTATACTTATTCATACCATCTTAGGAACCTCTTAAATACGGGGTGAGGTCCACAGAAGTTAAGTTCATATTAAAACTATGAAAGTTAGTAGCTGAGACAATTGAATCAAGTAAGATATTGACAATTCTGTTACAAAAATCTTTCTTTTTTTAACAATCAAGTTTAAAGCGGTTTACTTGAAGTTCAAAGTGGATGTTCACATGTGTTGTATTCAATTAAAACTAAAAAAGCCTAGTTATTGAGCTTCAAATGGCACTTTTACTCTTGTAACTATTATCGCTTCTCAACAAACTATGAGAGGGAAGGAAGAAAGAGATAGAACGAAACTCCAAACATCAAGATGCCAGCCATGGGAACCAAGGACATTTTGGCAGGTGTTTACCAGAACTGAAGAAGACTTTCTCACAACACTAGAAGTCTCCATTGGACAACGTGACCTGGGCTAATAGGGGGGAGGGAGAACTTGAATTTTAACTGTATGGGATTGCGCAGGAAATAGTTAGATCTGGTTTTGCCGTCATCTTTGCCGATATGATGTACTCATTAAAGTTTTGCATTAAGAGATTGGATCGTCTCAGCTGTGCTTGCTTTTGGTTGGGTTCGTCATTCAGAACATTGACACTGGTAGCTTAAGGTATTCTATTATGAACAGAAGACCGCAAGACTTTTCTTGTAAAGTACTTCTGAACTTGCTCAATTGTACAGGTAGTCCTTGACTTACAACAATTCACTTAGTGACTGTTTGATGTTACACCAGCACTGAAAAAAGTGAGTTATGACTGTTTTTCATACTTATGATCATTGCAGCAACCCTGTGGTCCCATGATCAAAATTCAAACGCTTGGCAACTGACTCATACTTATGACGCTTGCAGTGTCCCAGGGTCATGTGATCACCTTTTGCAATCTTCTGACCAGGAAAGTCAATGGGGACTTAACAACCATGTTAATAACTTAACAACTGCAGTGATTAACAACTGCCAGTGTTGATAATTCACAAAATTAACAACTCTGGCAAGAAAGGTAAAATGGGGCAAAATTTATTTAACAAATGTTTCATTTAGCAACATAAATTTTGGGCTCAGTTGTGGTTGTATGTTGAGGACTACCTATATCTGATATGTGGTAAGGATTCCAAACAATTGAACAGTACTCTAGGATTGGCCCAACATATGTTTTGTAAGCTCTAGTAAGCAATACAGTATTTCCAGAAAAATAAAAAACTCCATATAATTAAATTAATCACTTTTATTCCTTTTTTTAGCAATGCTATTGCAATGAACTTTAGAACATAAATGTTTATGGGCTATAAACTGCCCTTTCAGTTTTGAAGAGTAGAATATAGATTTTTAAATTAGAGGATAAGAATTTGATCTCAGAGCTCTCACTTTTGAGGATTGGGAGAGCCAGGTTCAGGGGAAAGGTCAGATTTTCTTCCAACACTTATGCTGTTGTCTTTGGGGGTAGATCTGGGAGCAATTTCTAGGAATTGTAGAGCTAAGGAGACTTTAGTTCTACAAGACATTTAGGCCAACCATTGGGATGGTGCCATTAATTGCTCTCCCACTGATTGCATAATTGGAGGGGGGCATGCCCAAAAGAGGAAATGAAAAGAGAAGCAACTGCTTTTAATTTTTTCTACTAGGAACAAGGGTCAGGGCTATGAAAGGACAACTTCAAATACTGAAAAGGAAGTATATACAGAAAGCCAAGATCTGCCACCATCACTTTAGAGTGAAGAGCATGAAATAATACAGGAAAACAGATTTAGCTGAATTCTGGAAAAAGACTTTTAACATTAGGTTTACCTAACTGGATTGCTCAGTTTCACTGGATTTCTTCAAGCTGAGTCTAGCCTGGGTGTTGGCAACCCGTGGCTCCAGAGCCACGTGCAGCTCTTTTGTCCCCCTGCTGTGGTTCCCTGTCAGCTGAACTCACCACGGCTGGCTCCACCCCTCACCCTCCCCTCCCAATCACTCCTTGTCTGCCCTGAGAAGGTAAAGACGATGGCGAGGGATGGAGACTCGCTCCATATTTCAGAGCAGGAGCGAAGCACCCCTGTACTCTCGGGCGTGACTGGGTCTCCACCCTGAGATACTGGCCCAGCCCAGCTGCAGCTGATACCTCTGCTCTCACCACCTCCATAGCCTGCCCATTGCTTTCACAGCACAGTTAAGTTTAGTGCACTTCACAATGGGGGAGATGGCATCCCCTCCTCTTCCTGGAGCCCATTATGATGCGGAGCCACCGCTGAGCCAGGCCAGTGTCTTGGGGTGGAGAGCTTCTCAGGCCAGGAGAGAAGTGACTGGGAGGGGCGGGCAAGGAATGGGGTCAGCCGTTGGTGGGTTCAGCTGATAGGGAGCCACAGCAGGAGGATGAAAGAGCTGGGAACTTGAAATGACTCTTGATTTAAATTATATGGTAAAAAGCACCCAAAGAAGAAAGAACAACATTAGCAAAAAAAAAAAAAAACCAAAACCAATCCTCGCCTGTTTTTGGAAATGGTTCAAGAGAGAACACATACACATGAAAGAGAGATGAGAGAGAGAGGGATATGAGAGAGAGAGAGAGCAAAGAGTGAAAAACAGAGAAAATGAGAGAAAGGGAGAAGGAGAGAGAGAGAGGAAAGGAGAGAGAGAGATGAGAGAGGGGGGGATATGAGAGAGAGACAAAGAGAGAAAAACAGAAAGGGAGAGAAAGGGACAAGGAGAGAGAGAGATGAGAGAGAGAGAGAAGAGAGAGAGAGAAGAAAAAGAGGAGAGGGGGAGAGAGATGAGAGAGAGATGAGTGTGAGTGAGTGAGAGAAAGAGGGAGATGAGATAGAGAGGAGAGAGAGAGATGAGAGAGATGAGAGATGAGAGAGACAGAGACAGAGGGAGAAACAGAGGAGAGAGAGAGGAGAGAGAGAGGAGAGAGAGAGGAGTGTGTATGAGTGAGTGAGTGAGAGAGAGAGATGAGAGATATGAGAGAGAGAGACCAAGGGAGAAAGAGAGAGAGAGATGTGTATGTGTGTGTGAGAGAGAGAGGAGAGAGGTGAGAGAGACAGAGAGAGATACCTTCCGCATGTCATTATTCCTGAGCTTTCTGTAATTCTGAATAGATCCAAGGAAGCAGAAAGTAATACTATATGAGTTTACCAGAGCCAATCAAATAAGCCTGTTTGTGGACAGACAGTGTTCTTAAGGCATTGTATCAGTTACTTATGGTCTTAAGAAGACCAGAATCAGAACTGAACAATTATATATCATGTAAGCCATTCAGTGGGTTTCTCGTTGTATAATTATGTCAGCTATTTAGTTAAATTAATTATCTGTATGCTGCCGCTTACAAACTGATCACAAACTGCCAGGTTTAATCACACCTAGGTTTGATGTGTTCCAGCAGATGGCAGCATCTGGCCAATCTTGTCTTGGCTCAGAAGCTAAGCCAAGAATTTAGGGCTAGAAACTAAGCTACGAAGTTGAGGGGACTGAGAAAACATATTGAAAGAAGATAGCAGTACATCACTTCCATCACTTCTTGCTATCAAGAAAACTACATAATGTGTTGAGTTCAACTTGTAGAAGATTGAATTGCGGGTTTAAATATATTCATGGTTACGATATGCATTAATGCAAACAGAGTTTGGCAGGTCACTCCTTGGTGGAAGCAACCAGCTGTGAATGCAAGAAGCCAAACTAAAAACATACTTTTAAAGTTCCTGGGGAAGGGCTTTTAAACAAATGCAGCCTTTTTGAAGTTTCAGGCTGTCATACTATAAATCAAACTGTAATTTCAACAAAAGAGAACAGCCAACTCAGCAGCCTAAAAAAGAGAGAGAGTTGAAGGCAGAATGCAGCTTGTGGGATGAGAGCTGCCTTTTGCAGAGGACTACTTTATGTGGTTTCCCCCTCTCCAACAGATTTTTGAATGCCAACGTCACTGAAATTTGGGAAGTCCTGTCACCTTCCAGCCAACATTTCATTGAGGAACTGGCAAGAAGCCCATTCAGGACAGGTAAATTGTCCATGAAGGACTGGGGAAAATTTACAGGACTCAGCAAAAAATCTTGCCGCAGAATTTTTTCTTTCCACTGCAAATGGTGAGAAGAATTTCATATCCTACCATTGTATAGCATATGCAGTTTTTAAAAATACAAATTTAATCATGATCTCTTGCAGAACCTTAGACTTACATGGAACCCTAGTTGAGAAAGGCTCTTCTAAGCTTCTGAATACTTCCTTCTTGATGTGTAGGATTATTCCTGGAAAGATACGTGGTTTTTTTTTTGTTGTTGTTGTTTTTTCTGTGAGGCTAATAGATGCTAAATTAGAATCTGCTTTTTGGTTGATACATAGAAAAATGCATGAAAAGTTGCAGTTGAGGGGTGTGTGCACAGATAATTTATAACAGTCTTACAATTTATCCTACGTTCTCACAGATAGTGGTGCCTATAATTTATGAGAAAGATGTGGGTTCAGTCCCAAATGGATGACTTGGTATTAACCCTCTGTCTCCTATTTCTCAATTTCTCCTTTAAAAAGTGAGAACGAAAATCTGTTTAAATATATTTTCATGTTTCCAAACATATTTTGCATTGAAGTGCATTTTTTAAAGTGATTTCCACTGAGACTTCCAGCGGTGAATCATTTAGCAAGTTAATCATTTAGCACGTAATACTAGGATGATAGGTGAAGCTAAGTGCCTGGGAGGAGCCTATCATTTTCAAAAATTGCCACCAAAACTTTGCTGTCAACTGCGCCCACCCTGTCTGAGACAATGCGCTTCAGGACCCCGTAGATGTGCTGCACAAACATCTAGGCTAGGACCCGGGTTGAAGGAAGTTTTGGGCATGCCACAAAGTGCACTTGCTTTGAGGACAGTCAATGACAGTCCAGATTATAGTATTCCCAACACTCTCAGGCAGCTCCATGATAAAGTCCATGGATATCTCCTCCCACTGGTTAGCAGGGTTGGCTACTGATTGTAGCAAGTCTGGAGATTTCCCAGGTAGGCGCTTCATGGAGGCATACATGGGGCAACTGGTCACATCAGCTTCTATGTCCCTTTTCATCTTTGGCCATCAAAACTGTCTCTTTGGCAAATGAAGTGTTTTCACAAATCCAATACACACATACACACACACTACTTTGGCTCTATATGTATTAAAAATGATTTGGAAGAAGTTCTTTGGTCCTTCAGTACAGCCAATCTTTTTTCAAGTTCTAGTCTGACCCTGAAATAAGATGCCATTGTTTAATAAGCAAAGTCGTCACAGTTAATATAGCGCTTAAGTTTGCAAAGAAGGTGACTGTTGTTTTAACACTGTGAATGGGAAGATGAAAGAGGCTGAGAGAATTATGGCTGGAGTAAGACAACAAATGGAAGATGCAATTTTAAGATTGAGGGGATTGTAATTTTTCTTGATCCATAGACTTCTCCATTTATGGGGTCAAGTGGTAAGCAGGTCATTAGTTACCCTGTTTTCCTATGTGAAAATAATGATGGGTTTGCTAGCAAAGAAGAACAGAGGTTATTTTTACAGCTGACATCACTTTGTTATCTGAGCCTGACATAAGAGCTGAAATATTTACAAACTAAATCAGGAGCAGGTTTGAATGCTAATTTTAGACATAACAACTGTAGATTTTAACATGGAAAAGATAATAGCAAAATAAGAGGGTTATTTTAGCAGTTGTTGTGAATATAATTCTGCTGGTTTTATTCCTCCCTGTATCTTCAACCTATGGGACGGGGTTGCTCAGTGGCTAAGACGCTGAGCTTGTCGATCAAAAGGTTGGCAGTTCAGCGGTTTGAATTCCTAGTGCTGTGTAACCGGGTGAGCTCCCGTTACTTGTCCCAGCTTCTGCCAACCTAGCAGTTCGAAAGCACATTAAAAAAATGCAAGTAGAAAAATAGGGACCACCTTTGGTGGGAAGGTAATAGTGTTCCATGCGCCTTTGGCATTTAGACATGCCAGCCACATGACCACAGAGACATCTTCGGACAGTGCTGGCTCTTTGGCTTTGAAACGGAGATGAGCACTGCCCCCTAGAGTCGGGAACGATTAGCACATATGTGCGAGGGGAATCTTTACCTTTTACCTTTTACTTTCAACCTCTTCATAAATGACCTGGAGCAAGGAGATAGAAGGATTATTCATCAAATTTGCACAAAGTTGGGGGGAATTACTTACACTTTGGAAGATAGACTCAAGATTCAGAAGGGTATTGACAGACTGGAGCATTGGGTCCTATCCAACAAGATGCAGTTCATTGATGGGAAAAGTAAAATCCTCAGGCAGGAAAAAAAAACCCAAATGCACAGGTTTCAGTTTTGGAAGACAATTTTCTTTTTTGCTTCTTAGCTGCCACATATTTTAGCTGGGGGAGTTGGGAGGGGGTTGTTGTTGGAGCGGTAGAAAGTTAGTCATTACAACATTCCGTATTCAAGGACTTTGCCTGCGTCTGAGGGAGACTGCCTGGAGATTGTATCCAGTTGAGTGTGAAGAGTTGATTGGACAATGTGATGAATTTGTGGGTGTGGGGCAGGGCTGTGAACTCTTAGCTGGGTGGAGAAAACCTGGAAGCTTTCAGATTCGGGTTTTCCTAGATGTGCCAACATGATATCTCTATTAAATTGGAACTTTGAGAAACCTCAGGCCTCAGAGCTTTATTTCATTGGGGGTGTTGCTTGGAACCCTGACAATAGGTACATAATATGCAGTACCTCTCTCATCTGTGAGAGAGATCCAGGTGTCCTTGTAGACCATCACTTAAGTGTAAGCTAGCAGTGTGCTGTAGCTGCTAAAAAACTGCAGTCAGAGAAGGCTTAGAGGTGGTATGATAGCCATCTTTCAATACTTGAAAGCTGTCACAGAGAAAAAGAGGTTGATTTGTTGTCCAAAGCACCTGAGGGTGGGACACATAGGGTGGAAGCTCATCAGGGAGAGATTCAACCTGGAACAAAGGAGGAATTTCCTGACAGTAAGAATGATTAATGGGAAAAAGCTTGTCTCCCGTATTTCGCTCCCTCGCTGGAGGTTTTCAAGAAAAGATTGGACAATCATTTGTCTGTAATGATATAAGGATTCCTGTCTTGGGCAAAAGCCTTGGACAGGGGCAGTGGTGGGATTCAAAAATTTTTACTACCAGTTCTGTGGGCATGGCTTGGTGGGCATGGCTAGGGGATGTGACAGACAGCACTCGGCCTCCTGCACCCTCCTGGAGCAAAAATGGGCCACGGGGGAGAATGTGTTGCTCCCCCCGTGCTCCACTTTGGGCCTAGTAGGCCTCCCTGAAGCCTCCTGGGAGCAAAAATGGGGTGTGTGGGAACTCCTGGAAGGGGTGGGGCAGGAAGGGGTGGGGCCAGCCAGCAATTTAACTACCACTTTGCCCAAACTGGCTGAATCCCACCACTGGGCAGGGGGTTGGACTAGAAGACCTCTAAAACTTTAGTATTAGATTGCGGAAAGAGTAGTGGAAGCTTGGAACCAACTTCTAGCAGAGGTAATGGGTCAAGCAGTAACTGAATTTAAACATGTTTGGAAGAAACACATGTCCACTGTCTGATAAAAATTAAAATAATAAAAAAACCCTCGAAGGACAGACTTGAAAGGATGAGTAAACAAAAAGACCACAGTGGAACAATCAAATACAAGGCCCTTAATTAAAAAAACAATCCCTAACCCTAACCCTAACCCATTCGTAGTGGAGAATCAGACTGCTGCCAAACTAATTTTTTTATCCAGTCATCTTCAAACTGGATGAATAACTTACTTTCCTGTAGCATATGAAAAACAACTTCTCCCGAAGTTCTGCCAATAGAATCAGACTTCCTATCTAAACCACATTTCTAAGTAATGTAGCTGTTGTATCTTAAGGTATAAAAATAATTGGCTATTATTGATTCGTTTAACATTGCCATTTCTGACTTTTTAACTCAAGATGGTAACATTTGCCAATAGGTGCTGAAGTAATAGAATAATTTATTTAATGCATTATATTAATTTAAATTCTGTTATTGGCATCAAAATATAGTTAGAAATCAGGCTAAAAACTTTTCTCCCAGTCAAAATGTGTGTTTGATAGACAAATTAATAACAATGGATGATTAAATTCTGAAATTACTTAACTTAATCATTCTAATTATGGATAATTAGACAATAAAACAGTGCAGCCCGATGTGAAACTGAAATTTGCTGCTTAGTGGAAATATCTCTTAAGAACTTGATGGAATCCAAGCTTTGCATTAGGAAAGAAAGTGTAGTAAAGGGTGTAGAATTGTGAGCTTCAGGGTGTGGACTACAGTTTATTATAATTTGGTTTTTTTTTTTTTTTTTTGTCTTCCCCTTTTCATTTCACTGGGGATCTCACCAGGAATCCAGTATACCAAATGGAATGTAAGTTTTGTATTCTAGAAGTTCTATCTCCCCATTTCAGGCTGACTGTATGAAACAAAACAGAAGTCTATAACTCTTTGGGTGTTCTGAACATACAGTAGAATAGATTCCTAACAAACTTTTGAGCTGCAAGAATCTAAATAATCACTAGACGGCAGCAAAGAGATACAGAAAGGTCTTGCTTGACTTCAGAATACTGTAACCATTTGCCCTGAAGATATATGTGTATAATCGAAATATGAGGAGAAATAGACTCATTCTGAGATTTTTGATCCATCACACAAGATAATCAGTGAATTATTTCCTCCAGGACAGGAGACATTCTGGCAGAAAATATTACATTAATATTTTGAAATCTCTTTTCTGTATCTGTATTGTTGAGATCTATAAGTCACATTTTACTCCAGTTTTAAAAATTTGCAGATTGAAATTTCCCCCCTTGCTTATTCTCAAAAATAGATGCCCCCCCCCATGGAGAATTGCAGTTTTTACTGATAGAATAAAAAGGGAGGGAGGGATGGTCTAGGAGAGAATCCTACTTTGGAAAACACACACATAAACACATGATCACACACACACAAATGTTGACCTAGAGGCAACATTTACATCTTATAAATTACATTTGCATGATATTGCACTACCTTACATTTACAATACTCAGCATACAAAAGAAAATATTATGCATGAGTCATGCACACAACCTTACTATGCAAAACATCCCTTCTTTTTATATTTGAAATGCTAAAGAAAAACTGCAGTAAGCAGTTCAAACCAAAAAATCAAAGATACTTTTGCAGCAAAAGGTGCCAGAGACCATATCAACGGTGTGAAGGAAATAAACAGAACAAATCTCTTGAGAGTGAAGCAAGAGGCCTAACCCTTAGTCCCCTTCAGTGGGACTAGGGGAGGTTCACCTTAAGGAAGGCAAGTTGTTATAGTCATGGTCCAATGGGTTTGTGTACTGATATGCCCTGCCCTGGAGAACACTTTCTTTTGGGTTACTAGTTAGCAGGAAAAAAAACATGCTGCTGAGAGCAGCTATTGTCAAAGCTTGCTAGATGTTACCACTGGTTGCTCTAAAATGGATCAGCTCCATCTTCTCGGCTTTCTTGGCTTGGTCGTACAATACAATATCAACGATTCTACTTTGTTGGCCAAGTCAACAAACATCAACCATATGCAAAGATGCTGCTTCGTGACGAAGTTAGAATTCTTGGGCCAGCCAAGAAAAATCCTACTCTAACACTAGACTTTGGCTTCTGCTGCTGGAGTAGAGGAGGATGTGCTGGATGATCCAGGCTTCTTCCCTTTGCTTTGACTGAGTCTTCTGTCCTCTACCTAAGCCATTTCCACAACCAGGAGCTCTTTTATCAGTTAAAGTAATTGTCCCCTTCTTCCTTGGGTCAAATAATCTGGCAAGCATTAATATTTTGCTTGCTGCTGCACAACTCCAGTGTGAAATATTAAGACTTTAACATTTTCAGAGCCGAGTTTCTTCTGGTATCCCACAGGTAGAAGTAATTCTATTGAATATGTAAAATCCGAGGGATCAGGTGTAGGATTGGGTAAATTATGACTGTGCATTGATCTAACACTTGCATCCCTTCTTATTGTAGTGGAACTTGCCATATCAACTACTGTATGAGACTTTCTCTAAGAACACTGATACTTGATGCCAGCTGCAGTTGGCATTGTCATCAACCAGATGTTGTCCCTTCCAGACCAAAATGATTCCATACAATCAGACATAGTTTAGGACTAATGCAGCTGATGCTAATAAACTCTTCCTAATGGATTATCCATTTCATGTTGGATATCCTGTCCACGATCACAATTGAGATTTGGCTGGCCAAAACTTTCAACATGTGATTCATGTTCATCTTTACTTGAACTGCCACATGGGCCAAGCAGTTTAGCATGAAGTGTCACCCAACTGTGTCTAGGTCAAACACCATGAAATTCTACAGCAGTAGACATATTTTTACCCCACTCCTACTCATGCTTTCTTAGGCAGAGTTGGAAAATATGCACTCTACATCAATCAAACTAAGTGTATGAGTTGGATATATAAATGTTGGGACCTACTGATTCCAGAAATACTGACACTTCTTTGCTGCATTGGTGTTATAAAGAAGGCACCACCTGACTACTAAATATGGCACATGAATGGAACGGGTAAATAGGAGGCACCAAAATCCAACATTCTCCACTATATTGAATAGCTCTTATCTGAAGCCATCTTCATTGTGAGAACATGCATCAGGCTTCCTGTTGCTTGACCCCCAACTTCAATAACTTTGTACACATCCTGCTTTGCTTAAGAGCTAGTATTTGCTTCTCGTGGCAACCCAGCCTTCCTGTTGTTGCCAAAGGAGGATTACATCCAAGGAGGTGCTTAAGCATCCTGAGTATGAAAGATGCCTGCTCTTCTTCTCACTGCTGCCCCATGCCTTCCCCAATGAATCTTCAAACATTGGGTTGCCATTGGGCCCAAAATTTGAATCCTTTCTTGGTCA
Source organism: Pituophis catenifer annectens (assembly GCF_029215685.1). Taxonomy (NCBI): domain Eukaryota; kingdom Metazoa; phylum Chordata; class Lepidosauria; order Squamata; family Colubridae; genus Pituophis; species Pituophis catenifer. The sequence continues at coordinate 261,718,431 of NW_027256881.1, read as the reverse complement.
AGGGTAAACTGATAACAGTTTGCTAGATCACAATTATTCACTATTATCAAATGCAATGACCTCTGATTCAAGAGGACGCAGTTCCTCTAATCCTCCTCTGATGCCTTCAACCCATTATGTGGTAGAAGATTAGAGGTTAAGCATCATGCAGAAATGTATTGTTGAGATAATGCTTTTCAATGTCACCTGTCATCATTGTGTAATTGGAAGTGAATCCCATCTCTTCCTCTTACCCCGTAATTTTAGAATGTTATTTTTGTATAGTTATTCAAACTAACTAGTATGTCACCCTTTGAACAAGAAACGTAGATTATTATATCTTTCATAAGTCTAACTTTCTTTGGTAGTTATATAAAGAACTTTGCAAGGCAAAATAATTAAAAAGCAATTAGTGTTTCAGCTATTTGTAACTGCACACTCAAGTCTTTGTTCATTTACGTCAATAATCCCACATCATTTAACCCAATGTTCTTGAATTCATTATGCTAAATTGTGAAAAAAAGTCTCTGTTAACCATATAATCAGCCCAACCTATTTCTATTTTATAACTGCTGTGAAATAAAGAACATAAAACATACAATATGGGGAAGGTTGAGTGTTCAACTTCATAGGTGATTAAATGTAATAGATAATTCTTATACTGTTAACATTAACCTCCAGGTAGAGTTACAGCTTTCATTACATACATCTCTATATCTATGTCCAAACACACAAGTTTTGGCCCCTTCATACTGCATGCAATATCACGACACATGTATATATGATACAAGGATTGCTTCTTGAGACCATGTAATCAGCACTGGGGCTCCAAGTATGTGAAAGAACCATCTCCTTCAGCCGCCCTGAGTCTTCGGAGAGGGGCGGCATACAAATTTAATTAATAAATAATAATAAATTAATAAAATCTCCTGTCTAAGTTGGTTTTCTCAACTGCTGTGTATTTTAATTTTTGCATACATATATGCTTTATTTTTATTATTTTTCCACCCAGACTTCTTGTTGTGATATGTACAACATATCATATACATTGATTAAATAAATAAATGGCCTTGCTTTCACTATTTACCTTTCGTCTTGCACCCTGTGAGGATGAAGTAGGAAGAGGACAAAATCTAAATGTTATGACTTGAGATGACGATCAATAGGAAAGGTGGAAACAGTTCTTGAAGAGTTGGTGTGAAGCAGTTCTTACATGCGATAAGAGATGCTTGGTCTCAGTCAACCCAGTGGGAAGGCCATTGCCTCACAAGGAACTTACCCCTCTTTCTTATTCTGCTGCATGGAACAGCTTCTTATCAATCTTTCTTGGAAAGATCAAATGACGCTTGTTACTAGCTAGTGGGAGGTGTGCTGTTGAAGACAATTTTAATGAAATAAATGCAACGTATTTAGGGAAAGGAGTTCTACATGTATCTGATTTATCTTCATTCTTCTATACCCCTTGGGATCAATTTATTTCTTCATTCTTCTATGTCTCTTGAGGCCAAGAGACTTCAAAATTAATTTTGCCTGAGGGTCACAAAGAATTAGATTTAAATTGTTCTCAAATGGCCAATTTATCTATCTCTCTATAGCCATCAAGCAGTTTTGCGCAACCGGCAGTTTTGAACTTCCCCAGAGCCAGAAGCAACATTGCCCAGGAAGGAAGCAAATGTGTCTGGATGGCTGAAGCAAATTAACTGAATGATTTTTTTTGGTTGGGAGAAATTGTTCAAGTCTGGCTTGCATAATGATTCCTACCATGCATTTCTCATTCTGCACAAACCGAAAAATATCCACCATCCTAAGAAACCCCAAAGACAAAATTGAGTTAGAAAATCAAGGAGTATATGAAATCCCATGCACCGCCTGCCCCACCACATACATCGGACAAACCAACAGAAGAATAAGTGCATGCATTGAAGAACACCAGAACTCAGTCAGAAAAGAGGAACCAACTTCTTCCCTGGTCCAACACCTTAAAGCCACAGGACATGATATTGACTTTAAAAAGACCAGAACTATTGCCAAAACTGAACACTTTAACAACAGAATAATCAGAGAAGCCATCAAGATAGAAAAATGCCCACACAGCATGAATAAATGAGATGATACCTCCCGCCTACCAGCCATTTGAAAACCCGCCCTCATTGACAAATGAGTCCCTAACACAAAGAATGACACCAGACCCACACTCACAAAAACCACACAGGATGTCACCACCACACATCCACGCAAAAAGCAAACCCACACCGATGAGGCATGACCACAAACCAGAAGCCAGACCACAGCTGCATCATTAGCCACTTTAAACCCCTCCAATCCATACATGAAGCAAACTGACACCCACCATGAAGATGTGGCATGACCACGAACGCGAAGCCAAACAGCAACGCAGCTCACCAGCTCAAATCCCCCTGCAACTCAGACTAACCCGAGCACAACCAAGCCCCCACCTAAACAGAACACACCCCCATCCAATCAGAGCACAGCCAACCCCCCATCCAATCAGAGCACAGCCAAATCCCCAACCAATCAGAACACACCTCCACCCAAATCAGAACACAGCCAAGCTCCCACTCAATCAGTTCACACCCCCACTGGCAGTTAAAAGGAAGAAACAGCTGCGATCACACATTGCTCCTAGAAGTACGAAGCTGAAAACACCAGCCTGAAGATGAAGAATGAGACTTTGTCGAAATGTCGCCAAGACACTTCCAATTTTACGCGGGAGAAAACCCAAATAACCGAAGACCTACATATATATACATACATACATACATACGTGTGTGTGTGTGTGTGTGTGTGTGTGTGTGTGTGTGTTTCCTCCAGCCAGGTTTTCCCTACGTAACCAAGGTTTTTCTGCAGCCCCAGCTCAGTAGAATCACATCCACTCGATTCTGGGCTTTTTTCTTTTCTAGCAGCCAGCAAGCTCTTCCTGCTAGGTGGGAGACCTATATAGATCTATTTCCAGCTCGTTTGCTTTCATCAGTAGGCCACACCCACATCTTATGTATCCTCCCTGTAAAGGTATAGTTTCTATTTTCTTACTTCTTCGTAGGGTTTATGTGTGTTTTTCCTCTAGCCAGGTTTTCCCTACGTAACCAAGGTTTTTCTGCAGCCCCAGCTCAGTAGAATCACATCCACTCAATTCTGGGCTTTTTTCTTTTCTAGCAGCCAGCAAGCTCTTCCTTCATACCTTTATGGGAAAAAGCACCCTGCTATGAATATTATATTAAGTGCCTATCATACCAATAACATTTCAACCATCGGTGACTTTTGAGACAACAGGTTTTGGAAAATGCATCTAGGGTACAACTGGTAAACTGCTTATTTCTGGAATATTTTCCATACTCTATAAATGAGATTTATTTGGAGTATATCTTGGTTTAAAGAAATTATGAATAAAATTTAAACTGAAGCATGAGCTAATGAAAGAATAAACCCTCCTCTTAACAAAAACAAATTGAAAGCTGCTTTTGGGGTCATAGTATTTTTGTTCTTTCTTCAGTGGCTACCAAACTCTTAAATTGCACTGTATTATTCATTAGCAAATAGATTAAATGCATCATGCTCTAATGGTTTTCAAAAAGTCATCTACAGTGTGTAAAACTACTGCAATCTATGCCAAGCTCCATATGCCCATTTTTTTATTCACTTTGACTTCATTTCCTATAGGCTCAGAGCAATTCCAAGCTGTTGGAGCAAGATCAAACTATTTTGGAAGTGCTAATCTAATATAATTAACTAGATCTGGTTTGTGAAGGAAGCTTTATTAATTTGGGCTGTATTGGCAGAATTCTCAATTTTCACCTGCTTTTTTCAGATGCCAGTCAGCCAATGCAAGGTTGCACATTTTTAATGATGTGGTGGCAGACTACTGTATGGTAATGGAAACATGGTTAAACAACATGCTGAAAGTCTACCATTTGATGTGCAGTACCTTGGTGTTATGTTGCAAATGTCCTTATTAAAAAGTTAAAAGGTAACTTTTAAAATGCTGCAAAAGCATTATATTACACTGGTGAAATGGGAATGGAAACATTACTAATGTGAAGCCTGATGACTAGGAAGGTGTACAGTAGCCAACATGACAGTGGAATACCATATGACATCTGTTTTGCTAATGATATCCTACTTGCCTTTAGCTCTTTCTTCCTACATCTGTTCTTCCATTCACTGACAGTTCCTCACAATTCCCTAGCTTTTATTTAGAATGCTATTAACATTTTATTTCATTCTTCCCCTCCTTACATAAGCAACTAAACAGTCAAAATTTAAAATCAACCCTCATCCCTGCAATAATTCAGAGAGCTATCCTATCTAAACCTTGGTATACATGAAGGTTTGGCTCACTTCCAGAAATGTGCAATTTTGTGACAAATCAAATAAATCAAATAAAAAAAAAAGTACCGCTTTTCCCTGAAAATAAGACCCTGTCTTATATTTTTTGAACCCCGAAATAAGCAGTTGGCCTTATTTTGGGGGAGGTCTTATTATTTTGGGGCACGTGGAGCAAGACGGGGCTCTTTTTGCTGTCTTGATTTTCAGCTCTATCTCTCTAATCCTAACCCAGAGGAAATGGCAGGGACTGGCTGCACATGCATTTAAATATTTTTGGGGAGGGCTTCTTTTCAGGGAGGGCTTATTTTCAGGGAGGGCTTATTTTGGGGGGAGCTTATTTTCAGGGGAGCTTATTTTGGCACATGCGCTCACAAGTCTAATTGGTCTTATTATCAGGGAATGTCTTATTTTCAGGGAAACGGGGTAAGTTGAATATCTTAAACTTAAGGGTTTTGTTTTAAGAAACATTATTATTGAATAGGTGACAAAGCTTTCAATACAAACAGAAGAAAACAGTAGAAACCTGAAATGTTAGCAGAGTCAGTAGGTATGTGCTAAAACAGAAAGGTGATGATTCACTAAGCAAGTTGGCATTTCACAGAGAAAAGCCATCTTCCCTGTAAGCAGCAAAAGTGAGCTCATAGGTCAAAGCCTGGGACTCTCAAGCCAGTTCTTCAAGGGATTCTTTTGAGCATTATACCTCTAGCTTCAATTCCTGCCTTTGTGCAGTTGCTTAGTAATTTTATAGCAGCCACCTATCTATTTGATTACAGGATGAGTTAACTTGGCATCTCTCTACTTAGCACCAATTTGTGGAATAGGTAGGAATACCACAGGCTGTACTACCAAATCAAAATTAAATCACTGTAAAAAAATATATATGAAGGGAAATAAATTCTAAAACACCACTTCTTGTAATTTTTGGTGATATGGAGAAATTCACCTCAAATCATACAAAGTGTTTTTAAAAGAATCTTATAAGATAGGACAAAGGAGAAGTCATAGTGCTGAGTAGGCCAAAAGAGTTTTACCAGCATTTCTGGAATCACTCTGGTGCTACAATTGCCATGAATTGTCAAAAGCTTCTTATCTGATTGCCTTATACCATTAATCTCAAAATTTAGCTAATGAATTGCATTGATTGCTTATTAATTATACCTTCACTTTTGTACTTCCAAAACACATTCATCTGTTTACTGATCCATGGTAAATCTTGACAAAGGGCCGTGTTTCACAATATCTATAACTAAAGGCCTAGGCAAAGCATAATCAAGGCTATTACTTCATATTGATCCACTTAAGTCTCCTCAAACATGGTATACATTGAGAAAGTCAACTTTGTTTTCTCATATTAGCAGAGCATAACTTAAATTCTAAACTTGCAAAGTCACAGAAACACTACAGCAAAATTATTCAAGAATTCTTTATTATGCAAATAAGGGGAGGGAGGAGACAGTTCACACTTTTATACTTGTTGAAAGAAATACCCAGGTCCAGTTCCAAGCCAGGAGAAAGGTACTGAAGACAAAATGGAGGCTAGAGGCTGATTGGAAAGAGGGTCCATTTATTGATGAAGCAGAACAACCAAGCACGTATGGTTTTGGGTAGCTGATCACATGGAGTTGATAGCGAGGAGTTTTTATACCTTCTCTTGGGCTTTGAACTTGAGCTTCCTGTTCCTGTGCAAGAACATGTATTCTATTGGCTGTTATCAGACTTCCATGGGGCCATGTAGGGGTCATGTTTGTCTGAGCTAAGTTTGGTTGAAGTTTGCTGGGTGATGCAATGTCCTTAGGAGATTGTGCAATGTAGTGAATGTCAACTTGCAAAACTTTCAAGTTGTCATGAGCAGGAAGGAGGGAGAACTGAAGTGAATTCCATACATTCTTTCTCACCACAATCAGAAGGAGGGTCCCAGCCAAAGTGGTAATTGGAGAATGTGATTTATGACATGGCCAGAGAGGAGGGGAGAGACAGGGTCATAGGGGAACGTAAATCTATGTAGGATCAGTCCTAACTGCATCCGAGTATTGCCGGAATGGTGCTCCCAATAAATGAATATATTTCCTTTGAAGTTTGGATCATGGCTCATGAATTAATTAGGGCATCTTTCGGAAACTTGACAGAGAACTCTGCTGCTAGATGGTAGTGGATTCATCCTATTATATCCTGAAGGGTCATGTCTTAATCCCATTATCCTGGAGCTGAAGGTCTTTTGTTTTGTAGATAGACTGGCTCAATCTTTCTCAATGGGCACAAAATACCTCCTGGGAATAGGGAGCTGGGGCTCTGAGTTTCTGACTCCCTTAAGATTTTTATTTCTCTTTTAGGGGATATTTTATCCTGCCCTTTTTAATATCTCTCAAAATATTTCATTCTTCTAGGAGGGGGGTGGGTGCTAACTTTCTACATACTCTATAATTCTATGTTTTGATTTACTACTAAGCAAAAAATCCTATATGTTCTAAACTATTTGCCGTTTACAAAAATCATAGGCATCATTATCTACATTTAAGGATTTAGGATTTCTTGCATTTTATGTATTACTATTTTTATAGTAATCCTGTAGTGAATTGAAGTCTTTGGAGGATTTCCTTGTATATTATTGTGTTCAGTTGGAATTTTTTAGGATTGCAGATTATTTTTCCCCTTACATTCAATCCTGTTTGATTTTGGAGATTTCCAGGATAAATACCTGCAGTTTTCTTGGCAAGGTTTTTCAGAAGTGGTTTGTCATTGCTTCTTTCCAAGCTTGAAATAAAGTTACATGGCCCAAAGTCTTGTACTTAAGGCAGGACTCCTGTTTTCCAACCTGATGCCTTGTCCACTACCCCAAACTGTCTATCTTGCAGATTTAGTGGCATTTAAACAAATAAAAAATGGAAAAAGCAAGAATCCAACAAGATTCTCACAACCAAACCTCCTAGGCAATATTTCACATTGATTCTTCCCCAAGGAGATTGTGCATATGGACATATTATGCAGAATAAATGAAATAATACTATATAGTAAGGAAGTGTTCCATCTCCAGCTTTTAAAAATAATTCTAAAAAGAATTATACTTTCTTACCAAAACAAAAAGGCTTTCCTTTTTCATAATAATAAAAGAGAATTGGAATATCCAGCTGTGTGTATAAAATGGATTTAAGCTGGAAGCAGAAAAAAATAACCATTTGTGGCAGAAGATTGAAAGTGTATATTAAAAAAATATCTGTCAAAGACAGTTCCCAGATGTGAGAGGCAGACATATGTACTAACTTAACTAGAATCCAAGTTCCAGATCAAAGAAAGATAGCCTCCATTATTCTTTGTACAGCACTGTTTTGAAATAGGAAGGTAAAATTTATTTTTCGTCTTCCTTAAGCTTCCCCTTCAATAATAGGCCCAATCATATGATGAGTTATATTGCTTGTCTCCTGTGACTATTTTAAGATAAAGATCAGCTACTCCTGACATCAGTATGTAAATCAGGGCAAACACTGCAAAGAAAAAAAAAATGCAGATTACAAATCATCTTTTCTTTCTGTTTTATACTTTTTTGGATTCTTAAGAAGAGAACAGAAGTGACATTGTTTCACAGCATTTCAATCTGTAGTATCTATTTACTGAATAAAGAATAAAATCTGCCAAGAAGAATGACAGAAAAATTCAATCACTCTTTCTGACCCCATTTAACCTCTATATCTGAGCATACACATCAGGATATGTGACAAAAAAAAACCTGTTAGAAGTAAAGGAAAATACCATTAGATCATCCAGGGGTGGGTACTACTTACCTTTACTACCAGTTTGCAACGGGATCGCGGAAATTTTGAGTAGTTTGGAGAACTGGTAGTGGAAATTTTGAGTAGTTCGGAGAACCGGCAAATGCCACCTCTGGCTGGCCCCAGAGTGAGGTGGGAATGGAGATTTTGCAATATCCTTCCCCCAGGAGTGGGGAGGGAATGGGGATTTTGAGGTATCCTTCCCCTGCCACGCCCACCAAGCCACACCCACCAAGCCACACCATGCCCACCAAGCCACACCCATAGAACCGATAGTAAAAAATAATTGAATTTCACCACTGATATAGTCATAAACCCTATATGTATTTTTCCAAACTTACTGAGCCAGACATGGGGAGAATGAATCAGAATATTTATTATTTTCAGAAGATGGTAGAAAACAATCCTTTATTTAAATGGTAGTGTATTTCAAATCTAGTTTAAAGAGAAATGATTACAAGTAAGGAGAACAGAGATAATCTTTAAAATTGCCAGTTAATAGTAAATAATAGAGTAGCAACTTAAATAATGACTGTTTTCTCCAGTATGTTGTGATATGAGATTTCTTTATTTTATATATTTAGTGTATTGCATATCATACATGGAAAAGCAATATATATATATTAACATTTCACCTACATTAGTAAAACACAATAAAGTATAAATGTTAAAAAGATCTATGTTCAAATACCCATGTGATGCATGGTATTTTCATACAAGTGAATGATAATATTGCAGTTGTGTATGAAATGAAGAAGAGCCCAAATGAAATTTCAATAATAGGTGACTATGCAGGAACATAGATTGTTATAATAGTTTCTACTACAGTATTGCTGTTTCTCTCACAAACTCCTCCATGTTTGCTTGTGGGCTTTCGTTTAAAGTAGAGATGGGAGGAAAATATCAGCAGTTTGGTTCACTCATGGGAGAAGTTGTTTTGAAATGTGTTGATCTTCCTTTCCAAAAGCATAATCATAATAATTGCACATGAATAACCAGCAAATAATGGTTAAACTTTTAAACAGAGATAAGCAGAATTCCTCAAGTTCAATTCGGAATTAATATAGTCTATGACAATTTTGGAATATACATATATATACCATACAGTGTTTTCATTTGAAATACGTTAGCATGAGAAAGAAAAATTATTAAAAAATAATTTTTTTAATAATGTTAAGTGTAAATTCTGTTTTCATATAATAGGATAGTAATTATTTTTTACTGTATCGCTCCTTTGCTGTCCCTACCAAATAATATGATGTGATTTTCCAAAGGCCACTTCATTAGTCAAACTGAAATGACTGCCAACATTCAAGGTATTTGTTATTTCAAGTCAAGGCATGTCAAACATTTGTTCTAACACTATATGCATTCCTAATGAATATAGAAATAATAAACTATTCTTTGAATAAATGCAATCATGCATATGTTGACATAGAAATAATTCCCAGTTAAGTTCAACAAATCTTACTCCAAAACTATACAGATTTGATGATTGTAGGTTCTAACAGGAGGGGGGGGGGGGGAAGAGGAAAATGATCAGTAGAAATATATCTTGCTGTTCAATCCAAAGAGGAGGATTCAGAAAAGCCTACCTACGGATTAGCAATTGTTTCTAACAGTAGGCATAGATGCGTGAGTGTGTTATGGGTGGGGGTGCATATAAAATAGCTCTTATCTTGTGAGATTTCAAGAGGGAATGTGGTGATCTCATAAAGTGTCCTGAGAGTCTGCATATACATTCATAAGTATTCTCTTTTTAACAATTGAAGGTCAATGGACTCTATCTAGCAACGTCACAGGTGCTTCTTTTAAGAAATATGCCTTATGCCACCAGGCTTGAAATTTTGGGCTTGGACAATCTGGAACTGTGCCGCCTGTGATTTGATCTAAGCATAGTACACAGAATTGTCTGCTACAATGTCTTACCTGTCAACAACTTCTTCATCTTCAACCACAATAATACACAGGCAAACAATCGATACAAACTCAAAGTAAACCGCTCCAAACTCAATTGCAGAAAATATGACTTCAGCAACAGAGTGGTCAATGCCTGTACTGCTGTACCCGACTCCATTGTTACATCCTCAAACCCTCACAGCTTCAACCTTAAACTATCTACCGTGGACCTCATCCCATTCCAAGAGGTCCGTAAAGGGGGCATACATAAGCGCACCAGCATGCCTACTGTCCCTGTCCTACTGTGCCCCATTTATCTGTATTCATTTCCTTCGTTCATGTCCATGTTCATATTTATACATGCTATCTTGCACATATTTGACGAACTAATAAATAAATAAATAAATAAAAATACAATACACAGTATTTTAAACAGACTTTTAGATACCGTATGCTGTTCATCAGGACACATCTATCAGTTTCCTGCATGCTAACTAAAGCTGTTTTTAAAGATTAAAAAACAATGAAGAAAGTATCCAAGGAATAATATAATATTTATAATATTGATGCACACGTAAATTGCCAGCTATCAATTCACAGAAGTCTCTGCTCATTCAAAATGTATAACTGGGCAAAAATGTAACTTTCAGCATGCTGGGAGCAATAATATTCTTTCGCACCCATGATTCTCTTCCAGTTCACCTAGCATTGAAATAACATGCAGGCTTTCTTCTAGAAACCTATTTGGGATGCATTTGCTGTAAAGGATTTACCTAGCAAGAACCACTTTCATAGTATTTTAACTGGAGCTCAGTTTATTTCATGGAGTTGGATTTCTTAGACAGGTTTCCCAGAAAATCGTTCTTATGTAAGAAGGAAAATTTAGTTTTATAATTTTATTTACTATGGTTTTGTATGCTACTGAAATTACTGGCGCACTATGTGCCAATTGCATTTCTAGAGAGTCTTTAAAGGCACCCATCCATGAATGCATTGCAATAACTAGTTTCAAAGAGATAAGTGTGTGTGTTACTATCACCAAGGATTCCATTCTAAGGACTACATTTGGTGTGTCAGCTATTACAGCAGTACTCAAGAGTCCCTCAAGTTACAGGCCTGTTTCCTTATGGAAAGTTACACCTCATTTCAAATCAAACTTGATGCTCACGGAGACATTTTCAGCCTGTTTTCTCTTTACTGTCCTTCATAGCTTTTAGGAACCAAGGCAGGCAGATATCAGCTCAAAGTTTCTTCCCACTGCATTACCAAATAGAACACCTATTCAGAAAGCAGCAGAACCAGTGCAAAACAGTATCATCCATTACCAAAGATTACAGGTAGTCCAGAATACTGGAGTTAAATATATCAAACAGTGCTATATTTGGTCATCTACCAGAATGGACAATGCAGTTTTAGTTCCATGTCTAGACTAGAAACTGAATTAAAAGGGATCAGACCTTAGGGTCTTTTGCAATTGACCTGCATATATGTACAGTATATATGTACTGTATTGAATTTATATAATATTTTTCCCACTTCTGTAGCAGACCCTATCTGATGATTAAATAAAGTAGACATTTCATTCTTCTTCAAGACAGATGACACAATTCCAGCTCCCAAATTTTTGAATCCAAAAATTTGGTCTCATTAGTTGACCAATGAAAGTATGAATCCAATCCACAAGTTGTCAAACTCATTCTGTAGAAAATCCTACCCACATTCTAGAAATTCACAATCAAAATAACCAATATAAATTCAGATAACCTCACAAGGAATTCTTAAATTCAGCCACCTTATTTGAATCTGTCCATACAGAGTCCAGACGATCAAATATAAGTGATGGTATCAGCAAATCTTTATCAAACATTTCAATAGCCTATGGGTAAATAACTCTGCCCATTTACTATAAGCAATATTTCCAAATTATATACTGCCAATATAATCAGGGCGGAGAAAAAAACAACAATTTGCCATTCTTATTCCCACAGTGTAATCCCCAACACGGTTTCTCATCAAGGTTTGATCATATTTATTTCTTATTTTCCTTCACTAGTGATCTAATCATTATTTCAGTTACTTTATCTTCTACATAACCAGGGAATATCATTTTCTAAGGAACACATCAGTATCAGTTTCAGAGAGAAGCTATTCAAGAACAGAAATATCCACAAACTTAATTAACTCCAAATTCAAGAATTAGATGGAAGTGTGGTGAAACTGATTGCCAGATTACTGGGGGGGGGGGATATCCCAGAGACCTACTGGAAAGCAACTAGATCCATAAAGCACCTTGGATGGATAAACTTAATTGGTCCCCCACACCAGCAGTGACAAGCTACATATTGTTCAGAAAGTGATTTGATCATGGCAAAAAATAACAGTAAGAGCCTTCATTGTCAGTTTACAATATAGCAAATAAAATGACATTTGGTGCATGGATGGGTTGCAACCTGAGATTACCTGGGAGAAGCCCAGGAAATTTGCCCCCATTGTTTCTTAGCCTGCGTGACTTGGAATTCCCCATTAATAATAAAGACTGGGGCCATTAATTTCATAGCTAGTTAAATCTTAACTCCTCTGGTGATAAACCAAGCCTTGGTTTTACAAGATCCCAGAATAGGAGCTGTGGGGGCACAGTGGCTAGGATGCAGTATTGTAGGCTAACTCAGCTCACTGCCAGCAGTTTGATCCTGACCAGCTCAAGGTTGACTCAACCTTCCATCCTTCCAAGGTCAGAAAATGAGGACCTAGATTGTTGGGGGCAGTTTGCTGACATTGCAAACCTCTTAGAGAGGGCTGTAAAGCACTATGAAGTGGGTATATTAGTCTATGTGCTAAGTGCTATGTTCTACAGGTACAAGCTACAATATTCTGACAAGCTCTATTATCAAATTGGATTGCAGAAGTCAACAGTTATCTACATCAGATAATCTGCAACCTTTTTTACCTTGTCATTCTGTATATTCACAACATTTCCTTGAGTCAATTTTTGGTTTCCTGAACCAAATTATTCTCATTTGAATCCTTCTTTAGTTAATGCAAATATATTGAGCCAAGAGAACAAATTAGATTGTATCAGAATCCATCTCATCTTAATGTATTAAAAAGTTGCATATCTTCATTGGATTTCATTGACACCACATGTCCATTTATTGTGACCTGAAAAGTTGGTTGACTACTTTATATCTTTTTTGTGTTTTTTCTTTCTTTTCATTCCTTTCTATTTACTTTTCTTACTTCCTTTTTTCTTTAACTTTGTAATTTTTTACCTTGCAAAACCTTTTCAAATAAAAATTACAGTAGTTAAAAAAGAAAATTGGTTTATGTAGTTGAAAAATTAGAATCTCTGTATTCACAAAGGGACACATTAATATGCTGCCTTCAACATCAATGTGATTTGCCATAAACCCAAAAGTTTCTCTGAATCCCCATGTTTTTATATACTGATTCTCTTTCCATGAAAAAAATTCAGATAGGAAGCAAGTGATGAGAAACCATGAAATAAAATGTTGCACTGATTATCTGCAAAATTCTTTGTCATCAGACCATTTTTCTCCTCTACGATAGCTTAAGGCAGTCACTATTGTTGATTGGTAATGCTTCATTGATGAAAGGTAAATTTAAAAAAGAACTGTCTTCTAGAAACCTATTGAGTTGCCTTCTCCTAAAAAAGAAAAAGAAAAGTACCCACAAGATTCAAAAGCAACACAGTGCTGCATTTCCCCATCGGATGGGTGTAGTGAATCATACCTAAGTCATCCACTAAGGGGAGCATGAAGCTGGACCAGCCTTTCTAGTTTCTATGACAACGGCGGGGAGTAGAGTCTTCCAAGCCCAACACTCACTGAAGCAAATGCTGGATTACACAGTCCTTCCAAATGTGCTGGATTCTATGGAGCAGCAAGCAGCTCTGCTTCCTGTTTTGCAACACCTTAATTCCCTCAAGCTTTGTAAATTGGCCCATCTGAGCTCTCATTTATGAAGATGGTTCATCACTCCGGTTCCATACAATCATTTAAACAGCAAAAAGGTCAGTAGGAGTCTTTTCTTTCTCCGGCGATGAGCGTCAAATCATTAAGTGCATGCCCTTGCAGTATTCTTCAGCTTCAGCATAGCAGCTGCTAGAAAGATTTGGAGCACAGAACCAATGCAGGCAGCTTTTAAAACTCTTGCAGTAAGTTAAAATACTCTTTTGCACTGGAGCTTGAAAGAGTTCTCTGGATGAAGGAATAACCCTCTTGGCTACATTAAATACTTTTTTTTCCCTGTAAACAGCTTAAAAGGATATGAGTTATGTATTAAAAGAAAAAGCCTCTTCATCACAAGAATTCTTCCAGAATTAGAAATGAACAAATGAGTGTTGTAGCCATTCACTCCACTATTATGTCTATCTGTCTGTCTGTCTGTCTGTCTGTCTGTCTATCTATCTATCTATCTATCTATCTATCTATCTATCTATCTATCTATCTATCTATCTATCATCTGTCATCTATCGGTCACAGTATAGAATAATACTCAGATTCTGTTTCTGAGTATTGGAAATCACTAGCAAGAACAATGATGTCTTACTTCATAAGCATGTTTGTGTTTAACTCTGACTCTCGAAATGATTCCAGTCGTTAATATTGTAAGTCCATTCAAGGTTTTACGGCTATTCTATTGAGTAAACTAATGATATACTGTTTTCTGATTTGGAAAGGCTGTGGTTTGGTTTGTACCATGGAATGGAAGACTCGTATAAAAAGAACTTTCTAGGAAGCTGATTTGGATGATCTTAAGATGCATCCCATTATTGTGATTCTGTTCTTGTATTTACAAATATGCCTTGAGACTGGTTTGCATTTTCATAGGAAACGTGTTCCTTCTTTTTTACATATTTTTTTTCCCCTTTGGAACTTTCGAGAGTGCTTAAAAAGCTTTCTGCATTTCATTGATCTGGATCATCACCCTGTGAATCAGTAATCCCATTTTTATATGTGGAGGGGGGGAATGGGAGGGGTAAGCCATGAGGCACCTGCTGGTATAGAGTAAATTATAACATTAGGAAAGAGTTAAGCATCTCCAAGACTTCCCCTCTGGCTGTTGGGCTTTTTAATTTGCTCACATATTAAAAACAGAGTGTTAAAAAATCAGAGGTACTTTTCCATGTAGTCAAACTTTGCTTCTTTTCCTCCATTTACCTATTTTGTAGTCAGTTGCAATAGTCAGACTCCAACATGGCCTAATAAGAAGATTTCCTGTAGTGTAACTCATGTCTAACAAAATACATTTCTGAAGTATTGTAAAACAAAAGGTGTCGTCAGTAGCAATGCCTGTGTTCTACCTATAGTTGATGAAAATGTTGAATTCAAATGTGTATGTGTTTACAGACTTAAGCATTTTCACAAGCATCCATGAGTTTGGTACAGGAGGTGCAAAGATGCCAAACAGCATGGTAGTTTTGTACATGGTAGTGATGGTATTTTTGACAGACACAATATGGAAACAGGTATGGTCCTGTGCACAAATATCCTTTGTGTAACTTGCCTAGCAACTTCACTACTTTTCAGTATTTAGTGATGGAGTAAACACTGTAGAATACATCTCCATCAAGCCTTTCCTCAAATTATTTTGGGACATTATTGTTCTTTATTTAAGAACTAAGAAAAACCCTAACCCTTACTCTACTGGATAAATGTTAAATTGTATTTTATTGTTTATTTTGTTTTCTTTCTACGTAGCATATTTCCTACTAGTAAAATCCTATCTGGTTCTTATTTGTTGGTGCCAACCAAATGAATAAACACTTTCCCCAAATTCTTGTTAGTATCAGAACTCTTCAAATGATGTTATGAAAAGTGTTCCAGCACAGGATTGTCCTGCAACACCTTAATTCCCTGGGACAAGTTTATTAAGAATAATGTCCCCCTTTACAATTCTTGAATAAAGGAAAAATTATACCTAATCTCCTTAAATAGTTATTACTATAAGTTATTTTCCAAACTTAAGCACTTAGTTCCCATGCTTTTAATTTTGTGATTTGGCTGAATCAGGGGTGTCAAACTCACATCGTCACGGTGTCATCACGTGATGTATTGGGAATTTTTTCCCCTTCTCTAAACCAGACATTGATGTGACTAGCATGTGACGCATCCGGCCCATGGGCTGGAAGTTTGACAGCCCTGGCCTAAATAGTCATGGAAAGAACCAGGGTAAACTACGTACTACTCTCTATAAATTTTAGTTATAACTCCCAGGATCCCTTGCTACTGGCCACAGATGTGAGAATGATCTGAATTAAAATAGACACTAAGCTGCCCATCTGAGCTACAGAAATCTCAGGCTCTGAAGACAAGATTGCCAAGCTCTTTGAAAATAACTCATTCCAAGGAATCCCAACCAAGCATGGCTGGAAAAGATGGAGTGTTTTCTGAAGCTACTTTGCCTAATATAAAGTGCTTAATATAAATTGCCTGAATGTTTCATTGGGAATTACATTGTCCCAAATATCCATCCCCGCTCCCAGCCCAGTAATAGGACAAATACTAAATTTAGATATGTTAATTTGCACGCATGTGTAATTTAGGTACATTAATTTGCACACATGTATAATTCCAAGCCTGGTGTGTGTGTGTGTGTGTGTGTGTGTGTGTGTGTGCAGAATGACTTAATAGGCATTTTATACGAAGCACGTTGAAAACTGTCTCTCAGAGATGTCAACTCTGTGGTTCTAATTTAATCCTTTAAGCATACTGTTGATGTAAGTGAAGTTAGCAAACTTCATGTTCCCAGTTTTATTAATTGAGCTGTCTTTCTTTTCTTGCACCAAATTTTAAATTTGGGGATGATGGAATAAGGAGAGTTTCAATAATCTTGAAATGAAATTATCATTTTAACACCAATTCAGTAGTCTTAAATTCAAAGGTATTAGCAGATAGGAAATATTACTTCTTTTCATTAAAAAAAAAATAACAGAACTAAGAAAAATGAATATTATTTTGTGTTTTACAACAAATGTGTGTCTTGGAGATAGATAGATATATAGAGAGGGAGAGAGGGAGGGAGGGAGGGAGGGAGGGAGGGAGGGAGGGAGAGAGAGAGAGAGAGAGAGAGAGAGAGAGGGAGGGAGGGAGGGAGAGGGAGAGAGAGAGAGACCCACGCATACACCCCTTAGGCTTCGGGGATGGTAAAATAAATGGTAGTTTTGCCATACATGTGAACCTGACCTGCAGTAAATTGTTTTGCCACTTAGCTTGTTCATCAGCAGCATGGAAGACATGACTCAGAGATATTCCAAGTAATTATATGCAGTGTCACTAAATGTTCTTTATTTACATCTAATCACATTCATTTTAAAAGACAAATCTACCTACCTTCATATTCTAGAGATATTTTCATACTCAGTAAATAACAATGTATTATAATTGTTAAAGTCCATTTATTCATCTAATGAACAATATTATGTAAAATAATTTCAAAGTGCAAATTAATACATATATTAACATGTGAATCTTAGAAATTCAAATTGTGTGAAACAAAGGAAGCACACACTTTCTTATTCACTTGCTATCTCTCTGTTTTAAAAAAAAACATGAAATAGCAGTTAATAACCAAGTTCCATCTGCAGTGCATTCCTAGAGACACTTCAAGGTAAACATCATTATATATTATTCTTATTTGGCAGTCCTACAGTTGTCAAGTTTGAAATAGACCTGATTTGCAAGCATGAACTGCAGTTACTGGAAGTTCATAAATGCTTCCCTCCTTTTTTCTATGATATGGTTGTGAGGAAATAATAATAATAATAATAATAATAATAATAATAATAATAATAATAATAATAATAATAATAATAATAATAATAATATTATTATTATTATTATTTAATCTTTAGTGAGATTCACAGCCTTTGAGGCTGGTTAATAGCTCAGCAGGTCGAGTCCTAACCAAGGACCTAGGAACTGTTAAGGTATCGTCAGAGGATGTAAGCTGTTCCGAGTAAGGTGGTTTTTTGTAGAGTCAAAATGTTCAAGTCCGGCAAATTTAGAATTTCTAAATAGCGGGGTAACCCTTTGGGTATCGCTCCAAGGGCTCCAATTACAATTGGGACAACTTATTATTATTATTATTATTATTATTATTATTATTATTATTATTATTATTATTATTATTAGTTATTGGTTAATCTTTAGTGAGATTCACAGCCTTTGAGGCTGGTTAATAGCTCAGCAGCTCGAGTCCTAACCAAGGACCTAGGAACTGTTAAGGTATCGTCGGAGGATGTAAGCTGTTCCGAGTAAGGTGTTTTTTTGTAGAGTCAAAATGTTCAAGTCCGGCAAATTTAGAATTTCTAAATAGCGGGGTAGCCCTTTGGGTATTATTATTATTATTATTATTATTATTATTATTATTATTATTATTATAGAATTTTACAAAACAAATCAAGAAATTGCAGCTTCCTGCAATAACACCAACGGAACTGCAAAAAACTGCGCTACTTGGAACATCATATATTTTAAGAAGATATTTGGTTGATACCTAGGATGCTGGCAGCAACCCGTATCAGCCATTAGCACCAGTCAATGGTATTTGTGATGCATTTTTAAATGTCCAGTTGACTGAGTTTCATATTTAATGAATAAGAGATAATAATAAATAAATAACAATAAATACATTTTATTATTCTCACTATGATATGAAGCTGAGTTGGTAAAACAAATTTGACCTAAGTTTGGCCATAAGTAATTTGATTTGGGTTGACACTTCAAGCTAGAGCTAATCAAAAATAGAAATGAAACCATCCCATCTCTTCATTGTGACATTATTAGATCAAGAAGACCTTCCTAAACTCAATACCATAAAACTGAACTATAGCTTAATTAAAAGACAAAAATAAAATCAGACTTTTCAGCAAATCTTGTAGAAGTTCAGAGAAATTTGGATAGGAAAGGCAATATGTTGTAGGCTAATGATACTAATAGATACAACACCAAATTATATAGCTATTCCCATTCTAAAGTTTCCGTTTAAGAGAGAATTTTTTAAGTTTCTATCTTATTCAATGAATGAAAACCACTTGAAGCCTCATAACTATAATTTTCTTTATATGCAATATTTAACTTTAGATCCTCACTGGCTTTTTG
This sequence comes from Pituophis catenifer annectens, assembly GCF_029215685.1. NCBI lineage: Eukaryota > Metazoa > Chordata > Lepidosauria > Squamata > Colubridae > Pituophis > Pituophis catenifer. The sequence goes on along the minus strand of NW_027256881.1, from coordinate 261,699,323 downwards.
TACTATGTACTGTATTCTTCCTTATATCTAGAAAAGCCTCTTGAATTTGCTGCCAAGCAATGCACAAACCATAGCAATAATGATATTGAACACCCAGTCATTCCCATGACTTGCTATTTCCTTCTTTGATTAGTATGGCAAAAGCAAAGACTGAACTTTTTCCTCAAGCGTATTTGATCATTTGACCTTACCTCTAAAGGTTATTTGGGAGCACTTCTAATTTGAAATAAATTGAAGCTGGCAGCAAACCAGTCCTAATACACTTTCATTCATTCATTCATTCATTCATTCATTCTCTCCCCCCCCCCCTGTGAAATGTAATTTTTTTTATATAACTTTACTTATGCAGAAAGTTTCATTTTTCACATCTGGTATTTTACTTCTGATATTTTCATTCAATGTTTTATATTAAATGATTGGGCTCTTCCTTTGTATCCTTTTGACCTTTATATGAGATAACCTAACCAGGGAAAGTAAGTTATTGGCCTAAAATTATCAAGTCCCCTTTGTGACTAAGAAAGAATTTTAACTTCCTCTCAAGACTATCTAACATGGGCATAATCAATGGATGAGAATTTCATTATACACACATAGTTAAACAATGGTATTAATTGCCATCAGTGGGTATAATGGCCACCCATTTTATGAACTAGACAAGTTCATGAGGATAAAGCTAATAGTGACTTGTGTATAAATTTGGATGACTGTATGCTATTTCTTGAATTGAAAGATGCTTCCAAAGCAAGCCAGGATGTCATCAGGATTATGAAAATGGCTGAAGTTACATCCTGTCATCACACTGAATACTTTGTCATTTATTTCCCCCAGTAGACACCATGAAAACAATGGAGGGAAAATGGATCTTGGTCTGGTTTCTTGTTGGTCCAGCTGATCTAGTTGGCTGCTGTATTTACATTGGGACATTTGACTTGAGTCTGAAGAACTCCGCATGTATTTGCAAATGCTTAAAAGTTTCAGTTATGGTACATGAATCAAAATGTGTGGCATATTTGATGACAGACTGTAAGAAAATTCTTCATGATCTATTTGATATACAGTTTTGGATAATAGAGTTTCCAGTCTTAGTTGCAGATGACAAGCCTCAGAAAAGATTGTTATCTGTTAATACTATGGTAGGATAGCATACAGCTTTATGAAGGAAACACCCTTTTGATTTTTCTGATTTTTTGCACATCTTTGACAATTAATGTTTCATGTGGATCCTACTGACATGTTAGAAAAGTTTGAATGACAAAATATCATTGGTATTATTCAGCTATTTCACAAAGACATCGAACATGCTCCATCTTGTCAATTCAGTTAAAGGAATAAATAAAACGACTTGTGTAAGTACTTCATTAAACAATCAAGGATGATTTCAGCCAGGTTTATGAATCTCCTAAGCTTTGGCTCCCTTTGTCCCAGTGATGTTTTACCACACAGACTCTAGAGGCACATGGTGACTCCATTCATCTCATACAAATTGTCACTCATGAGAGGATTAACACAATGAGGGGTCCTCGGTGCATTCTGAGTTTGGTTATTTTCTTGTAGATGTTTCATTACCCAAACTAGGTAACATCCTAAGGGCACAATGATCAGCATTAACATTAGCACAAACTGCTTTGCTGCCTCAGGACCTGAACAATATCAAGTAATTGAATGAAGCACACATTCTGCTTTGGATCAGGATTACTACAGGAGAATATCAGACCATACATCAGCTGCAACTGCAAGTAACCATGGCAGTGAACTGAAACATACCAGCCAGTTTACAATAGCGAGAATGCAGAGGAAAAAATACAATGTTTTATAATGGTCAAGTCAATGCTTAGATCTAAATAGCAATAGCCACAGCACTTAGACTTACATACTATTTCACAATGCTTTACAGCCTTCTCTAAGTAGTTTACAAAGTCAGCCTATTGCCCTCAACAATCTGGGCCCTCATTTTACTCACCTCAGAAGGAGGGAAGGTTGAGTCAACTTTGAGCTGGTCAGAATCGAACTCCTGACAGTGAGCAGTGAATTAGCAATACTGCATTCTAACTACTGTGCCACTTGTGCCATCTGTGCAATATTGCATTCTAACCACTGTGCCACCATGGCTCTTTAGTTTTTTAAAAAAAACTTACCCCAGACATTAATTAATCACTGCCCCTAAACAATCCTGTTCCATTCACATCAAATGGTTTCTTCCTTCCATCCTTCTATGTTGTCTCCATATGCACAGTACCTAAGATGAACAATACAAATTACAGTATGTGAGAAACACAGATCAGATGAGGGAATGAAAGTTGTTGTAAGGGAAAATTTAATTTATGATGAAAGGCTCTCTTTTTCACCATCCACAAGTCTATATCACCTGAAAATGGCAGTAAATAAAGCTGGCAGAAAAGAAGGCAGAACAATTGTTGGCTGGACTGTAAAAATACATAAATGACCTTAAAAACACATTTTACTTTAAAAATAAAATTGTAATTCATGCCAAAATTTCCTAGATTACTTGGTGAAACCTTAAGACTTGGTTTCATTTCAAACCAAGCTTCTTATAAGCTTTACCTAGGTCTGGTCAACCTTGAGCCGGTCAGAATCGAACTCCTGTCAGTGAGCAGTGAGTTAGCCTGCAATACTGCATTCTAACCATTGTACCACTTCTAAAGCTCATGGAAATGTTGTAACAAGACTTGAAATAAGTAAGTCATTATGGAAAACCTCCAAGTGGTACTGAGTTCAATCACTTTGTCATGGGGGACTAGGACAAAGTAGACAAGATGAAAATCACAGTTTTGCAAACAAAGTTACTTTCATATCAGTGTCAATGTGAGACGCATGGACAAAGTGATGAGGCATCAACTGCATTGCCATAACTGTTACGTTGCTTGCTTTAGCCACCCCTCTGATGGAAATATTCACGGGAATATGAGAGACAAATCATAAATTACAAAATAGAAACTGTCACAATTATTCTACCAAAAGTTGATTACTGAATCTAAGGGGATAATTTTTCTCTCATCCTGAAGCATCATGTGTGGGATGATTTATATATGAAATAATGAAACAAGTGCCTGACTTCAGTGTTAATTGTTCTCTTGAACTTCATTTCCATGAAGCTCTGATTAAACTCATTGGCAAATATATGCAAAAAAAAAAATCAGACATTCCAAAGGGGGTGAATCATTTTTTGCAGAATTCTAGATAATGTAGAGTTTGAATAGAATGACCAAGGGATGCTTTAGTTTACAGCCCTGATAAATTAGGCTATGAATCCGTTTCTATCAAAATGCTTTGCATCTAGAGATGGCATCCAAATAGGCATTTTTACTCTGCCCTGTGAGTCCAGAAGTGCTTATTTTAGTATCACTTTCTGAAAGTCAACAAGTGTACCCATTAAACCTTTGCAATACTATCCCAAATTTTGGAGAAACTGATCACCAAAACGGGTATGACACCATGAGGTGTCTGAAGGATATCAGCATGTTGACCAGTCCATAATTTAAAATGTGTAGGAAAAAAAAACATTTGCTATATTTGTTAAAACAGAATGTTTTCTGTTAAAATTGTAGAGAGTTTGATTATTTTTTCCTTGCTTTGCTCATAAAGTCCTTGATAAACCACTTTATTGCTTAACGCACTGTAAGCTGCCCTGAGTCTCCGGAGAAGGGCGGCATATAAATCAAATTTAAAAAAAATAAATAAACCACTTTACAAGAAAAAAAGAGGAAATATCAGTGTATCCCAAAATGTCAGGTGACTCATGGTGATCTTTTTAAGTATATTGGAGAGAAATAACCGTCTTGCTGCTTCCATGGTGCCACCTGTTCAGTTTTTGCACTCCTTCTTCCTTTAACAGCCTTACAGGTGCCATATAGATGCACTTAAAAAAAATACTACCGTTCGCCTACACTTCAAGAAATCTGCATTACATTTCATTTCTATGAAAAATGATGTAAGCATTTATGATGTAATCTTATCAGAAGGTGAAGCAACAAGTTTAACAACAAGTTTAACAACAAGTAGCATTCATTTCCAGCTTTCTTAAATTTGAAAGCAGCAAAGAAATAGTTAAATTCCTTAACTATTCTTAGCTAAATTTCTTAACTAAAGAAATTGTTAAATAGCCATTTAACAAATTCCAGAAAATTTTGATGGATAAGATACATTTCATCATAAAAATAAGGACATGTGCAGGAAATGGTAGGGATGAGCAGGGGCGGAAGACCCCCAATCTCCAAACATTATTTTTTCTTGAATGTAAGAAATAGTCTATTGAGTCTGTTGAAAAAAACGTATAGTTAAAGGCAAAGGGTAGCAGCATTGGCAGTGTTTTGGTCCATGTAAAAGAATTTCACTGAGGAATATTTCTAGTTTTCATGAAAGCAGATTTTATTTATTTATTTATTTAATATAATTTGTATGCCGCCCTATCTCCGTAGGACTCAGGGCGTCTCACAACAAATAAAAACAAACCCAATAAAACATAAAATACATAAATATGCATACATAAAATACATAAATGTATAAGTATATAATTTAAACTTATTTTAAAACCCATTAAAATAATCAAAAAACCCCTCAGTCCAGGCTGGGCGATATGAACAGCCATGTTTTTAATTCGCGGCGGAAGATACATTCAACTCCAATGCAAACTTTAATAACCATCTCAACCAAACTCCATTAATCCTCTGAAACATTTCTAGATATGATCATTTTTATTACAGTTCAGAAGTATGTATCCATCTGCTAAGCTTTATTGCACACATACTACTTGGATACTATGTGCTGCAGTGGTGAGTTGCTCCTAGTTCTGTCCGGTTCTTTAAAGCTGGTAGTAAAACCATCGGGAGGTTCCGCCTACCTGCCCCGACATCATCATGTGTGATCTGCACATGCGCGGAAGCATGCACAAGCGCACAAGCGAAGCAAGTGCGCACGCGGTCCTGTTACAAACCGGTAGTAAAGGTAAGTAGAACCCACCCTGCTGTGCTGTCATCTCTTAAATACGACATCAGTTCACAAAGTCCACAAATAGTTTGTAACTCTGAATTTCTATTCTTAAGCAAATAACCCAAATACTTTTTAGTGATTGTTGTACATTCTTGCAATGTACAACAATATATTGCATATATTCACATGAGTTTGAAATTTGATTTTGGTTGCTTTGATTTTTGATTCCATCAGTTAGTCTCTCCCTCTCTCTCTCTCTCTCCCTCCCTCCCTCCCTCCCTCCCCCCTCCTCTCTCTCTCTCCCCTCACTCTCCCTCCCTCCCTTGAGACTTTCAACTCTAGCAGTATAGACTTTCATGCATTTTTCTTATATAATTACTCAATTTCATTTCTAGCTATTCTGGATATAGGGGAGTGTGATGGCTCAATGATTAAAGATGCTGAGTTTGTCAGCTGGAAAGCTAACAGCCTGAGTTCAATACCCAAGTGTTGTATGGTGGGGTGAGCTCCCGTTCCTTGCCCCAGCATCTGCCCACCTAGCGTTTGAAAGCATGTAAATGCGAGTAGATAAATAGGTACAACATAGGTGGGAAGGTAACAGTATTTCATGTGCCTTGGCATATAGTCAGGCTGGCCACATGACCACAGAATTATCTTTGGACAACACTGGCTCCCTTGGCTAAAAAAACAAAGATGAGCACTGTCCTCTAGTGTTGGACACAAATGGACAGAGGAAACCTTTATTTATTCTGAATATACATGTTTCTTATATAAATATCAATATGAACTTAAAATTAATTTAATTAATATCATTAATGTTGGTTTATGTGTACATTTCCAGATAAATGCTAACTTTGAATTTAAGATGGATGTGCAAGAGACAGCCTATGAAGCATCAATGTAGAGTTAATCTGCCTAAGTTAGACTTGTCTCTAAGAAAGTGGTTCCAAAGCCACTAGAGTTGGTTTAATCATATCCACAAATTAATTAGAACATTCAGTTGACTTTAAAACAAATCCTACTATTATGGAGCTTTCAGTACCTTGGGCTGGAGAGCAGCAGGGTACAGCAGATGGAGTTACCATTTTGATGATTAAGACAAGTTGTATACAAAATCCAAGTCAAGAACAGAATGTGAACACCAGGTGTTGAAATTTACACATATGGAGCTATGAATTTTTGTCTAATAGTAGTAGTAATTCAGTAATTTCACTATCCCTGGGTCTGTACCATAAAATGATTCTACCACTTAGCAGGACTTACTAGTCTGCTATTCTATTCTACAGAAAACTAAGGTCATCTTTGTCCTTTTGATTTGCTAACTGTCTTGGCCAGCATTCAATGGTTATCTTATTTTTGCAGCCAAGATTTGGTAGTTTTATCAAAAAATTAAAACACTTTTCCCAATACATTACATTCATTATTGTTGTCACATGTAGGAAGTACATGTACCAGGTTAGTTGGGCAAAATGGAAAAAGATCTAGGCATTTTTTTCTTCATTTTAAGTAGGTTGATAAATATGAATGCAGGGACCAAAATAGATAAATAATACATAGAGGTTGCTGAAAAGATGGAGAAAATCCTGTTCAGGCTTTCCACTTGTAATAAAAATTAAGATATACCTACTTTTTAAAGTATTTTATACTTTTATTGCTGAATCATCAAATCATAAAGGGTTGAAAAGGATCATGGAAATCATCCAGACAAATGTCTGTTTGGGGATGAATCCAATGCTATATAGCATCTCCGGATTTTGTATTCTTTCCATGATGATCATTCTGTGAGGTAAAACTTTGCTCCGGCGTAGGATTCCTGGGACATGGTTTATAATAAAAATAATTAATTCCAGTCTCTGGGTAAAGATTATATGCATCACTTAATTTGAATATGCCAATTCTAGATGAACATTAGAAGTAGACTTTGATCATGTTTCTAGCATATTAATCTACCAATCCCTCTTTATTTTACTAAGTAAGCCCTAATATCCTGTTTAGGAAATAGTTGTCTGCCTACAGTTTTGAAATTTGAGATTGGCTAGGCTATTTTTTTTCTAGAAGCTGCATCACTTGTCCAGGTTCCCAGAACATCACAACAAGATTCATGGTTGATAACAGAAATATCACCAGCATGGGCAGAACTGAAATTGAAAAGTGAGGCTTAATACAAAGTATTTAAGACAAGTGTTATAATTAAGAGGGTTTTTTAAAAAAAAATGTTTCCCAAATTTCAGTGCTATGATTTTAGGAAAGCTCTTGAAGTAACTAAATAGGGTAGCTGTTCACGCAGCCCATAGGACACGGGTGTCAAACTCAGTGTGTCACTTTGCCATCACATAATGTTTCATGATGTTTTTTTCCCCTTCACGGAGCTGGGGTGGATGTGACTTGCACGTGATGCATCCAGCCTGTAGGCCGCCAGTTTGACACCCCTGCCATAGGATATGAGTTATCACTATATAGAAAACCATGTGACATCAAATGTAGCAATAGCACTTAGATTTATATTCCAATTCATAGTGCTTTACAGCATGCTCTGAGCAGTTAACAATGTCAACATATTGTCCCCAACAATATGGGCCCCCCATTGTACCAAACTTGGAAGGATGGAAGGCTGAGTCAACCTTGAGTGACAAGTGCCAGGAAAATCAGGAGATTCAGGCAGTTCAAATGAGTATAAAGATTTATGGTAAGCTTAAGCTGTCTACAAGAATCTGAAGTACATGCGCACTGGAGCTGAGCTAGGGCAATGCTCGCGTGCCCACAGATATGGCTCCGCGTGTCATCTGTGGTTCGCCATCATGGGTATAGGTGGATAGACAACAGAAACAAAAATAGGTAATATTTATAAGGAAACTGAGGATATATATATGTATATAATATAGATTTTATGTGAATTGTTAATCCAAAGTATATAAAAATGACAATGTCTGTTTGAATATGTATTAGAGTTTTGGAAAAGAAAAACTACAATAAAAATTATTTACAAGAAAGAAAAAAAAGAATCTGAACTACTAACGGTCAAGGGAAATTAGCGTGAATTAAGAATAGAAAGGAATTCAGGGTGGCCTAGACTTAGATCTGTGCATGCAGGGATTAATGATTTATGATGTGTTGACCCCTTCCTTGGGCTCACCCTGGTCTTCTCTTACATCGAGCTCCATCAGGATCAAACTCTAGGCTGTTGGCAGAGTTTGCCTGCAATACTGCATTATAACCACTATACCCTCAGTGCTCCTGGTGATAGTTTACTGGACCATCTCAAAATTATGAATACACTGTCAAAAGTTAGATGGTGATATGAATGCTATAACCTTTCAACAATATAGAGTTAATAAAGGAAGTATTTTCCTCAATTTACAGTATAAATTTAATGTATTAAATTGTTTAATACATTAAATCTGTTTTCATGCCCAGCTGACTTTAAAATGAACTTATTTTCTTTCTTAAATATGTGCTTGAATGTTATTATTTTTAATAACACATAATTATTCCCTATCTGCCAAGAACAATAGGCTTTAAAATTCAGCAAAGGGGGGGGATCAATAACTACTTATACATAATTTACATAATTTAAACTGTTTTCCTAAAGGATAATTAATGCTGAAAAAGTTGTACCACAGAGTTGAAAACAATCATTTCTTGATTTATAAAAAAAGAAAAAAGAAAGAAAGCACATGAAAAGTTCATGCTTTGAAGCATAAGATTGCAAATTTAAAGTTTTAGTGTTATAATAGAAGAAAATTAAATGACTTCGTATCATATGATGCTGGGTGCAACAAAGCAGCTAACATAAACTTTCCTGATTTAGTTATCTCAAACTGTATCTGATTATGATTTTCACTGTTCCAATTCATGCCAGTTGAAGATTATAAAAACAGAAATCCTAGCACATATTAGTGCAGGTTGTCCTTGACTTACAACTACAATTGTGCCAAAATTTATGTTGCTAAGTGAGACATTTGAAATGTGGATTTACAGGCGGCTGTTACATATAAGCTAGGTTAACAAAATCACAAATGAAGAGGTAATAAGCCACGTGGGAAAGCCAAGGGAAATAATCAAAACCATGAAAAAGCGAAAGTTAGAGTATTTTGGACATGTAATGCGACACCCAGAAAATACAGCATCCTTCACTTACTCCAGGGAAAAATTGAAGGCAAACAAGGCCCAGGCAGAAGAAAAACATCATGGCTTCAAAACCTAAGGGACTGGTTTGGACAAAACTCAGCAGCACTTTTTCATACGGCTGTTGACAAAAATAGGATTGCCAACATGATCACCAACATCTGATGACGGACATGGCACAAGAAGAAGAAGAAGTGACAGTTGTTAAGTGAATTTTTCCCCATTTCATGGCCTTTCTTGTCACTGTTGTTAAGTGAATCACTGAGCTGTTAAGTTAGTAATATAGTTGTTAAGTGAATCTTGCTTTCCCATTAACTTCACTTGTTAGAAGGTCAGTGCATCATTCTGGGACATTACAACCGTCATAAGTATGAACCAGTTGCCAAGCATCAAAATTTTATTAACTTGACTATGGGGATACTGCAAAGGTTGTAAGTGTGAAAAATGGTCATAAGTCACTTTTTTCAATGTTGTTGTAACTTTGAACAGTCAGTAAAAGAAATGTTGTAAATTGAGGACTACCTGTACTGGAAGGTACCGTAGATTTAATTAATGCATCTATTTCAAGTATATAGTATGCTGTAAAAACTATCATTTTGAGAGAGAAAGAACATGAGAATGAGTATGTGTCTTTGTGTGTGTGTGTGTGTGTGAGAGAGAGAGAGAGAGAGAGAGAAAGAGAGTGAGAGAGAGAAAGCGGAAGAAAGAGAGAGGGTGGGGGGGAACATTTTGATGATTTCTTAGATTGATTCCTTTAATTGTTTTTGGTTTTTTGGGAGGTAGGTTTGCCTATTTCATTTTATTCTTTTATTTTTTGAATAATTCCTAACTTTATGTCTGGAACTGGGAAACGTATTTAATTGCAGCTCTGATTTCCTTCTATGTAAAACTCCCAAAATCACTGCAAACATCTTTAATGGCCCAGTGCATATTATTTCAGCAAGATTCTTTTGTACAGGGTTTTACTGATATTCATTTTGTCTCACGTTGATAAGAGAGCATGCAGAAGTAAACTTGACTGGGTTTTTTGGGGTGGGTAGGGGGTTTCACACTTTTTCCAATTTGCCTTAAAATGTAGAAACAATAAGGATAGAAGGAAAAATATATACCAGTAAATGCATTGAAGATTGTTTCAGCTACAGCCAGCTACTTTACACAAATTTCCATTTTTAAAATTAAAAGAATCCTTTCTGATCCAAAATAAAAAATGCAGAGACAAATTTGTATGAAAAATTTCAGAAACATCCTTAGGAAGAAGACTGTTAGGACTTCTGTCTAAGTACCATGATTTTCATCTGATCCCTCTCACTTAGATTCAGCAGAATAGTTTGGCAGTTAATGTCTGCCTTATCTCAATCAGGACGTGTCAGCAACGGCATTCCAGATGGGGGTATGTATAGTAAGAAAAAAGAGTTTGAGATAGTTGTGCTTTTTATTTTGTAAATGGTGCAAACATAAAAGGCATCCAGGCTTTCTTCTTTCTTTCCACCAGTTTTGGAAGTAGTTTTCTCTATCAGCTTTGCAACTGGGTTGCAGAGCTGGGTTGCAGAGCAGAGCAGGAGAGAATACATCACATTAATAACCTAGAGCAGAGACAGCAAAGGATGTGACTTGGAAACATCCAGAATTTCAAACTGAGAGACTAAAGAATAGCTACCTATTCCTGCTTTACACTTTTTCTGCAATCATACGTCCTATTTATTCATGACTCTCCTACATGAATAAGGAAGCAGTAGGGCAGCATTGCTTTCTCCATCCTCAGTGGCCTGCATGGCACTGATTTGATCCCAATCTTAGCATCATGTTGTATTGTGAAAGTCTATTTTGTTAGCATTGTCACTAAGAAGCAATTTTGCTTTGTGTATTATTATATAGACTAAAACGTATGAAGAACAGTTGCAGGAACTGGGTATATCTAGTTTAATGAAAAGAAGGACTAGGGGAGACATGATAGCAGTGTTCCAATATCTCAGGGGCTACCACAAAGAAGAGGGAGTCAAGCTATTCTCCAAGGCACCTGAAGACAGGACAAGAAGCAATGGGTGGAAACTAATCAAGGCAAGAAGCAACCTAGAACTAAGGAGAAATTTCCTGACAGTTAGAACAATTAATCAGTGGAACAACTTGCCTCCAGAAGTTGTGGATGCTCCAATACTGGGAGTTTTTAAGAAGAGGTTGGCTAACCATTTGTCTGAAG